>NC_031981.2:31657186-32857186 GCF_001858045.2 Oreochromis niloticus | reverse complement strand
ATTAATTCAATGACACTTCCTTCCATTCAATCCATTCATTTTATTCTATTAATTTCTGATGACTATGAAAATACTAAAGAGAATCTGTTATTTGTTATTCAATGATACCGGTATTACCAAGAGGTTCAGCCTATCCAGTAAATGAGGATGAAAATGAAAATGTTTTAAAAGAAAGCAAAACTGTTTCACATCTATAGCAGTTTGAAGGGTCATATTTTATAGAGTTCAGCAGTTTAGGCTTGAGTTTTCTCAACACAAACACACATTTTGCCAGTATAACCCAACGCAGTGCAGGTGGGGTTCAAGTTTATGGTGACAAAAAATATTTCCCTGTAGAAGATAAACCACAGACACAAGACCTTTTATTGGAAGGGAATTCTTTCCTGACCAAAAGGGACGCCTCTTTGTACAATATCATTGTGTTACCATTGTATTATATTGAGCAGGACAAATACCTAACAATCTAGATTTCAAAAAGTTGCAAATGCAGACAAAAAAACAGAGCAGTATGCTCCTATAACCACCTGGAAAGTATTGCGAGCTGCCTGAAGTGACTCGAGTTTGTTAATAAACATTTCAATCAGACAATTATGAAGGAGCTTCAAAAACAATGAATTGACGTATTATGGTAATATGCTTCAGTAGTCATGTGAAATGGAGGTTTTGTGGAAGTACAGATGGATCAAAAATTGAGTGGAAATTATAATGCCTGACAAATGTCACCAGAAATCATTTCCCACAACCTGCCAGGCTTTCCGAGCTCTGTGGTATAACCGCAGCTCATTACCCTTAGACAATCAAAACTTGGCATTTGTCTTACATGTACCAAAGATGATTTAACTGATTCAACTTTGAGTAGGAATCACCATTGAGTTTGTTTTAGTTCCATGGGTTGAGGCCCATGGAAAGCCAAAGTAAAAATACCCAGAGCTCCCACATATTTAAGCTGTTTCAACATTTGCGAGGCCCGTGGTACGCGACAGAACGGAATGTCCGACCAAACACACACACTGTGAAGGTTTGTCTGAATTTATGTGGCCAACGACTTGACCCACTGCTGCCTTTTCCAGAAGAGGAAAAATGCATATGGTGCTTTGGGAGTGCACGGCCGTAGACGGGTCAAGAAAAGGCGCTTTGGGTGACTCATGTTTAGTTGAAGCTATTGCGAAGGCTTTCCCCTCTCTCTCTTTCCTCCCACACAGGGAGTCCTCTTAGTGTATAGTGCTGGCCGACTGGGAGAGAGAGGAAACCCTAGCTAAAAGGTCAGGAAAGCCACAGACGCGAGGAGGGAGGATAGAGGCAGTCAGAGAATTTGAAACTCGCTGGACATGAGAATCCTGAGTGACAAGAGCTGGTCCATTAAAAATCCTTCTTCCACACATTTGCCGATACTGTTAATTTTTGTTCAGGCTATTAATGTTCCGAATATTTGCATGAAAATAAAGCAAAATTTAGCTGCAAGCTTATATAACCACAATATTTGGCACTTTCTGATGCATACTGTCTAGATTGTAAGAAAATCTGTTGATAGCTTTTCATTTCTGCATTCTTTGCATTGTTGAGGTGTTCCAGCGGTTGTTCCTCTTTGCTCTGTCCAGAATACTAAAAAGAGTCTGGAAACACAGTGTGTTCTGCAGAAAGAAAACACCATAGCACCACACAGTTACACCCACTTTTTCCAAAGAATGCAATGGACGTGATCCCAAAGGGGAAAAAATTACAGTTTGCCAGGCAAACTATAGACAAACTGCCCATTATAAGGGATTTCCCAAAACAGCCAACAGCATGTGATGTATGGGAGGGGCTGGTATGGAAAACTAGGAAAAGGAGTATGTGTTTTAATCTTAAAAAGGAAAAAAAGACAATATGGGCCAAAAGGTTTCCCATAAATGTTAATGAAGGGCTTTCCCAGAATTTTTTTTTTCCTTCTTTCAGCATGAAACAAGAGGTCAGGTGCTAATGTTAACCAGCAGGGCTGGATCCAGGAAACTGCCTTTCAAGTATAATAGACCATGTGGAATTAAACATACTGCAGGGATTTAGCAGTTAGGTAGTTAACTTTGCATGATGATGTGCTAAAAGAACAGGACAGGCCTCACCAATAGAGGCACACAAGTCTGAGGAAAACCAATGCGACCGACTCATTTTTACTTACAAGCCTTCTGCACAAAGGTAAACTTCTTTAAGCATGTTCCAGCTGTACAGCTGTTAATTCGCTTCAATTTATACAGTGAAAAAGACCCTAGAGTAAAGACTCTACAATAATAGACCCCTACCCCCCCTTCCCAAAATCAGAAATCAGGTGACCTCCTCCTATGAGCAAGCACTTGGCGGCAACGGGGAAGGAAAAACTTCCTTTTAACGGGAAGAAACCTTCAGCACAACCAGGCTCAGGAAGGAGCATCTGCTGTGACTGGCTGGGGATGAGAGGAAGACGACAGGACAAAAGACACACTGTGGAAGAGAATCAAAGGTAAATAACTAATTTAATAAATAATGGTCTGTGAGAGAGGTGTTATGCTAGCGTATGATACCAAGATTGTTACTATGTTTGTCTGTTGCCCATCAACAAACATGCTTTATGCAAGGTATGCTGCAGTGCATTTGCAGATATGTGCAGATATTTTAGATTGATTTCTGTCAATCAAAAATGATTTTTTTCTGTAGTCCATAACTGCTTAGCCAGTTACAATTCAGTTTTTGTCAGAGTCAATATCTACTTCAGGATTTATTCAAGCAAACATTATGCAATTGCAGGCCCAGTGTAGTGAAAGCAACTTCAGCTCATCTCTGCTGTCAACAGAAAAGCTCTACATATCAATTCTCTTAAACAGCTGAAGGCTAAATCCAACAAATCATCTGTGTTTTGTGGATTCTGTTGCGTAGCCAAAAAATATATGCACAAATATGATCCTGCAGGCTACGAGTCTGCAAAGTTGCACGAGCCTGATGTTTTTTTCCCTTTTTTTCCAATTGGCATTGAAAAAAATCTGATGTCTTCATCTCTGTGCATATCAATGTAGGAGTTACTGTACAACAACTATGCCTAAAGAATAGAATAGCGAAGAAATCAAACTGTAACCAAATCAGAGGAAATGCATGAAATGGATACTGACAACCAACCAACCTGGTCAATCACAGGTTATTTGTCATTTAAATAAATAAAATACAAATGTGGCCTCAACTTTGAGCACAGTTGGATCATGTAAGTGTATAACTTTTACTAAAATGATTGATTCTTGTGAACCGTGGACAGACGGACAGATGACAGACACCTTGTCACGGCTCAGTAAGCCAAAAAATGTCAGAAGCAGTCTTTGTGATAACTTTCATATTGAGTTCACAATGAAGTAACAGAAATGAAATGTAGGGTCCACTTCCCAGTTAAATGTCATCACAGTGGGAAACCACAGAGACAACTATACTCATTAAATGTCGAGCACTACTTTTTAACATTTAAAACCCCCACAAATCCACTTTCAGTCTACAAAGTAGTATAAGTAATGTAACCGGTGTTACAGTGTGTGGTCAGGACAGCTCAGTCTGTTCACCGGAGGTTTCCCAATTCTGTAGAATCAGGAAACTGTGGAAAGTTAGCTAAAGTCAAATCCATTTCTTTGTTATTCATTAACAGTTTTTGTGCACTGTACGTTTGATCTTTGACTCTTCTACTGCTCTTGACTGTGTTTTGATAACTGTGCACATTTGCAATCTGCTGCTAAATAGGAGCACAATCAAAAAGTGAAATTTGGTGGTTGTTACATTTCCGAGAGTCTAACTTGTAATTTGAACAAAATAATTTTATGTTTCTATGGTGAATGTAATAAATTATGTACAATCTGCATCAAATTTAACAACTTACACTTAAGTGTGTATCCTTTTCGGCCCATTTGGCCAGCAACCTTTCTGCGTGGCGTTTGCATTTTCTCGTGTTTGGTGGATGGATGAACAACTACGCGACAACTATGTGAATTCTGTTATAAATCTATTTGATTGAAGGGAAAAACGCAGATGACAAGTTTTACGTTAACCAGACTCTAAACTTTGTTGAATACTCGAAAATAACTCTTTAAATGAATTAAAAATAATCATGGAAAGGATTTCCACATTAATAAATGCCTTTCTATTCTATATTTTATTATTAAAGAAGCTAAATATTATAAAAATGAGGATTCTGAACCTTGAATCATGCAAAGCTACACCATTAGTCCAAGAATAAAAATGTAGAATCAGAAAACTGATTCTGTTTAAGACTGGCATTATAGAGGCGCTAGCTAATTAAAGATAATTAAGCTGATACTGGATAAACAAAATAAAACTGTCCCAGACTTTAGTTGTTGCACTTACTTTGTGATTTTACTCACTTGCCTGCTACCCTGAGAGTGAGCCTGATGTCTAGCTGACCAGTAATCCTGTTATTTCTCCTCACAGACACCACAGTTATTTAGCTAGCTAGTTAGACGCGAGTCTTTGGCAGCCTCCTTCTGCTTTCCTGTCAGAGATAACAGCCTGCCAGCAGTCAGCCTGACTAGCTATGTCTTTGAAGCACCACATGTAACCCATCTGTGTGTGTGTGTGTGTGTGTGTGTGTGTGTGTGTGTCTAGGAGAGCCACAGCCACTCCCCACCTCACCTTAATGCTGCTGAGGCATGGGCTCAAAAGGCCACAGAGATCAACTCTTGCCCCTGGGCCTCAGTGCAAAAACATCACCAGTGCAATGCAATGCAGTGAGACTGACAGTAATGGAAACAGCATACTTTTCAGACACCACAGGGAATAGCAAACATCTCCATGTCCTGGACAACAGGACATCTCATCTGTCACCATATACATGGGCAGGTTTCACAATGATTAAATTACATTACACATAATAAACAGTGAAGTCTGAGCATTTTTAAAAGATAACAAAAACATAATAAAAATAACAAATTCATCAGATTGATTCAAAAGCAACCAGGATATTATGGCATGGTTTATTAGTGTTAGGTTATTACTACACAGTTTACTTGAGACGTACAGACATTCCTCACACTCATTTCCGTATTTTGTTGCATATTAATCACCGTGTGATTAAAGGGGATTCAAAATGTCTTCCCAAAGAGATGTGGAACAGTCTAAACAATGTGAACAAATATATAAATTCTAATCATCTTTTTGCTAATATCACTTTCAGACAATAGACCATTCTGGATTTATTTTGTGTAGACTGCAAATGTGTCTTTTATGTGACATCTGTCTCTGTAATTCTTACTAATATCTGAGAATGCAGTTTCTCTGCCTATGATGGTAGGAATATTGCCAAGTAAGAATCATTGGTCAGTGGGTGACATATGTTCAACTTTGGATGACACGAGCATCAGCTGTGCCGACCAGACAGGCCCCCAACATGGGTTTAACCTTAGACAGCCACCACAAAGTCACCGATTGGTTTCTACTTTTCTTGTGTAGCTTTCAGATTCACATTTTGAGATTCTCTCTCTCTTTTTTAAGCATGTCAAGATAAGCCCTAAAGCATTCTGTTTAATTTATAAAATGCTGTATGTAATGAGACTTGAAACGTCACATATGACCATGAACTCACTAAGTCCATAAATAAAGTGAGAAGATGGTTAATTTTCTAATGGATTTTTCAATAATCACAATTATTTTTGTGACCAGAGGATTTGCAGGTTTCAAGCACTTGCTTTACTTTTTACACCAGAAGGCTACTTCCATTTTTTATAAACAGTTTACCTGTTTAATCACCTGTCCTGACAGGATATGTTCTGCAATACTTCTCTTGTGATTGACTAATAAGCGTCCCTTGGATCTGTAAATCCAAGGGACGCTTACATAACAATAACAGCTGACATCATCATGCAGCATAGGCAGCAAGTTTTTTGCTCAACTGAATTTACAAGCAGAAATGCCCAAAGTTCTTATTGTCTTGGGTTTAAGCTTCTCAGACGTTGTGATACATCGCGCTCTATACTACTTAATTCTTTTTTTTGAAAGGGTTGGCATAGCAACACTTTATATTTGATAGACTAAATGTAAACAAAACAGTGTTGAAGTGAAGTCCTGACATGTGCTACAGGTTGACTGCAGCTTACAGAAGCAGCTCTAAGGTAAAGAAGCGTGTCACTCTCTCCCCCTCCTTCGCTCTCCGTTACAGAAGTCGATAGCTTTTCGAGCTCCCCTTCAATCTGATAACATATAGAGCTGCTCAGAAGCTCTTAAACTTCACCATATTTCACATTCTCGGGATTCTGGATGGTGTGACCTCATTGGGTGAGAAGAGCTGGTAGGAAAATAGCCTCGGGCCGAGTCTTTGCTTCAACATGGAAACTTAAGCTAACAAAGAATGCATGACTATGTGCAAACTTGACTGAGGTATACTCGCGAGCAAAAACAACACGCCCTCCTCCGAGAACGCGTCGTCACTTCTATGAATACACCAGCTTGTAGAAAATATAATGTCAGTCGATATTTGTTTACATTTTTGTAAACTGCCACTGAGAGAAGAAGCTACTTTCGGCAGCTCCCTTATTCACAAGGGCTCGTCAGGAGGGGACGGTCCACATGTTTCACTTGTATTTTTACACTGAATGTTCCTCATGGTGCACCCCCAAAAACAGATCTGTCTCTACTCTGAGGATTGAACCATGCGCCCTAACAAGCTGCACCTCAACCAGACCCATTTTGGTAGCGATCACCAATCATCTGTATATTCGACCATTCTTCTTGCTGCCAAGAGTTAATTAGGAAGGAATCCAAGCTGCAGTTTTGGACATCTGGCATGTGACATCAACAAGATGAATGGCGTATGGAAAATGCACTGCATTTAAATATTGTGTTTAGAGTCAAGACATTTTACACCGCAAGCTTCATTCACACAGCACTTTTTCTATCACACTCAACAATGAGACACCGGGATCAGTTTTAGTGTTCAGTATCCTGCCCGTGGCTGCTTTGACATGAGGGCTGAAAGAGACCGGGATTGAGCCCAGATGGAGGTGGTAGGAAGTACAAGTGCATGAATGAGAATAGGAAAGGAAGGAGGATGAGCAGGAGGCAGTGGCAGCTGAGCAGCTCTGATGGCAGGAAAGCAATTTTATGGAGCTCTGCTTTATGGAATCTTTCTGGAATACAGAGCAACCATTAGGTTTACTAATCAAGCCGAGTGTGCGTCCCCGTGCGTGTGTGTCTGTTTGTGTATGCATGCGGTGAGTGAGCTGCATTCCTCTCACTGAAGCAGGTAATTACTAGCTGGTGATAAAAAGAGGAGAAGGGGGCATTGTGGGATAGCTGTGGTGTGAGTCGCCATTTCTATCAGAGCTTATTGAACGGCTGGAGGTGGACGTGATTAACTACACAGCTGGAAGCTCAGGTATGCACCGACACATATACTGACACACATGCGCGCATGCAAACCCACACAGGCACATGTTTCTTCCACACAGCGACATGTGTACAAAGTAAATTAATGCTAAAGTCGATGTGAAAATGCTTAGAAAATATCTAAGAAAGTATGTATACACAACACGTCACGTCATCTAAAGTGTGCAGCGTACACACACACAAGCAAAAACACACAATTTGGAGTATATATAGTCTTTTACGTAACATGAGCAGCCAGAGGGTCTGAACCACAGGATCCATACAGGGAAGCAGAGAAAACAAATGCTGCAGGATGTCCTTTCTGCATAATTGATGCATTTCCCAGCCACAAATACCGACGTTAGCCCGGGATGCTGCAAAACAGATTCACAAAAACCCAACATGTGATTTTACCTTATAAGGGATTGAACGTTTTATGCGCTAGGTTGTGTCTATAATGTATGTCTGGGTGAAAGCGTGCTCTGAGAGCTCTGTTTAAGTTCAGGTGAGAGCATTTTGCACAGCAGGTGAGTCTGTCATCATCTTGAGATGGCGCTGCTGGCAGATTCAGGGGCGGTTTGGGAAAGCATTAAGCAGATGAACAAAAACAATTCCACGGTTACCACTTGGTCTAACACTGTTCCACTGCTCCAGTCTATGCCAGCAACACACACAAACACACGACCACCTGGTGGTAGGTCTGAAGTGGAACACTGTTGTAATTCTGGCAGCATCGAACCTTTTCGTCTGCAGCTCTTGAAGATTCTGCACCATTACAGTTAATATAGACACAGCTGTCTGCTCCACCCCTGCTCGAGAAAACAGTTTTGCACTCCAGCATCACAGGAAAAAATGCTTCTCTGATCATTGTCACAGGCGACCATCACTTCTTTTTTTGCAGGTGAATTTTTTAAAAGGCTACCTGGCTAAAATCAGGGTTTTAAACATGCTCAGAATAGTAATTAAATATCACTCTCCTCTCTCTAAAATAGATTGTCCATGATTAAGTTTAAATGAAGGCAAAGTGCTGCTACCGATAAAGACGTCTGTTAGCGTTGAGGTCTTGACACATACTTTCTCAGTTATAACCTTGCCAGTTCAATTTCTTGTATTCTGGCCTTGGCTGTTTGTCTTGTTGTCTTATCTATAGTCAATTACAGGAAGACAGAGCAAACTGCAACAGATTAGCAGTAATTCAATGCTGACAAACTTCAGACAAGGTGACTTCACAAAAAAACATTACAAAAAGGAAAAAAAAATTTTTAAGACCGGGACTATTAGAAAATTCAGATGTCATCACTGTTATATGCTGTTGCAGAGCAAAGTTAAAGTGAACCTATAGAATGTAGATCTAATCATGGTGGTTCAGACACAGCTGCAGAGCTGAAACTGAATACTGATTAAGCCACCCAGACGCTTTAATAAACCCGACATATGAACGAGAAACCTAAAGTTCCTTCATTACTACAAACACGCAAGGTCAAAGCATGCAGAGAGTACTGCGTTACAGGGGCAAGGGCGACAGTTTGACTTTAAGCTCACGTGTAGAAAAGACATACAGAGCAATTCAGAGAAACAGTGCAAGCTCACACAGCTCCTATAATGACTCCATATAGTGCCCTATCAACAGCTGCTGAGCTACACACACAAGTATGCTGACTTCATGCCAATCATAAGAGTAATATCTCACTTTGGAGTCGCCGGTCACCGCCAGACATGATGACAAATAGCTTTGTGAGTGCTGAACAAAGACTGTTCATTTAGGGTCCCCAGTTAAGTTTAGCCTCTGCTCAGGGCATGCGGTCATTGGACTAAAAGCACCTCCGCACACGGTGTCACACATTGGACATACTTTTTCTACCCTCTCACCAGCAGTGACACCACGACGCAAAGTGACTCGCAGTGTTTGATTTCAGATGGTTGGAGTGACAGAGGAGAGCGGTGCAACAGCTGATGCAAAGCTGATGCATAGCAGCGCCGCTTCATCAGGGGCGTTTCCAGGATATTTAGTCCGAAATATTTAATAAGTATGGAAAACTGATTTATAAGCCAATTTTCAAGCTATGTAACCTTGCCTCCTATTGGAGATTTATTATGTGAAAAGTGGATCTGCATAGGAATTACAAGTTCTAATTCTTTTTTTAATTAGCTTATAGTTCACAGGTTGCATATTCAAATTTATTGAAAATAGTTAAAGTAAATGTGCTCATGTCAAATGACACTTTTTGAAATCATATACACGATATTATTGGGCTATAATTATATATAGCTCTCATCCAGTAATGTTGGGAATTGTCAGATTAACGGGCGACGCACACACACACACACACACACACACACACACCACCTGTTCCCCTTCTAGACACTCCCCTGAGCTTCATGCAATTAAACAAACATGCTTTGTGTGATTTTCTGTAAAGTGCTTTTTAACTGTTCATATGTATTAATGATATTTAACTCACAGTCTTTTTCACAACAACAAAATGTTGCTTTCTCCAAAATCAAATTTTTTGTTAAATAAATTTCCAGAATCTCCTTCACACTTCAACTTCATGGTAAGAGGTGACGGCTGACATGTTGCTACAGCTGTAAATTGTGTTTCTGTACCACTGTAAGAGATCACTGCCAACATTTGTATCAACAGTCATTGTTTAGGCTTTAAAGTATTTCAGCGGTTGCACTGAAAACAAGCCTCACTCTCATTCTCAGTCCTAACTGTATAGATACCAGATTTGCAGAAAATGACAGGAAAGCTAACGAAAAATGCAACAAACACGTGGACTCAGTCTAGAGGTCCCCAGACAGTGGGACCTTTAGACTGGAACACCTGTCTACGCTGTTGTATTATCCTCTCCATCTTTAATTTATCATTCCTGTGCAGTTAAGCTCTGAGTTCAGATGGCTGAAATGATGAGTTCAGACCGTGGCTTATCCCTGTGACTAATCACGACCCTGCTGGTTCAGTTCCACTTATTCCATCATTGTCTCCAAAGACACCAGAAACCCCTGCTGAGTGGCTTGAAGAATCTGCTAGACAGTTGCATAATACAGCAGATTACAATGTGAAACAGAATAACCACATTGCATAAAGTAAACTGACAATTTAACTGTTAGTAGACACAACATGCGTCTCTTGAATTTAATACGCATTTAAGGTTTTAAATCTGAATTTAAGTGCTAACAGCAATTGATGACACAGTGAATTAAATGGAAAGTTTCTATGATGAGACTGGGCAACCTGGAGGCTGCTCTTTATTCACAAAGAACCCTAAATGAACTTCTGCTCTGAGTTAATGGGCCACGCATGACCAGCTCAGTCCTTCTGGTATAAGCACTGGAAACAAAGACCAAATGTTCTCCTGCAAAGAGTTACTATAAGGGAAAAAGATCTGACATCTATTTGTACATCATAGCAAAACCTTTCCACATCCTCTAAACTTTGTTTTGATTTTTGCCCCAATCTATTTAGGAGCTTTCCCCAACGAAGCCATCAGCCCTAGTCTTGTTATCATTCAATGATGTCATGGGCCCAATCTGAGATGATTACGCAAATGGTGGAGCGAACTGTGTTTTAGCCAAAGGAAAATGTGGATTCCTATGACAAAGTATGGGAAGAATGACAAGGAATTTGGCTTCACATTAATCTCTTCCTCTTGCTTTGGAAGCTTTGGATGGACACCAAATTGTTCCATTGTAAACGCTCAGCGTCGTGGTTGTATTTCCCATAACAAAAGTAGATTCTTTCTAAAGGCATCGGCAAAGAAACAAAAAGAATGAGTCAGACACGATGGAAGGGGTTGCATGCAGAAAGTCATTCTGTGCCAGAACAATCAATGCAAGGCACTCGCGCTCTCTTATGTTCCATTAGTCATTGTCTGAATGGGAATGACAATTGAAGAGGAAGAACGTTGCCGTTTCATTAAAGCAGTTCCTCTTCCATTACACATAAACTTAGGTAAACAACAAGGGAAAAGTGAGCAATGAAATGTGGAATTATATGACCAGTAGAAAAAAAATGTCATATTTTGCCATTAGGTGTAAAATCACATGTTTTACATTCCTTGTGTATACTACACTGCAGTACACTGCAGCTTGTAGCTGTTCCAGCATCTTGGTCTTTACCCCTTACCCGTTCCATAAATTGCCAGTCTAGTGTGCATTAATCCTAACTAATTCTTAATTACTGAAGAGCCACTTGTGGGCCACAGTTGAAGATGAAGTGTAAGCAGGATGGGATATTATTAAATCACCAGAATAATCATACCTCAGTGTCTGCTTTACCTCTGTGGCTCTGAGATCGAAAGCTAAGCAGCTCTTGGTCCAGCTTCAGCTCTATTGTGCAAATATAGAGCTGAATATCCGGACATTTAAATGTCCGGATATTCCCTCTAACAAGGCCGTAACGCTAAACTGTTTCTGGTACAGTTAAGTCTCAGAGTCCAAGGTTAAACTTGTGAGGCCAACATTTAACAAGAGTTTGAGGTGAGATGGCATGGATTTACCCATGCATGTGTCTGAAAAGGGTGGAATGAAACCCTTTAAGAAGGAATGATCACTATTTAGTGTAACTTGTGCCACCTTTGATGAGGTACTCCAAGATCACATAGCTTTGTTTTCAGGGGTTGCACGATGAAAATGATCAAGGAAACAGTAGATGTACCCACCATTCATTCCTAATCTATGAGTGTGTACGAGGAGGCCATAGATACAACACTGAGTCATGATCCATTCTAGCACCCGAACCTTACATGGTCAATCTGTCTCTTTATGCATCTCACAGGAATGCCGGCTTGTGCAGAGCAGGTGAAGGCCAAGAGCTCTGTAACATTCTTGAAGAGACCTTGATGCCACGCTGCCATGACAAATCGTTCCTACGGGCCTCAGGCATGACTTTTAAAGCATGAGGTAACTGTAGAAATCGGGTTATGGGCGTGGGATCTAAGGGCTTATATATGGTTCAAGCACAGATGATTTAACATAAGCCTATTTGATCTGTGAGGCAAAGACAATCCTTTCATTTATTTGAAAGCATACTCAGCGCTCCTCCTAAATGTCTGACACAACTCTGAGCTTCAAATTTACATAAATTTTAAAGTCAAACTGAAATTTATATGCATGCACATTTTGAGTGCTTCTGTGGCAGCACTTAGTAGATGAGCTGTGAACTTCTCCAGTGCACGCTGACTGGAGCAAGTCATAGTCATTATGACCTGTGAAGATGTTTTTTTCCCCTCTACAGTAAAAGGGGATTTTACCACTGATTCATGTGTATTCATTTATTCTTTTCATTCAGTCAATGGCAGCTCCGGCATACTCAGGGCTCTGTGGGTGGCACACTGAGGGGTCTAGCTAGTATCACCGGCTTCTCTCTTTTGGAACAGCAGCTGGTGATACCAAAAGTCTGTCAAAACTCACAAGTCATCAGGTAACAGCCTATGGCAGGGGTGTCCAAATCCAGGCCTCAAGGGCCGGTGTCCTGCAGGTTTTAGATTTGTCCTTGATCCAACACAGCTGATTTAAATGGCTAAATTACCTCCTCAACATGTTTTGAAGTTTTCCAGAGGCCTGGTAATGAACTAATCATTTGATTCAGGTGTGTTGACCCAGGGTGAGATCTAAAACCTGCAGGACACCGGCCCTCGAGGCCTGGAGTTGGACACCCCCAGCTTATGGGGTTCTCTTAAAAAAGTAAAAGCACATTTCTCCTATTAAAAACAAATCTGTTACAGATGACTCATTAAAGATACTAATTTTTTATATGAATTTTGCTACACATTGACTTTGAAAACTGATGTGTGTAAATGTCAAAGACAGAAGTCTCATAATTTAGCAAAGTTACACAATCTTTTTGGATTTAACTACACTAAATAAAATCTGTGCAGGTATTTACCAATCAGCCACAAGACAATACCACTGATAAGTCAACAAAAAATGTTAATCTTATAGTGCAATACTTGGTATATGTATGTTAATTTGACAGGTACGAGCCACCCTATGCTAGGGCTACACTGGGGTTGCAGTACGACCACAATTATTCCAGTAATTTCCAATGAACCTGCGGTCATGTTGCCTTTGGAATGGGTAGTTCAAAGACCAGGTGTGTGACCACTTGCAGTCAGTCACTGTCTTTAAAGTGACAGAACAGCAATAAGACTGCTATTAGTTTGCATTTGAATGGGCTCCAATTGGCATTTAAAGTCTGTTTGTGATATTATGGCAATTAACTGTAAAAATGGTTGCCAAATTGTTTACATCAGATATTCAGATTGAATACTTACATTCAGAGTTCAGCGAGTGTCTTATAGATTTCAAACAGAAATCTCTCTGCAAATACTGATATAATTACTCCAAGACAGCAATTTAACTGCAAAATAGGACAAAAGGTGCTTGGCACCTTTGCTTTTACACAAGAATACAACCAGAACACAAGATGAGCTCATTAGTGCAGACTGAATGTGTTTATAAATGTCTGAGGATGACTGTAGTCGGTCTGAGTCAGACCGCAATTGTTTGGAGACAGGTTGGCTGTCATCACGTGACCTGAGTAATCACTGAATGATCAAGAGAGCTGGTCACCTTAACTACTTGCAATCAGTTTCCGAATGTGAAAAAAAATCGATGCAATCACTTGGCAAGCACCAATTTCTCCTACTCACAAGAAGGTTGCCGTCCTATTTTTATTTTACACTGACTGACCCGTGAGCACTGTTCCAGACATACCCCATCCCTCCACCATGGTAATGGCACTTCCAAATGGCAGTGTCCTTAAAGTACAACGTGTTCTGCCACACCACAAAAACTGTCCAGGAATGGCTCAAGGAACATGACAAAGAGTTTAGGATGTTAACCCCAGATCCCAGTGCAAACTCCATATCCAACAACGCCACCCACAAGAAGCAAAGGATCCATTGCCAACATCCACTTGCCAAACACCACAGCACACACACAGAGGTGCTATATCTATGCCCTGATGGGTTTTGGTGACAAAAAAGCTACCGGCATAATATGAGGCAGGTGGTTTTCACGTTGCAGTGGATTTGTGTATCACAGTCACGTTGTTGTAGTAGACAAACTGTGCGGTTTTGCCCACTGTGTCATTATGTCATACAGTTCTTACTTGCACTCTGCACTAAAAGAGTCAAAAGCAATTGAGCCTGAGTCTATAATGTGAAATTGTGCATTTAATTGTAGTTTATTATTACTAGACTTTCTCCAGTTTTCCATTTAGTGCACATATGATTTCTATGAGTGACCTAATGAAATGTCACAGAATGTCACAGAAGACATAAAACAATCTTTTTTTTAAAAAAATAAAAAATTAATATCAAAACAGATCAATAGCAAACCTCAGATTGATCTGCCAAGTGTGCTATGAAACAGTAACAGCTAATAACTACCTGAAAAATCATCAGGTTTTTTCCAAATGGCAGTCAAACCAAAACAAATAAGTTTTTCAAACCAAAGGTGTCATTTATTTTTTTTTCTTGAATATAATCATATAAAAGCAGACATGCTGTCAGAGGACTGGAATGTGAAATGGAGCACAGTGGGAATGTCTCTCAGCTCCTGGTGTGTGTGGGCGTGTGTGTAACTCCACAGGTCTGGCGCAGGACAGGTGTGCTCCTTGGGACATAACAATCCCCCGTTATTGCCCAGCAAGCATTCAATTACCATCATGTACTCAATCACTTGGATGGTAAACAGGTAGAAGAGAACATCCATCAATAATTCTGTGCGATGATACCTGACTCCTGCCAGTTAAACACACACATACAAAAAAAGACCAACAACACTAAGAGTAGAGTGTATTTTTGGAGGACAGTTCTATTTTTCCAGGCATGTTTCTGTCATTATCATTCCTGGAGTAGCTCATGTTTGAAGTCAGCGGGCTGTAGAACAGCACAGCGCTCAGTCCGCACCGAGTGGGAAGAGATGATGGGGAAACCAGGTGCTATGATTGGAGCTACTCTAGCGCCAGAGAGTGAGAAAAGAGACGGCGAGAAATAAAGAGCAAGGGGCAGAAGCTGCAACAGTCAGAGTTTTCTGACCTTATTGCTCTGACTGGAATACATCTCTGTCTGATTAGTTTTTTATTTCCACTTTCCCCTGTTATCTGATCGGCTGGTTTCACCTACCATGCACATGATACATCCGCCTGTCGACTTGTGTAGCAGTGAAGAGAAGGGAAGCTTAAAAAGAAAAAAGAGAGTTGCAGTCATGCCAAAAACCTTTTTGCTCCTTTGCTCACACTTACACTTTGACCTTATTAGCCTTAAAAATATCTTCAATGAGTACAGCAAAAGAACCAACTAAAGATGTGCATTGTTATGGATCGTACACACCAAGACAATGATCATTTATTTAGTAAAGGGTCTTCAAAGACCACCTCTACTCTGAAACATGCAAGAATTAGAAAAACTGGCTAAACTCTGTTGGATGTTTACAATATTGCCAGACTGACGCATTGATCATTGTGCAGACTGTAATATCAGCCAGCACCAAAACCATCTGCACTTGACTCTGCTTGGAAAAATCCACATTTTCACAGCTGAAAAAAAATTAGAAGTCAAACAAAAGAAAAGGTGAAACAATGTTATCAGGTCTTTGCTACATTTTACTGGGTTTCCTTAAAAACATCTCATCAGGTTTCACCTGCCATCGAGGAATCTATGCTAATGTAATCATTTATATATATTATAAAAAATTCTGAAGAGATCAACCTGCTCACAAATGTGCCTGCAGCTTGTCAGGCATATTTAAGCCATTTTTTGTAAACACACTGTTTAAAAAAACTTTTTAGACCACGTTAAATACAATTAGCTGCTCAACTTCTGGTAAGAAGCTACTCAAGCAGTCATGTGAAAGGGAAAAACTAAGCATACCTCATCATTCAGTAGCTTGTAGTACAACTTTTAATGTTCATTGAGGTTTGTGGGGATTCACTCCTGCAAAGCTCTCTTAAGGTCCCACAGCAATTCCATTAATTTGAGGTCGGGAGCTTGACAGGACCATTGCAACACCTTGATTCTTTTCTTTTTCAGCCAATTGTGGTTGTGGCTCAGATCATTGTTCTTCTCCATGACCCAATCTAGGCTAAGCTTTAGCTGTTGGATACATGGCCTCACATTTGGCTCCACAGTACTTTGGTATACAAGGAGTTCATGGTTGACTGTAAGGTCCTATGGCTGAAAAATAAAGACCAAATCATCACACCTCCACCACCGTGCTCGACAGCTGGTATGAGGTGTGCTGATATGCTGTGTTTGGTGTTCACGAAACATGGGACTGTCTCCACTTTAATCTTGTCTTGTGGTTTGTTCAGATGCAACTTTAAAAACCTCCCGTAACCAAAAAATACTTGTTCGAATCATACTGTCATGAACCCTTAATGTGCTGACTGAGGCCTGTAGATTCTGAGATCTAGCTCTTGGGTATTTTTCCATGTTTATAGAGGTGCTCACAATGGCTTATAATCAGTTAATCAATTGTATTTCATTGGCAGCACCTGGCTGCTACTAACACTCCTGATTCCTATGGAAGCACCAAGGGTGTACTTATATTTCAACAGGCCTGCACAGAGTCGTATGGAAACTTTATTTTTGACATGGCCATATATATTTGTATTACTTTCTCTTCAGATGAAATGTGGGTAAATCAACTACCTGCTTTCTCAGTCTGCCTCCCTGCCAGAGCTACCATATAACTAATGGATGGATGAGACAAAATTAATTAGGTTAAATCTGCTCATGTGTAGGTACACAGAAAAGTAGACTAGGAGGAGGATGGGGATATTTTGTCTGCGCTTTGTAGGGAGGAAGTGCCTTCAAGGAGATATGGGACTGATGTCATCTTCCTGGAGCCTGGAGAAACAATCAATGCATGAGCAAAGAGGAATGCCATTAGGAGAAAAAAAAAAGAGGGGGGTGATGACAACATCTCAACCGACGATGAGTTCAGAGGGCAAAGTCATGTTACTTTACTGATGAACTCTACTAAAAACAAGCCAAGAGAAGCACCATTTACACTTGATGACTGCGTGCAAAGAATGTGCTTGAATGCGTGTGCATGTGACACAAAGCATGTGAGTGAGTTCAAAGCTCAGGTGAGCATTTCAAGGCAGGACCTTTAATCTTAGCCAACAGGCAGACCCCCCTAACACATTTACATCCAGCTATTCAGTAACTATAAAGAACAGATTTGTATTTCAATTAAGACCAGGTGATATAATAATATATTACATAATGCTATGTTTAATCACTAGATAAAAGGGGCATAATCATTGTCATCAGTTCGGGTCACAATTACTAACAGCTCAGAAAATAAGAGTTTGTTTACAATCTCTGAGTGCTACAACCTCAATCATGAAAAAATGTCACAGCTAGGCGCACAACGTCGCCGGCTCTCATTTAGCATTCATGAATGTAAAGCCTTTAGTGACACCAAAGCCATTCAGTTTATACATTTTACTCTCCTTGCTATTCATAGTGGATTTGCGAAGTGAATACTGAGTGACGCGGCAAAGTCACATTGGGGGGCTTTAATTATGCTGCGATGAAAGGAAAGCTGGCACAGCAACTGCTCAGAGGTCTGAAGCAGGAAGAATGAAACTTCAATGCATGTTTCGTACACCGCCTAGTTTAATAAGGCAGGCTAAGTCAGTGATGCGATATCAGGATTCTAACAAAAATAATATTTTATAGTGAAAAGTGGCAAGACCATTATGTAGCAAGCAACAGAAAGCATTTAGACTTTGTTTAGTTTTTACTTTTTGATGTATAGACAGTGTCTACTAGGCTCAAGGCTGTCTACATAAAATGTAGCTGAAGTTCATGAAGTATCCAGGACATTTTTGTGTTTAATCACCACTCCTGAGGCTCAGACTGTATTGTTATATGTCTCTACGTATTATGAGTTTTGTCCAAGTTCACTTTACTATATTCTGTGGAAAAAAAGCTAACAAAAAACACGAGTACATTCAGAGAGTTGGCAGGAATCAGGTATGAAGGTATTTTTACTTTAATAGTTAAAGATGGCATCACAATTCTGTCAGATACAGGTAAATGTATCTGGTGGGCCACACAGAGAATATTTTTAATGGTCTAAAAAAAATGTTGCAGAGACCAGCAGAAAAGCCACAGTAAACATCTCCCAACTCCATCAACTGTCAGAAACATTCGTGATATACTAGAACTCATACAGAGATGAAAGAAAACTCACACACTTGTCTCGGGGATACATCATAACATGTGAGCCTGAACGTCTCACAGAGAGCCATCTTCCAGGTTTGACTTAGTAAAGTCAGCATGAAGTATTCATTCCATAAGTGCAATATCATCATGCCATGGGCTAAATTTCCATCATCATCAAAGAGAAATTTCATCAGAAATACTGCAGCATACGCATGTTAAACATTAAAAGCTCAACATAACCATGTGAAAACAACAATGTTGGCACAAGCTAAATAAACACATTCAAAAGCCTCAGGAACTGTCGTAACACTTTTTAATGCTTCAAAAAATGATTTTTTATTTTTATTTTAATCACGCTATGTTGCATCCAGTTACCCTGTCTTTCGCGGGTCGTCACCCGAGTTGCTCCACAGTTGCCTGTCAACTCCACCAGCATTTACATTATATAATGCAGTCCAACACTGCAGCTGATGATATTACATAGCCAGAGCTAATGAGGCAGATAAATTAAGTAGCAGAGGCCCGTGACGCCTCAGGGCAGATCTCTGACAGGAACATATAGAAGCCAGTGATCAGATAAATTGGTATTCAGGTTCATATTATAACAACACACACACACACACACACACACACAAACATACATACGTACATAAGGATGGAAGCAGCAGCTGAGTTGATGCTCTTGGTTAAAAGGTCAATCAATACTATTCCAAAGCAGAACAGTAACGATGAGGAATTGTGTAGTCTGTTATGGCTGGACAGTACATGCAGATTTCAGCCAAGAGGAAACCAAGTGTTCCCTGGTGCATGCTGGGACACATCGACCTGTGTGCGTCTGGAAGGGATGTCTGTGTGTACTGGTTTGTTTTTTCAGTGACTGGAAGAAGCTTTTGAAAGTGTGTCCTGTTCTTTGGACGTTTGTTTTGGAGATTGGTCTCTTATCTGATTGTGTGTGTGTGTGTGTATGCGTGTCTGTCTGGTTTTGAGCGCATTTGTGTATTATTCTGTCTGTGCAAGTGTAGAAGACTCCAGTACCATGTAAAGACGAAGACTCGCGGTCTTGAGCTCAGCACATTTTTAGTACTTCCCCTGAGACTGCTTATGTCAGGATTGTCTGTGTAGTCTACACCACTGGCTTTCAAAGTCTGACAGTGGCAACTTCCCTCAAACAAAATGACACACCTGCATCCTCCAGACACAGTTTTACATTATTTTAGGTTTGTGTCTATACAGTCACACTGGTTTCACGGGGATGTGCTACAAGAATGTCAGTGTTACAAATACATAAGCACCACGTTGATAGGACATTCTCGACTATAGTAAAATTCAAACAATGATAATACAGCATGAAAACAACTGAAGGGATCAAGCTTCAAGTTTGAAACTACATTTCCCACGATCCTAACCTGCAGGCACTAATGCAGCCCATGCATTTTCAGCTCATATTTGTTCACACTTTGGCAAATGAGCATTGCTAAAATAATACCAAGCTGGTATTATTTTAGCAATGAAGCTGAGGGTACGTGATTGTTCTGAGCTAGGTTGGAGATAGTTCCATGATCAGCAATTCATGCAAGAGAAGGAAGTGTGACAACCTAAGTTTATCCTATCACATGTTTCAGTCATTATTGGACAATGTTGGACAGCGTATTGGCAAAACTTGAATTCAAGCAAACTGTATGTGTTCTTTTTGTTACTCTTTACAAAAATGCCCTATAAAAAATCCAGTATCAGCTGAGCTCCATCATGTGGGTGTTTTCAGATTTGAGTGAGTTAGTACACTGAGCACTCACATGACAGCACTATGGGTTTTAAAATACTGGAACTGCTTTATTAGCTGCGTGTCACAGCTGGGTGCGGCTGTGAAAACGGTTCCAAATCCTAATAAGGAGGGCAAATCAGACCTCAGACGTCTGAGAACATGTAGTCTATATTGTACAGTACATATAGGGCTGAATATAACGTTGCTGTCCTTCTATTTGTATTTTGAGCTGCACTCATCTGTCTGACTGGTGGTTAGAAGACAACTACCGAGGTACTCCTGAGTCATTTTTCTATTTTTGCAGCTGCTACTGCTGAGTGAACCTCTCACGGTGGTTTGTTCTCATTATCTCTGGCAAACAAGACGCAAAACATGACCTTGTATGCTCCTCTCCATCACATGTTCTTCTCCCTTGAAAACACATTTCACTGCATAGGCTGATAAATGACTTTCAACAACTGTTTGTGAACAGATTTCTCAATGTTCCATCTTAAATAAATCGATTTTGCAGCAGCGCTAAAGTCTGATATTTGGGACTGACTGCAGCAGCAAGTCAAAAAAAGAAAAAGAAAAGAAAAGCTCTTTCTTTTATTGTGTATGAAAGTTCAATTTTTGCATAACTCCTGCCATGCATCTGCCAATATTATGCAATTATCTTGGAATCATCAATCAAACTTTGCTTTAGGATGAAGATTATTTCTGCAGTGTATTTTAAAATGTATTCAACCCGGTGCTTTCCATGTGCCTCAACCTTTGCAGCAGAGCATGCCTAAACGTAAATGGACCAATTACAACCGTGGAAAGGATGGCAGAATCTTCCTAATAGCTCTGCTGTAATGACCCATGGCATTGTGATGTCACCCAAACATTACTAGAGCTCCTTGGCTATCAATCAGTCCCGCTAGGTCTCCGCTGAGAATTGTGAATGCGCTGATAAGGCGACCCTCATGCATAAAGGATCACAACAAACCTAAATTAGTTCTTCTCGAGCTTATTTGCCTTCAGGCTTGTTGAGTAATCACCACCTTTCAAGTCAATCACAAATCCTCCCGCAAGGCTTTTTAACTAGGACAGTGACCGAGTGTGATGTGCTTGTGATATATCACTTTTAAGAACAAAGACAGCAGCACGTCAGTGGGGCAAAATAATGGAATGTGACTGTAAACACTGACTTTTCAGTTCATCAGTAGGAAATCATTTAATCAACACTTTATTGGCTGTTTGAATAATTCACTGTTTTGAAGTGATTTTTTTAGGATATAGTCAAAAGTAAATTACGTGTTTCTGATTCAGGTGCTTTCAAATGTGAGCAGAGACTGTTCAAGCAAAATGGAAAGACGTGATTAACCACTTTAATGTCGACTCCCGGCCTATTTGAGTTTGACCTTATGTCGGTCACTTTTTTCCCTTCCTTCGTTTCTGGAGACAAAAGAAACGAAGACCACGTTTGGATCAGAGTGAAGTGTGATGTTATCAGCTAGCAAGCGACTTTGGTTGGCAAAAAAGCCTCCATAGACTACATAGAAGTACCATTTAAACATGGGAAACTAGTGCTACTGATGTGGGGAAAAAAAGTCGAGAAAAAAAAGGAGGGTGAGCTTTTACTGTTGTGGCCTGGAATAAGTTGCCCCAGGCTGCACTTTTTCTACCATTAAAAAGACCTTTTCTCCAGTGCTTTCAAGATTAATACCAGAGTTAGCTTCTAGTCAGTTTTAAGTCACTTTTTAATCTTTTTTGTTAGACTTTTTATTTATTGTAAATTTAATGTTTTTATTTGTATTTTTCCATGTTTTATTGTTATTTTGTCATGTGTCTGTGTCTGTTGACTCAGGGCTTTTGTATTAATGACTCATATCTTGTGTTCTGGTTATGTATTCTGTTAAGGTTTTGCTAATTAGAGTTTGGTTTTGTGCTCCCTGTCTTTAGTGTCGAGTCATCCCTGCCCATGTGTTTCCTCTGTTCGCTGTCTGCATATATTTCCTGTTTTACTTTGAAGGTCTGTGTCTCTTGTCTCATCATGTCAATTAGGATCAGCTGTGCCTCGCTCCTGTTTTGCCATTCCTCGTTCCCTTCTGTGTGTATTTATAGTGTGTGTTTTTCTGTGCTCGTTGTCGGTTCATCTGTGTTAGTTGGTGTTTCTCCGCGTCTCTCTGCCCTCATCCAGTTTCTCCATGTGTTGCGTGTTCCAGGTTTATTAGTTTTTCCCAGTTCAGGTTCGTTTCTTAGTGCTGTCCTTACCACCCTCGCTTTTGTTTGTGCTTCACCCATTGTAAATAAAACCCTCACTCGCATCAAGCCAGTACCTGCATTTTGGGTCCTTTTCTCCCACATACCACACGACCTCTGCCGCAGCCGTGACATATTTATTTTTGTTTAATATGTGTTTTTAAAGTGCTTTAAAAGAATAGAGTTGGACTGGATTGGAATAAATTAGGTTTGGGCAATCTGTTGCTGCAGCACGGAAAAAACGCAGAAAACCAAATTATTTGTCAACTTATTTCAATAAAAGAGACCAAAACCACCGAATGAGGGTCCAATTCAGTGACTTGAATGATCTATTTAAAGTGGCCATGACCAGTTACCAGTTAACAGCTGGTTAAAGGTATCAAGACCTTCATGTAATATCATGTAATATAAAAATTTACAGTAGTCAAGAAACCAAATGCAAAACCGTTTTTGTACAATCTTGTAAAAGTATTCATTTTTGCTTCTTGAGAATTTGAACATAAGACTTTGACACCTTTGGGTTATGAACTAGTGGTTGTTTTTTGGTTTTAACTTGTGGAGATCACTACAAATTGCTGCACTAGCACACAGGCACTCAATTATTGCTGCTGACCTTTAAAGCTGATACTGGCAATCATGCTTCCTGGAGGGTTAAAGTGCTGATCCAGTCGGATAACCAGCTGCTATGAACATCCTCTGCTGGCCAACAGGATTCCAGTTCCCCAGTCTGCCTCCTGACCCTGCAGCCCCTGACCTGTGATCACCTGCCAGGACTGTTTCCAGTAAGCCAGAGAGACCGGCCAGACTGGTGTGACTTCTCCCCCACAGTGTCTCATCTAATGACACAGATAAGATGGCACACACACATAAACACACAAGCAAATACATATGTTTAAGTCTATCCCATCAAAAATCTGCAGAGGAGAAGACATGCAGAGAATTAGCCAATAGCAAATATGGGTGTACCTCTGTACAAGGAGCTGCATGAGGAAAAGTTTCTGTTTGTCAATGATAAACTTACAAGCTCAGTGTGTGTGTGTGTGTGTGTGTGTGTGTGTGTGTCTCACATGCGTGAGGCTTTTTCTTCCCAGTTTTCCGGAAGTCTCCTGGAGCCTCCCACTGTTGTGGGCCCCAGCGGATGACTTCTTATTGTGGGTTTGGAGCCTCAGAGCAATTAGATGAGTTTATGGTAAGCGCTAAGAAGCGGAGAACCTTGTCATTCTGTCAGAGCCGATTTCCCCTTCGCGCTAAACACCGACCTCTCTGGGCTGCCAAGGGTGGACGCGGGCCACAGCAGAGATTTAAAAACAACAAAAAAAAGGATGTTTTTGAAACCCTGGAGTCAATCAACTTTTACTTCCTGTAGCTGCATTTTGTTGCTAGGTGACTTCAAAGGCAAAACATGCCTGCTGCTTGCTGAGGGCAGCTGTATTTAATACTCGGTAACAACATTAAGATACAAATTATATGCACCAAAACGCACGCATGAATTAAGGAGCATCAGCTGCGGTGAACCACAGCCTTCTGTCATTTCTACTGTGTCTATCATCATATAATCCAAGTATTGTGCAAGGGTGTAGGTATTCACAGGCTGCACAGGGAGTCTGTATAAACATACAGCAGCTTCAAAAGAACCCAACAGAGGCAATATAGGATCAGATAAAGGTGAGGTATTTGGCCACAGATTGACACAGGAGTGAAATTCGAAAATTCTTTCCACAGGGAAAGCGAAAACATTATACACAATGGGAGCACTAGCATAGCATTCTCTACATGAATAAAAAAAAAAAAATCCAGCACCTCCCCATGCAGTCCCCAGAGCATTTCCCAACACTGTTGATGTCTTTTTTCCAAGTGCAGTGCCAACAAAATACTTCATGTGCTCCACCTCTGAGGCCTGTGTATCCTCCTGAGCCTCTCTACGAGATTCACCTCTTTACCAAAGCATTTGCTGGAAAACCAAATAAACACAGTTACACAATGGAAAGGGGGGTCTTATGTAACTAACACTGGCCATGCCGTGGCCCAAATGTAACAATTTTCACGGCTCTGAACTTCAACACCTCCTCTTGCACACACAAGCATGCGTACACACACACAAACTGCCCCATAGGAAGCTAACCAGCTATGTAGCGTGTAGTGCTTTTCTTTTCTATCTGCAGGGATTTTTGAGAAATAACAGGAGGTGGGCAGACCTATGTGAGCAGAGAGACAGAATGCGGATTTTACGTAAAGAACAATGAGGTGCAGACCCATTCACAACAAGCTAATATTCAATATACCAGGGGGTTATTGCTAAACTTTACTGTGCACATAAAATCTCCTTCCAGTCACGTTTATCTTTTCAGCATCTAGTAATATGTTTTCTCTTTGGCGGACCCCGGCATAAAGTTATGAGATGAAGTGGTCATGGCAACATTTGTTGTTTACTGACTGCTTTTAAACAGTTTTACATCTTGCCTAAGGACCCGTGTGAAATATATTGATGCTGGCTCCAACCCTACTTAAATCATTCTTAACGCTAATTGGGTGTTTTATGCAGTGACACAATACCTCGCATACTTCAGTGCTTGAGACCAGACTGATAAGAGTGTACTTTCTAGAATTAACATAAGAGACTTTAGGAGGAACACCAGTTAAACTCACAACATACAATATTTCATGTTGTATCGTCTTGCACATAACTGTGGCTGTTGTAGTAGAAGATACAATCAGCATGACTGCGCAATTAAGGCTGTGTCATTAACATCCACCCAGCCTGACAACAGAAAGGGGTCTAAATGTAAAGAGCACTTCATCCGACAGTGTAAGGCTTAATAATTGTAGCAAGAAATAAAAATGTTCTTCAGTTTTTGAAATATGAAATTAAAAAAAAAAAAGAATCCATCGTATTCAAAGATTTTCAATTCTACAAGAAAGATTCCCCCGATTTGAGAAGCCGAAAATTAGAAAATGTTTGGCATAAAAATAATTTAATGAGTCAATTATTTGCTAACTGTCTGGATTATTGGACAAGTCATTTCAGCAGTGACACAGTTTTGCTGCCGCTGCGAGTGCTGGGTGTGTGAAGGGTAACATAGAAGAAGAGTGTGTTTTCAGTATGATCCTTGGCGTGAGAACTGACTGAAAGCGGACATCACACCACACTGTGACAGCTGAGGGCAGACAGAAGAGGCAACACACATCTCGTCACTCTGCCCCTCCACCCCAATCATGCACGCACACACAAATTCTCACCATCATACACATGTGAATACACGCATATACAGTCAGGTCCATAATTGGTTGGACAAAGACGCAATTGAAGTATTTCTGTCTTTCTACACCATCAGGGTGGATTTTAAAAATTCATTAAGCGATTAAAGTGCAGGATTACACTTTTAATTCAAAGCCTTTACCAAAAGTTTGCACTAACTTTCATACGGGCTTTCCGATCGTCAGAGGCTGAAAACTAACTGGACAATTGTTCCCTTGTGACAAATGAAGCAGATATGATATCTGAAGGTGTTTGTATTTTATAGCTTTTCCCTGTAATTGTCAATATAAGGCCCAAAGAGATGTTAGCGCAAGAGACAAAGAAAGTAAACATAGCAAAAACTTTAGGAGTGGCCAAATTAACAATCTGGAACGCACTAGCCAGCTCAGCAACACCAAAAGGTCAGAAAGATCAGAGAAGACAGGTGGAGTGGATGATGACAGAATTATTTCCATGGATTAAAAAAAAGAACAACTTCTAAAACCAGGCGCAGTATCATTGTCAAGGTCAAGAGGCGCCTTCATGAATCAAAATACAGACAGTTTACAACTGGGTGTAAACTCTAGGCTAACTAAACTGAGACAGATTTGCTTCTAGTATTCATTCATTTATTTTTAGACTGGGAGAGGGTGTTCACATGTAGGCCTCTGCGTAGCCTTGTGGTATATGGGTCACCTACTCAACCCATAGGTGCGCTATAGGAGCACTCTTGCTACTACTTGTTTAACCTAATTTACGCAGATTACACAGATTTCTGACACACAAAGGTGGAGTATGTGAACATGTCCAAAAAAACAGAGAAAGAAACTGTAGCCAGACATTACCACACATTACTAGACGTTAAATCAAGCATCTATGAAAATACATAGTTAAGAACTGTTAATGATTATTTTGGCTGAGAAATCTTCTTCAAGTCTGTGCACTCCTCTTTTCAATTAGATAAATGCAATATGACATCAGAGGTGTTGGCAGAAACAATGACTGCGACTGTTTAGTAAACCAATGAACATGAAGGTGAGTACAGACATGCATTTAGCTCTGAGCTACAGGACTACGAACAAACTTGTGCTCCAGAAATTGAGCTTTACAGAGTACTTCTTTCAAACCTAGGGATGAATTACATTTCTGGAGAAAAGTTTGTTAATGAAAATTAGATGGTTTCAAAAGGAACTCTGCATCCTTGTTTACCTTACACTGGGCCCTGATATGGCCCTTCAGTTTATCCATTATCAGGAAAAAAAAGCCTTTTTATCTACTTTTAATTCTTCACTTTTCTTATTGGATGCCCCTTGTAAGCAAAAGGTCTGAACAAGAATTGGATGGCTCTTCAGTGCCCACATCCACAGCCGTGAGCAATGTGTGTAAGATCGTATTAGAGATATCTGTTCTCAATTACATGCAAGAGTAAAAATAAACTCCACTAATGTATCAGTATCTATAGGATAGAAAACACAGATAAATGCTGCATGTATAATAGCAGCACAAAGAATAGATAAAACTCAAACACGCAGTATGAGAGTCAACAGCCGATCTGACCCATCATGTCCTCTACCCTCCTACCCTCTCCTGACTCACCCGTGTTCGGCAGACACCAGCGTATCACCTTAGATTCTTTGCTGTGCTAGCTTTCTGGCCTGAATATGTAAGAAACAGCACTAGCAGCACCTAACCACAGTTATTGTGAAGAGCTCAATTCAAAAAGAAAAAGATGCGTGCTACCAGTCTTATTTTTCCAGCATATCTATGTTACATCCTGATATTATGCAGTACTGTGCAAAATTCTTAAACCACACTTCATTTCTATATATTTTGCTAGAGAAACTGGAAAGGTGTATAATGTTGTAGCATTGGCAGTGAGCTTGAGATCATTTTCATGTTGAAAAATTAAGCTGTTATTAATCAGATGGCTGTAGACCCTTGCTGATGTATTTCTCTCCTGACCTCCTCCGTACATATTGGTGATGATTTGAACCAATTTGAATTCAACACTTCAAGAGACCTGTTGTTGTTTCAGTTATGTTCTTGTGTAATTTGGCATTTCTCAGGCTTTACCCTGTTTCATTTCATTAAAAATGGCTTTCTTGAACAATAGATGGACTGAATGAAGGGCCAGATGCATCTCTTTGCTGGATTTTTTTCCATTTCTTAAGAACATGACTTTCAGATGCTGTTCATCTGCTGAAGATGCACGAGGTTTTTTACACCTGCCACTTCTTCTTTTGTTCTCCACTTGTACAGATTCCTCAGATTTTTTAAGCACAAACTGCACACCATGCCTACTTTACTTTACGTTACAGCTAATAGCTCTTTGGGAATCACCATGCTGGTGCTATAATGTCATTTTATGCCTGTAATACTGTCTTACCTTTGACATGATCCCAGGAAATCAGTGTTTATGTTTGAATGATTCATAGGTCAGTGTTAAGTGACTTAACAATTTAAAAGGATCCCCTGAAACTGTTCAGATACAAGACTGGACTGAAAATGAGGGAAAAAAACAGCCAATGTCCAAAGAAAAAAAGCCCATATTTTTAAGACCACTTTAAAAATGACGTCGATATAGCATCTTGGAAGCAAAATACAAAGAAAGGAGGGGTAACGCAAGACTTTTGCACGGTACAGTAATGTCAACCAAAAAAGGATCAAACACTCATAATGAAAGGCCAAAGCAGATTCAGCTAACCGAAGTCCAATTATAATGCAGATCTACATTAAGCAAATCGGGAAAGTTACTAAAAAAGTTTACGAAATACATAAATTAATACCGATTAATTTTGACACCCTAAACCTCCGTAGCTCTAAGCAGAATTTTGATATTGTCTCATGGTTGGAATGGAGCAGAGAGCATCCAGTGCATAATGAATGTCATCTTCTTCAATCCTCTAATTAACTGCATCATTAGCTTGGCATCCATTTACTTTAAATTGCTCATGCAATTGAGGAGTCTCATGCAATTCCTCCTTTGGGAATGGGAGTGGTGATGGTATCATTCTACATGACAATAAGGCACAGCAACAGGGCCACATATTGTTCAAACGCTGAGAATTATCTCATTACATCGGCCAAGATTCACTCGCTGTTAAATTCAATTTCTAGTGTGCCTTGTACGGCGGCACAATTAAAAAGTACTCTGCAAACCGCATTAGTCAGACTAAATAATGGAGACCAAAAAAGTGCTAACTCAGAGAGGGCGGCTCTGGAGGAAAAAGGGCGCCTGAGATATATCACTTTCATCAAAGACCAATGGGTGGGCCTTTCCAAAGAGGCAGAGAGCAGGAGAAGTTCATACAGAGACAGAAGTATTTGTTCCAGGCTGTGATGGATGAACCAAAAATTAAGCGAAGACACGTGAAGCATTCATCATTGACAGAGTGATGATTATCATCAGTTTATGATTAGCGAACATTTCAACAAGTGCAAAGATGCATTCCTGTTCAGTCGTGGATCTTCCATACAAATCTCCAGCACTAATACATGTTTGTTGTGGAAAAAAGAAAAAAAGAAAGAAAAGGGACATTTTGCAGACAAGAGACAACAGGAGAGATATGATGACAGGAATGAAGGGGAAACTGGAACGTGCTGCAGAAACAAATGGCTTCATGTTCCCGTCAGAAAGATAATTTTGAAACAATATTGGCTCTGTGATCTGAGAGCTGAGCAGATGTAAAAACATTGTTTTTTTGCCTGGGCAGTGCTCTGGAGGCTTTGCATATTCAACTAAAAAGAAGTAGAAAACAGAACTAAGCTTTGATAACTAAACCCAGGACTCGATCCAGCAATGAAACACAAAATCTACACGACTGCCGTTGACATCAGAGAAAAAAGATAAGATGGGGAATAAGGCCTTAAATACACGTGTTTGCAGGTGGAGGTGCTTTTCATAAGCATATGCAGCTCTGTGTGAGCACCACCTATTTGTTTTTGGTCCGCACAAAGAGTAGTTATATTGTTAATTGCTAACAACGGTGTGAAAGGCTTACCTAGTTTAAGCTGCCATCCAGAGCTTGGTTACGCTTAATCTTCTGATGTGACCACAAGCACGTGAAAGAAAAGGGTCAGTAATTTGTGCCGTGCGTACTTCCAGTGGAATTGACGCGGAGGGCCTAAAGTTACAGTAGCACTTGGAAAAATTAAACTAGTTACAAAATCCTTGAAGTTAAGCTTCAACTTGCGCCTCATTTGCTTTTGTTTTTACCATTATGAAATAATTGGTTGTGTTCAATATTTCATCACTTACTTCACTATTGATGTGGCTCCAGGTTGCCAGGAGCGAGGCACTGTTTCGCACAGAAACCAAGCGCCAAAACCAAAACAGCTTCGACCATGTTCTATCAACACTATAATGAACCTTGCTTTTACAACACTTACTGATTGTGTGCAGAATTACATTATTTCAACTCGTATGAGCTCATTGGGAAAAAAAAAAGTCTATTTAAGTTAGTAGTCTGATGCAGACTTCCTTTAATGTTCTGTCAGTTCAAACTGCCAACTGAGGAAAAAACAGCATCACGTCAGCGCCTGGTGATAATTACATGCAGGATATGAGCAGTATTTTGACAGAGTCACACCTGTAAACCCACTGTGGAGACACATTTCAGCTTTTCGGGGTGCTTTGAACGACGCGCTTTTCATCAACACAGATAGTCATCTGTCTGAGTGTTAAAATCCCGAAAAAATAAAAGCAGTTAAAGCTTCAGCAAATGATCAATCATTATAAAGAGACTAAAGCAGAAACTTCTTTAGCTGAGAAGCTATAAGCCATACGTTGCAAACTTTCATGGTCCTGAAGGAGTAAATCCTTATAGCAGTGAATATCCACCAATTTTTCTTCAAACACATGGAACAGATTTGTCTGAACACTTGTGGTGGTGACAAAATTCAGTATAGAAACACAATACTCATATTGACCCTCATTTATTAATAAGTGCGTTAAAAACGCCCCAAAAGTCTGTTTGCATGCTATATCAGGTTTATGGCATGTGGGCACCAGCAGATTTTGTTCTTACCAACATGCATATGTTAGTTATTCTAAATCAACAGGCTCAATCTACGTACTATGTGCATACAGCCACACCCCCACTTTTCTACATAAGGAAAGAAGTTTACCTGGAGGTAAAGTGGAGAGAGTCAAGATGAAGATATAAGAGAGAAGCCTGCACCTTTAAGGCAACAAAGATGGAGAAAATCTGAATGTAGAAACTTAAATAATAGTGTCCAAAGAGGAAGGCGGGAGCTTTCCAAAGTTCTTCCAAATTGTTTCCACTCCAGGCCGACAGTTTGTAACATTCTCATCTGGTTAAACGCAGTCTGTGGAGCCCATTCAGCCTGATAGGCAGCACCCTATGTTAACGCTAATTAGCATGCTAACATAGACGGAGGTAAACAATTGTTTCACCACTATTGCTGGCTATTCACCCTCAATTTATCACTTTTGTCTTCACATAAAAAAGAAAGAAAACAAACTAGGGTCAGTAAATCTCCGGCTGTCCTAAAATTATTCAAATAAATATATCAAAACTATAACTAGCATCTCATCGTCACCAAGCAAAAGACTTTGAAGGATTTTAATAGCAGAACAACAAAGTTTAGCATCATATACTTTTTTTTTAGTTTTACTGGTTAATGACCAGAAAAATGTTCATGCAGAAGATGACCTTTAACCTTTTGCATTTTGAAAGTCAGCTCCAGTGCATGAAGCTGTTGTTTAGTGACAGCGGAGGAAACTCGGCATTTAAACTCAACTGTCAAATAGCCTGACAGACAAGAGCGATGGCTGTAGCCTGGAAGGCTTGAGATATTCCCTTTGTGTCTCTCAGAGTATGCTGTTTTTTAAGATTGAGAATAAAAGATACATGTGAGAGTGAAAAGTCAAAAACTGAGAGAGAAAGCAGAGAGAAAGATAATCAAATGAGCATTAATATATTTCAGTTAGCCTACTGACTTCAGCTTGATTTACTAACTGTAGCAAAATGTGGCAGAGGCAAACATTTTGTCATCAGCAGCTTTTAGTTTATTACGGGCCACTAAGATAAATGCTTACTGGAGTTTTTAGTATTAGATGTGCTTGTTGTGTTTAAAAAAATTAGACATGGTCAAGAGGACCCGCTGAAATTCAAACTAAGTGTCAGAATGGGGAAGAAGGAGGATTTATGTAGCTTTGAATGTGGAATGGTTGTTGTGTCAGACAGGCTCATCTAAGTATTTCAAAAAACTCTTGACCTGCCGGGATTTTCCTACACAACCATCTCAAAGAAAGGTCCAAAAAAAGGAAAAAATATCCAGCGAACAACAGATCTCAGGTTAAAAATGCCTCGTTGATGCCAGAGATCAACGGAAAAATAGCCAGACGGCTTCAAGCTGATAAGAAGACAAGAGAAACTCAAATAACCACCCACTACAACCAAAGTACACAGAGCATCTCTGAATGCACAGCATGTCAAACCTTAAAGGAGGTGTGCTGCAGTAGCAGAACATCACGCTGGTTGTCACCCCTATCAGCTGAGAACAAAGAACTTGCACAGGCTCGCCAAAATGAGACAATAGAAGACTGGAAAAACACAGCCTGGTCTCATGAGTCTCGATTTCGGTGACATTCGGACAGCAGGGTCAGAATTCAGCATGACATTTCTTGAACATGCCAAATTGTTCTGTGTACCTAAATGGCCTCCACTGTCTCTATATCTCACTTCGACAGAGCACCTTTGGGATGTGTTGGAACAGGAGAGTCACATCATCTCTGAATGTTTCCTGCACCTTTGTAATTGATGCACTGATGAATTCAGACAGTTCAGAAAACAAAAATGGCATCTAACCCAGTATTAGCAATGTGTAACTAATAAATGGCCAGTGAATTCACATCACTTTAACACTTTTTCAATATTAATACATGCCTTGGAGTACAAATCCCCAAAAGCCAGCATTATAAATGATAAAATCTTGAAGTACAGATGATAAGAGGGGTTACACGTTTACTTTCAATGCCACTCTTGGAAACAAAGGTCAGTGAAACTTCCCTTAAGATTTGATCAAAACAGCAATGCTCCAGCTCAAAGCTTCAAGCAAATATTTCAAGTCACAAGAGAAACATTGCTAAGACTACAAGGGCAAGGACAGTTTTAAAGGAAATTTAAATGATTAAATTAGAATGAAAAATTCTTTGCTCACTGAAAAATAAAACTATGTATCAATCTCCACTTACTTTACTCTGAATTTGTACTCTGATGGATCCGAGATCAGAAAGTAGACAAAAGTAGACAAAAAGTTAAAAAGTAAGGAGAAAACTACACAGCACATCATTTTTCTAAACTAAATGGGCCTTTCTCACATTACCAAAACTTCAAGTGAAAAAAAGGACACAACTTTTTTTCTTCGCTTATTCTGCACCCTTTCTGACCTCAGCAAGGCCCGTCTATGCCTGGCCTACTTCCTATGTCTTCCACTGCTTGGTCTCACATACCAAACCAGACATTCGCACACCCACGGTGACGGCTGAGTGTGACCGGGTCATCCTGCGAGGCTGAGAGGAGTTCCTGTTCGCGAGGCTCCCACATCTGTCTCACAGGCCGCCGCGCTGGTGCTGAGTTGGACGGGTTGCGGTGGGTGAACCTGGGGCCAAAAGTGGGCGTGGTCCAAGATAATTGGGGAGGGTTGTCTGGTCTGTTCACCCACTTCCGTCTTTGCACAACCCACACGAGAGACAAAGTCCTGGCACGTGCTGGCTGACCCATGCAGAAAACTAAAGAGCTGGATCACTTACCGTTCAGTGTGGTTTGATTTGATTTACAAAACCTTTACAAATTAACTTATTTTATCTAGTAAAATGGGTGTATTTTCATTTCAAGTCAGCAAGGGAAACATTTATAGCACTTTCCACACATCCTATACAAGTCAGTCAAAAAGGAGACTCATAGTTTTTCACTGGCAAACAAGCTACATTGCTAAGTGGGTGATTTAACACAACAGTTAGTCTGTTTATATAAATGTAGGCAATTATGTGAGCGAGACCGTACAGCTAATGCTTTGACGGTCTCAAGAATGAATGAGGATGGGAAAAAGCAGCGGCACCAAGATGTTACGAATGAAAGATCCAGACGAGGAAATCAGACAGGCAAACAGCGAGAGGAAGGGCAAGTTAAATGCGGTAGGAATGTTACAGACAGTTGGGGAATGCACGTAGACCCCGTCCCACACGCTGCTGGCGGGTTTCAGATGTCTCGCCCTTCTCCACCGTTCGCACTCGGATGTTAAGGCTCCGCGAAGGAAGCCAGTTTGGTTCTGTCAGGGAAGTCATATAAGAGCAGGGGAGGGTGGCGAGGAATCGGCATCTGCAAAAGGCCGTCTAGTCAAAACAAGGCTCATGTGCTGTCTGGTGTTCGGTTGGGGGATAGCTACACGAAGCATGACCGGAAAAGGGGGCCCACGCGGAAGCATAAACTACGTGGACTGAACCTAAATATTACGTCTATAAAAACATGACCTAAATATTGTGTCTGTGGAGCAGGATTTTCCATCCTGTCTCCACACCTGGAGGCATCCAAGTCTTTTACACTCAGTTATGACAGATTTTTAGCACTTTTTAATGATTGCTATTTTCCAGGCTCCGAAAGCTTAACTTGCAGTCGCCCTTTAAGCCGTGTGCCATTACAAGATACAGTAGGTCTCAAGTAGCACACTCTAAATATTTAGGGGCTACACTTTAAAACATCAGTGTCAGAGGAGGAGTTCAGTAATCACCTCTCTGAAGATTTAAATTCTACTTGATAAAACTAAATCCCGCACGCCTGTCTGCTTAGCTGCTGCGAGTTAAGGTCTTTTTTTTTGCTTGAGCAAAAACAGTGGCAGAAACATAAAAAGTGAGGGTCGAGGATCAGAGAGGGGATTTTCTTTCTAGGCAATTAAACTCAACTTTGCTGTCAGACTCAGAGGCTGCCAGCACAACCTGATGTTCCAGGTAAGAATACGGAGTAAAAAAAAGTCAGCCGTCTGTAGTTACTGGGGGGACAATTATACGGCACAGTTTAAGAGTTCAGCAAAAATCACTACTGTGAAAACACCTTCTATCCGCCAGGGCGTCACTCCTAAGGATTGAAGAGCATCTCCGTCCACCCTACGAGAGGAAGCAATCCCAGAGTGAGACACTTGAAAACCACGATTCAGCTGAAGCAAAAGTATCACGGCTGGCTAATTCTTGAGCAAAAGTTACAACCCAAATTTTATCTACCTTTGGGTTCGCACAGGCAGAAATGCCACATTTCCGTGCTTGTGCTTGTGCCGTAATTATGAAAGTCTGAACAACCTGCTCGCTCGGCAGCAGGCGAAGTGATGAAACGGAGGTTATGGTTCGAGCAGATTAGAGGTTACAGTGTAATTTTAGAACTGTTCTGCCGTGAAATTGCACTTTCATCTCCAGCTCGAAAACAGACAAAAAGAAATATTTAAATCTAAAAAAAGAAGGGGAAAAAACATATCTTGACTCTAAACAACATTTTTACACACAATCCATGTCGCATGTTCAACTTTGGCATCTTTGTGGCTGGACAGCAGATCACCAAGGGCAAAGGAACCATTTTTCTGATGTGCACTAACTGGCTATTTACTGAATGTGAAGAGCAGCAGGTTGACTGTGATTACTCTGCTCTGCACTCTGTCACAGAGAATGAACCCAGTTATTCTCTGGGGGAAAACTAATTTTGTTCCGCCATGTCCAACACCTGCCTGTTTCAGTGGCCAATGCGAGGCTGTGGCCACAGTGAGAGTGGAGACTAAATGATAAGATTCTGTTTGGTAGTGTGGTTTTCTTACAGCAAGGGTCAAATGAAGACATGTAGCCTTCTTTTTTATACCCTGACCAACATGTTTGGGATAAATGTAAAAGAAAAAACGGGCAATAAACTGGCATAAAAATCATAGAAACATTTTTATATTCTATTGATCTGGGCAGTCTTATTTTTCTCTTTTTTTTAGCCTCAGGTCTCATTTTTAATGTTTTTAGTTTTGTGTCCATGATGCGTCCTGGATCATCCCCAGAGAGTTAAAAGAGCAGTCCACTGTGTGCTACTCAATTCCAGTGGGGACGTCTCACAACTCAGGATGTTACAGCAGAACTCCTCATCGAGTTCCTGGGGGCACGTCTGTAACATGAATTGGAAGTTTAAGAGAAAAACAAAGGCCCTCATGTCTCTGGCCTCCCTGCTTCTAGCTACTGACTCTTCAGCTGCTGTTTGGTCTGAATCACAGCACAAAAGTTGGTACACATATACGCTTCCTTTGGTATCCTCAGTGAAATCACATATGTGCATACACAAGAAGCACACACCCACAGGACCCCCAAAGAGGAACATTTTGCATCAGGTATTTTTTTTTTATTGAACTGTTAAGGAACTTTTCTTATTTCCACATCGACCTGATTTTATTGCACTTTTGACTTCACTTTGACCTAATTTTGTTATCACCGTTACTTATCTCTAAGAAACACAAACTCACTCTATCACATTGAGTGGCTGGCTGGTTTGACTCACACCCTTTACGCACTCAGTTTCTGGATGCCGGCCTTTAGTCCCAACGTGCATAAAAAGCCAAGCTTTGCTCCAGCAGCCATCAATCAACCGAATAAAAATCACAATTTTTTTAACCCCATGATTATTTACACTTTTGTTATGCTGTAAAAGGGTTATCTGTTGTTTGTTGTCTGTGTTTCTTTTAAAAAAGGGGAATTTGAGCCCGGTTGACTCGCCCACTCCAGCCCAAATCTACCTGCAAGAACAAAATAAATAACTTGAGACTGAGCAGGTGGAAAATATGGAACTGATCACACCTTGTACTTGGGGGACAAACTAGGCATATTTCTAACTTGTCAACTTTTCGTCCAAAAGTTTACTTCAGTTCAGTTGAATAAGGTTGTACTTTAAAAGCCCTTTAAAAAGCCTTTGCAAAACTCTCCTCCATGTAAAGATGAACCTGAGCTGCTGCTGAAAACAGGATCAATAAAGTATTTACACAAGCGAAAGCATGCGAGTTTTGATTGGCACGAGGACGCCAGCAGTTCGAAACCTGCGTCAGAGCTTCTGAAGAGAGGAGCAACAACACAATCATGCGGCTTATCCACAGCACATCTGCAGTACGCTCATTTCTGCTGGATTCACTCGTCATTAAATTATAGGCTGAAATGTGGTCAGCGGGTCACGGGGGTATTTTCCTTTTCCTTACTTATTGTTATTCATTCTTTGCATGCAGAGCACAGCTCAGTGAGACTTCCTGTTGTTGCTGTGCTGTCAGTACTTTGTGTGAGTCTTCAGTTCGCAAGCGGTCAACACCAGTCACGAGCCAAGTGGGCCGTGGTGGCACGGGACTTTACATGCAACAGCTCTGGTGAAGCAGCAAGAAGGATGGTTAAAAAAGACTCAATGAATAGCAGAAACAGACAAAAAATTACAAAAAAAATAACTGATAAATACATCTGTCACAAAGAGAAAGTCATCTTTAATACAAAGCTCTGCTCATGTTTGTCACTGGCCTCAAAAAGCTAACCCATTTGCCTCGTAATAATGCAGCACAAGGTGGTTGTTTGCAATCTGAAAAGGGAAGCTCACAAGCTGTCAAAGCAAAATCTTATAATTACTACTTTTCTGGGAACAAAATGCATTCAAAGCTGAAAACTGTATTTCAGACGTGTGTTCTTGGGGACCTTGAGTAAATATTTTCCATCTCTGTTTTTCGAAAATGTTCGACATTGTACGCAAACTGTTTGGCATCCTAGCTCCTCACGGAGTAACTAAAGCCAAAAGAACAGAGCCATTTTCATTATGACGCATAAATGGGTTCATAATAAGCAAGAAATTAAAGGTCATATGACAATCCACAGCTCCTCTTTCAGTGAATTCTGTCAGTTAAGCATTCATACTAATGCTCGCCATTCATGGGAAAAATAGCTTCGGCTCTTTGTTGGAGTGGTTTATACAAAGCTCCAGGCTGTAGTGCCCAATAATGCAATCAATTTAGACAAACATTTCTCCTCATAGCAAAGCTTTTAAGCAAAAGCCTGATGAAAAAGATTCTAGCAATCTTTGAGAAATTACAGAGCTGAACAATTTTAAAATCTGCAATGCATATAATCAATTGCAGAAAAAAAAGTATTCTCTTTTAAAAACAGAGAGGAAAAAAAGACAGATAGCACAAACCAACTTGTTAATCTGCCATGGAGTGACAAGAGGATCGCAATAACATGAGCAAATGGAACTTGATGCAGATCTAATGGACCAGAAACCAATAACCAAGACTAAAATAATAACAACACAGCAAGTGACACCTTTGAATTCCCACATTAATTTCCTCGTTGCATTTCACACAAGCTCTCTAAAGCGTTTGATCAACACACTTTACATTCGGGACAAAGTTTTGCTTTCCCTCGACAATCCAAAGGACGCGGACAAAGTCCAAGTTTTCTCTGGCAGCACACGCGGCTATCCTGGTTAATGATAAAGCAAAATCCATGATTGTTTGATTTATTTTAAAAGAATCAATGGTAAGAGGCTCGCTTACTTTCTTAATCGCGAGTGGCGACGAGCCTTTTCCTGAAGCCTGCACTGAGCCTTCCTTCATACATCTTCAATAAGTAAAAATCAATAAACCCTTGTCTCGTCTAAGCAAATTATCAGCAATAATTGGAAAGGAGAGACCTGAATATGTTGTAGTCGAGCTCTGTAAGCATTGACTTTGATAAGAGCATGAAGAAAACCGGACTGTGTTTGAATGAAAGGCAGGAAAAAAAGCTGATGACACACGTGTTTTGGTGATATGTGTGCAGGAGATACAAGGAGCCGAGCAGTTTGTCCATTTTTTAAAACCCTATAGCTGTGTTAAAAACAGAGCATTACACTGGGAACTGTTGTTCAGCTCCACGTATATATAAAGTCCCAAAATGACATTACATAGAAAAGCCTCTCATCTCTGCACGCACACATAAACAAGCAGAAACATTCCCTTATCACTCACTGCCAAGCTGCCACATAACATTAACTGTGGAACAAAAGCTTTTCTGCTCCCTTTAGTGTGGAAAGCCATTTGTTGATTTTTCACAGCGTATCCTACGGCCCACGGGGCTTTAACTCGCACAATCATAATGATGTGTCATTTGCGCTGAAAATTATATCTCATTACGAATAAAAGTATCCAGTTCAGCCAAGTCATTTATAATTCCACCCAAGACAGGAGTCATTTACTCATTAGAATCCATCTGTGGCTGTTTTACAAACATTTATGTTCTTATATCTCAGAAGTTTCCAAATTATTTCGCTTTTTTTTAATTAATGAAACTTTCCCATGAGCCGAACACAGGCTGGACACCAGACCGCTGCAATTTTGTGTATGAAATCACATTTAAAGGTTATAAAGGATCACAGTGGAAGAGCGCTGATGGCTTTGGAACATGTTCACGCAAATATAATGGGCAGTGCGCTCAACATAAATGAAATGTGGTGGTTGAAGGTAGCAGCGCCGAGCTTTTCAATCAATATCCCCGCCGCCAGTGAGGCCGGGGACCATTAGCACCAGTGAGCCAAGCAAAGTAACTCTGATGTGAAATGACAGGGGCTTTCACAGAAACCATCCTACCATTTCCCTCATTGTCATTCACTCACACACACACACACACACACACACACACACACACACACACACCCTACATTTCAGCCAGCCTCACTAGGCAACCAAGTGCACTCATACTGTTGTCTTGTTTCAGAAAAAATGGATTGATTCATTCATTTCTGTGGAGTCCTAAACTTCACCTCCCCCTTGCTCTTCCTCTTGACGTCTCATCAGACTCCTAATCAGCCAAAATCTGAGCTACTTGGCTTCTAGGATGCTCTGCCAGCTCTCCATTAATACCACAGAAACAATATGATGTTAAAGTTGGCATTAAATACTAAAAGTACATGAACATTCAGCATCTCAGTTCTTTTTATACTGTCACTTTTTTTTTAATAGTTTTTATAGTTCAACACGCGTTATGTTAAAAAAAAACAGCATTGTCTTTAATATGGGCGTTGCCTCATATAAGTAATGAGCATAATTCCTGTTTAAAGGCTGGTGCACAGTGCACTGCGTTAATATGTGTTGCCTAGTATACATACAGCTGGTTTTACGTATAGCTTTGAATAGTGCAGCTCGTTTCCAGGCTGTAAAATTCAAAATCTGAATCCAAGCTTGCTTAAGGATGAATGAAATACTACACATCCGATTTTAATTAAGTTAATTAGAAACTGACTCATGCTTACGTTTTTGTTGATGTTATTAACTGGTAAAAATATATATTTATAACCCACTTACATGCTGTGACCCTGATCACCCACTTGTATATCTTGATGCCAGTGCATCCGCTGCTTATTCCTGCAGCTTAATTGCATGCCAAGTGAGCACAGCGGACAAAGGAGGCGGGAGGACGCCTTCCTTTCCACTTTCACATCAAACTTTATTTTCGTCGTACTGAATCATGCTGACACTGCCCTACCTCTCCTCTCCTGCTCTCAGCCCCGGGTCTGGTGATGAGCGCCGTGTCACCGCACACCACGGCCGCGTCCTCCACGAACACGCAGTCCGGGAGTGACTCGTCCGCGGGGAGCTCGACCACCTCCAGCCCGAGCCTCGTCCTCAGGACCTCGACGTATGCCTCGTGCTCCTTCACCGCCTTGGCCAGGTCCACCTCTGTCTGGCTGCTCCGAAGCGCTTCTTTGGCCAGGGACGCAGGGATTCCCCGGACGACGGCGTGGGTGTAATGACCGTAACCTGCCATCAAACCAGCCATGTTTTGCGTTCCCTTTACTTGGCACGTTCAAATCTGGAGAAAAAAAAACACCCTGAGAGACAACTCGGCGAATGAATGAGAGAGAAAAAAACTAGAGTCAGCTGACTCGATAATTCCTAGCTTGCTTATTTGTTCCCTGTTAGTTTGTTGGGCTTTTATTCTTTATTTACAGTAGCCTGCTGCACACAGTGTCAGTCAGCCCTGCTCCAGTCTCCAGGCGAGCGACAGCGCTTCGGTGACGCGCACCGACCATCACGTGTAGCCTGAGTCTGTCAGCCCTCAGCCAGGCGCTCAGCCCAGCGAGTGACAGGACCCCATGAGCCTGTGGCTCAATCAATTATCCACTGGATCAACAGAGCAAAACCTGATAGTAAAACTCGAGCTTTAACAGTCTATTCAAAACAATAACAGGGAAAAACAAACACGGTTTCCATATCTCTGTAGGGATAAATGAACAAGTCAGAAATCAAAAAAGGGTCTGTTAGATTTTTTTTGCCAAGGAAAATGCAAAACACTACCCGGATGTAGCTGTTCAGTTATAGAAGGATATACATTTCCCTTCATATGTGCTTGTAAACATTGCTGTGGACTGTTGGCTGGTCAGTTAGATTCAGAATGTCTTTACTGTCATTGTCGCAGGTACAACGAAATTAAAAGTGGTCTACGATCAGTGCATCATCCATAGAAATATAAAAATGTAAATAAACAATAAAATTTAATAAAATCAGTACATAAAATACTTAGACCATTTTAGCTTGTTGGTGTCCCCATAGTGACATCTATTTGTTCTTCTCTAATCCTGTTAATAAGACATTACAGTTATGTGGGGGGGGGGAGACATTTCACAGGATGCAGTCCTGTGGAAAACTATGTCCCATTCTTCCAGGGGAATTTGAGGGCAATCAAACTTAATTCGCACTTGATTTGTTGACCATCAGCAGAGGTGACTGCCTCTACAAAAGCAGACGTTCTGGCTGTTTGCTAGCTTGGAGCATTCAGGACAATGCCGCGATTTTCCCGGAAGTGGGTATCCTGGAAAATTCACTTCAAGGTCAGACAGCGCAACGGTCAGAGAAACTGAAAACAAACAAAAAAACCAAAACTAAATCCAACAGTCACGTCTCAGACTCAGTCAGTATGTGAAATGTTAAAGTTCATTATAGTACAATAAGAAAAAAATTGAACATGAATGGCTCATTTGGACCTGGACACCTTGCAATCACCAAGGTGGCCATGAGCTCCTCTGTATACCAAAGTATTCTAGAGTCAAATGTGAGGCCATCTGTGTGACAGCTAAAGTTTGCCTGAAATTGGATCATTCAAAGGATAATGATCCGAAGAACAGCAGCAAATCTAAAACAGAAAAACAAAAGAATAGAGGTTTTACAGTGTTCAAACATCAACCTGACTGGCAGGACAGTAAGAGAGCTGTCCATAAACCTCAATGCATAGAAGAAACAGTGTAACGGTGACGTGAGACGCAGAAAATTATTACTGCACGTTATTATGGTAAAAATTGGTTCTAGGAACTACTGAATTATGGAAATGCTGTCATTGTTCACCACTGCATGTGGTGTTATTTCCTCTGATTATGATCCTCATTGTGGTAAATCGATATTTATATTAAACCTGCAGTAACTACTTTATGACTCCTCTTGGTGGTGCTTATCAAAGGAACAAGAATAAAGTGAAGGTTAGTCGGCCTGAAAAAAGCATTTAACATTTAATTTGGAATTTAGAATAGAATAGAATAGAATAGAATAGAATAATCCTTTAATTGTCCCACAAGGGGAAATTTGGTTGTAACAGCAGCCAGAAAGACACATACACAAACAAACAGTACACAGGACACAGAACAGAAACATATTTAAATGTAGGAAGAAATATTAAAAGCACAAAACTTTACTTGATTTTACTTGTCGTCAATAAAAAAGCAATAAATAGTTGATCATCGTGCCTTGAATGAAGAAAAACAAGCGTCTTTACAACACTGGTGAGATTGCATTGACAGATTGATCATAAGTATCTTCTTAGGGGGAAAAATATGACATTTTAGGTGAAACAGCTCCACAGTGTAATGTCAAAAGAGGAGCTGCCAACAAAGTAAGAAATCTCCTTGACCTAAACACTAAGTTTGGTAATGAAAAAACAACTGTATACCTGAGAAATACATGTCACAAAAGACCTTCACTACAGAAAGGATAGCGTGTGGATCTTGATAAAACTGAGAACATAAAGACAGATGAGTAGCAGATATCTATTTGATTCCCACACCATTCCAACTTGGGTCAAAATACATTTGGAAATGAAGGAAACGTGTGCACACCTTCATTCTTGAACTTGATATTCTGGAGACATGTATCTGCTTTTATCTTGGCAGACTTGAAACAAATACTGCACACATAATTCAAAGGGAAAGACTATAAATATATAAAAAGAGAAGTTTCTTGTATGATGTGTAGGGAAAGAAGGATTTGAAAGGCAGAGCGCTGTTAAATATCTACGTATAGAAGGAATGGTGCATGGGTGGAGGTGGGCTGGTGGGGTTGTATTCCCTACGGTGCCATCTAAGGAAGGTTCTGGGCCCGGTGAAGCTGTCTGAATGGATGGAATGTTTCTTCAGACGTCCCAGAAGCACATTCTTCCACCGCGGGACCTGGGTTTGTCTTTTCTTGTTCCAGATTCACTCAATTATCCTCGACTGCTCTAAACATTCCAGTACATTCCAGGAGCCCCGCATTCCTTCTTTTTTTTTTCCCCACCCCAGCCAGGATCACCAACCACCACCACCCTCTGCCCAGCTCTAACACCTGCCCCCACTCAGACTACTTTTTTTTCCCTTCCCCATCATTCCTGATCGCAGATGGACGTGGCACAAAAGAAAGCCTCTTGTTTTTTCTCTCCAAGCTGAGGAATTTGGCTTACTTTAGACGAAGGAAAGCCCTCATACTTCAGGCACACCTGGCTGGTACAATGTGCAGCTATATAATCAAAATGGTGAGAGCAGACATGGATCTGAAGCGGCACAGCGGGCTGCGGCAGCAGTTATGATTGAACTCATCATAAGATCGTAGATGTCTGAAGTGACACAGACATGCATGATTACACAGGTGAACGAAGGATGTTTCACTCTCTGTGCCTAATTACGCTGGAAAATAAAGTAATAGAATAAATGTCATACATAAAAATTGATGATTCTAGAAGAACAGCAATGGATATTCTGTTTTACATAGCAGCTATACGACTTTCCTGTGAATGAAACCTTTTAAACAGCATCAACAAGCCAAGTTTCATTGAAAGAAGAGGATGCAGTAACATTTATCATCATTTACTATAGTTAATTGACCATATACAGGCACTTACACCCAGGGTTGAGCACAAGCAGCGTATTCAGGGAATTGGCCTTGAGGTAAATAGATAATCATTCAGGTATAAGTAATTGCTATTACACCAAATGTGTATTAGTTCACAGCCAAACATTGTTCCCAATAAATTTAGCGATGGCTTATACACCAGCGTAGAAAAAACCCAAACACTTTGTCTGTTTGCATGGAATCTGTTAACGTTATCCGTCATGTTCATTACAATCAGAGCAGGCAGGTTGAGCAAAATCAGACACACCGGTACATTTAATCTCCTCATCGTGCAACGACTCCTGGAATGCACTAAACCTCAGAGAAATGTTACTGGAGCCAAGTATCAAAGAGAATTTTTTACCTTGAACTTGTCTGAGCTATAATTAATTTAAGATGAAATGGAAGACATGTTTCCGTGTTATCAGAGCTCCAAAGTACATTTTTTTGGAAAAACAGGAGGTTCCTCTTTTGTCATTTGCTGACAGAGCCAGAAGGTTCTTAGGACTGCTGAGGAAATGGTCTGACTATATTTCAAGATTAGCATGTTCTCTGGCTTTGCTGGTTCACGCAGTACATAACATTTTAACAGGAAGCAAAGTACAAGTATACAACAACGGGGGGGAAGTAAAGCTGGAGTTACTGTAAATATTCAAAAAATAGCCACTGGGGAAAAATGTGTGCTTTTCACGCAAAACTGATGCGTCGCTGATGACTAAAAAAACAAGAATGCGAAAGACGAAAGATTCCTCCCATGTTTTACCAAACACAGAAATGCATTTGGATGTTCACAGGAAATGACCTGTTAAGGGCAACTACGTGATAATTAGCACGCTCAGTTTACTACATCTTTGTGCATTGTGAAACTGCAGCAGATTACAGAATCAGAACATATTTCAGAGCACTAGTAAGCAAACAACAAAAAAGGAAAGCACAATCCAAATTACCATCAGACCCAAAATGAAATAATCTTTCGAAAAATATCCTTGAACAATACTGTGGTGAACACTGTCTGTGCCAATATAACAATGATATAACAGTTAAGCACTTGAGGTCAACCTTCACTAAGCTGATTTCCTTCTTAATGAATCGGGAAGTCTGGTATCACAAAGTTACATCAGAAATCCGTGTGAAAGTGTGATCTCAGCTGTTTGTCTTCTTGTGACCTTGTCAGATTTATATTTCTTCAGAACTCAACTCTGCGTTTTAATTGCTGGCTTAATCTAAGCAACCATTCATATACAAACAAGCTGTAACTCATCAAACATCCTGCTTCTCCGTGAGCTGACAGAAGAAGGAAGTGTTGCTAGTATAAACGGCATGCTAGTTATGACATCTATCTTGGCTATACTACAATGGAATCTGTTGTCTAAACATGTCAGATTGTGCTGTCCTGGTTCATCCGTGTCTTAAACATAAATAAGGAAGCTGAGGGCTGCCACCCGTCTAGACTTCCTGAAGGCAGGTTCTGAAGAACTGTCATGCAGCCCTGATGGGTTCTGACAATTGGCTTCCATCACAGAGAGCCCTGGAATCTCTCAAACATTGGTCAACATTGAAACTGCTTAAACTTCCCAGCCAGAGGCTTTGAAGTCACTCAGATGCAGAGCAGTGACAACAATCCCATCATCGATTCTGTCAAGAAGAAGAGCGAGTCCCTCATCGTCACGAAGGTCAAAGGACCGTGCTGTGTGCTGTTTGCGTGAGGGGCTCTCCGATGGCTTTAGTGGAAACTATTTGGCCAGGGCAATTACAACAAAAGACGCACATCCAGCTTTTGGAATGTTTCCTAAAATGAATGAGGAATAATGGAATGAATATTGCTGCGTGTTATTCTCCACTGACGTAAAATGAAAACACTGCTTCCCATCATTGTAACACTGGGACGGATGCAGACATGCTGTCATACACACACAGAGGTAGGCATAAAACCATTACAACACTGAAGGACAACTGAGCAGCGGACAATCAAACAAAACAGTAACATAAATGACCATTAAAGGAGTGTTCTCCCACTTCAGTGTTTACTTTTACATACATTTGTGGAATTAAATGCACGATTAAGCTCCAAAAAAATCAACTTTCCTCATCAAGCCTGCTTAACACACTATAAACTGCGTCTTTATCCGGCCTAACCATGCTGGACGTGTGTTAGAGGGTCTCAGTCTGGGATATCTACGGTTGTCCTGAGAGGTCAAATGCACTGCAACTTAAGAAAACATCGGGAAATTTAAACAGAAAATGATCACAAAAGCATACAAAACACAATGAAAACAGAAAAAATTGAATAAAACACAACAGAAGGAGAAAAATAAACAAATTCACAAAAAGTACAAGTGAAATGTTTTAGTGGAGACAACGTGACCAAACAGCTGTGGCAATAACAAGAAAGGAAAACATGCATAGGATTGCCCCTTAAAACGCTTCAAGACTTATTGGTGTTGTAACATGTGTTTTAATCACACAACTCATATAACATTGTGCATATTTGATGTTAGCTACCTACTGTTTGCTTGTCACTTCTGCAGCTGGTCCATCGAGTTATCGCCCCAAAATCACTTAGATTCTGTTTTTTGAGTTTTTTTCTGAGCTTTTGCAGCATTTTTCATTGTATTTCTATTGTTTTCCTAAACTTCACTTGTGTTTTTTTCTATTTCTATTGTGTTTTATTCGAATTCTGTTATGTTTTGTGTGCTTTTGCAGCATTTCTTTGTATTCCCATTTGTTTATTCAGCTTCGGTTGTATTTCATTCAAATTCCACTGTGGGGTTTTTTCTATTTCTATTGTACTTTATTTAATTTCCGTTGTGTTTTTCCGTGCTTTTGTAGCTGTTTTCTAAATTTGCAGTGCGTTTGATTTGTCAGGGCCACCATAGAAATCTTCCTTTAAAAAACTGTATAACTGCCACAAAAATAGAGACACATTTTCATAATACAGCGTTGCAATGCACACAGGAACACTACACATGTGCTCACAAAGACACACCCCCTATCCAAAAAGGCTGCACCCACACGTCCATCTTCAGTCTGAATACTCACACAGACTTGAGTAAGAGGCTGCACGGACAAGGACTGTTATCACATGAATATGTCCTCCTCTATTTAAAGATGGTTTGACGCTTGGATTCTGGTCAGTCTTTAAATTATAATAATAAAACAAACTGTCATCCACCAGTTATTCCTTACACATCACCATCTAGTGTCTTGAATTGGAAGTATAAAAATATGGCCACAAAAATCACGTGGGGAAACCTATAGGCTATTAAAAGATCCTTTAAAAAGTGTCTCTTGCGAGAAAACAAAGAAGAAGACGCATTACCGAGGGTTATTTATTTTTGTGGCTGTTTTATTTTTTAGAAGAAATGTATCTGCTATGTTCTATTATCATATGAAGGGGATTTTATTCCGAGGCTAGCCACCAAAGTTAGGCACACTAGAGTAAACTGAAAAACAAAACAAAACAAAAAAACAAAGGAAGTCCAAACTCACCGGAGAGGCTCTTCAGCCGTCTTGCTCAGTGCTGCTGTCTCACTGTACCGTTACGTAAAGTCTACACATAAGGCTACAGGGAAGAGGGGAGAAGTGAAATGTCCGATCCTTACAAACACAAACAAACTCTTTGCCCTCATGTAAAAAAAGAAAAGAAAAAAGAAATCCTGTTTGGAATCTGCCATCCCGTCGTGACAATAACAACGGTTTATATCTCGTCTTTAGGCATTTCGCTGCCATCTGGTCAAAGCTATTATAACTAGGAATCATTTCAAAACTCAGGTGGAAGAGACTTATTGAGACTCGTGTTGTTAAAAAGTAAGACAAAGACCCAAGTGTTTGTCTCCCCCCACCAAACACCACTAACATCACCGCATCTCTTGCGGAAAATTGGATCACTTCACCTACAGCGGGACCCACTTTCTTTCTTCCCCCCACGAAACGTGATGGACACATTGTGTGAGTGTGTAAGGGGGGGCAAAACTGCTTCAAAGGATGAAAAGCAAAGGAATTTCCCTGCATGAAGAACATATTTAACAAGCCTTTATGCTGTCAGGAATGCTGGCCAAGGGGGAGAGAAATATGTTAATAATGCAAGCTACTGCCATACCAAATATGGCAATATTGTTACGTCTGAGCTCTGGTGCGCATCTGGTAATGCTTAGCTCTCCTGAATAAAGGCACCGGAGAGCCAGAAATAGACTGTTCAACGTATTTCTGCCTACACCTTTAAGACACAGAAAAGCTCCTACAGTTATTTCAAACGTGTTCGTCGTCTTATAAAAGTGTATTTAATCAACTGATCTGCGCCTAATTACTGTGTAGGCAAAAGCATGCCTGACACAGTAATCAGCAACAGTCGAATATGTTCCACTGCATAACTGACACTTAAATTAATCCATAATAAAGTTTTGTTCAACCTTCTGATATGATCTTTAAGTCTTGGGATGCTATTTGGGGGATATGCTGCTGCATGGCATTCTTATATGAAGACAAGTGACTCTAAAATTCAACCGCTGACAGACACACACACACACACACACACACACACACACACACACACAAAAGTGACAATAAAGCATCTCAAGTTCACCACTTCAGAAAAAAACTCAAATGAAGCTGATGTGATAGACGTGAGAGGCGAGCAGAGGAAAAAAATGAAAGGGGGGATAAACAAGAAGGGAAAAATGTGAGACGGAAAAGTGTGTTCAGATGGGATCCAGGGGGGAAAAATCCATTTGGGAAAGAGAGAGAGAGAGAAAAAAAAGAGAAAGGTTTAGACAGGGTGGAGCTTAGGTCTTGGATGGAAAATGCGCCGAGAAACATTCCTGGCATAGTTTGGGAACAGTTCAGCAGGCAGCCCAGGGACGACGTCAGCTTCTCACTATAGTATAAAAGTACGGAGGTGGACGGACCTCAGCAGACTGCAAGCGCTTCACTGAGAGCTTCTTCTACTCTAAAGGAGCCTCAGACGATAGAGACTACCAGCAAAGACATTAAGAGAGACAAACGGCTAAGAGAGGGAATACTTAAGGACTCCTCCGAAGACAGACATTTCCTTAAACCAAGAGCAGGATTCCTTTTGAACGCGCACAATAAATTTATCCAAGATGCTGATGCTTACTGTTGTCGTTGCCTTCCTCGGAAGCTTTAACCTGGTGAGTCTCGCTCTCTCTCACTCTTCACTGAAATATAGAGAGAAACGTTTTTCAGTTTTAATTTCCTAAATTTAGTTAGAGAGAAGAGAAGCTGCTCTTTTGAGACTAAGTTTATCTTGTTGTGAGCCATTCTCTGTCGCTTGATTTTAAACATTTCTAAAAGATGGTTTTGTGTTTTTCTTTTCTTTTTTGGCTATACAGGTCCTCTCGTCCTCCTATTCCTCCGCCTCCTGCCCCTCCGTGTGTGACTGCCCTCGGGAGATGCCCCAGTGCGCACCCGGCGTGAGTGTCGTCCTGGATGGCTGCGCCTGCTGCAAAGTTTGCGCCAGGCAGCTGAACGAGGACTGTAGTCTGACCGAGCCCTGTGACCACACTAAAGGACTGGAGTGTAACTTTGGGGCCAGTTTTGCTGCTGCTACTACTCGTGGCATCTGCCGAGGTATGTATAAAGATCATCCTGCTCCAGATGTGCATGCCTTTCTGACTTAGCCTGAAGACTTTTTTTTTTTAATAAGAGGGATTATTATTCAAGAATATGGGAACCTATGTGATTTCAACACTATGGAATGCAGCTAGGAGGAAACTAGTCTGAACCTCAAAGCACAGGCAGCCCACTGTGGAGGGAAAAAGACTCCTCACAGGCAGCCTGAAGAATTTCACAGTTTAACTGATCCTTATCTGGCAGCCATGTGATGTCTTCAGCAGACCTCTTTGAGCAAAGCAGGAAAGAATAACATTCCTTTCCTTCTGTTTTTTTCCTTTTTCTCCCTGCTTGCTGCAGCCAAGTCAGAGGGCAGACCATGTGAGTACAACAGCAGGATCTACCAGAATGGAGAGAGCTTCCAGCCCAACTGCAAACACCAGTGCACATGCATTGATGGGGCAGTTGGATGCGTACCGCTGTGCCCGCAGGAGCTCTCTCTTCCCAACTTGGGCTGTGCCAACCCCAGGCTGGTCAAGGTAGCAGGCCAGTGCTGTGAAGAGTGGGTGTGTGATGACAGCAAGGAGACAGACATCATGGAGAAGATCTTTGGGAAAGACTTGGTGATGAAGGATTTGGAGGATGATCTCACCAACAGGAATGAGCTAATTTCAATTGTCAAGGGAGGACTGAAGACCCTATCAGGTAAGAAAGCAGTCTTTAATTCTGAAGGTTTTCCTTCTGGGTTCATGTGAGATGGTAAAATGAACTGCATTCAAATTCACTAATGTTTTCATTGCTTCTTTTTAATCATAGCATACAGACCACAGCCGGAAGTCCACCACATGTTCGAGAGCCAGAAGTGCATCGTTCAAACCACACCCTGGTCCCAGTGCTCCAAGAGCTGCGGAACTGGCATCTCCACCCGAGTCACCAACAACAACAGTGAATGCAAGCTGGTCAGAGAGTCAAGAATCTGTGAAGTGCGGCCATGCACCCAGTCACCTTACTCCAGTCTGAAGGTAAGCTTGTGCCAGCCAGCTGAACCAATCCAATGGAAGCACTCATGATGCTGAAAGCATGCCACAGCTGGGTCTCGGTGCACAACTGACGATCGTCTCTCTTGTGTCCATTCTTCTTGCAGAAGGGAAAGAGGTGCAGCAGAACTAAGAGATCGAGCCAGCCGGTGAAGTTCACCTATGCTGGCTGCTCCAGCCTGAAGAAGTACAGACCCAGGTACTGCGGAACCTGCGTGGACAGCCGCTGCTGCAGCCCCCACGACACCAGAACCATCCGCGTCAAGTTCCACTGCGAAGACGGCGAGACCTTCTACAAGAACATCATGATGATCGAGTCCTGCAAGTGCACCTACAACTGTCCCCATGCCAACGAAGCCTCCTATCCCTTCTACCGCCTCTCCAACGACATCCACAAGTTCAGAGACTGATTGGTGAGGAGCAGCCAAACCCCTCAGCAAGAGAAAGCGATCATCATCAGCAGCAGCAGCAGCAGCAGCATCATTGGCAGCCAATGGCAGTCTAGATGAAAGCAGGGGTGTAAATAGACCACCAATCAACTACCAGCTTCTTGTTGTAACGAGATTCCCAAGGAATTGTTGGCTTACATCATGAGGACTTAATGAAGTGCACTGTTTGCTGTGACTCAGCATGCCTAATATGAACTGCTTCGTATTAATTGGAGCATTTGAAGTAGCTTCGTTAAGGAGCAAGATGTAATTAATATTTGTACATTAATCTTAGTCGCTGATATCGATTCACTGTGTATATTTTGATCCCGTACATCAGACATGACCCAGACTGTAGACTTGTGTGTGTATATGTAGATATGCACATGCGCAACTTCAATTAGCATTATCATGTTGTATCTTTGTTTTTTTTAGAGAAAGAAAAAAAGACACCAGACGATGAAATGTAACCTCTCCACTTGTTTAACAGGTGCGGGGTTTCATTCCTTCCTGACGTGGGCATTATTGTTCATGTTTTGTGGCAGCTATTGACCTCCCTTCATGAGAAAAAAGAAAGAAAAAAAGACAAAGCGAAACATGTCAAAGGATGAATGAATGTTTTTTTTATTATTATTATTGTTATTAATATTATTTATCAAAAAAATAATGTAGCTACTTTATTTGGATATTATGTGTCATACTGGAATAAATTGTAAAATGATTTAATTTTATATGCTACAATAAAACTGATTTATTTATATGAAACACGACGAGCCCTGAGTCGAGTCTGTTCAGACTGCACTGCGGGACGGGACAAACAAACGGCGCACCGGGGATATTTAAGCCCTCTGTTATATCATTCAATAGAGCCAACAGATTCTCAGACAGACACCGAGCGGCTCGTTCTGCTCTTATATAACACAACCTTGGAGGCTCACTCTCCTGACTTTCTGTGCTTTTGGAATGCCATTCTGCAGCGAGCTAGTTTGCTTTCATTTGATCTGGCTAAGTCACACACTTGACCGATTCTGAGAAGAGGAAAAAAAAAAGATTAAGTTCATGAGTAGCAATGAGTATGGGAGTATGCCAAGAATCTTAAGTGCTGTGCTGAATGGGCTGGGATTAGACACCATGCAACAAGGACAATGACTATTATTGTATATCATGAATACATTCCCAGTTACGCTTTTCTTTTTATTTCATTTTTGTTTTCTTTTTTCACACAGCATTACCAAATTGACTGCTCTTTAGCAACTGCCTTTAAAAAGTGAATTAGATGCATTGGCCCCTGCTGGCTCTTAAATTGCAGGGGTCTGCTAAACAGTTGTAAACAGTCAAGCAGAGCAGGGAGGACTTAACTCTCCCTTCCAGGTTTCGGTTTAAGAGGCATGAGACAGAAACAGGTAAAGAGCAGGAAACAGGGGTAACACAGTTGCTTCTATGGTATTAGAAACTGTGGTTTTCAAGGCCACTAAAACAGTGTTTTGCTACCATCACATTAACACTTCTTGACTCACATTCTGCTGTTTTATTCTTTAATAGACTCATTCTGTATGATTTAAGCCTCCGATTTAAGTTTTATAACCTTAAGGTTCATGAAATCCATAAAAGTATGAAATGTATGATTGAAGAATAACAACCTGAAAAAAAAGAGAAAAAACTTGTGCTAGTTCTCACAGGGTCTGACGTTTGCACAATGGTAGCCATTTAGAAGCATCGCGCTGAGAGGAGCGCTGAGGAGAACGACAGGGAAGGGTTTTCTTCTTCTTCTTCTTTTTCATCCAGGTAGAGGGAGCGGCTCAGGAATGCAGCAGTGGCTCAGAAAGCAGACATCCTGATGGGTGGCAGATGTTGGAAAATATTTCAGTGCAACATGTTCACTTCAGCTGAGGAAATTTTCCAAATATACACGAACCCTCCAAGTTCTCCTTTGTGTCCACAGAAGGCATTTTTATCTCCTGGCAAGTAGGAAAAAAACCTGTCTAATCTCACACAACGTGCCACTTCCGCATAACTTTCCCACATAGCTCCTAGAAATAAATCTCAATCGAGTGTATTTAATGAGAGGCCGAGCAGGACACGCCACACACCGCACAGGATGTGCTCATTGAAGTTTTACACATTGCTCACATGAAAGGCTTCTGAGGTCTACCTAATCACAAAGATGTGTGCCAAAGGGTCTAAACACTTTCAGGGTGCTGTGTTTTTCTTTTTTCTCACTCTTTCCCTTTCTGCTCCTTCCAAAAAAAGAAAATTTCCCTCCCTGTCTTACATGGCTGGGAGGCTGCAATGCAATCAGACTCATTTGTCTTGATAACCGAATGCAGCACACTTGGTTATGTAATGGCATCTGTACGTTATGTGAGCAGTGCTTTTGGTCAGTGTAGAGACTTACAATTCCTCAGCCTTTACTATGTCAAAAAAGAATTCCATTTCCAAAAAGAGGGGAGTGTGGGTGAAATAACTGTGGTCTTCGAGCAAACACAGCACAAACCTGTAAAATCTATCGCTCTCTCTCACACAGGCGCTCCTGCAATTAAATTGCTCGGTGACTACCTCACTCCCTAAACCAAAAAATAAAGTGTTTATATGACAAAGATATTAGCATTAAAGCCTCATCAAGCAACTACGTAATGCAGTGCAACCAGAAGCTAACAGGACTGAGAGTGGCCATTACAACCCGCTGGATGCTGCTGAGAGCTGATGTCAACTGTTTTACAGCCCTTTGCCCCCTCCGTCTACAACCTCAGGTTAATGCTCACTGTTGTAAGCAACCCAGGAGCAAGGAGAAAGAAGGGTTGCATACAGATACTTGTTTCATAACCTACCATCTGCTGGACAAAGGAGGAAACAGCATGCTGTGTGTGATTTCTGTCTAGACTCACACACCTGTTAAGACCTGCACGTTTTAAAGAGTTGTTGCTGTGAAATGTGCGTCTGACAACTTACTCAACATCATAGAGATTATTGTAGCGCTGCTATTTTGCATAATACTCTCATGGTAAAAAGAATGATGTAAAAGGCACCCCTTTTTTCCCCAGATCCTGACAGGGTGTGGGACCCTTTCACACAACGCAACAGCGGCAGTAAATATCTCCTGACACACCCACCAGATACCCTCTGGCAATTACATAAGAATAAATGATGAGTGGGCTTAAGGGAAAATCCGAGTCAGTTCCCTCCCAGGCTGTTGGATTGTTTGGGATGTCCCAGAGGGACGCTGGCTACTGCCGTGATTATTAGCTCTAACAAGCCACACATTGATGGGAGAGGCAGAGCTTAATTGTTGGGCGTCTCGAGTCTCAGACTAATGGATTTCTGCAATGAATCATCTCCAACTCTGTCAGCTGAGCTAACACTGGCATTTACTCCTCTTTCTATCGTTCGACATGGGCAGGCTAATGAGGTCACACAGTCAGGAGCTGTTTGTCTCCCAACACTGCGAGTTTGACATTAAGGGATAAATAGGCAGATGGTACTGAAAGCCCCTCTTATTGGCAGAAACATTCTTTTGTTGATTTTTCAAGAGGGTTTGCCTTTTGCTGAGGTGCCATTGTAAGAAAAAAAAAGAGAAGAATGTGAAAAGTGACTCAGAAAAAGGTCAGCACATTGTTGTTGGGTGTTGATCTTCAGCTAGCAGGTGAAATGAAGAGCCTACAAATGGAAAGTGTGACTCCATGGTATGGGGGATTCACAAGCTAGTGTCCTTTAATGCCCCATCCATCCATCTCCTCTTATCCAGTTCAAGGTGGCCTGGGGCTGGAGGGCATAGGGCGAGAGGTTAGTACACCCTGGACAGATCACCAGTCTGTCACAGAGCTAACAGAGAGACAGACAACCAATCACACTCATGTATGGACAATTTAGAATCACTAGTTAACCTAACCCCACTAACTGCGTGTATTTAGACTGTGCAAGGAAGTTGGAGTACCTGAAAACATCCCACGCAGACACAGGGACAACGTGCAAACCCCACACAAATCAGGTGGTGGATTTGAACCCAGGACGTTCTTGCTTTGTGGCAACAGTCCTAACTGCTGTCCACCAGATTAATGGGAGTGTTGTGTTACTCCCAGCTGTAAAATTTGAGCTAAATCAAACGTGGATGCAATGTGCACCAAAGAAGAAAAATAAATGAATCACATTTCAACAGTGCTACTTCTACATGTTTGAGAGGTATTTGGTAGATCACTAAATCTCACTAGATTTTGGGATTCTTCTGTAAACCCAATCTCACCTGATGGTGCCATCATCATCTGTCACATGATTCCTTGTGTTTCTTCTCACTGAAAACACTGGTTGTACATGCTGAGGCTCATGCATTTGGGACCCGGTGGTTCTTAGCACAGACGAGCCAAGATACTTGATCTGGTTATATGAAATTGTATTGAGCAATCTTTGGCTGTTCCCTCTGGGGGTCACCAGAGCAGATCATCTGCATCCATCGCATTCTGTTCTCTCACACCAACCATCTACATGTCATCTGTACAACAGTGGTTGTAGTCAGTAAGTACCGTTAAACCTACATAGTTTTTTGATGTTCATTATCACCTGTAAATCATTATTACATGCTATTCAATGCACCACCTAATTCCTGGGATTATAGTTTAATAAATCTGTTAATATAAAGTCGTGGAAATGGAAAATATGACAAGTTATCTAATGATCTTCTGAGAAAAATGATTTTGGGAGACACCTCAAGTCCTTAAAACTTTGTGAAGTGCTCCATCTGTTTAATCTTTAAAAATAGTCAGTGTCTCAGCTAGACGACTAAATATCTTTAGACCACATTGCAGATCGTCATACCAGCTGCAGGCATTTAAACGGAACGATTTCTCAAACAGAAAGTGATTACTGCAGAAACTTCTTAAAAAAATAGAAATCTATTGGACACTATTTCCCAAAAGCAGATGCTATAGACTTTAATGATCCATGCAGATATGCTCCTAATAGACATTAAAAACTTCAATGTGTGAAACATAAGTTCAGAGAAAATCAAGATAATTGAAATCTGCTCCACAATATCTAATGCAATAAAATAAAAATTCTTCTCGGTTAGCATTTAAAAGTGTGCTTTGAACTCTCGAGCAGCATTGGGCTGCAGGGTTTGCTGATGTTGCTGTGGAACACTAAGTGACAAGGATTAATGCATTTTCCAAGTCTTTTGTTTCCCCCATGCTGGGTAATTGCAGCTCAGTTTCCACCATTGTGAAGGGATAAGGGCTTGCAAGTCTTCAGTCATTATATTGCCACCTACTTTCCCCTGTAAAACCATTTCTGATTTTTTTTTCTGCATCTTTTGATCTCTGGGACTGACCACAGCTGTAGCATGGAAAAGTAGCTAATGAATGGTAGCAGTGACTTTAGGTTTCGTGGACTAAAAAGTTCCTGCATTTCTCTGCTTTTCACAATTAGTAACTGGGTCAACACACAAAAATATAAAAAAAACTGAGAAGAGACACGTATACGCTTACTAAATGCGGTCTTACAACTAGCGTTCTTAATGCCAGCTCTTTCAGATAGAAAACACAGATTTCGAGTAGATTCGAAAAACTCCCATTCAAAAGCTTACAATCCCATTTCATATTGCAGGCAAGGTGGGACTTTTAATGACATCCACAGGAACTCTTTCCAACCGAATACGCTTCAAAGTGCTTTAAACATTCTAACTACCTTGGCTTCTTTACATGCACAGGAGCAAGAGTCTCGCTGAGCTTCATCCTGCTGCGAGAACTCTATATACTCCCACTGAATTCATGACTATAAATGAGGTCTGAAATCTCGATAGGTATTATTAAAATGCCCGCATCACTCCAAATGCCAGTGCTGCACCAGTCTCCATCTTGCCTTTGATGGCTTTTAAAAACTTGAATTCCTTCACATGGAGCAGCATCTCCAACTTCACCACAACAGCCACGACAGCCAAAAGAAGGTTTAAACATGCCTGATCAGTAAAGTCAGTCAGCTGCCAACAATCACTTAGTAATTTAGTCCATGACCAGCACAAGTCTTTCTGCAGAGCTTTAGAGTGCCTAAGCAGAGATCTCTTCAAGACTAGCACTCCAATACAAGGTCATCACATAAACTCCCCAGCAGCTTCATTAGGTTTAACTGTTTAATTGCTCATTTATGCAAATATCAGACAATCAAAAGGCATCAAATCAGTGCATTTAGACATGTAGACATACTCAAGATGACCTGAAGAAATTCAAATCGAGCATGAGAATGGGGGGAAAGTTTATTTAAATGACTCTGAACGTGGCATGGATGTTGGTGGGCTGGTCTGAGCATTTCAGAACTGCTCATTTCCTGGGATTTTGCCACACAATCATCTCTAGGGTATATAGAGAAGAGTACAAAAAAGGCAAAATATCCACTGGGTAGCGGAAGGCAACAGCAATTCAAAATACCACTCATTACATACAAGGTATGCAGAAGAGCATCTCTGTCGAACATTGAAGCAGATGGGCTACGGCAGCAGAAGACCACACTGGGTGCCATTCTTGTCAGCTAAGAAAAGGAAAGGCAGTTTTTTGTTGGTGGTGATGAGTGGTGTAAACAATGTGAAGGCATGCATCAACAGTTCAGGTTGCTGGAGGTGAAATAGGATGGGAGATATTTTCTTGGCACACTTTGGCCTACTTAGTACCAACCGAGCATCACTGAAGCACCTGAGCCTGTTCTACTGTTGTTGCTGAACATGTTCCTCCCTTTTTGACCTCGTCTTCTGATGGCTGCTTTCAGCAGAAAAATGCATCGTGTCTTTTTAACCAGCAGCTAATGGATGTCTAAGAAAATTGCACCACCGACCCAGTTTGTATCCTTTAGCTCCTCCTCTTCCTCTGCAATGATTTTTTACAGTATGTCCCAATGGGTGTTTCCCTGTCTACCAGGTGTTCCCCTGTGAGAGACCATCATAGGTCACTGTCTAGAAACTGGATCTAGACATTGACCTAGACAGTTTTCTTCTTATCCAGTTTAGTCTCTAACTCCCACAATAGAAAATCATCTGTGTATGTCCCTGGATCATCACTGTGTCCCATCACATTAAATCAGTGCACTCATTACAGCCACAAGCCATTTTGCATGTTCTTAAATGTAGTCTCAAAAATGGTTTTAATATGCATATGCATTAGTATTTCAAGAAGATGTAAATCTGCAAGGCTACATGCCACCAAAAGCAGGACTAATGTTTCTTTTCCTGTCCACATGGCCAGTCTCCTTGAAAGAAGACTAAAGTCCAAATTGCTCCTGTTGGTTAGGTGGGCACATTGAACGCTCATGTCTGTGCAAATAGGTTAATGCATTGTAAACTGTAAAGAACTTTGGATCTGTATAAACACAGCCCTTTTCATATTCTCTCTGCAATGAACAGGTTTACAGCTGGGAAATAAGAGTTCTGGGAAAACGGAAAAATCATAACGCTTGTGCACAGTTCCTACACTGATGTGTAACAGAAAGTACAATCAGAAAGCACTCAGGATGATTTCACCACGATAACCCAGAGCTGATACCAAAAGGATAACAGACATCAAGCATGCTCTGTTAGTTCAGACTGTCAGGCTGACATAAAACAGACAAAGGGAACAAGTGAATCACCTTCTGCATACAACTTAACTGGAAATGTCTGTGGAGCGAGTCCGGAGACAAGATTTCTGGCCTGAGTTTTATTTTTTATTCATATTCATGTGAACAGTGTTTCATTGTAATTGAGAGACACAGAATACCAATAAAATATTCAGAAAATAGCCCTGTTACATAGAAGTTATAAATTGATTTGCATTTGTCATTGAGTGATATAAGTATTTTATTCCCAAACAAAATATGACTTAGTAGTTGGTGGAGAAACCCTTGTTGGCCCGCGCAGTGAGATGTTTCTTGTATTTGACCACCACGTTTGCACACATTTCAGGAGGGATTTTTGGGGCACTCCTCTTTACAGAAACTCTCTGAATACTTTTAGCAACTCGAAGCTTCAGCTCCCTCCACAGATTTATATGAGACTGAGGTCTGGAGACTGGCTAAACTACTCTATGACCTTAATGTGCTTCTTCTTTAGACACTCTTTTTTTCTTTGGTGACATGTTTTGGGTCATTGTCATGCTGAAAGACGCATCCACAACCCATCTTCAGTGTTCTGCCTAAGGAACATTGAAGGGAAGGAGGTTTTTGTTCAAAATTTTATGGTACATTGTCCCTTCCATTGGCCTGTGAATGCACGAAAGTCATCCAGTGTCCATATTAGACTATGGGATTCTTTGGGTCACGGCGACCTTGTAGTTGTTGCAAGATATCAGTCCATCAGTCCGTGTAGTTTTGGGCTGATCTACCACTTTTCTCATGATCATCCTCACCCCATGAGGTAAGATCTCGCATGGAGCTCCAGACCGAGGACGACTGATGGTAATTTTATATTTCTTCCAATTCTCTGTAACCGCAGCAGTCATCAACTTCTCATCAAGCTTCTTGCTGATGGACTTGTAGCCCTTTCCAGCCTTATGTTGGCCTACAATCTTTCCCCTGACATCCTTTGACAGCGCTTTGGTTTTGCCCATCTTCGTAAAGAGGCTGGAATGGAAAAAACTGATTCTGTGGACGGGTGTGCTTTATATATGTTATATGAGTATTTCGATATATAACAAGTATCTGTGATTCCCAAAAAGTGGATTCTGTTCATCTGGACACAGAATCAACCTTTTGGGATAAACTTACCTGGATGATTGAGCATGCATCAAGTATCTGTGATTGATAAATCAATTCTAATCTGTGTGCCATCTGAGCACACAGCCAAAATATGGGAGCCAGAATCCTGGCTGGGTTGTAGGCGATCAAATGCTGTTACGCAATATGTGTTTTCAGGCTTTTTTTGGTTGATATTTTTTCTTTCTCCATAAAATGAAACTATCATAAAGACTAGAGAGTGTCGTTTTCTTTTTAAAGAGAGCAAACTTACAAATTCTGCAGGGGGTTAAATAATTATTTCCCCACTGTCCTCAGTATTTGTGTCTGTTCAGAGGATGCAAGCTTATGTTGGTAAATGCTAAATTTCAGCTTGTTTGGTTGTTTAACTATTAGTGACGTGGCTCTCATATCTTGTCTCCAGTTGTAGGAAGCTTTAGTCTAACATGACAGTATGACAAGAACTGTGAATTAATTAGGTGTGGAGTTATGCTATCCTTTTGCTCATGCTACATAAAATGTAGCATGGGGTCACACTTTCAGAACTCTGTCGATGGGAGCCTTCGGGCAAAGTGTATCCTTGAAAGTGGCTTAATATGGCTCTGTGCAAAATTACACTAAAGTACTCACACATAATTCCATCTTACAACATTTCTACATGCTGAAAAGGTAACGTCTGTTGACCAGAGAAAACTTGTAGTATTGCAAAATAAGTGTCTTCAGATTTCCCATTAGCTCTATGAGCTTGATAAAGAACAGACCACAGTAAATTATTACTGTACGATGATCCAAAATGTCACATAATATATTTGGGGAAAGCAAATGGCCTCGATTAGTTGTACTTCTGTTCACTTGGAACACAAATAAGCTTAAAAGATTTCATTTAAAAATGTGAAGTACGCTTGCAAAACTTTGTAACTCTTAGGATGTACAATGTGCCATGCAAACACGTGTGACATCTGGCTCTTGAAGCATGACTTTATGCTTCAGTACCTGCCTTAGGTCACCACAGCAGAGCCATATCCCTGGAGCTGGTCTTGTTAAAAGAACAACAGCTCTGCATGCAGTACAAGTCAGCCTTACCCATCAAATTAAGAAAAAATTAAGTGGGAACCGACTTCAGAAATTTCAAAGGCAATTTAGATAATATAGAGGCATTATTTCCAGTGCCCGTGCTATCCGCAGACTAAAAACAGCCTCAATTTCATTTTAACAGCAAGCAGCAACAAAGGCACAACTTTTGTGTGGTCACATTGAGTAACTTTATTGGGACAGAAAATTAAGAGAACTGCTAAAATAAAATAGATGGTAATTCAACACAAGCAGAGCCATGAGAAAAAAACAAGGAACAGATGCGCCGGGAGCAGCCACTCTTTAGTACTGTACTGTAGCGGTAGTCTTTGGTACTGCTCAGACAACAGATCTTGAACAATTTCTAAATATTAGATTGTATACTGTACACAGTAGTGAAGGAGCTGCAATGCAGCAACAGTGTACGGGGTATGAAATGGTCTAATAAAGCACCACTATTTTTTGGTTGAAGGACAAAACACCCCTACTGGTTGTGTAGGCTTTGTGCGCCAGTTAGCATAAAACACAATTAACGAATCATATCTTGTCTATTAAAGTCAGGCAGCTGGTGGGAAAAAAGACAATCAGACTGTTTCTGATACATGTAGGCAGATTTTTAAAAAACTTTTAGACAGAGCCAAGAGAGCTGTTAAAAACATGTTTTTTAGAAAGCGTTTTCAGATCTGCAGCTGTAAAATAAAAAGCTGTAAGCGAAAACTGTAGAAAAACGCTTCGGGCTGATGATGTTTACATGGCAAAGTGTATATAGACTTATCTGGATATGAGCGTGTGGTTCAAAATGTATGCCCAAATTTGAACACGCATGCTAAAGTTGCACTACTCATTTGAAGTGAGTAAGCACAATCACTTGTGAGATCACCGCCCTTAACTGCAAAAGGGTGGAAAATGCGTCATCACAAGGCAGACATCAAAGGGCAGCCGTCCATCAGGGTTAACATCCAAAAAAAGGTTAGCAAGGGGTCATAAAAATACATCCATAAACATGGGCCCCACCAATGGGCTGCACAGTTAGTTATTACTGGCACACTGTTGTGTGGCAATAAACTAACATTAGGTAAGAATACAGAACATGGAGGCACCATATACGTAAGTACATTTACACAGGGAGACACCCAGAGGTGTCAGGAAAAACAATCATGTCAACATGAATTTTTATTAGCTGATGGAAAAACGAGACTAATGATCTTAGTGAAGCTTGACAGAAAGGAGAGCTGCTGAACTTCAAAGGTGACTGAGGAACAATTTGCTGGTTTCCAGAAGTTTTCACTTAAATCAAATAATGAACAGAGGGAGAGACTACTCAACGAGAGTGAAACAGACATGAGTTTCTTTCTGCATTCTTTGGTTATTGTTAGTTTAGCTATTAATTAGCTTTGGAGTTTACGATTATATCACATGATCTCTACAAGCACCGTTTCTTTTGTTCAGTAGTTGCGGTGCTTCCATGGTGAAATGTAGATTTTTCTGCTTTTATGAGTCATGTTTTGACTGTATCCGAAACATGACCAAGTGTTGCTAGACACTGGGCTTGATACTCGCCTTAAATAAAAGTTGAGTCACCCCTTATTTCTTTACGTTTTGCTAGGAAAATGGAAGGTGGGTGCACCAATTGAAACACGTGCAAGCATGCATGGAAATACAGTACATAAGGCAACAACAGAGTTTGTACAATTCTAATGATTGTAAAAGTCAATAGTTTGGATGACCACGTTTATTCTTCAACACAGCCTAAAATCTTTATCAGCTTGTCATTTTTTAAAGCAGTCTTCAGGAATAGTTGTCCAGGCTTCTTGAATGACATTCAAAGCTTGATTGGCTTTTGTTCCATTTCCACACTGCTTCACTGATGTTGGGTCCAGGCAATGGGGAGGCCTGTCCATGACTGATGGCATTTTATTGTATTTGTGATGCGAAGGAAAACTTTTTCTGCACTTGCAGTGTATTTGCCTTGTTACTGCCAATCAGACTCTTTTCCGATGGACCTTCATTGCTGCATTCCCCCCCCCCCCCCCCGGTTCTTAAGGAGATGACTATCACATACTGCTAATATTTTTATTTTTTTTTCGTCCCCCACTTCTCCAGTTTCCTGAATCTGTGGGATTCTGTGAAAGGCTGCAGGTAACAAAGTGCTGAACGTGAGCATATAAAATTGGTTCTTTGCACCAATGTCCAATGTTTCTAAAAGCCTGGTGAACTTAATACATTACTAATACATATAGTCATTTCTGGGCTTTTCCTGTTGTCCACCATATGGAAGCAAATTTACATTTTTCCCACATGTAGAAACAAAATTAACTGCATTGAGCTTTTGTATTTTGAGTGTTAAGTGCCCCTAGAATTTGATGATTTAACATTATGCAAATCAACTTTTGTTTTTTTAATCACAAACACTCTCAAACAGCTGTCAAACAGCTACATCAGCAAACATGGTGATGGCCTGAGAGTTTTGTTTATAAGATTTTCTATGTTAATAAAAAGATATTTTTATCTTTGCAGTATGAGAATTACACATAAAGGGCAAATAAGTATCATGAAAATAAACATTTCCAAACACTGATTTTATTTGACAAAACACAAGACAAATATAAAAACTGAATTTAAAAACACACCAATCCTAGTACAAAGGATGGTCTTTAAAATACATTCATTTCATAACAAAACAATATTTTTAACAGAACGTGATGTTATTAACACATTTATTTTACTAACATAAATATAAATTGCTTTGAAATCAAAGTAATATCAAAATCCTAAATATCATCAGTGATTCACTTATGAAATCAGTCAGTATAAAAATAAAACCTGAAATGATTCTAAGTGCAAACAATAATACATCCTGTTAACAATTATTCTCGCTGCTGAAAACGACCTACATACAAATACTGAAAAAGGACTAAAGTATACTGACAGAAGACTGATGACTTCCTGTGACGTGTGCAGCATCACAGCCTCAGTATCTGGATACTGTCATTCCAATCCCCCGGCTGTCAGCAGCATTAGCTGACTCATTTTCATCTCCACAGGCGGGGATATGAGAATAGCCGTCGGCTCTTTAACAGCCCCCTCCTTAGTCATGCTGACCTCCGCACTTTCTTCAGTAATCCCCTCATTTATGCACTGATCCCTGCTGCTGTCACTGTGTTCATTAATAACAACACTGTCCACCACCGACTTCTACTGCACTTCATCTTTCGTGTCATTAGCGGGACCTTTGGCATCGTCGCAGCTTTTATCACATGGGATATTTTTATCGTCTTCATCACTACTGTCTGTGATCTCTCCCTCCTCTTGCTCCTCATCCTCATATCCTCTCTTTGCCTTTTTCTGTGGCGGGGGTTCAATCTCTTGGGCAGTTCTGCTGATGTTGGTTTCTCCTGTTGTGGGAGATCTTTGTGGCGATGGCGAAAATTGGGTCGTTTCCTTCTCTTGGCCCACCTTGTCATTCTCTTCTGCAGAAGGAGCACAAGCTGATGCAGGTTCGGCTGAAACAAATTAATCCCATTTTTATAAGGTGACTGCACACAGCTATTTCCTATAGTAAAATTCTAACAGGTTTAAACATGTACATGAGAGTCATGAGAGAAAAGAGAAGCATTGGGAACACAGCTGGGGTCTTAATACAGGACAGGTTGGGGATGATGATGATGACGATGATGCTGTTTGGCTCCCTGTTGGTTCCCATCATGCCAAACTATTAGTTACACAAATGCAAAAAAATCTATAAGCTAGTGTAAAACTAACAGTACAAATTTACATGTGTACTAAAATTATCCTTAGAGTTTGCAGCTGTGATGCAGTTCAGGAGCTCCAGATGGCGCTTTATTAAAAACAAACAAACAAACAAATAAATAAATAAATAAATAAAATAAAATAACTGTAGCATATAAACTTTGAGTCTAATAGCTCATCTGTCCCAAGTTGAGTTGCAAAACTCACACACGTTCAGGCATTCTCAGAAACAACAACCACGTTTTTTAGTGAATTAAGCAAGGCACAAAGACGCACAAGAAACATGCAAAGGCAACGAGAATCTCGGTCTTGTGCAACCATCAATGTCAGTGCATAAAGTTCACACTTGTGCTATGTTGAAAGCGATATGCAACGGTAACTAAATCTGACACCCAAGAGTGGTATTGCAACATTTCCAGTGAAGTGACCAGTGAGCTCAGTGTGACAGAAACTCAAAGGACTTTAACCTTTTGCCTACGTTGGGGCTACAGACAGTTTCTAAGACTTTAGCTCTTTACCAATGGTTTCTGTCATATTTCAGGCCTGTTTATAGAACAAAATGAATGAGTGTGCATCAGAAGTTAATGAGGATGGTCTCTGCCTATGCAGCTACCCTTGGAAAAACCTGGGAACTATTTTAATGGTCACCAAACCACACCTTTATGGGTACAGGGGAGGTCGTCAAATGCCATTAAAGGTCAGGCGTTAAAGGTTATTAAGAAAAAAAAATAAATCAGCGAAACGGGAGCAGGGTAAAAGTGATATCAGTGAGACCATAAATAAAAATACACCCTTAAGTGGCTGAATTCAGTTTAAACTGTCTGGCTGCACAGTGCATGCTTGGAGCCTGCCAGACCCCCAACATTACCTCAGGAGATACAGCTGAAGATACAGCCACGGTGTCCGATTGCTTGTTATCATTTCCTGTCTAGCTTCACAGTCCATGGCATGTGTAATCATCAGTGTATTTCTACAGCTAACCTTATAGGAAAACAGCGTGGTACTGAGGCCTTATCACTAAAAACACACACACACGTACAAACTCAGACTAAAAATGATCTCATTCGCCATTCGGCCAGTCTGGCTCTGACAGTAACTGTGATACTGTGTTTGTGTGGTCTTTTGTGTTCATACCGAAAGTACTGCGATAACCACAGCTGGACCGAACTGTACACATCTCACAGGAACCAAAATGACGAGCGTGCTTTTCGCTGTCCTGTTTTGACGCGACCGATCGTTCTCGACACTGAAAACCCCGCAGTAGTGGAAAGTGACACAGGGGTGAGAAAAAGCACGGACTCATCTCCTGTTTTCTCGTCTACTCTCACTTCACAGCTTATGAGGTCAATCTTCAGCAATAAGCCATGTTTGATCCTCTTTCTGGCCACAATTGCAGTTGAGGTTAAGGTGGTGTAAGTGATGTTGAACAGAGCACGCTCATTTCCTTTTGGGTAGCATGTTGCCATAGTGAAAAATAAGGGAACAAAGTCTTAAAGCCTCAGCTGGAGAAACCAGGACATGATACAATGCTGCTGGAATCGGGGGAGTGGAGAGAGGTTGGCGTTTGGGGGCTACACAGTATTTGAACTCATTATATATTCATCCTGTTGTTTAGTTACTGAAAGCTGTTTGGAAATCAGCAGAAAAGCATGCAGGGGGAAAAAAACAAAGTTAGATGAGATGAGAAAAAGGGCTGAGATTAGGGTGGGTGTGTTTGTTTTTTACCTGGTCCTTTCAGTGGATAGTCCTTCCAGTGATCTTTGAGTACAACATGCAGCACAGGATATTCAATCAGTGTTTTGTAGCTCAGGTTATCCCTCAGGCTCTTCTCAATGTCCAACTCATGATACCTATTTTAAATCAAATTAAAGCACAACAGAGACCAAACGAGTGTTTATAACAAAGAGATGTCATGCAAAAATAAAGTCAGATCACTACTGTTGGACCTCCTAAACTGGCAACTGCAGCTTTTCATTTCTCTTGTCGCCCGTGGCACAGTGACTGCTGACGATCATTAAAGGATTGATAGAGATTTGAGTCATGGCTTGGCAAAAAAACGAGATCCTGCCTGGTGCCTGTCTCGTGGGATGGAAACTGACTTTAGTTGAGAGTCGACGACATCTCTCAAGCACAGCTTTCTTACCGCTCCTTTAACTGTTTGCACTTGATGACATCAGCCTAGCTTTGTCTTAAAGTAGACCTGTGGCGCATTAAAGATGGTCATAAATCACCGATCTGAATAGTTGACTGGATTCTTGGAGACATGAGCCAGCAACACAGAGCCAGCTTAGGTTGCGGTCACCAAAACACAAGATCACATGTGTACTGTCGAACCCGTAACTGACTTAAGCCATTGTTTTGGAAAAATCACATGAAAATGAGATCCACCCAGGTATCCACCCACTACCCGTGCCAATCAAAACACTCTGCTATAATGTGACATTTACAGGTCATTAATGGAGATCATCATTATTATTATTATTATTATTATTATTATCATTATCATTATTATTATTATTATTATTATTATTATTACTACTACTACTACTACACATTATTTTACATATAAACAGCCACAGCACATTTTTTCCTGGAGTAAAACAAAGTGACCTATCAGATCAAAAGGAGAATCCAGTGTGAAAAACCAGAATGTGCAAGAAAGTAACATACTTACAGGGATTGCATCCACTTTGATGTGCACACCAAATAACTACCGTTTCCATGTCATTTATTTTTATGTCTTACTGATAAAGAGATTACTCTTAACGGATGGTTTTTTTACATTTTGGGGGGGCTAAATTAAAACATACATGTTGGTAAACAACCATTTAAGAGGGGTAGCTGGCAAAGCGGAGAGAGTGGCTCCCTGTGGTGTTAAATCCTGGATATTCCTGAAAACAAGACCCGGTGGCTCAGCCAAGAGCGTGCACACATCTGGTCTCTATATAATGTTCTTGTGAATGAACAGAGGACACACTGATGTTCTCTTTAGGGAGGTTCCCATTGTTTTCCTGCTGCTGCCGAGTCCCATCAGCAAAGAGACAGCCGTGTAAAATGGGAAGCACATAGAGAAACTGCAAATATGACCACTGAACATATACACCAATCAGTCACAACATTAAAACCAACAACAGATGAGTCAAGTAACAATGCCCACTCTGTCACACTGCAAATCTCTAGCTGGAAACCTTCGGGCCTGGTATTCATGTGGATTTGGACTATGGGAAACACACCGAACACCCAAAAGTTGTTGCCTTACCCAGCGTAACAACACAACAAAATAAACTCGAGAAAGTCTTGAGGAACATGACAAAGAGCTTGAGGCGTTGCGAGACCACGTGCAAGATTGAGCTGCTTTGGGGATGGACGGCCTTCGCAATATGAAACTGAAGGTTTTAAATGGGAACGATCTGTGTATTGTGATGTTGAAAACTATTAGATTAACATATAAATCTATTGCAAACCTACAATTACACAAGTCCAGTTGCACAAGAGCTCTACAGAATAACACTGCTGTTAATTGTTAAGAAAATCTTATTGTTTGAACTGATGTTGACTCACAGGCTGCGGCTGGCTGCAAAAGGTTTCCGGGATTCCTCCAAAACTCACGCAATGACAATGTCCTTATTTATTAGTGTTAACTGCTAAAAAAGTAGGCACTCGGAAAAGAAAATGTGAATGCAAGTAAAAAGTTGCAGCTGTTCCACCAGATTGCTGATTTGACCTAAAAATAACCTATGGAAATGCTATCAATACTTTTAATAAAATACAGAATGCATCATCAGATCAGACATGGAAACCAAACTATGTTGAAATCACACAACAGATCAGCACAAGCCGAACTCCATCAACTCCACCTCTGATGGTAAATCTCTTAGAGATGAATGATTTTTTTTCCCCAATGATTTCCCGCAAATACACTGCTAAAAAATAAATAAATAAAATTTAAGGAGTATTTAGAAAACACATCAGATCTCAATGACAATAAATGATGCTGGATATCCACAGTGGTGTGAAAACCTGAAAACCGTATTTGCAATGTTTTTTAATTAACATAAAAAATTTGTTTGATGATCTGAAACGTGACAAACATGTAAAAAGGAAATCAGGGAGAGGGCAAACACTTTTGGCACCTCTGTACAATGATATGGACCAGGTAATGTGTTAGGAATGAAAGGACGCCACATCGTTTGATGGAAATGAAAATTATCGACCTACAGAGGGCTGATTTCAAAGACAATCTAAAGATCAAAGTCATGCAGCGGGCTAGTTCATTCTTTTCATTTCATTGCAGCAACTAAGTACACTGTATAATTTTAAGGTACCTAGTCTCCATATTCCACTTTAAATGCTCTACAATTTGAACAAATGGGATTCTGTAATTTTAAGGATGCAGTGAATTGGCGTCATTTAAACATAGACACAAGCCTAGATGTCAGTCACTTTCCAAAATTCAGAAGCACTACCCGTTGCCAACAGCTCCACATTTTCTCCCGCACCAAAGGACTCCGCGTGCAGCACCTGTCCTTCTCGTCCTACTTCGGTTCACCTCATCATCATATTTTGTGACACAATTTAATTGTTTAATTGTTTGCGTTTGACAAGCTTTGTGGCCTTGCCACATTTGTCACACACCGCATCTTGGCTATTTGTGACTCCGCCTATGATCATCAACTGAGTGAGTGAGCCCAGTGATGCATTTATACAGCCATATTTCGCATATCACTATGACAGGCAGAAGAAGTAGTTCCTACCAATCACTGAGACAATTTCAATACTATAGTTACTTTCCATTGTGTTCCTGTTAATCATGAACCACAAATTTATCTGAAATCACTAAAATATCGATATTTTAATATGACATTTGATTCTAGAACATTTCTGGCATTGGAAGAATCGATATTTCAGTAGTAATCTGCACAACACTAATACCTGCATATTCTCACGACATGAGATAGGGAAGTATCATGCACCAGGAAGAACCCAGGACCCACTGCACCAGCATAGGGTCTGAAAATGGGTCCAAGGATTTCAAGGACAAAAGAGCAGAGACGAGTCCTGTGCTGGGAGACACAGCAAATCTTCTGGCAAATGCACATGTTAATGTGCCATCCTGGAGGATTTGGACTACCTGTACAACCTCTGTAGGGTCTTGCTTCATGCTGACAATAGTGATATTGACTTTAGCCAAATGCAAAACTAGTGGGGTAAAAAAAGAAAGAAGTGAAAAAAATGTAAGTGACCTCCACCTGTAAAACCATTCCTGTTTTGGGGGGTTTCTCATATTTGCCCCTCTGGTGCACCTGTTGTTAGTTTCATTAACACCAATCAGCTGACACTGATTAACAACCCCATCTGCTACTTTACTGACCAGATCAACATCCCCCCCCCCAAAATTAAAAAGTGTTCCTTTTATTTTTTTTGAGAAGTGTATGCAGGAATATGCTTCACACAGGCTTTACTGGCACATCGCAATACTTTTTAACTAATTCTGACAACTCAGCTGCAAAAACTAAGATATGCAAATCAAGCTTTCTTTTTGGGCTATAACACCAAAACGCAATTTTACAAAACTGTTTTAATGTTAGGCTTTTTTTTTAAATGTTGCTTTGGCATTGAAAAAGACAAGCATAATTCATATTTTGCCTACACATTCACATTCATAATTAGTTTGTATTTTCAGAGTAATTCTTTGCCAGAACTGCATAGCTTTACCTTGATGTCCACATTAAGTACAGGTCAGCCAGTCTCCTAGGCAACCATCCCTGTCATACACTGGGTATTCACGAGGCCACACTTTATATACTTAATTGCACCTTTATTCCTTTTTTGCATTTAAAAAAATATTCTCAGTGAGAGGCTTCTTAATTTCAGGGTGTAGCTACTCTTTAAGCCAGGTTTGGAGAAGTTTGCACTACAGAGGCTCAGTTTAAAAAGTAACACAAAACGGTTTTCAGTGCTTCAAGCACCGATGTGTCTGCCCATGTTCTCCCAAACAAAAAATACAGCAAATTTTACCAAAAGTGACAAGTCAAGACGGTCAAACAGTGCTTTTTAACAAACACTATTTCACACTGTGTGTTTGTGTAAAAGCTGAAGTCACTTGAAAGATGAAAAATGTCACTATTACCTGATGAATACCTTATAAATGCCTTGCTGTTCAGCATCAGTGTCCTAAAACCAGTAGGAGACCTGAGGTAAGCATCTGCTGTGCAGAAACATATTTGAACGTAGCATTAGGGCAAGCCGAGGGAGAGCAGACAGCTCCAGGGGACTAAGGAAAACACTAGCCACAAATATGTGAACAGCTTCAACAGGACAGGAACATCACTGTCTTAAGGCAACAGCACAACACTGGTTGAAGAAAAAAAAAAACCCAACCTAAAAACCCAGAAAGCAAAAAAAATACGCTTTGTAAAAAGAGCATCTCCATCTTAGACATCAAGGATGCACCCCTGGATCTGGCAGACTGAGAGGAAAGGCAGTGGTAAGGGAAAAGAGGAGAGGGCATCCTCAGGATCACACGGGAGGAATGACTAAAAAAATATAAACACGAAAAAAAAAAACCAACCCCATAAACAAACATCAGAAATGTGTGAATGGTTCTCTTGATGCACATGGTCACCTTTCCAGTAAGAGGATGTGGGTTATACAAGCGTCACTTATTTTAGCACAAGAACTCCTTTATTAGAGGTGGTTGATATTCCAGTAGACAACAAAAAACACGCAGTCATACCTTTTGTGTTAGACGTGGCAAATGACCACTAAGAAGCCATGACTACTGCTATCCATGACTTCATAACATTAATAACACTGTGTAAAATTAGGGGTTCTCCTCCAAGTCTGCATTATTCAGAAAGTAGAGGCTTATTTGTGGTTGAAATGATCCGACCTGATTTGGAACCTCTTAAACGAGATACAAGCGCAGATAGGGGCCTCTCTTCTCATGAAAGTAGAATCTGTAGACACGAGACACTTATGCAAAACTGTACATAGTTAATAAGATAATTACCCTAAAAAACATATAATTTTCCCCTCCTCTATTCATTTAGAATTCTTTTAGATTCAAAACTGAAAATTGCACTCTGAATTAACAGACACTTAAAACACTGTTCTAGCAGATACTGAGGAGAGAATGTCAAATAGATTGATTTGTTCATGCTGCTCAGTTACTCATCACTAAAAACCGACTACTAAGAGTGTATCAGGCCAAACGCTGTTAAAGGTCATGTATAAAACCTTTTGACAGAAATGATCTTATGCCAAGAATGCCAAAAGTAGTGACTCATTTATATAAAAACTAAATCTCAGCAGGAAATTGCTGTGCTATTATTTCCACCTTGACATGATCACTTCATATGACGTGCCCTGCCCACCCAAACAGCCTTAGGGGGAAAAAAACAAACAAAAAAACTTGTATTAAAAATGACTTTTGATACAATGATACTGGATACATTTATGCAAATATGTAATATGTAATAAGTTTAAAGAAAGAAAAGGTTTTAGATGAACGAATGAATGAAGTTATGTAGCACACATTAGCCAAACTTCTAGAAAGCACAGCTCCATCTCCAATTTGTTTCTAAAAACTTTCTTTTTGAATTTACATTTATGTTTGTAACGTCCACATCAGCTTTAAAGTAAGAAACTATGGCTCTTAAACACGATTATTAAAGCTCTCGGCAAAACTCCACCATCATCTTCTGTGTTACTGCCATTCATAAAAAGTGTATCAATATTTTATTAGAACTATAAAACATACAGGGTGAGTTTGATAATGTACCCTACAACACTACAAAAGTAATTCAGGAATGGTTTAAAGAATGCAAAAAAGAGCTCAAGGTGATCCATGGGGTTCCCAATTCCCAAGCTTTCACTTTAATAAAGCACTCGAATCATGTGCTAGAAAACCATGTGCAATCCATACGGACGCTGACTATCGTACAAGGCTTCAAGTATGAGCTGCTAGCCTGATAGAGGATTCAGAGTCCATGCCTTAGCAAGTCAAAGCTCTGATGGCTGCAGAGCACTGACTTTCCCTTGTTATTTTAGATGCTTGTTGCTGACTGACGCATTGCTACAGCAATCCCTGCTCTGTGTATTAGGTTTAAATAACATTAAGGTGGGACACAAGTATGCATTTTGGCGTGGTTTATAGGTATATAACAAAGTGACTAGTAGACTATACTATACTGTATATGCTGTGCTACACTTTATGGAAATTTGTAATGGTTGGAAATTAACTGCCTTTATGAACTTATTGTAATGCACTAGCTTGTAACAACCAACATTATTTAAGGTACAAGATTTATATTTTTGGCCTCAGAGATGAGAAGAATTTAAAACTATGCATTAAGGATAAAAAGGTAAGAGCTTGAAAGACACTCTTGGTAAATCTCTTATCCCTCTATATGCGTTTATACAATTTAATTCATCTCCTTAGAAGAAGTGTGCAGCTGAACCTGCTGCTGCAAAGCAAAATGATGGTGTGTGTGTGACAACAATGAATGATGGGAAGTTTTATGATGTCTCATCTCAGCCAGGGGGCAAATATAATGAGCGCCAAGGATCATCATTCACTTTGTCACTAAGTAGAAACGGAAGGCTGCCAAAGAGCCTAAAAGTAGGTGAGGCAGATGGGTGCTACCATCACCTCTCCCTGACCCGTTCAAAAAATGAAGACACAATTAAAAAAAGAAAAGAAAAAAAGAAGGCGCGCCGCATACAAAAAAAGTATGCAAAGAGGAGAGAGCCTAAGTCTAAGAAGCAAATGTCAAATTTTTAAATAACTTAGCTAATTCACAGATGTAAAAAGAAAATTATCACCATATGCAAGGTGTGATCAAAAGATGCTGAGAACTTCTAAAATATTGGCAACCACCAGCGCTACCCCATAGCCTCGTCCTACAGTAGTAGATACACCTATGGTATCAATATGAAGCTCCTACGTCGTCTCGTTCTCGAGGTATCGCTTTCACAAACTTGGCTGTGCACGCCCGCTCGCTCACCTGGCAGGGTGACAACATTACACCATCAGCCTTTTACGGCTTAGGGGTAAAAATCAAAAACCCCTCACCAGATTTAAATGTGCCCCGTGTGACACTTTAGGTTGTTTTCTCGTGGACTGTTTTCAGTATGCCTGCCGCACCATCATTGTGTTGTTAACTTCCCTTGGACATGAGTTTCTCTGATACCAGGTGAATTTCTCCCAGAGATTCTGTCTTACTTCCATCAAAAGCAAAGCAGAATACATCTGCATGAATGAGATAGTAGGCAAAGATGAAGATGCAGGAAGGAAAGATAGTGAAGATAGAGGAGTCTGAATATCTTAGGGCAACCAATCAAAAATCAACAGAGTGCACAAGAGAGGTGACGAAGAAAATAAAGGGCCACAGTGAAGATTCATGGCTGTAGTGAGAGAGGACATACAGAGGAGAATGCCAGGGATAGAGTGAAAGAGCATCTCACCTGACAGCATTGGCCTTTCTTCCCTCCACTTTCATGAAGACTTTGACATGATCAAACCGAGCTTGCACATACATCTTCAACCTGAAAAACAAACTCACATTAACACCAAGAACTAAACATATGGCTACAGTGACTAGCTTTAAGGTAGTGACCAAAAGGGTCAAAACACAAAGAGCTCATTGACTGAGTGTGGCACAGCAGTGAGCCAAATGTACACTGGTATACTGACTGACATATGTATAGGCTCCCACTGAGGTTTCTATGCAAATTAAATCATTGTATGTACTGCCAACCCCAGCACCTGAGCCTGCTGCGAACAGCTAGCCAATGGAACATGCAGAGTTGAAACCTCACTGGCTTGAAACTAGAAAAAGCCTGTGTATAAAAGATTGGCAAAGACTATGTCACGTATCTATTTAAAGAGCTGTACACCTCTACACAATGCTCTTGATGTGGATTTTGCAGTAAGGCACCGATCGCTGTTATCAGTATAAAGGTTAGGTCAGAGGAGTCAAATCACCGCTCTGTAAGAGGTTCAGATAAGAAATAGTGCAATCAAAGAAGCTGCCTTGTTCAAAGACTACTGTTCAGGTTCAGAGAAACAAGAGCCTGGGAAATGGAAAAAAAGAAAAAAGTACAGCAAGAGCAAATGTATGTCAACGTGCGGAGACCCCGACCACATCCTGTGTTACTGAACTGAACTGAGCTGATCGATAACAAAGATCAGCACAGAAGATTACCTCTTGAAAAACAGCTTCTGTGTGCACGGAGATAAATTCAACTTATTAAAAGCTGCCAATCTATCCATTCTGAGAAACATGAGCATAGCTGCGACAAAGCACAGTAGCAGAAATCACCAGAGTGTTACAGGCAACCCATCTTATTCACATTCTACAGATAATTTTAATTAGATACAGTAATATTTATGAAACTTCCTGTGGAACGGTGAACTGTAGCTATCAAAAGCTTTTAATGAACATGAGCCTCCCAAGGCTTTCAGTTTCATTAAGGTTATGAGGGTTTACTACTAGAACTTCAACTAGAACTAACCCTGACTACATAAAAATGTAAAGCTTATGTTAACTTTACCATAAGCAGTTTAAATTTGCTATTTAAACCACCGTGTGTCTAAGGTTTTCTAAAATTTGATTTAAGTCCTTTTACTACCAGGCTGTCATTGTTGTCAGATGGCTGGAATGGCCCCAACGTCTGGACCATGATATAAATAAATGTTCTGTTGAACCTTTACAGTTTAAACGCAACGTAGCTGAGGAGTAAAACAATAACCTCAATTGCACATCAAAATGAAGACAGCAAGAGAGGCACATTCTGCTGCAGCTGGTCTAAATTAGAAACTACTGCTCACATCTTGATTGCTGAGCTGACTGAAGTAGCAGGCTCATGGTAGGTGATGTTGGTGGTGACCACTGGTTCCCTTTTCATAAGCAGTCTAAATGAAATCAATATTCACTCATTACACAAAGATGTTTAGACTCCATGTGGGACAAAACCTGTAAGCCCACTGTTTGGTTTTAGTCATCCTCATTTTAGCTCATTGGTAGGATTATTTTTGAGCTCCTTTAGTCAACTTTTAGAAGCTGTCTATGTGCACCAAAACTACAGCCCACTCTTTTCTTTTCTTCTTTTCTCATCATCAGGACATTTTTAAAAGACTAATATCATTTCCTGTCACCTGGAAATCACAAACAAAAACAGTACTGTGTGTGTGGGTTTTTTGAAACAGTTAATATACTGTGCCAGAAATAGCAACTTTGTAATGATAGCTCCGCAGTGCAACCAGTTTACATCATCCACCCAGGGTCCATTGCACAAGAAAAGTAATGATACTTTTTGTAGATCAAAATACGTATTAAGTATTGTCAGAGTTCAAAAATAAATGAAAATAGTGAAAGCAGTTTTAAAAGCATGATTTATAGCAGGAGAGGGCTTTTGCAGCCTATTAAGGCCCACAAGTCAAAACCATGGTTCTATTTGAACACAAGACTCTATTGTGCTGTTCTGCTGTAGCTGATTCAGATGCTTAATGTGACACTTTACGAGACAATTTTGGGCAATCCAAAAATCTTGTATACAATGCATTACAATTTTGAAGCAGGTCAAATTGGATACTTGACATTAAACCATGAAGTATGAATGCCACCATCCACATTTCAACTATAATTACTGTGAATGATTCATTTGGCTTCCTTTTCTCCGCTCTCTTTCTCAACTATGAGAATCTACGAACAAAACACTGCTTCAAACTCGCTGCCAACAATAAAAAGTGCTCATTAAAACTCTTCAAGAGAAAACAAAGGGCTGAGCAGCAGTCATTATCCCTGAACTTAGAGGTCTTCCAAGCCATACATCAAAGAGGTGTTAACTTCTAGGTCTATTATCACATTGTTAAGGTTTCTATTTTTATTCATGGTTTTTAAAAAAATAACTAAATAAATCGGTGTGAGCTGAATTTCTATTGCTGAATGAAACAGATTCGTTTATGATATCCAGTTTTCCTGCAAGATAAAGCTGGAATTTTAGCAGATTTATAAAAATCAATAACCCTAAACACGGGTGGTGACAAGTGATCACATACCTGAAATTACTCCCAAGATAACAGAAATTGTTTTCACTTTACCGGCATGTCACTAGTACTACTCCCAAATGAATCAATGCAGAGTTGCTGCTTGTCCACACTGCCACAAAGCGAGGACAAAGTTTTATGTGGGAGCACATTCCAAAGCAGGGAAAGGTACTAACAGCCCATGGGAACTAGATTACTCGAATAATTGTCTACTAGGCCAGGCCATTGTAATTCACTACTGTCAAGTTGTCCCAAAAACTCCTTGAAAAGTCTTCGGTTGATTGAAAATGCTACAGCGGGAGTACTGACAGGGTCCAGACAGAGAGAGCATATTTCTCCCACACTGGCTTCTCTTAATTGCTCCTCATTAAACCCAGAATTAAATTTAAAATCCTTCTCCTCACATACAAGGTCCTGAACTTGTAAACTTGTGGGTATTTAAAAGTAGAACAGGAGGCACAGCCTGCAGCCTTCATGCACCTCTTCTGTGGAACCAGCTCCCGGTTTGGGTTTGGGAGACAGATACCCTCTCTACTTTATTCATCTCTGGCTCTCCTCCACAGCGTGTCTTTGGCTACGTCCACACTAATGCGTTTTCGTTTGAAAACGCATCGTTTTCTCTCCCGTCCACACTGAGACGGCGCTTTCCTCAAGGAAAAACGCAGCGTTTTGAAAATGCTCTCGAAAACGCATACATTTCAAAACGCAGCTGACCCGTCGCAGTGTGGACACACAAAAACGCAGACTTTCTAAAACGATGACGTATTTTAGTCGTGTGATGCAGTCATGTGACCAAATAAACAAAGATAGAGGAGTGCATTATATAGCGGTTGTTTTGATTGCTCTCAATTTTGACAGCCCTAAAAAAGATGAATATCAGTTTGTACATGCTCCAGATAGCTTTTCTCCAAATTCTTTAATTCTCACTCGCTTTTGTGCATGCTCAGGACTGGAACGTAAGCGTTTTCATCCGCTTCAACGTGGACGCACAACACTGTGAAAACGACTGAAAACGCTAGTGTGGATGCCGTTTTCAAATCTATCCGTAGCCTTTGTCCTGTCTTTCTCCCCCATTATTCCAAACTGGTTGTGACAGGTGGCTGCCCCCCCTCCCTGAGCCTGGTTCTGCTAGACGTTTGTTCCTGTTAAAAGAGAGTTTTTTCCTTCCCACTGTCACCAAGTGCTTGCTCAAACGCTCTGATTGCTGGGGTTTTCTCTGTATTATTGTAGGGTCTTTACATTACAACATTAAGCACTTGAGGTGATTGTTGTTGTGATTTGGTGCTATATAAATAAAACTGAATTTAATTTAATTATCCTACATTTTTATATGTGTACACAATATCTACACATAAACATGTTGGTTTTCCTGTTGTAATGATGAAACTTTCATTACAGACACATTTCTGTGTAGCTCTGTTAGTGTCTCAACCTTCACTTAGAAGTGGTTTCTTTTTACAGACTCAGTTTCTTGAAGAAATGTTTAAAGCTTTTACATCATTTTTCAAATAAATATCTCAGCTTCTAAAAACAAAACAAAACAAAAAAAAGCAAAAGATAAAAAACACATGTTCTGTTTTCAAATGTGGAGGGGGAAAAGCTCACTTCTGACGTGTGACAGGTTCCGACTCTGTAGGGTGAATATAAGCAGTCAAGATCTGCTTCAAGGTTTGTTTGTCAGACACCCTACAACAAAAAAAGGCATCGTTAATCGAGAGGCAAATGCAAGAGAAAATAAAGGGTCAATAATGGTCCCAACTTCAATTCAATATGAACACATTTTGGTTTCAGGGCACACTTAAACACTAAAGGTTTAGAAGAAACTTTTATGATACACTATTCAAGAAATGTAATTATTACTTGATTACTCACCTCCTCTGAGTGAACTCTGAACTGCTCTGAGGAAATATGAGCTTCAGGTGCCACAGAAACAGTTTTTCTCTAGAAGAGACAGAAATGCACATTTTTATTTGCTGCTCATCAAAAACAGTGTAGTCAGATAAGGTTATTGTTATTCTCACTGTAAACAATTCACAGTCAAACACAAATGCCCTTGTTTAATTTCAGAGCACAACATGGACACGGCTCTAATCTGTCCAAGACAATACATCTGGCTGCTTCCAAGATCCTGTCCATCTGTGTGACTGCGTGCAAATGAAAAAAACAAAAGAAAGAAAGAAAGAAAACATAGTCACCATGGAAACCGTGACATATACACTCAATACTAGAACACCAGCTGGCCAATATCGCATAATAATCACTTCTTCTGGGGTAATGCTTTGGGCAGTAACTGTTAAATGTGGTCGGGTTTTCTGGGTTGCTGGGTGTGCTCTACAACCAAACAATCATTCCCTAAGCAGCTGTAGTATTCTACTACTGCTGTCAGATATAGCCAACAAAATGTAATACATCAACCCGTTTGGGAGATAAGAATAACATGATGTATGATGATCTATTCCTTAGTAATCTCTTACAGAATCTTTTGGTGGATTCACAACACTTATTCCACATAGCCATTTCTTCATACTATAGCAGCCCATACATCAAGTGATCATAATAAAATAAATATAATGCTGCAGAGGAACAAAGGACTAGAATAAAACCTAATGGCACAAGCAGCGGCGTGCTGTTCTCTCCAGAGTCATGCCACAGAATACTGAGTGCTAAACCTAACTACAAGGACTTGTGTTAACCAAGACCACAGAGTCTGCCATGAGTAGGGTGGAGCTGAATCATCAAACACTTCTACAGCAAAGCAGAGGACTAAGGTCTTAACAGATCTTAAGAATGAAGATGAAACATTACCCTCAGAAAGTCCCAAAGCATAATTGTAAGGAAAGCAAAGGAGACCTTGTTATTAGGGCTTTGGTACTCACCAAGATTGACTTGGAGCACATCATGGAGGTTTGTTTTTGTTAGGAGCACCATCAGTGCGCCAGCACATGCATCAACCTCCTATTGTCTGCCATTCTCATCAACCTGCTCTTTCCTCTGATGTATTCCTACCTGAGTGGCTGCAGAAGGCTCACTTGCAACTGTATAAAGCCAGTGAAGCTATAACATGGAGGTTGGTAAGTGGTGTCTTAGTCCCTCTTATTTCCTCCCTCTTCTCCATCACCAACAGCATCATCCCTCTGCTGGTTTTACAGTTTATGTTTATTAATAATAAGTTGAGGTGTGAGTTACCAGCAGTAATTCCATTACTTTAGCCTGCTGATATTAGCTTAGGGGAGAAGCCAGAATCTGACGGTTTGTAGTCTTATTCCTGTTATTGTTTCTTTTCGCCGTGGCTCCCATCGCCCTTATTTGTATTGTTTGTTATTGTTGTTGTTGTTATTTGTAACTAGCTATATTTTTAATATTGTAGGATTTTATATGTTAGGTTGGTTTGAGCCATAGATGTAGGCACCTGAACAGTTTTAATCGCCAAACTGCTGGGCTTAGGGGTTGCTCTTGGTTGGCAGTGATGACAGGAGCTATTGACAGTTGTTTAAGAGAGCGTTATCTACAAAGCTTATTACTGCTTAGGGATAAATAAAGGCGATCTCACTGAATACTGTTGTGCTATGACCTTTTGGCCAGATTGTCCACTCAATTTCAGAGCAACGAAAGCTCCGTTTTAAAGCCAAGCCAGAGAGATTAAACCACCAAAAAGACAGCATAAACAGTGTCCTGTCAATGTAGAGGATGGAAGTCATCCAGGAAAACTTATGAAACCTCTGCTGACATCTGGTTGAATTCATTGTGTATATCCACAAAGAGCAGTAAACCTCAGAGCAACAGTAGCCCAGATCAACTGATCACAGTCTGTACACTAAGAAAATCTACTGAGCCATTACATTATTAATTAAAGAAGTTGATTCAGTACTTTTACTCGAGTATTTTTAACAGTAGTATCTGTACTTCTACTCAAGTACGGAATGTCTGTACTTTTGCCTTTGTACAAAATAGAATGAATAATGCATCATCTGCGCTTTAGTTGGAACAACGTGTCCAAATATGAGAGCTTCAGCTCGCAATGGGTTCACAGCTGAGCAGTTCACTTGCTGAAGACGCGTAGGTGAGTGACAGATAAAACAGGAGAACATTATGATTGTAGACTAAACTCTCCATAGGTAAATGAAATGATGTCCTGTGAACAGGATAAATATTTAAATCAAAGTACAGCGGAACTTGAGCTAGTCCGTCAGTTAAACCCAGAACACAGTATAAATCAGCAGTATAAATTTGTATTTTCAGAGGTAGGAATGAGGAAAATACAAGTTCACTACTTTTTATTTGACCATATTTCAATAGCAACAATGCAACTAGCCTAACGATAAAGTTTTGAACAAATAAATAAATTAGTAAATATTTAAATAAACGGTATATTTGGAAAAACATCCAAACCACTGACATTTCCTGCTAAAAATCCAGGCAGTGTTCTGTTGTGGGGGTCCACATGGTAGCATTATACCATAGATGGCTTTTTTCTCCCCAATGCAAACAGAAACAGGATGAGGAAAAAAACAAAAAGAGCAAATGTGTGTATTTATATGTGCGCACAACACTGAGTAAAAGGCTGGTATGAATTTTCGCTAGGTTGTAAGGTGTGGGGTAAAGTGAAGGCCCCAGCAGACAGGAAGACAATGGACTGGGCGGTGATTTCCTACGCAACTTTAGAAGGCATCTAAGAAATCCACCTCCTTGTTCAAAGAAATTTATGTGTTTGCTTAGTTTGGGCCAAGTTTCTTGTTTAGTGCGTCAGACTGACTTGCACAAGTGTCTGTGTGTTTCTATGTGCAAGCAAATGAGGGTGGAGCACCAGGTGTGATGCCATTACTCTGTCATTATGGCAAATGGAAATCATGTCTTTCAGTGGAAAAGAGGCTTGCCCAAATATCCAGGCAATTGGGTCAGGCCAGGCCAAAATGCATACCTGGGAAAGGTGCCATCATTATTAATCACACACACAAAAAACGAAAACTGGAAAGAGCTGCATATAAAAGTCAAAATCGATCACGCTACCTAGACCTTTAACAGTTTTTACTGATAGCACTTGAACAAGACTTTGAGTTTTTAACATGATCCAACAAAGACTATGATCTAATCTGGGAGTAAAACAGCAAACTCATAATTCAGATTCAACTTACTTTATCTCACTCTGAAAACTCACCGTCTTGGCAAAAAGTGTCTTTAAAAAAAACAAAAACCTGATATGATATTCAACAGTCTGAGTTGCAAAGACGGATGGAAGCCTCATTTCTTGATTCTTTCCCACTAGTGACTATTTCCTTGTTCTAAATTGGCAGCACAATAGCAGATGTTTCCCTCACTAGGCTACAAAACAAAAATATGGAGGGGGGAGAGGGAAAAAAAAATCAAACCCCAATGGCCATTCAACAGAAAGCACCAGTTGACAAAACAGAGAACTACAACACTACAGAACTGCTCACATTAATTTTTGTGAACAGACAGTCACTCAAATTAATCACTGAATTGAATCTTTGCCTTGAAGAATACCATAAATATATAATGTGTGTGGTGTGTATATAATAATGTGTGGCGTTATAATCACTCTGGGGTTAGTTTGATCCTGTGTTTTTATCTTTCACTTTCTTTTTAAACTTGTTTTTATATGAAAACCCGCTAAGCAGCATAAAGAACGAAACCTACAATCCAATAATTACGTCCACTTTACGCATTAACTGGCGAGGTTTGAAAAGAAAGGTCCTGTTCCACATAACTATAATAGTCCCTGTGACTGCACTAAGCTAATATAGCAATCTTACTTTCCAACAGTTTATGTTGCACAAACTAGTATGTTTTAAGCATACTGAACCTTTGTGTATTTGAGGTTTGGCTACTGCTTTATACAGAGTCTGAGCAATTGTCCTCATGTGTGGAGGATACTAAGAATGAAAGCATGATCCGAGGGAGATGGATAAATTCATTAACCAGAGCGCACACTGTTGGTTTAGTAAGTGATTGGTGTTGTGTGTGCTATCCACAGCAGTGAGCAGAAACCCTGACTGGTGGTCTGGCAGTCGCAGCAGAAATCCATCTGGCTGGATTAAGGACTGGACCGATCCAACAAAAAATGTCACTACACGTGAAACCATGTGTGCTGTGTTTCTGATGGTCAGAGGCAGATGCCAGGATTTTGAGTGGCAAGTGGGTGCTAGTAAAATTAGATGACAGGATTGTGGGGACTGTCTATTAAGATACAAAAACTAAAGTCAGAATTCAAAGTGATAGTTGTGTCCGCAACCTCAAAGGGTGGAGTGACAGAGTGGGTGATGGAAAGAAGGGAAAGAAGAAAAAGATTACATGCAGCTGCATCTTAAGTGTCCTTATTCGAGTTCTGTCTTAAAGTGTAGCTGTTTGACACACTGCACAGGACTAACCTTCCTGAAAAGTCATGAACACAATTATGTTAACATGTACAGGCCAGACTTTGAGTGTGACTTTGCGTCAGATTTAAGATTAACATAAGCTAAAGGACAAAATGTGAATCACCCTGTTGGTGATCCACTCCTTCTACTCCTAAAATAAATAAATACATTATTAAATTTATGCCCCTGAAACTGTGGTATTTTTCATAGATTCAATTAAAGATTTTGGGGGGGGGGGGGTTTGCGACAAGCTGCTAGTAAGAAATGCCTAATAAAACAATTTAAGGCTGATTCTTTATCCAGTTGTCTGTCAGAAAGAACACTGTCTTATCTCTTGAGTTAGGTGCCCAAGACATTACATCACAAGGTCTAGCTCAGGGGCGTCCAACTCCAGGCCTCGAGGGCCGGTGTCCTGCATGTTGTAGATCTCACCCTGGGCCAACACACCTGAATCAAATGATTAGTTCATTAGCAGGCCTCTGGAGAACTTCAAGACATGTTGAGGAAGTAAATTAACCATTTAAATCAGCTGTGTTGGATCAAGAACACATCTAAAACCTGCAGGACACCGGCTCCCGAGGCCTGGAGTTGGACATCCCTGGTCTAGCTCCTTGGAATCACAATATAACAAAATGGGAGGTGGCTCAAAGCCTTACACAGTGTGTGTGCATGTGTGTTTGTTAATAGATTAATAAATTTGTTAAATTTATAAACCGAATTAACGAGTGAACGCATGTAAAGCTATTTACCCAAATTCAACATGTTGCAAGTTTTTCATCTCACCTGCATCTATAATAGAGTTTGTGGTCAATTTGCATTCTGGAATTTTGCCCCTAGTCAACAGACTGATGTGTGGCCCTCGGATGTGCGGCCAACTGTGATGACAGTGTTTGTAACGGTGATGCAGCTTGCCATTCTGATGTAAGGTTTGCCTCGGATGGCGGCAGGCACAGATTCTGCTCTGTATCAAGCCAAGCCAGCCAAAAAGCTGTCTGTTGGAGTCTAAAAAAAACATTGACTAAAGCTGCTGCTGATTGTTTCATTTGAACTTGGAAAGCACAAGTGGTAATGCAAATGAGAGTGAAGTGATGAATAGTCGTCCCCTGCCATGAAATCCTGCTTTAATCCATTTGTGTACCCATTCATCACATGCAATGGCTCACACACCACTTGGGCTTCTGCTAACCTGCGATGAATATCACTGCCACATTACGGCATTTTCAAAATTGCATTAATTGGTCTAATAGAGTTACTAAAATTACAGCCCTTTTCCATAGTCTCAGTGTGGCAAACTACAGCTGCAAAATGTTGTGCATGTGAATTTCCACTGCACCTTCACAGCAGTGATATTTTCACTGTGCTCAAGATAAACGGCAAACAACTGCTTTATCCCGCTGAGAGCCAAGTCATCACCAGCATTACTAACCAGAGAGTAAATTTTACCCTAGGCAATCATAATATGTATATTTTGTTTTTTAGTGCTGGCAATCGGGGGAACAAAGAAAATTATTCTTCTAACTGGGACAGATGAAAATTTGTTTTCAAAAACACAAAAAGAAAGAGACCGTTTTGCCATTCCCTAAGTATAGGGTTAGGGTTACCACCAATGGTAAATTAGACCTCTGAGGGATAAAAAACTACCACCACTACTCATAGTTTACATGTGATGTCACATCATTAGAAGAACATCCACCCGCATAGCAAGAAAAAAAGTCTTTTTGCTGCCTGACAGTTACAGTCATTGTAAAAAGAAAGTACATTCACTTCAAACTTGTTTATTTGTATCAGGATATAGTAACAATAATCTGGCCCTTAGCAGGTCTTTTAAATTTAGAAAAATACAACCTCAGATGAAATACAAATTGTGACATATAACACCATGTCATTTATTAATTAAATAAGTCAAAATGCAGAAGCACTGCATGAAAAACTAAGTACACCCTTACTGCTTCCATAACAATCAAGAGGGTAACTAGCATTCAGGTGCCCTTTAACCAAATGTGCTTGACTAAAGGCAGTTTGCTGCTTGTGAGCATTCAGGTGTGTTCATACAATGGCATAAATGATCTTAAAGAAGAAATTGTTGCTGCCCATCAATCTGGGAGAGGTCATAAAGTCCACCGTTGTACAGTGAGAAGTATTACGTGTGAAACATCACAGTAAATCCTACCAGGGGCAAATTCACCCCAAGGTCAGACTATACAATGCTCAGAGAAATTCCAAAACACCCAAGTGCTACATCAAAAACAATAAAAACAGGTATGGATTGTTGCCTCTTCAATGACCATCTTTTATGAACTATTATATCTTTTATTAATAACAGGTTTATTCTTTCAGTTTTAATTAAATAAAAATGCCAGGGAGTTTTTAAATACGATACACCATCCAGCCACTCGACTTAACTGATCACAAAGAGTACAGCACTGCATGCAAACAAACCCTGGCATGCAGTGCAGTGGTCATATCAGGCCAATCATTCTTTCTCCACAGTAACTCAGGTTATCATTGATAGGTCAGTTACACTGGACTTGGTTTATAATTAGATTTAAGTCATATAACCTTTCAAAGTATTGCTGTTCCAGACAACTGACTACTGTGACCCTCACCCTCATGTCCTTCACCTCCCAGACAGCAGCATAATTAACCCACCAAGAACAAAAACAGTCTGTACTTTGGTGCACTTTCATCTTACTAGCTCTGCAACAGCAGGGATGTTTTCCCTGGAAATCTTGGGTGGAAGAATACCAGAGCTGCTTAAAACTATCTTAACAAGATCTAAAGTTCCTTAAGCTTATAACTCCTCAGGAGCCTGCACACTATTGTCACATAATAACATTTAAATTTAAAAATAAAATCTGTAATTTCTATCCACCTTTCCACTTCCTGTCATATGAAGTAAACCTAGCAAGTGCTCCAGCTCATTCGATTCATTCCAGCTGCTCATGTCTCCTTCTTGTGTGCCTTCATTCTCTGGTTATCTTTTTTTTGTCTGAACTGCTGAAATGGTTTTGTTTACATGTTTAACCAGAAGTTTTCTACATATTTTGTAAAGTACTGTGCTTGTTGAAGGTCGCTGGCTGCTCTGGCAGTCTGGCTAATCTCGCCATTGTGCGTGATGCACAATATTACACTTTTAAATCACACAAAAATTACCAGCAATATCACGGACAATATGGTTTGGAAATGATCTAAGTAATTGTTTGAAACTGGTGCGAGTAGACAGTTCTCTTGATTTTTTGGGAAGTTGGAACAGAGTTTTCCCTTCAGTGGTTTAAAAAAAAAATCAGTTCTATGACTGAAAATAACAATAGCATGAAGGTCTTTTTGCCATCAAATTACAGCTGTGGATCTGTCTATGGATCTCGTCAAATCATCAGTAGAATAACATTTAGTATTATGTTGTTGTTGTGGTTCTTCATAACCATCAATTTAACTTTCAATCATGCTACAGTCACACTGAGGAAAACAGTGTCTGAGACTATGGCACGACCAAAACTTAAGCAAGTGTACAATGATGTAATTGCTGCAAGATGGTGACTTAACTGCAGAATAACATATGCACCTGGCAACTTTTCATTTATATATGAATATAAGCGGAATACAACCTATTGCAAAGAGATGAGTCACAGACGAAGTAAAGACCAAGGACTGATTGTACGAAAAGCATTAACAGACAAGAAGCCCAGAGAGTGCAAACCTCCGCCAAAACAGCTCACTTTCTGGGAATCATTTTCTTTTAAGAGAGTAGTATTACTTTTTTATACATTCATTTGTTTTCTTTGTTCTTTTCATACAAACCGTAACAAAAATTGTAATGCACTAAAAACAAGCGCAAAGTGCAGGCTTTTATTTTGTAGGAGTAGTTCATAGAGAAGAGAGTGGATTTTGATTACTATATAATCTATTTTAAAAAACTAACCAGGCAGTTCATTCTCTTTTCTCTTGACAACACTTTCTTTAAAGACATAACACATTTTGGGGTCAACTTGAAAGAAAGGCAGATCTGAAATGTAAAAGTCAGATCAGCGAATATGACATTTATGACAGTGGAATTTTAAGCATAGTTTTAAAGTTCAAAGACATTTTTTTAAAGACCTTATTTGACCTTGAAGCGGTCATATTTGGATCCCCTCCATTCTCCACATGCCCCTATGTTGTCAGTACAAACAATGGCAGTAAGAAAGACAAAGTTTTAAATAGCTCTATATAGGACTGTTATCACTTTGACCTTCAGATCAATCTATGGACCTTGAAGGAGGAGGTCAGAGGTCAAATGTGACACTACACTTTTCGAGCCATCATGTTTGCAGACTCATGAGCTGCCAAAAAGCATAACCAAATTGGTGAAGAAAAATATGCTAAAGCAGCAAGAGTATGCTAAGTAATTTGAATTGACTTTTTTAACGCAATTTTTTTTTTTTTTTAACAGCACAAGAACCAAACTGTTAGATATGCCAAGCATTCAAAATACCTTTAAAGTCCATTAACTGAGTCTACAGCACATATGGGATACCACTGCTTTCGTCTACAAAGCTATTATGTTATCTTCTACTGTCAATAAGAAGCACTTCATTTTGGATTTCACTGTTCAACACCTGTCAATAACTGGGAGCACATATAGGACCGCTCTCACCCAGAAAGCTGGGTTAATTAAGGCTGATTCCCCAATATATGGGAAAGTAATACACAGGGCATGAAAACCGCTGCAGCTCATATTACTAATTATCCCAAGTTATTATAGAAATATTTTCAGTTATTACACGCAATAACTGCTTCTGCAATGTGTTGTCCAGTCCAATCAAGTCATCTATGAGGAAAATTCTCTGACCCGCCAGGCTGAGACTGTAGAAAACATAATTCTACCCTAATACAACTACACCCAATGTTCTGCCAAATGCCAGCTACTACCCTCTAAGGACTGGAGTGAGAAGCAGCCTTAAGTTTTTTCTTTACTGTTCTTGCCTTGTTTTTTTAAATTAGTCATTGGGTAAGAGGTGGAAAGAAAGTAGCTGCACAGCCATTATTTTGCATACAAACATTTAATAAAAAAGACACGTGCTCCCGAGCTCACACTCACCGCATATACATGTACACTCACACGTACACACACCACCGCCAGGCATGAAAACCCTCCAGTCAGCTGTATGCCAGTAATGATCCTTCTCTGGCACTGTGAGTGCGTAGCATGAATATGTCGCTAACCAGCTGCACTCACACTGTTCACACATCTGCTTTTTATATTATGTACTTGGTACATTCTGAAACAAATTCTCTCTCAGCCCTTTGCCATTTATTTATTATATACCTTTACCCCAACCCTTGTGTCTATTTGGTAGCATGTAAATGGTGCACTGTTGTGGTCAGTTGAAAAATCTAGTGAGACATCGTTAAACAAACTAGACTAAACAAAGGAAAGCGGTGCCGCTGGCTGGCGATTCCTCTACTGATGCTAGGCTAACAAAGGGATAAAAATCTATCATATCTTTATCCTTCAGATAAAAATTGGTGCAAAATAAACCTACAACAGACATTCTAATAAAGCTTTCAGTCAACATCTGACAACTGTTGAACCAAACACACAGAATATGAAGCTGGAGTCTGCCACAAGAACCTGACAAAGTTGTCTCACCCTGTGATGTGCTCACTTAAATCAGCACCTGCAGAACACCAGACACAGACATGACAGAGCAGTCGACTTTACGGATGGAAAAGAGGGTGGTGAAAGGGAAAGTAACAACATAAAACCAGCTGGAGGGAATGACAAAGGTTTCTTTTAGTGGCAATCCTGATTGGCACCTAATGTTGTCCCTGGGCATTTCAAGACTCGTAAAACTTTAATGTGCAGTTCAATAACAATTCCCCCCCCCTCTTCCACTTCTTTATTCTTCCACTGTGGGATTAGAGAGCCAGGGCCAAACCTCAAAGAAATTGCAAAATGAGTGGCACAAGGTTGTCCAGGGAGTTAGAATAGCTGCCAATAATGACAAGACAACCAGCACATTTGAACAAATTTGACCAAAAGAAAATGCACACTATTTCGGTTTCTAAAGAAAACAATAAAACCTCCGTGTCTAAATAACTGCAAGTCTGCAATATTAACTAAGCTGAGACTTTTCTGAAAGTCTCCCTGCATGCCATTTGGTTTCGGTTTCCCACTGCAAAGCACATCGTACCTGGCAAAAGATTTTTTTGGTACTGCTTCAGTCGAGATTCTAAACCATGTAAGCCAGCACTAAAAGGTAACATGTAAACACTGCAGGCTGCTGACAGGCCAGAAACAAGCGACATATGTGCAACATAGGATGTGCAACATGGGACATGAAATTACTCAAACCTTCCAGTTTTCTTCCTTTTAGCAGTCTTTTTTGTCCTCCATTCCTTCAGCCTTTACAAGGATTTATAAGCAGTTTGATGCGATGCTACCATGCCCACTATCTAAACAGGAATGGGTACTATGTAAATTACTGAGTCGAGTTGAGCCATGTCATGCAATAGAAATTGGGCAAGAATGGAAAAAATTAAATGTAAGGTGTCCACCAGCATGGACTATGTTACCACTGATCCTCTGCAACAAGCTGGCATGTCTGTCTTTGTGTCTGGCAAGCTCTAACATCATGGTAATCATCTCAGCTTAATGTCCCATTTAGTATATTATAAACTCCTTTATTAACGATTTAAGGACTCTCATGGGAGATGAATCTTTCACACACATGGTTAGAGATTCAGGATTCATCACCATGCACAAGACTGCCATGAGATAAGCCTGTGAAAAGCCAAGTCTAGATAAAACACTTCACGAGAGTGCCATCCTGTGGTAAAGTAAAACAGCACTAATCAGAAGCTCATTTTGGATTAAGCAGGGCTTAACCAGAAAACACTAAAGTGCTGTCTTAGACAGTATGTTCAACAGTGCCTGAATGTCTTTGTAAGGCTTCTCATGGTATTCCTCTGAAAGACCCCTAAACACTTATGTTACCTATTAATATCACATTTGTTTTATTTTCTCTGGACCCTGTATAGGATATGTGTGGGAAGATCTTCATCCTGTACATACTTTATTATGGTCAAGATAATGACAGGACCTTACTTTACAAAATGAAGAAAGCGGTTACTAACTTACCTTAGATATATTCCAAAATACACTGACATTTAACTCCATCCAACAGAATTCAAAATATAACAATAACAATAATGATGTTTTCTGCATTTGAGCAGGTGTATACTTACTTTGTAAGGAAGAAGGTGGAGTTTTCTCTGCTCTTAGTGAAGGTGATGGGGAGGAATCTCAGGGTGATGTTCATCTTCCTGGCATTAGAGGCCAGTTTCTTAGACTGAAGAACAGAAAAATAAAGATAATATAGTTCCAATGTAAAGTTAGATTAATTGTGTCAATCAGCAATGACTCTCATTAATTTATTGCCATTTTAAGCATAAATAGCAAAAATTATACGTGGTTGTTTTCAATGTGAATGCTTGTTTTTAATTAATTGAATATATTTACGATTTACAATACAAAATGTAAAGTTAAAATAATCTGTTGCAGCCCCATCAGTAGAACAACCCTGTACAGCAGTGACTCCCAAGCAGGGGTACAAGTTCTCCAGGTGGTACTTCTGCAGCCAGGATACATGGAAGGATAGGAGATGGGAATAAATATGCCAAATCTATACCAACAGCTGAAACTGTAAACTAATAAGTGTGGATAATGGTTGGCTAAACACAACAAATAAACAGTAGATAAACATTTATGTTAAACTGGTACTGAAACATAATGTATAAACCATACAAAAGATTCACTACATGCCATGAAATGAATAGCTGTCAAAAAGTATGAATGAATGAACAAGGTGATTCCCAAATAACACTTAGATGAAAACTTGGCACATTGTACACTGAGGAAAGTGGAAGACAAATGAAGAAGTGGCAGGACTAAAAAAGCTATGATAAACTGTCCTGGAGAAATAGGAAAAAAATCCAACAAGCGCCTGACAGAGGACCTGAAAGATGCATCTGGCTCTTCAGTTGGTCCATCTACTGTTCACTGAAGACCCATCACAAATGGTTTGAGTGCAAGTGAGGCTGTCAAACAGCCATTATTAAGAAGGGAAACGGGGAGAAAAAAGAGCGGTGTGCCAAATTACACAAGTGGCAACAGGTCTCATGGGGTGGATAAATCCAAATTTGACATTTTTAGTTCAAATCGTAATTATGTATAGAAAAGGGCAAAAGGAGGAGGGGTACAACAGTGAGAGTACAGATTGTCATATGTCTGTGATGGTTCTCAGTCATCCAGGTCATTGTAGTCTAAGGAGCTTGGAAAGAAAAGCATCTGGACTTTTAAGTTTTCTTGAAGACGTTTCATCCAAGAAGCTTCTTCAGTTCTAAGAGCAACTGGCGGAGAGTCCCAGATTTTAAGCCCTATGGGAGTGTCCCCAAGAGGGTCATGGACCTTCTATTGATCCTCTACCTAATCAGACGACCCAAGGTGTGAAATCAGGTGTGGGTCACAATCAGCCAAGGTATCGGGTGAACCCATTGTGAAGCCTAGCCCCACCCTGTCATGTGATTTACTGAGGTCAAATAGCCCAGGATGTGAGTGGGCATTAAGGCCTCTGGGAAGGGATCTCAAAACTGGATTATAGGCTGTATCCCAATTCAGGGTCTGCAGTCTTAAAGGCTGCATTTTAAGGCCGATTACGTCACAGCGGCGCGCCGAAGGCTGTCCCAATTCAAAGGCTGCTCGAAATGCGGCCCTGAAATGCGGCCTTCATTTCCCTGAATTTTAAGGCTGTGGCGGTGTAGACTTCGTGGCCCAACATATCCCACAATTCATAGCGCGGCAGTCACTGTGGATAATTTTGCCGCAGACGGCAGAAGCGGAGCGGCCGAAGAGTAAACTGTTAAACGTAAGTACTGAATATGATGTCACTTATTTATGTGCAAATGTTTAATAATGAGGAACATTAAAACATTACTGTTGGCCACATGTCGGCAAAGTTATTTGCCATTAGCGATGTTTGTACTTTCAGCGTTTACTTGGTTTTAAAGCCTTTAAAATATAATAATACAATAGTTGACCTTAATCTTACAGAGAATGCGATGATTTTATGGATAATTAAAGTCAGTCATATATCCACAAACACAACAAGCTGAAAGTCAGTGAATGCTGCTCGGTTTGCAGTCCTGAATATGACGGCACAAGCAGGATTCACTGCACTGTTAATGTTGGCTGTGTTATATTGCTGCCTCTGTTCGGTGGTGTCGAGCCAAACGGACTTTAACGTGTGTTTGAACGAGCTGACGGTTCACTCGTTAAGCTGAAAGAAAGATGCTTTAATCACAGGAGTCACACATGTGTCCACTGTACCATCTGGAACTCTTCTTGTTTAGCACTCGTAATAACACAAACACTAAATCCTCCTTCTCTTGTGCTGTTTTGTAGCAGTGTATACACCTGAGACTGTCACCTGTCTGTCTGTCCTGCACTCTCTCTCTGTTTCTTTCTCTCTGATTGTGGAATAAAAGTATGAACATGTATTTATAAGTTACACTTGTGTTTGAATCCTGCAGCTTATCACACATTTGATTTCCATGTGTGACGACTGCAAGTGTCCAGAGTGAGGACAGACTGAGGGACCCACTGCTGCACATCATCTGTGAGGCTTTGCACCCCTGATGATCCACCAGGACAAACTCAGCAGTGTGTGAGGAAGAGGAGGAGGAAGAGCCAGCAGCAGCTGACAGATGGAGAGAATAGACAGACTGTTCCCTGTTTGTGAAGGACTGCTAGGAAAGTTTAAAATAACTAATTGTCTGTCCTGAATCAGGCTTATTAGGTAATGTTCAAATAATGTTATCATTCCAGTGTTTTCAGTGTGGGAGAAAGTACTCAGGGCCTTCAAGTTACACACTATGAAAGGCAGCAACAAGTTTAATATTCAGAAACCTAAAATGTATCAGCAGCAGAATGGAGCTAAAAATAAATGTTTGTTTCAGTTCTATGAAGCTTTGAGTATTTTGGATTAGTAGCACTGCTGTGTTTGTTGCATCATATTGTTGTAATTGTTTATATGCTTTATGTATTCTGAGGTAAGTTGATCTATAGTGTTACATCATATTCTATAAGGATGTTACGTGTTTGTAGACTTTCTGCCCAGTTTGACCCATTTAGCAGAAGTCAGCCTGTTTAAGGCTCTGATATTTATTCTGTATGACTTAAAGCAGTTATGACATGGTCTGATTTTCTCACCCAATAAAGGAATATTTCATATATCAGTCTACTCTTCATTCTATCAGAAACAGTTATCACAGCTCGTACATTTTCTTTTTACACATATATGTAAGCATTGAGCCAAATTTAGTAATGCCAACATATTAAACAGACAATATTTGTCTCTTATATATATATAATACATCTATATATACACTGTCAAAGGTACTTGTCTTTGAGTGAAGATTTAAGGTGATAGGAAATATAAACTGCAACTTGAATCTTTACTGAAGCTCAGTATTTGACACAGAGTTCACTCACATGAATTTCACTCACATGTGCTGTACCAGTGTACCTGCACATGTGATGTGACAATAGAAGTGATTTGATTTGAGAGTTCAAACTCACTGCTGTAAAAACTTCTGATGATTAATATAATAACTATAATACTGGCCATATCATATTTACACTGACTTTAGTCTCATGAACAACATTAACTAATTGTTATTTACTAGCTAATCTTACATGACTGTTCAGTACAGAACTGAAGGCCAACAATCATGTTTTACAGTCCTGTGGTCTCAGCCTCAGATACTTATTAAATCACACAAAGCTCGTGTAGGAACAAACACACGAACAAAATATGTTCTCCTTCATTTCTGTCAAACAAAGCTGTATGAAACGTTTCCAGCGGTTGGTGTTATGGTTGCTAGGCAACCTGGGCAGCGCGACGGAGGCTAGACCGTCCCATTTCACAAGCCTCGCACTTCCGGCCTTAGCGGTCTTTGAGTACGCGGCCCTTGAGGATCGTTGAGGCTGTGTACTTTAAGGCTGCAGACCCTGAATTGGGATACAGCCATAGATGGCAGACAGTTGGAGTCGTAAGCCACCACCTCTGTTCAAAGATGGCCGTTCACAGTGGCTTACGAACCTTCACAGACATGCTCGTTAAAGATTGTCATACCAAATACTGCTTATTAGAATCTCATCTCATATTTTGATAGAGAAAAATAAAGTAATGAGGGGTCCCTCGAGACATTATGAAGATCCCAAAGTAAGTAGAACCAAACAGCTAGTAGACTTTAAGAGATATCTCAGCAGCATACATCTAACAAAACAGCTGTTCAAGGAAACAGGAAATGGTGTTGAAGACAGCCTCTATTCCTAGTAAATAACAGATACATTGGAACCTAGGCTGACCTTCCAGTTCTGTGAAAAAGTTGTTGGGGGAGGGGTATTGTCACGGTACAAATACATCCAATTACCAAACATCTGTTTTACACCAATAACTACAGCTGTGTGAGTTTCAATAGCAATCAAACCAAAGATGGCCTGAACTCCTACTGCCCTCATTTAAATTTGAAAAGACAAGCATTTCCTTTCTGGCTCCTTTATCACTTCAGATTGGCAGTAAGAGACAGTAAAAAAGATTTATTAAAAAGGTGCGGATATAGAGGGCCAGTAACAGATTACCGCACTTGCAATGTTCTGGAGAAAAACCCAAATCCCAGAGCTCATCATGCGCCAAGCCTTTATCTTTCCCTGAGAATAAGCCTCATTATTTTGATTGATCTATAACAGCTGAAGCAGTGACTGCTTCCCATAAAAGAACACAAATTACTTCAAGCTATCAAATGCCACTTGAACTGTGTTGCAGTAAAAGAACAGGTAATAGCTGGTATGAAGTATTACACAAAAGAATGTTGGTGGTTTGAAGAAAAAAAATGTTGAAATTGTGTTATTGCAGCCACAAATTACACAAGCAAAGCAATAAAAGCAGAAAGAGAAAAACACTTATGGGATATTGGATATGTCTGATGTGGATCTGATACTATTATTATTTTCACTGCTGATTTTCAAGATGTATATATTGTATCGGTACATTCATCGGCCATTTTGTTAGGTACACCTGTTGAACTGCACATTACCCCAAATATATAATCAGCCAATCACATGGAAGCAACTCAGTGTGACTTTAAATATGACAAAGTTGATGGTGCCAAATGGGCTCCTCTGAGTATTTAAGAAACTGATGATTTTCTAGGATTTTCCCACACAACCATCTCTAGGGTTTATAGAGAAGAGTCCAAAAAAGAAAAAAAAAATATTCGGTGAGCATCAGTTCTCTGGGAGAAAATGCCTAGTTTATGTGAGAAGTCACACCTGCGTAGAATGGCCATACTGGTCCAAGCTGATAGGAAGGAAACTGTACCTCAAATAACCATTCCTTCCAACCAATGTATGCAGAAGAGCATTTCTAAAAACAACACACTGAACTTTGAAGCAGATGGGCTACAGCAGCAGAAGAGCACACATTCCTTCTGAAACATTTGAAAGGTGGGGTCATGGGTAGGCTGGTGGGGGTGGTATAATTAGGATTAGAATTCAACTTTATTGTCATTGCACATGTCACAAGTACAAGGCAACGAAATGCAGTTTGCATCCATCCAGAAGAGCTCTAGCAATAATATAGATGTATTAGAAAATATGGGTCTGTTATAGGTATGTTAAATGTTAGCTATAGCTGTCGTGAGTGTACAAGCTATGTACAGGCTATGAACAGGTTATAAATATGGTTAAAAATATGAAAACTACACAGAAATATGAAATATGAAAACTATACAGATATACAATTGCGAGTATTAATAAACACTTGTAAACAGTTGTAAAAACTATAATTATTGTATTGTACAGTATGATTGTCTATACAGCATTTACAGTAGTGCAGTTGAGATCAGTGAGATATATGGATAAATTATGCAGTAGTTATATAAAAACGGTTCAATGTTATTATTGTATGCATGACGGTACAGTTGGCTATTTGTTCGTTTTGTCTATTGTGTGTGTGTTCAGTTATGGGTGGTTGTGGGTGTGTGCGTATGTTCAGTCCATGCGTTTAATGTGGATGAGATGTCAGGAGGCCTGGTGATGGTAACGGTGAGGAATATCAAATGAGGATCTTTACATGTGTGTATTGTTGCTGACCATGTGAACTCTTTTTGGACAAAGCGTTTCCTGATGGCTGCTTCTAGTAGCATAATGAGCCATGTCAGAAAGCTCAAATTATCTCACGCCAATGTCATGATGATGAGTTCACTGCACTCAAATGACCTCCACAGGCAACAAATCTCAAATCAATAGAACACCTTTGGGATGTGGTGGAACAGGAGATTCTCATCACAGATGTGCAGCAGCTGCCTAATGCTACAAATTATGAATCAGAATTGGAGGAATGCTTCCATCACCTTGGTTCAATCTGGTACTAGCAAAGTGTATTTAATAAAGTGTCGACTAAGTGTATGTGCACCACACTTTTAAAGTGGTTTTGGCTTTTCTACGAGGTTTCACCAGGGGTCGTAAACAGTTCTCCAATAAACTGTGCTTATCTGTTATTCTCCTCAGCAGGTAGCTCCACATGTTTGATTTGGCAGATTTTTCACTACTGTCGCACTTCCTTATGAAGGGATTTGGGTCTTCTCCCAGATTTAAAATTTTTGCTTGTTAGGTAAATATGTAAACCTCTACACTATTGAACCAGTCTATTAGGACAAGATGAATAAAGGTATATGGTTCTAGTAAGCACCATTATTTTAAATAGCACAACTCACCCTATTTTAATTTATTATACTAACATTTAAAACTCATATTTAAATCTTTTTTATGCTTGTAACATCATAAAACAAATAAAGGTATACATCTCTCCCAAATATTTTATTACTGGGCTTAACCTCTGAGGGGCAGTACGAGTTGAATTCAGTGGAAATCTCATCTAGCTAGAATGAGCCACAATTATTAGGGTTTGTTACTAAAAACAATACAAGAATTTCTCTGTACTATGTCCTGGATTAATGCTCGCATATGCCCAAAAATTTAAAACAAGACAACATTCAACATACTAAATCTATAAACGCAGGACTTACTTTGACAGTGACACGAGGAGCCTGGACGAGGTTGTCTCTGGTGGCACCATTAGCAAATCGGCCAGTATCCTCCAGAAACCTGTAATCTACAGTTGAGACAAAGCCCCAATGGTAATTATGAAAATGAGAAAATAGCACATTTCTATGATAACACACATTAATAGAATGACTTATACCAGCAAAGAGGCTGCTCACCACTGAGAAGTGTCATTTCATCAAATTGTGACAGTGTCACAAATGCTGTTTTATTTCTAACGCCACTGCATCCTGAAGCTTCCTTGTGCTTCTTCACACACAGCAAGCTACAAAAGATAAACAGACAGTCATGGTAGGCAGTCAATTCATTATTTAAACAGAGTTTAGGTTGGAATGATTAAGCCAGTTCACATAGTGCAAAAAGCACAGGTTTCAAAAAAGGGCACTGTGTGAAATGTAAATAAAAACAGAATGTAGCATTGTGCTAATCAATGTAAACCATAAATCCTTGCCTAAAAGGGAACCAAAGAAAAATGTTAAAAACAAACAAACTGTACTGTTGTTTCTTTTTTTTCTTTTTTTAAATAACCCAAGGAATATTTAGTAATACTGCCTGACACGGGATGTTTGACATTTTTAAATAATAAAAGACTAAAGATGATTTTGGTAGTCAACTAATCTGTCACTTTTTCTTTGATTAGTCAACGATTATTTCAGTAGCTCTTATCTCCACTTCTGTTCTAGGTTCCAGTATCTCACCTGCTCAACTCTGTGAATCACCCTGTTGTCTCATCCAACAGCAAATTATTATTATAGTAATTGATATAGTAATTATTATTACTATATCAGATATTAGAAATAAAGTGTGGTTTTTGAAAGATCTTAACCCTTTAAAGCTTGAACCATGAAATAATTGCCAGGAAAATCCTATACACATGTTTGGCATTTTCTTAAAAATACATTGTGCAGTTTATTTTGTTTTTAGGGGGAATTGAACTGATGATGCAGAAGTCTTAAAAACTCATGTATAAAAGGAGATCTAAGGGGTTAAATATAAAAACTTACACTCCTTCATACCAAACACAAAAACCTTGGGATTTCACCTGAGCATGACTAGGCCAGTTTTCGCACTCTTGCTGAGAGACAGATATGTGGCCCAAGTCATACCAGAGACCGTATTCCTAGAAACTATGTAAAAGGAATGCTGAATGATGCCCGAAACAACAGGCAACAATCTGAGAGTGGAAAGCACATTTGTTAGCCCCCATCAGATAAATCTTAAAGAAATGTTTAGCAATGACATTTTTGTACCATTCAGTATTAGAAGGTGAAGTTGTAAATGCTTTAGCATCGACAGAATTCAAAGAACGGGCAACGGACCATTGAGATTTTGTGAGGCATGCTGTTCTGAGGCATGCTGATGCTGGACATGAATCAAAGGAAAGTTCAGAAAGTAAAAACAAAAACACGGCCATCTGTCAGTCATCGATATTATTTATCTGCACGTAAGGGTGGAAGATGTGGAAGATTGTAATTCTTAGGTTACCGTTTTTTTTCTTCTGTTTTTTAAATATCGATGGAAACAAATGGAAGACAGAATTATGCTATCCCAGTGCAGCTTTAACACTACAAACACGAAATTCTGTCTGTGATGACATTGTAAATGTTATGTCTCTTTTTTTCTGCATGAAATCTTGGACCTAATAAATTAAGGACATACCATAGATAAAAAAAGATTGTGAGATGTGATTAAATGAACACTTAACTTCAAAAATGTTGGGACCATTTTCCATCAGTGCGATGCTCAATCTAGAATTTAGCTTTTTGCCAATGACAAAAAGCTGAAACTACCACAGCACTATTAACTGCTTGGCTAAAAAATGGAAACCTCTGGTGTTATTGGCTATGGGACAGACTCTGGCAACTAGTATACCGATGACTGCCAGACACAGCCCGCTAAATCTGTCATGAGTTTCTTTGGACAACTTGTCAAACTGTCTGCTTCTCAACTGCACTACCTTGATGGAAAAGAGGTAATGACAAAGGTTTCAGAATTGGGGGTCTGTGCAATTTGAAATGAAATGATCACAGCCCAAATACAGTTTAGAGTGTCCACCACATACCTCATTAACTGTTGACGAATAAGTGCCATTTCTGTACACAGTCAACACATTATGAGAGCTGGAGTTAAAATGTGATTGGACCTCACTTATGAATGCTGTCCAGTACACCCATGCATACAGAAGTACTGTTTATTCTCTGACAGTATTTGAAACTCAGTTCACATATTTCAAATTAAGATGCAGAAATATGTCCTCTTCCATGGATCCATGCTCTATTATTACATCATTATTATTATTATTATTCTATAGCAGCACAATGTGCTCTCTGCTAGGTGAAAGCAAACAATGCAACAGCAGTGGGACACTTTACAAAGTGAAAATGTGTTGCAGTTTTAAATTACTTTACAATAAGGTCACTTTCTATTCCACTTAAAATACGTGTGTATTAACAAATTTTTAAGAGTATCAATAAATCAATAATAGTCACAGCCTGGAAAAAGGTGATAAAAGAATAAGAGCATTAACTTCTACATTTTGAATTAATAAAGGCCTAAAGAGGTGAAGTCATCCAGTGGATTACAAAAGCACAATTAGTCTTAACCACATTATGGATAAGCAGCTTTGTTAAATATACTGTCTTTTTTGTGTGTATTTGCTGCTAAGACTTTAGCACTTAATCAGAGGATATTCATCTCACCTGCAGGAATGTGTAAGGCAGGCTGGACACCTGTACTTGGCCTCCTCTGATCCACAAACACCACAACTGCAGGACAGACAACACGTCAAACTGTGAGTGTGTTTACAGTTAAGGTGGGGTTAACAAGTAACGGTGCTCAACACGCACACATAACCAGTAGTTAAGCCAGAAGATGTTTTATGTGTGACAAACTTTAGGAGATATAGCCAGCATATATACATATATATATATTAAAAGGTGAAAGGAAGTGTTAATAAACGAAGAAGAAAAAGAGTGAAAAGTTTGGCGTTGGTGGTCTTACTTGAAGCTAACTAATAGCCTGATAACTTCGTAGCTGCCTAGCGCAAACATATTACAATAAGTAGCATTTTGTATGTGACAGCAGATCTATCTGCTACTCGGTTAACAAATACTAGGATTATGCCGACTCTAAAAAGTGAAGCTGAGCAAACAATCTTTACAGCAAACGCAAAATATTGTCCTAGGTTTGTGGCTGAGCTGCAGTCCGTTTAAATCGCTTACCTGGAAAGAGACATCTTTCTTTTCTTCCCTCTCTGCTCTTCTTCGGTGCTGCCATTTTCGACTTTGTTCTCCGCAGATGACATTATGTGTGTTGTTGGGAGAATTACTGAGCTCATAACGGGAGAATTGTAGTTACACGCGGACGAAACGACACGCCGGGATCAAAACAAATGCTCTTCCGCCCCGGTGCCAGCACGTGGAGACAAGTTCCGGTTGGAAAATGTGCTCATTGGCGCCTCTCGGTGTCTGCGCGTCAGAAATGCATCCCGTGATCAGCTCGCCAGCACTGTTTTTGTTGTTTGTTTGTTTGTTGTTATTTTTGTTCTCTGTGCCTGCCAATGTATCCAAGCTTAAAATAGCTTAACAATATACACGGATATTAGAATATGCAAGAAGTAAGAGCAATAATGGGTCGCTGGGCAGTATAGTAGCTACATGAGCTCAGACCCTCTCACAAGATGCAGCACTTATTTGAGTTTTTCTCACGAGATTTCTAGGTGTGTTTATATAGGCTGTGTTTATTAAAGGAGTGGGTGATATGAATTAACATGCCCATGCACCATATTCAACATCCCTCTAAAAACTGATCAGCAGTTTAAAAAGAAAAGTGAATTCATCCATCCATCGATCTTCTTAATCACTTGTCTAATTCAGGATCGCAGAGAAGCTGAAGCCTATACCACCTGCACACCCTGAACTGGTCATCATTCTATTGTATGACCAATACATAAAAACAGCCATTCATGCTCACATTTGCTCCTTGATTTAGAATCACCAATTAATCTAACATGCATGTCTTTGGACTGTGGGAGGAAACCAGAAGGCACAAGAAGAAAATGTAAACTCCACACAGAAGGGCCTCAGTAGGCCACTGCATTCAAACCCAGGATCCTATTACTGTGATTAACCTCTGCATCACTGTGAATTAATTGAATTAGTTTTATAAAATGACAGTGTCAGTTTTTAAAGTTAAATAAAGACTTTGAAAACTCATTAGATCTTAATTGGAAAAACGTCAAGCTGGATATTTATACTGATCTGGACTGGATAAATGAACGAAAGGATGCTATATCAACTGACACCCCATAAAGTGAAAAAAATGACACAGCAGACTAGTCCATTTCTGGGCACGCTGAAAACATCAGAGCATGCTCCTAATGGCATGACAGATGGTACCGTGGAGGAGCTTCACTCAGATCTGGACCAGGACATGACTGAGCTGCTGAACAGTGTGAGAAGCAACCTGATATAAACTGACAGAACTTCCAGAGCTGTTCTATTGGATTTAGGTCAGGCAAGCGTGGGGGCCAGGCAATGATATTGATTCATTCATCTTCCAGGAACTGCCTGCTTACTCTCACCACATTGTTGTGCACCAGCAGGAAGCCAGGACTCACTGCACCAGTATAGGGTCTGACAATGGCTCCAAGGATTTCGTCCTAATATCTAATGGCAGATGTGTCGAGATGTCAGACGATGTTACAGGCAGCCTAACACTCTTTACAGTTTCTCCAGACCCTTTTATGTCTGGCAGACATGCTCAAGGTAAACCTAATCTTAACTGTAAAAAACATGAGGTGCCAATTCTGGTATTCTATGGCAAATGCAAATGCAAGTGTTAATGAAATTAACAACAGGCACACTAGTGGGGCATCAAAGCAGCTGAAACCCCCTCTGCTACTTACCTGACCAGATTAATATCCCAGATTTGATGCTGATTAAAAAGTGTTCCTTTTAGCAGTGTATTTTTATGGTTGTATGATTAAGGGGAAAACTTTTACTTAAGTAACACTCTGCGTCCAGATGTCACAGAGGTAACCTGTTATTGTGCACATCTGAAACTGATAATGAGGTATTACTCCACCACTCTTTACAGTGAAGTGCATTTCTATCATGTCCTCTAGTATGATGACAAGTATGTCCTTCATTCAAAAAAGGTAACAAAACCACATGTGGATAAAATGTCCCATTTATTCATTTCTAAAATTATTTTTTATTTACACATTTTCATCCAACTTTATCCTCCACAGACTTTATATAATTACACTTAATTAATGGTAACATAACTTAAGAGTATGATGACTGTTTTCTGTGTTTTTTGATTTTGTCCTCCCGTAGCTGCATTTGACTTCTGAATGAATTTATAAAGCAGTTTGATGAACACACAGTCACAGGTGTGCATGCGCACACACACACACTTTTCAAACATAAATACTCCTCTAGACCGAGCTGTGGTTGACCAAGTAAGCAAGTTCTCTGAGAGTATAACTTACTGTGGTACAGTAATGTGACCAAACATAATAATAAATCAAAAAACAAACCAAAAAAAAAAAAAAAGACAGGTTATAAATAAACATTAAAGTATGCTGTCAATATATACACAGGAAACGTTGCAGCACCAATGATAGGTTTCCCCTGAGGAAACTACCACATAGTAGGAAAAGCTATGAAAAATATGTTGTGTATCAAAACATGGTTCATAAATTAGAAGTGACCAAATCAACATAAGCATTCAAACAACATAACAAATTCTGATGTAACCGGTACATACAAAACAAAGGTAAAAATGACTAACTTGACTATTTTTGAAAGCAGGTAGAGGTAGAGTACCATCTGTCAAGATGTACAGGTCCGACTGGATGGGACCGAAGACAAAATATCATGAAAAACAATATCAAATATAGCCTCTGATTGGACGATGAAATATTTAAAGCACACATATTTTCCATATTGCACCTTTAGTTAGACAGTGCCCTCTGCAGAGGCCTGGCATGATCCTTTGGGTTCGACCCCTGCTAAGGATGGTGTGTTTGGGAGTTGAAGGGGTGGAACATGAGTGAATGGCAGGTTTAAGTTTTGGGTTTTGGACAGGCTGCTGCAATGTGAGGCCCTACCCCTGTGATCAGGAAGTAAAATGGGTCCATATGCAGTGGCCCTAAGCACCTTTTGAGTGAAAATTAAACAAACACTTTACACATTGATTAGATAAATATCAGTATACACTGTCCTCTTTGGCACGTGTGTTCCACAGAGACTGATTTCTTCCACGTAGAGCTGCCTGCCATTGGATGTTGGGTTTTTGTTAGTCTCACAGTAAGTCCTGTTGAAGCTCTCCTGCAAATGCAACAAGCTCTTGGGGATACAGTCTGCCTTGCTGTGCTAGCATCTCTTTGGTAGGAAATTTTAAAAGTCTGTGGATTAAAGTGGTTTATAAAAGTGGCTTCGATGACAGGGATGTTGGTATCAGAGGAAGCAGACTGGACCGGTTTCTACACGTCGCTGACTGTTGATTTGTGAAATGGGAAATTCCTCTATGTCTACAATTGGTAGCTGACCACTGTCCTGAGTATGGAAGAGGAATTGTGATTGGTGCCAGCTGCCATCTTGGATCTGGAACAGGACAAATGGGGGAGGGGAGGAGAAAGGATTGTGATTCTATTTATTTGTGGCAATGAGTTTTAGTAAATAAAAAAAAAATATATCTTTAGGAAGTTCTTTAAAATTCTGCTGTCACCTATTTAATTACAACCAACAATTTATCACCAGCATAAAGAATATATCAGAGTATATCATCAGGATATCAGTTTACATTTTCAAATCAGTCCCAGCAAGTCATAATTTCACAGGACAGTCCTATTGCTATACAGAATCATCTGTGGGTTTCTGTAAGAATGACCACAGAAAATGCTCATGACTAAATCAAACTGCCCCAACGACGAAAACAAAGGCACATTTTTTTAAACACCACATTACCTTGCACTCATCTTGTAGCACATGTGGTTCAAGTAGTGTGTCTTTCTCAAACATCTGTTTGTTCCAGCCACGAAACCGAAGCCTGGTGTTCTCTTTGTGTCCATTGGAGCTGAAGCTGTCTGCGGTGCTGGAGGGTTGATAACTCAGGCAGTGAAACGTGATGCTTTGGCTAGCCTCACTGCTCAGTAAATGGAGAAACTTCATCTGGACATTTCCTATGTCAAATACCATCTGTCGGAGACAGAAAGTGCACAGACGGTGTAGATTGTGAACACCATGTTATTACAACCACAATGGGACAAAGACCTGCCTTCCAAACAAATGAAAGTTCGGATACTCCTTCATTTCATATCTGCTGTGGTGAAGCAAAGGCAGGATAAAGTACAGATGCATGTACAGATGAGGACAAAATTATAAGCCCCTCTATGAAATTAAAAGTTTTTGTGAAAAATTGTGGAGCGTTTTTTAACAGAGGAAGGGATTCTTAGCTGTCACTTGACATAGCATCATGCCAAAATGAAAACAAAGCCAGTTTAGACTTGAGAAAAAGAACTGCTGATGCTCACAAAGCAAGAAATGGATACGCAAAGAACTGGAGTGAGAAGTATCCTCAAGAAACTTGGAGAGAGCCACACAGTACAGAACAACCCTGTCAGAGGAAGGAAGTGAAAATTTTCAAAGAATCTGGAAAGAAAACCAGTGAGAGATGTGTCTAAAGACCCCAGAGCAACTGCCAAGACACCAGTGAGTTACTTAGCCAAGACAAGAAGTAGTATTTGGGAAGACAGTAACTAGAACCCTGCACAGGAATGGACTAAGACGTTGGAGACCAAGAAACACTGTACTTCTTCAGAAGAGACACCTTCAAGCTAGAATGAAGTATGCGAAAGACAGCCTGAAGAAAGATTAAGCAGACTAGAAAAGCATTCGTTGCTCAGCTGAGACAAAACTAGAACTCCTTGGCTAAAGAGAGTACAAGGAAGTACAACCCTCTGTCTGTCATAGTTTTTTATTTTTGTGAAATAATTTTGTTTCTGTGTGCAAAGTAAAATAATATAAGCATAATGCAGTAAAGCAAAATAAAACAAACTCTAAATGAATCAAAATGAAACTTTTCTTGTACTGTCAATGTTAAATACTGTAGTCTAAAGTAAAAGTGTCCTTTTTTCACTCGTTCAATGTTACCTTATCAGTTGACACTGGATGTAAACAAGTCTGTCCCCCAGCTGTAAAGTTGCAGAACACCTCGAAGGCATCAGACGTACAGCCCAGGTTTGGATCAACCCAGAACCAACCTGAAAAGAGAAGAATATTAATGTTAAGACCTGCTACCTGTGCAAAATAGTGTCTTCAATGTATGGGTGAAGATGCTCACCGTCTTTTAACTTGTGCTGACAGTCCAGCAGGTCTTTGCAGACACGAGCTGGGTTCTCCTTTGTCCCGAGAGGCTGTTTGATGCTCTCGATCACACTGCTCAAATACTGTAGAGTCTTAAGTACTTCCGTATTCTGGTCTGGCATGCTCATCTCCATGTTCTGGAAACTCTAGTTAAGGATGGGGACGACAACACTGTCAACTCTCAAGTTTTAACCTGACTTCACAAATCTACTAATCCATAACTTCTCTATCCATCCTTATAAAGTGCTTCACCTCTGTCCTCAGGGCACCATTGGAGGCGGATAGACTGTAGACTGCTAAGTCGTCATATAACACCCTCTGTGGATTAAAAATCAACATATTCAGTTCAATGAAAACAATTCAGTGCCTTCATTATTAAACGGAAAGATTTTAATCTGTCAGCTTACTCATTGATTAAGGAAATACGGCAGCAGAAAGACATGTCCAGTTTAGTGAGAAAACTTTAATAGCGTCAGCGTATACTTTAATACCAGACAAGGGCAGAAAAATAAGTCTTGGATCAATAAACAGCCACATTCTTGATTTTGGTCGCGGGAAAATTAACACATTCCCCTTAGTATAAACACCGCAGCAATCACTGAATGTGTGTACACAAAAAAGGCAGCTGAGTTGTTTGTTTAAGGGGGTTCTTGGAACTGTTTGAACAAGAAAAGGTCATGTAGAGAGCAGAAAGCTGCATGATATCCAGAATCTGGGACAAACAAGAGCAGCCATGCCAGAAAAGGCTTCGTCAGTGCTACTGAAAAAACAATCACAGGGATCTTAGTTATTATTGACATACACCATTTGTTGGCTCATCTAGACTAAGACAGGAAACAGGTGCTTGTCCTGGTTCGATCATACCCTGCCACTGCTTTGCTCTCAGAAAAAAAAATGGCTTGTATTACTTATTTTTTACTAAAATGTTTATTTAAGCTTGAAAAAGCACACATCTTAGGTTTCAGGAAAGAAGAGAAGAAAGAGAGAGATGTAACTCATTTACCCCCCCCCAACCACAATGAGATATAAATACATACAGGCTAGGTAATATATATTCAAGAACTGTACATCATTACAACATCTGAATTTTACATTAAAGCAAGACTTCTGCTGTCTAGTCAATCTTGTCTGCATTACACAAAATACTTACTGTTGGACCAGGAGCGCCAGGGGGTCCCTGGGGTGGTAGAAAGAAAAGGACAAAATGAGTAACACACACAGAAATGATCTCATTGTGGTTGCCATCATTTCACTTTTTGGTTTGTCATGTATGTGCCAATGGACTCTGTGAAGAAAATGTACACTGCAGGAAAATGTTAGAGTGTACAACCACAGAACTGCCCTAACCCCAGCTCGCCATGTGATTCTCTGAAGTCTTGAGTCACTTCTCACTTCTTTACATTTTGCTTCCAAGGAGACAGATTTGGACTCCAGGCTTTCTGTAAATCTTTCAGAAGTTTTCTTTCGACATTGGCTGCTCGTTCACTTATTTTTAGTCCAGTTCTTACACTTGAACATTTTTGGAGGAATGTTCTGTTGATGTTGTTTTTTTGTCTGTTTGTTGAATCATTAAAGCATCAAAGAAGCATCTAGTGTTATGTATAGACCAATTTTAAATTGTTGCCGTCCCCAAAACACAATTAGTTTCTTTAGTTGAATCTAAAAAAAGAAGAAGAAAAAGCAAGCAGCCTATGATAACAGTTTGGTCAGCATAAAATGTAGCTGCACTTTTGCAACAACATGGTGAGTTATTAACTTAACATAGTATCTGAAACTCATGCCCGTAAGACACAAGACAAAATCCAACAAAGACATGACACAGTAAATCAAAGGCAACACCAAATTTGAATCTAAATCATTATCAATATGTAGGGGGAGAAAGTCAGGAGAGAGGTACCGGAGGGAGTGTCTACAGCAAACTGTAAAACATGGTGGAGGCAAGAGAATACCATGAGATTTTGATCTACCATGCAGTACCATTTGGAAAGCATCTGATTATCAATTATCAGCTTGTTGACCTTTTTTAGCATGAAAATGACCCCAAACACGCTGCCAATGCGGCATAATCACACCTGGATACACACAATGATGTCAGTCACACATGGACTGGTCTCTCCAGAGACCTCAACATTATTGAAGCCGTGTGAGATCATCTTGACAGAGAAAAGCAGCCAACATCCAAAGAAGAGCTTTTTCTTCAAGAAGCTTTATGAAGTTCAGACTGTGCAGAAGAATAAAGGTGGTCATACCAAATATTGACTTTCAAACTCATTAGAAGCACACAAACTGAGTCTTTGCCTTTCATACTATATTCCGATGCATGTTTGCACATTTCAATAATTCCTTGCATCTATTTCTTATTTTCTAGCAAAATATAAAGAAATGAGAAGTGACTCACAACATTTGCACTTCTGTATATTTGACCTGTAAAAACTCTCATTCATAATTGTTCATAATCCAAAATAACAGTGAAATATATACAGTAGTTCTGTGTATACAGTAGGAATCATTCTGTAAAGTGATAGTGTAGTTAGCACTTACTCTGGGTCCAGGGCTTCCCTGTGGTCCTTGAGGCCCCTGAAAGAGTCAGGCGCATAGAAAATAAGCGTTAAAATGGCTAAAATGATTATGATACCCAGAGAACTACTACATAAATAACACACACTACGAAAAATTAAATAGATGAAATAAGTGCAGCCCCACAGTGAACAGAATGGAACAGATTCGTGATTCATCTTCCTTCAAGCGCCTTGAGGCGACTGCTGTTGTGATTTGGCGCTGTATAAATAAAATGGAATTGAACTGAATCCTTCTCTGAGATGCTCTGTAGAGCGACAGTAGCATCATTCACATACTGCCCCCTCTGGTGGACTAGGGACACAACACTGGTGCAGTTGAACTTCATGAAGTCTGTAAGTGGGATCCCAGGCACTTCCTATCCATACCATACTGTGAGACTATGCACATTTTAACAGCATCTGAGTAAAGCCTAGGATTAGAGCCCCATTGAGTACAGTGTGTTTGCGTGTGGTAGGGTGAAATGCAGAGGGATTTGCAAAGAACTGACAATCTAACTACCACGACTGAGAAGTGACTGTGTGGATTACACTGCAGCTTTCCCTGCTAACATTTTGTCAAAGCACTTCCTCAGCATTGTTTACACAAGAGGGCCCCACACTGAGCTCCGGGAGAGCATGCTCATTATGACTCAGCCATAGCCTTAGCCTAAAGTGTCATACAGCACCGACACTTTAGGAAAGCCATATAAACAAAACTACCACTACACCCTAGCTCACATTCCTGTAACTTTCATCAACTACAGCTCTGTTTTTACACGCACAAACTGCTTTGAGGTGGCCGCTAAGACAACCAAGTGTTTCTCAGTCAGGAATGTTTGACACTTTGGCAGAGTGCAGTCATGACATAATAATACAGAAGACTTTCCAGGTTTTGATTAAAGGGTTTGATTGCATCTCACCATTTCACCACTGTTTCCTTTTGGACCCCTTGGTCCCTGCAAAAAAGGATAACATAGCATAAAGACACATACAGCGCTGTATTCCAATCTGTATTATCAATCAACATGGCCAGAGATGAACTCTCTTTATTGGAAATTAAAGAAAACATACAGTCAAAGTCTGAATGTGAGAGTGTAATAGTTCCCTTTTCTTTGTACGAGTCCTACACACACATACACAAAATGAGAAAAAAAAAAACCTACAGGTTTTCCCATTGGACCCATTTTTCCTTCAGGGCCTAGAGGTCCAGTGAAGCCCTGAAACAAATAGTGACATTGCTGAAAAGGCAGTAAAAACATCTATAAAGACTTCAAGGTGTACTGCACATGTTCTCTTTATAAACACTTTGACAACAGGGAACAAAACAAAAATGTATTCATATTTCTGAAAGTTCTTTCCTGAGTGGGATTTGATTTAAATCAGTACTTCTGAAGAAAGCACCATTGTGTGCCTACCTGGTCCTATTTCAGTTTCTATTAAACTCACCAAAGTACCGATAGGACCTTTAGGACCAGGGAAACCTCTCAGTCCTAAATCACCAGTTGGCCCCTGTTTCAAGGAAAAAGATATTTGTTATTTCTTGTCCAAACCTCCTCTCCCGTTATTTTTTATCGTTTTTTTATACGCTCTTAATACATGTTGGCTACTCGGTTGTTTACCTTAGGTCCTGGTAAGCCCTGTAAACCAATCATGCCCAGATCTCCAGTTTCCCCCTATAAAAAAACAAAAAACACAATATGCAAAGAATGGCTCTTTAAAAAAAATTTTTTTAATCTCTTATGTGATGTAATCGGGGCTGACAGTAAATCTCTCAACAATATCCTCAGTAGAATTACGTAGATTTACTCATAAAAGTGGGTCCCTAAGACAAATAGGTCTTAAGATACATACAAAACATATAAAGTCAACACTTATTATTGGAGATAATGGACAATAGAAAATAAGTTGTTTATTTCTTTCTTCTCCAATGGAGAAGACAGGAACTTGATATTTGATATTTAATATGCTGAACATACAATAGTTAAAGACATATAGCATGTTTATGTGTATGTTCACACTTATACATCTTTTGAGGACCAAAAATACTTGTGGGACCAACAGTCCCTTATGGGGCCCAAATTCGGGGCCCCACAAGTCTGAAGGCATTTTTGAGGCTCAAAATGTGGTTTTAGTGTCAGGGCTACAGTTAGCCTAAACCTAACCATAACCTAAGGGTTAGGCATTTTTGATGGTTAGGGTAAGGGTAAGCGGCTAGGGAAAGCATTCAATTAGATGTCCTTACTAAGATATAAAAGGCAAGTGTGTGTGTGTGGAGGTGGGGTTGTTTTACTTGATTTTTCACCCAGTTTTAATACCAGACACAACAGGGACACTAGGCAGGCCTTATAAAGACTCTTCTTTTCTTTTTCAAAAGAACTGGGGCACACAGACAAGACTTTATGTCTCAATCTGCAGCCTCAGTGCACACACTCACATAACCTAGACACACTGCGAGGGAATGGATGTCTGCGTCCTATCCTGTGTCTAAGCACATGCTGTCCAGGGTGGCAGACTGTGTTTGTACAGCCAGTCTTCCACATTCTTTAGACAGCTCCACTTTGAAACTGGTGACTCTGGCCGAGAGACTCTATTGACTAAAACGTGTAAAGGGATCTGACCCAAGGGTCTGAGTCTCCTCTCAGTTTCAGGAGCATCAGTGGAGATAACTATAGGAGGGGAGAGCGAGGGATTAAATGCTGTTTCTTTTTTCTTCTTCGGGGAGTTACATAACTAAAGGAGCACCTCTTTTTCAGGTCCCTGGAGTGTGAGGATCTTACATAACTTGGCCTCACCAGGCGGAATGTTTCCATTCCTAGTCTCGCCCAGATAATTTGTTACTCTACTCAGGTTGGAAAAGTGTCAGGCACACATTAAAACCTCACCAAAGATTGGCTTCATAGGTCCCTGAAGCTATATTTAGAGAGGTATTAAAGAATGTATATAAGCTTATGAAGCCATATTTCAACAAGTGCATTCCAGTGGAAAGTAATGTATATACTCTACCGGGTACATGAAAAAAAGACATGACAAGTATCTGTGAAAAACACACAGCCTGAAATAAAAACTGTACAAATGTGAAGATTAAAGAGTTACAAAAATGTGTCAGGCATAGAATTTAAAATAACAAAATAAAAAAAAATAAAAAATAAAAAATATATATATATATATATATGTATATTGTATTTTGACATCCTTCTTTTAATATGATGCGATGGAACTAGTTAATTTGATTTTGTAGAACTGTCTCTGAATGTGAATTCAGCTAACAGCATCCTGGTCCTTCGCCCCAGCATTCTGAGTTTGATGGAGCTTGAAGTTTTGGTTTTTGGTTTGTTTTGGGGTTACATTTAGCGTATCTGGTTGTATTCCTTGTTCCTGGCAGTTTATTCCTCCCTTTGTGTTTGTCCTCTTGTGTCTAGTATTCTGCATTTTGGTCAATTTATGTGTCTGTGTTTCCCATCCGTTATCACACTTCTTGCCTCCCCTGTGCCTCGTTGTAAGGGTTTGAAACACCAGCAACAAACACTGTTTTAAGTTGAAATCCTGTCCTGCATCAGAGTCATAATTCTGTCTTCTAAACACTGTCCACGATGAACAGAACTGATCCTCAAACATACAGTTAGAGCCAAAAGTTTTGCACACTGACACCGTTTCTGTGCACCACCGCAGTTGATTTTAAATCAAACAAACAAGATGTGATTGAAATGCAAATTTTCAGCTTTAAATTTGCTTTAAAAAGAGTTTAACCAAAGTTTTTAAATTAACTGTTAAGGAATTGCAGCTATTTTTTATTTATAGGCCTAATTGTACGTCAAAACTTTTATAATAAATCACAGAACTACCACACAGTTTACAACAAACTTTGCTCAAGTACTATTAAAGATTGACTTATATTTTAGGACTTTGCTTGCATGTACTCACAGGCTGTCCTTTGGGTCCTGGGTCTCCTTTCTTTCCCTGGTCACCTGCAGCCCCCTTCATGCCCTTGATTCCAGGGGCCCCCCTGTCTCCTGGTAGGCCAGGTTCTCCCTGATTCAATAAAAGGTCAACAATTAAACAGTGTAGGTGCAAGTTACAGTAGAATTTTATTTCACCTTAGATGACTTTCATCTATCAAAACTCTGCAAAAATTCAGAATAAAATGGGTCTTTATAATGATTAACATTTCCACCTTGTGACCAGGCGGTCCCCTTTCTCCAGGAGGTCCAGGAAGTCCAAGTTCTCCCATGGGACCTGGCCGTCCAGCAGGCCCTTCCAGTCCCACCGAGCCCCTCTGACCCTACATACACACAAGAGGTGATTGAACAAATCTTTGCCAAGGTTAAAAAGGTACTAAAGTTAGTGTGCTTCCTCAAAAGGCACAACACAAAATCCGCAAAACATTATACCACTGTTTAAAACTCTACAATAGTAAATGACATATATAGTGACAAATTTGAGGTCTATCTCATGGGTGCCTCTTCTGTTTAAATGTTGCTATTAAATAAATGACACTCAAACTTCTGAAGTGGGATTATCCCAAAATACACTAACAAAGCAGGCAAAACCACAAGCATAGTCCTCTGCAAAAACTAAACACAAGTGTATAAATGCATGTTGGAAAAATCATTTGGAACTTGAGTGTTAGTGGAGAGGGTTATTTACTGATGGTAAATATTGACATCTACTACAATTAGTTGCTATAGAGTACAATGACCACTATTTCCAGTGTTTCATTTTTAAATATATAAACAAAAATTGTTGTATTGAAACAATTTTAGAACACGGGTTCTCGACAGCGTATGCCTAAAGGCGGTCCAGAAAACCTGTTAGTGAGTTGTTTTTTACTTTGCAGACCACAGTGGTTTCCTGCTCCATCAGCAGTGTAGTGAGGCAGCAGGGAGCCTGAGATTTTAAAATAACACACTCAGTGAGTTGTTGCCTCGCATGTGGCTGACAGTGAAGAGACAGGATACTTTAGGAATTTGGGTGGAATTACACCACCAATGGTTTACTGGATGAAACCCACAGTATGCAGGTGTTGGCAGACCCTTACATAAACCAAGGTCTCACCAATTTACTCTTCACCTTTCCCCACATACAGGAATGCGGGTAAAAGGGGCTACGTGCCATTTAGAAATAATTTTGACCTCTAATCAAAAGAACATGAGTCGGAGGGTAAACATAAATTTGTTGAATTTGAGCCCGAAAGAGACCAATTTTAACTTTTCAACTAATTAACACACAAGATGGTCTGTAAATGTCACGGATGGCAGACCAGATTAAACCTAGATAACAACATCCATGGACTTGACATGTGATGCTTCATTAAGGAGACCTTTGAGATATAATTTATAATGGGTTCATCATTTTATCATCACTAAGTTATTGCCAAAAATGTCATTTATGAGGTCACAGTGAATTTTGTGCCAGCTTTGGCACAAAGGGCAAAGACAATGTGGATAATTTCACAAGGATTTATGAAACGTGACAGCTTTTTCTTGACAGCTTGAGTGAAAAACTGAAACTGATTCACTGTAGTGCTACCAGTAAACAGTATAGTCTCAGCAAAAAGTGCCTTAAGCACTGAAGCAACTGAAGGTAACAGTTTGTTTAATCATTTGTGACCTTTTTGTGATGTCATTGAATGTACAATAAACATAAATATAAACAAAAAAGATATTTTTGTCACAGAAAAGCTGCCAATTATTTGAAAGGTGCTCTCCAAGACTCAGAATCTGCAGCTTTTAAACATCTGTTTGATTTAAAGACTTAAACTTAAGGAGTGAAGAATGTCCTTTATCAAGTAAAACAACAATGGTGCTCTACTACAACTCTGCAGAGCTGAAATTTTGCCTTCTTTTGGAGCTCAAAGTAAAAAGTGATGCAATGTCACATCATTGCATCACGTTTTTACACAGCAATGTAAGACATAAGATAAGATAAGATGACCTTTATTAGTCCCACAGGTGGGAAATTTGTTTTGTTACAGCAAAGTGCAAAGTTATGTAGCATATTACAATATTTAAATTAGACAGACAAGGGATTGTTCACCTTCTTTCAACACCAGTTTATAAGAACAGGTCTCTGTGAATAAAATGCTAATTTAAAAAAAACACAAGTGCAGTTGGGGATGTTACCAATAAGAAACAGTATAGTTTTAGTTCATCTGAAAAGCATCAATGGCTAAAATTAGCCTCACTAGACTTTCATACAACATTATCTAAATGAAAGCCAGACCAGTAGGACTTGGCTTTCCAGCTTGGCTAAAAGGACTTTTGCACGCATGTAATCCCAGTCCACTTTGGCTGCATACATATTTGGAGAGGCCCAAAATGAAGAGGCCAATCAAATCAAACAAGACATTTAATGATCAGTCCAAGTCTCCAGTCTCACTCGTACAACAACAGATGGAAGGAGCTGGAGTAAACCTTTGGTCACTTGCAATTCCATAAGTCCCATTTGTTGATTTTTGTGGTGCTGCAGTGGTATCTTTCCAAAGCACGCCACAAGTCTCCAGTAAAGTTACTGCCCTGTTGACAGTTTAGCTGTGCAACTACGTCTTTCAACTCCTTCTGCGACCAACATTAACAGTGCTCGTGGTGCAAAAACGTTCAACTGAACTCTGCTTTTTGAATATATTTCATTAATGTGAGTCTATTGAATTGCCTAAAATGGAAAGCTAATCAATTACTTAAGACTACCGTAGTTAGCTTTTGCTATAATGTTAATCCCAACACCAAGGAAACGCTGCTGTCTATATGTCACTGATTACCTGTCGACCTTGCTTTCCTGGAAGTCCTGCTAAGCCAGTCGGTCCCGGGGGGCCATCAGGGCCTGGATAACCCTTCATTCCTGTGAGCCCAGGTAAACCAGTCGGCCCCTGTTAAATGACAGTGTCAGTTTCAGCCTGAGGGGCATTTAAAAATACCATCAATCTTTTCGTAAAACACCACTTTCCGTCAATAATCTTGTGACTATATTTACACCTGTGATTCTTCCTCTGATGCTTAGCCTGAAGCACTGAAGTCCACCGTCTGGATCGTTAGAAATTACAATAAAATATTTATCCTGGTCTTCTCTGTCTTCATATTTCTCAGTTACTTTGTCTTTCAGTTACTTCCTGTTTTATTTTGAAGGTTGGTTTTCTTGTGTGTCTTGCTCTGGGTTTTGTCTCCTGTCTTTGTTCCTTTCCTGCCTTTTTATTTCCAACTGTGTCTCACTGTCAGTCATCCCTAAGACTCTAGTCTTGTCTTTCTCTTTGTGTAATCATCTGCTCCTAGATGTCCTACTTTTGTCTTTAGTGCCTTCCTCATAGTTTGTTTTAGTTTAGTTTTTGCATTTTTATTACAATCCTGTTGGGTTTTGGCTTATCAAGTTTTTTAAATTAAAGCTCACATTATGTTCTGCATCAGACTTCTTTTTGTCTGCATTTGTGTCCTCTGATGCAGTCATGAGTATTAGAATTCTCCATGTTTATTGGTCTGTTTATTTTATCAATGATAACTGTTGATCTTGTTGTGATTTTTTTTTTCTTTTACAGGAATGAGAACCGTGTAGATATATCCAATAATTTGATGATGCAGAAGATTCTCAGCTAATGTAAAGAGGAGGCTGCTTCTCTTTAGGCCATTCACTTAATTGAGCTAATATGATGCTTACTTCAATGCCGGGAGCTCCAACCAGACCTCTTGCACCTTTCTTTCCAGCCAAACCCTAGAAAAACATAAACATGAAAAATAACATGTACATTTGCATTAAAAAGAAAACAAAAATACTTTAGTATATCACTCTCTAGACAGTAAAAATTTGATTTTTACTATACTTCACAGAGAAATGTTTCAGTTTTGAGTGAAAATCACTGAATACTGTTGGAAGAAATGTCCAGATCAAAACTTTTATGGATACTTTAGAACCACAACAGCTAAAAACATAAACCCACTGACAGTGATTTATTCATAGTCCCAGAGAGATATTGTTTAAGAAATGCTTTATCAAAGCTGTTAATCTAAAACAGGCATACAGAAGATCCTCACAGTTTCCAGTGTTTCCTGGCAGGCTGCTAAGTTCTCAGTGCTTCTAAGCATATAGAAATACAAGTTGCATGTTAAGGTATTGCACAAACTTCATTTGAACTCAAGTTTGGCGAAATCCACTGAAATGCTTGGATAGTATGTGAACTGCTTATATAATCACTCTTCTATACAAGCTGTTTCACATGTGGTGGTGAGTCAGTCATGTCTGTACACCTGTGACACTTCAAGATTACAAAAGGCCATATGGAACCTGATCAAGGAGCGTCAAAGCTGTTGCACGGGGAAATCATACTTATGCAATTAGAAAGCCTGTGAAGACTGAGGGCTCTAAAGAACATGAGACTAAGCAAGCAAACCTGTTAGTTCAAGGTAGCACATGTTACTAAAAGCTGTCTGCAATTTAAGTATCAAAGAACAAAAAGCAATGAGCCATTAATAAACACCAGATAAAATATTAGAGAAGCTTAATCGTGCATTCAGGGTGTGAGGAAAAGCTGCAGTTCCCTGGTTGCTGTCCAAATTTAACTGCTCCAAGCCTTTTTTTTTTTTCTTTAACCGCCTGCTTTCTAACTCGATGAAGTAAGCAGAATTCTACCACAGCTGAGCTAAAATTATCTAGCGTGACAAGCAGCTTAAACATCTGTACCAGCATGCTCCTGTGGTGACAGCTAAACGATGACAAATTGGGGATTTTGGTTAAATCTGTTTGCATCTGGTTTTGTACATTTTCTACTGTCAGGTGTAAATCCATCATTCCACGCAGAGAAGAGACCAAATTTAGTGATTCCCTAAACTATTCACATTATTGAAAAGCTGTATTATGCTGTATGTGAATGCTGTCAAGTCTCACCGGAGCTCCTTTTTCTCCTTTTGGGCCTGGTTCTCCGGGGGAGCCTGGAGATCCCTGTGCGAAGGAAGAATACACGATAAAGTAAGCAGAATATAAACACACAAAATATTATCAAGCTCTCTAGATCTATATAAAAATTATATTCAAGATTCAAGATCTATATAAAAATAAGATTCAAGACTACTTCTTAAATGAGTCGATTTTAACACTCCACAGTATATACAGTATATCCCACAGTATAGCTCCTAATCTAATAGGCAACGACCTGTTAGGAGAACAATCACACTCTCAAATTGGATAAAGAGTTTTGATTTAAAGATGTACTTATCTGTCACCCTTTGGAAGAGATATTTCATATATTTAGCATCACCACAATAAGGCCAACACACAGTAGAGATATTTAACTGTGGGTACATGTAAAAAAACAACAGATTAAATACTGTTGCTACGGCTGTTTACTGACTGTGTGGGTTCTCTGCCATTAGGTCATGGTAGTCTTAAGCTTGAAAATAAAAAGGCAACCAGACTTCTTTAAGTCTTCTTTAACTCTCATCCACGAGCCTTCTTCAGTCTAAAATTTCAGTTTAGGTCTTTAAAAAATTTTAGGCAGCTGTTTACTGACTTACCGGTGGGCCTTGTGGTCCAGAAGCCCCACGAGGTCCAGGGGTACCGATATAGCCCTGAAACATAATTTTCAGATTTGATAAGTAACTTTTTATTTGTGAATAATACATACACGTCATTCTCAGCCTCATGCCCAAAAGCATAATTAATGCGTATACCCAAAGGCCTCTTTTCCACCTGCAGTAAAGACTCAGAGGCTCCATAGTATCAAAACTAGGATTTTTTTATATTATCTGTAATAATATAAACTGAATTAAACTATTTCATCCATTTACTTAACTAACCAGTCTGTATCTGCTGCGTCTATCTTTTGTACTGTCTAAGGAAACTACACAATATTACAACAAAGAAAAATGTATCTAAAAACTAAAATGTTTTATATGTTAACGACAATGAAGATTTTTTAAGTTGGAGATGAGTTCACAGACTAGCATAAACCCCCCCAGTTAATACGTTGCCATCACTGTGAACTTGTGCTCAACTGTGTGTACTTTTTGGGAAAAAGCAGCAGATTTTCTCAGCCTTATTGCTTGGATTTTGGTAATCCTCTCCAACATGTGTGGTCTGCTCTTTATGCAGCGTGGAGTATAAACAACAATCAAGCAGACTGAGCGGAGTGCCGTGTGCCTGACGTTTAATGATTCTTTTCTACCTGATAGCCTTCATCCCCCGACTCTCCACGCTCTCCTCGTTCCCCTGGAGGCCCCTGCGTAGACAATGAATGGACACGCATGAATGTGCATACTGCATATATGTACATGCCTGTCTTTTACCTGCACAGCTTCAGTTGAGCTGGGCACCTACTCAGACTCACTCCCCACATATCAAACACATGAATCTCTCTGAACGTGACCTACAGGGTACAACAAAACAGAGGCCGGCATTGTATCGCTTATACTATACACTGCAATTCTGTGCCAACTTGAAAATTCAATACTACTGACGTGCAGGCAACCAATACTCCCGGCTGCTCATGCAGTGTAGTTTTTGTCAGTAGTCACGTCCATTGCAGGGGAAATGCATCTTAGAGAACACAACTGTTGTATAACTGCAAGACTCCGGGGTTTCCAAAGCTGCTTTATGCTGATCCTCCTTTGATATTAGTCTAAGAATGAGTCACTGCTGAATTCTTGTGGTGACTTAGGTATTAGGAAGTAAACTTGTATTCTTTAGCTGTGCCCTGTGTGTGAGGTAGCTGTTTTCTCTGTAACTTCTCAGTCAGTAACCAAGACAAAGAAGGTTGATAATCGCTTCATGCTCATGACAGATTTAGGACAAGAAACTTTAACAATCATTTTTTATAAATGAGTGCATTTGGTGCTAAAATCAGGAGCTGATCAGGATTAATTTTATATCCAGTCTCAATCTGGTATTTAAATTGCTTTGAATAAGCAGAGCAAGGAGAGTTCAGAAAGGAGAGTTTAAAGGAAAGCAAGACCTACTGGTTCACCTAAGGGCCCTGGCAGTCCTGGGGTCCTGTTGTCCTCGCCCGGGTAACCCTGGGATGTAGCAAACGCAAACATACAATCATAGATGGATGGATGTAGATTGCAGGCAGATAATTTACTACTTTAAAGAACTCTGAATAAACCTAAGAAATCCAGTTAAGGACATTAATCACAAATTCAGGTATCAAATTACCTTTTCACCTTTGGGTCCTGGCGGGCCAACAGGCCCAGGCTTTCCAGGGTGCCCCTAAAAGGGAAAAAAGAAAACCTGATTATTGTACGTAATGGAGCTGCGACACTTTCGCTAACTTTTAATCAGAACTGTTTGGCATAAACAAAATTCCTTATATTATGTCAGATTCGATCAAGCATGAAGAACTCTAAAAGCACACATGCAAAAAACATTAGCAACAAGCATTAGGCTCTATTTGTGTAGAATTTGTAAAGGTATTTTCTGATATCTAGTGTTTTTGAGGATATCTCAGGCTACCGAGAAAAGCAAAAAAGGACGACTGATGTGTGAGTCGTCCTTCTTTGTTCAATAACTGTGAGTAAAGTGTTCTGACATTAAAACATCTCAGGGCACTGTACTCATGGGGGTTTGTGCGTTTCTGAGCATGTGTACATATGGTTGTTAAGTTTTCATGTGTGTGTGTTTATCCCACATGGTTTATACAATACACATTCATGTATACATGAGTGAAGACAAAAAGACTGTTCTCATGAAACCAAGTTTAGAAAAGAAAAACTTACTTGGTATCCTGGAAGTCCTGGTTGCCCTTCTATCCCCATGACTCCAGGCTGACCCTGGAAACAATGCAGAAAATGCAAAATAAGGCCTTGAATCAGTCATGGTGCTTTTGCTTTGCTTTTTAGGTCTTCTCCAGATAAATATATCTTTGGCAGGCTTATAAATCGTTGATCCACAGCTATGTCAAAGTAGTCTCAGTGGTTCTACTGAAAGGGGAGCTGAAAAAATGTCTGGCATCCTCCTAGCTTGCCATCTCTCACATCTTCTTGTTTTGGTTTTAACAGTTTGCTTTGGTTTTAAAATTCTGAGTTTGACTTCAGCAGTATAAAGAATTAATTATACACAAGACACAAGATGTGTCTTTTTTTCCCCTTTTTCCTCTCTAGCCCATTACAGCTAAAGGTTCAGCTGATGCAATTCCACAGATTCAATTAACAAACATCAGAGACTGCAAGTCACACCTTCAATATAAACTGTGGCTTGCAGTTTTCAACACCTACATCCAAGGAGCTCCAAGTAGAAGAAGATATGGGAACTTACAGGTGGGCCTCGAGTTCCCCTGGCACCTTTCAGTCCTGGCTCGCCCGGCTGGCCGATGTCTCCCCGAGTGCCAATCTCCCCAGCAAGACCAGGAGGACCCCTCTCTCCCTAGAAAAGATTGTAAATATAATTAAAAGACATAAAAAATATTATTATTAATAAATCTTGCTGTTTTCGTTTAATTGTAAGCAGGCTACTTTAAAAATAAACTATAAGACTACATCACTCAGTGGCTCTCTGTGTTAAATGTGCCCTTTGTGTTAAATTGAACTTGGCTGGGAAACATATGGTGTTGAACAGGATATTTACTTTCTTTCCGTGCCGTCCTCTGTTTCCTGGGGGACCCACTTTTCCTTCTGGACCCTGTAAAGCAATGGCCAGTAAATTATATTGCTTAAAATACATTCTAAATTACTTAATGGTGTATCCCAGAATAGACTCTGTCATATTCTGGATTCTGTCTCACTTCATTGCCCGATGTTCAGATTAAACACTAACCAGCAGATACTGATACACTAGACAAATCAGTAGCTCTAGTCTATACTGTTGTTCTGAGCTCTGAATCTGCGTCCTTCCCTCCAGATAACAATGACCTTCTTGCTCCTCGGCACCCATGGCTAGACTTGGATCTGTATCTCCAAACACCAAGAACCTAAGATCTGCAGCTATCAGACCATGCTACACATCCAAAATCTCTGACAAGGTAAATTTATTAACCTAGTAGCAAAACATTTTTATTGAAGAGCAGAGTGACCCCTACTGGGAATCAAAGGCATTATTTACAGAAATGTGTCTCTAGATTTCCCTCATTTACATGAAGTTTGCTGTATTATCTGAAAGTTAAACTTTGGGAACAATATTAACTTACGCGGAAGCCCTGTTTCCCAGGCTCTCCGGGTGGCCCCAGGGGTCCAGGATCCCCTTCCGTCCCTTTCTCCCCTGACTCCCCAAAAGGCCCACGCTCTCCAGGTTCACCCTGGCAATTTGACATAGAAAGAGGAAAACAGGCACACAAGAAAAGAGTAAAAGTAAAGACAATTCAGCAACAATAGAATAAGCTTTTATTATATTACCACTAGAAAGATGGAAGATTTGGGGCAAACTAACATGACTTTCACCCCCTTCTGTAGATTTTAATATCATACTCAAATCCAGCATCAAATTAAGTGGATATACTAAGTAATGCAATGAGATTCAATGTACGACTGGGATGACCTTATTTTTGAATCCTGAGCTAATCTGCGGATGTTCTAACATTTTGATTTACTGACATAGGGTCAGTCCTGCTAAAATAAATGTTTTGGCTCCCTGGTTTATTTGATCAGAAATAATCAAGAACACACAAGTCAACAAACCTTGGCTCCATCTTTTCCCTGAGGTCCGTCTTCACCAGGGGGACCGGGAGGACCCTTAAAACATAAAAACAGTTTTAAAAAATCTGCTGTAAAAAGTTAGAAATCAGCAGTTACCATTACATCTCAACTCAATTGCCGAGAAAACTACAACGCATCTATGAATTTTTACTTCAGTTTTAATTGGAGCTGTTTATGAAATAGACATTGATTCTTAGTAACAGGCATGCTGCTTCTTGAAATCCTCAGCAAGTTTAAATAATACTCTGCACAACTTCATATCACTTGGTAACACAAGATTGTTTAATAATTTGTGTAACCTGTGGTTACGTGTGATAAAAAAAGCTCCGAGCCCAACCTAATCCAACCTGTTGCATGCATGCAATATACTTGCACATCACTTCAATGTGATGAGAACTAGAGTGGGTATTTACATACTCTTGTATTTATAATGTGTTTGTTTAAAACAAGAATACATTAGGGGTTAATTATTTTCGTGTAGGCAAAAGGCAAAAATCATGCCGCACTCTCTAAAATGGAAATAGATTCATGAAAAATTCAAATTATGTTGAAATCCTCAATATAATAATTTAAACTATAAGACCTAGACCTCATAGAACATCTGCACTAGTAAGATCTCCAGGGAAACAACCATACTGCCACATGTCACATATGATCCAGGTTTTTGTTTTCCATCCGAGTATTTGATAATCGGATAACTTTCATTGAATTTTGAAAATTCCATCCATTCACATAACGTGATTAAACAATGGGATCACACCAGATCCAATACCAGTAGATTTCAGGCCACACATACGTACCTAGTTTTAAAGCAAAGACTGTATTTGAAAGCTGGATGAAGCCATCAACTGAGGGATGTTGCACTTTGAATGGAAGCAAGTCAATTACAATGTAACCACTAAAACACATCCTGCTTCATAGTCTATTTTACTGTGAATGGGACCATAATTTAGAAAAATGAACATAGTGTGGAATAAAAAAAGATATAAAACTAGTGACTGTGACCATAAAATCAATGGTTTTCTGAGGTCATTAAGTTATGTAAGAACTGGTGTTGATTTTTGGTTTTTGGGGGCTTCTTTCCTGTAATAGACTATACAAACTGACCTAGATTTTTCACATGAAAGGGGTTTCCAAAAGGAATGCAGATTCAGTTTGCTTCCTCTCAGACATTTTACATAATCAAAATGGTTTTATGTACATACGAGGAACTTAAAATACATGAAATGATGAAAGGAAGGTAGAGACTGGGGCATAAAGTGCGTGTGTGTTTGACAGAAGCCGCTTGGCCTCTCTACTGCTGACAGCTTATATTCAGTACTCATGTGCTGCATCATGCCTTTCTTTGCAATAAGCCTCAACCTAATGAAACACCTATCTAACACACAATGTTTTTGAATGGATCTTGGACAGTTAAGCCCTGTCATGTTAAAGAAATCTGCACACAGACAGCCAGCCAATCAAAGCTCTGCCTAATTCTGTGGACAACACAGGAAGATGAAACTAAAGCAGTCTAAGTTCTTGCATCTACATATATATAGTTTATACATCACACAAACACTTTTGTGTTTCTACTTTCTTCTGGCAAGCAGATAAAACATCTCTGTCAGAATGAGGGGGGTGAGTAAATATACAACTGGGTTAGGGTTACCCGAACACAGGGAAGGAAAGGATTAGCAAACTGTTTGCAGTCACTCACTCTCATTCCCTCCTGCCCCTGCTCCCCTTCAGCTCCTGGAGGCCCAACATCACCCTACAGGGAGACAAAACACAACAAGAAGCTGGCTGGAGGTCAGAACACACTTACATATTTGCATCACCCGCTGTTTCACTGAGGATAGATTTATCTCCAGTAAAAAGTGGCTGAGTGTGCCCATTGATTTGCACATTGGTGGAGAAGGAAGAAGGCAAAGGTTCAAGAACTATAACAAGACAGTACAAACCTTTGCCCCTGGCTCTCCAATGGCACCTGGTTCTCCCTCTAAACCTGGTAAACCCTACAATGATGGGAAAGAGAACCATAAGCAATATTTCATTTGTATACATTTGGATAGAATTGTCAGATAATACTCATAATCAATAAAGCAGATGAGCATTTAATGTAAAGTACTTCAGGCCCTTGTTCTCCATCAGGTCCAGCCTCTCCAGGAGGTCCTCTGGGTCCCTGAAAGAATAAGAACCACCATGGCTAAAGCACACAAAAACAATGATTCAGGAATCTCATTAACTTCTACATCAGGAACTTAAAACAAAATAGATATAATACAAAACTCTAGCATGTAATGCCACAACTTTTAATTACATGTCTAGTCCAGAAAAAGAAATGAGAGATGAGACTGTCTGGAATAAAAAGCCTGAAGACCAGCCAAACACACAAGATGAGACCTATAACATAAACCGAGCCTCTAGCATTACAGAAAGCGCTCACCCTTATAAATATCTGTATCTGATTGTTTGACATTCCTCCTGCCCGTGAGGGGACTGGAGGAGTTCCAGGGAAATGAAGAATTTGAAGACTAATCCAAAAAGGGAGGCACAAGGTGGGGAGCATTCAGGTGTGGGGAAGCAGAAGAGGGAAGAAAACAAAGAGAATATCAAATACATACTCCCTCCCTCGAAATGATTCTCTTTCTGCTAAGATCAGAGCTTCTCGTGTGATTTAAACTGTAACAGCTTCTCCCTCGCGAAACCCGTGCGAGCATCTACAGGCGAGCACGTTCTCCCTGCTGTCATTACACATACCGCTGAAGGTGTTTTTCACAGCATGCGGTTTGTTTACAGTTTCCTGTAACAACCACATCAATGCAGCAGTAAAAAAGCGCATACTTACTGGTTCACCTTGGGCTCCCCTCTCCCCGGTGCTGCCTGGAATACCTGGTTTTCCCTGGAAACATAATCATGAGCTCAGTGGTGATTCACTCAAGCATCCTGTGTAGTTAACAGAAGTCATGCTCGGCTTCTCGTCATTACCAACACCACCATCATTATCACCACAATTTCCAGTGTGGCCACACACACGCGATGACTGAGTTTAATATTTCAAGGTTGCCTGACAGCTACAGACACAACACAGAAACTCCAGGATGAGATTCTGTTTGTCGTAGTCCAAACATTGTATAGCCGAGACACTCCAATTATGTGACCAATGGCATTTGTTTTTAAGCCTGTGAGCTAAATCTGCAACATTAGAAGTTTTGTGGCTCATGAAGCAGAACAGGTCATCTGCTAATTTGAAGGTTGGTGGTTTAATCCCTGGCTACTCCAGTCTATGTGCCAAAATATTCTTGGGCAAGATACTGAAGTTACTGAGTTACTTCTGGTGCACTTATCAAATAAAGTATTTAGACACAAAAAAGGTGCGTATGTGATGAGACGTGAGGTATAAAGTGCTTTATACAAACAAGTCCATTTACTATTTAATTCAACAAGGTTAAGTCCTTTGGATATTAATTTAGAGCAGCATAGCTGGTTAAAAGGACATTCAACCGCTAAAAATCATTTACTGGCATTCCTGAATGGGAAACATAACTGTAATTTGGCATCTTAATCCAGAAATAATAACATCCTTTACCATTTACTATCATTTTGATTAAAGAGCTTGTGCACAATGGTGGTTGAACCACTACAGAAACATAAAAAATGATTTTGTTAATTCCCAGTGCTGTCAATTTAGGGCAGCTGTAGCATACCCCTTACACTGACTGGTCATAGCAATTATTATTCAAATTTTGCTTCTGTCTACCGAAAAGGTTAGACACAAGGGAAAAAACATGTTTTCAAACTGTACACAAGGTGAGTGAAATGAACTAAGGGGAGAAGTACCAAAAAACACAAAAGCCAATGACAATTTTCAAAGTTCACTTACTGTTAAAAAACAAAAGCCAGTTAGAGTAATGGTTTAAAAAAAGAGTGTGGACCACAAAAAGATTTATGAACAGCAGTCACAACCACTGTCAGCTGCTTCAACTTAACAGAACTGCCTTCGACTGTGAGCTTCATGGGTCCTGACATCACAGATAGCATTGTTTTCTCACTACGATTCAATTGCTTCTTTTTTTTCCTCTTTTTTTTTGCACAGAGAAAATATGAATTAGAATAAGTGACAAGTTTTGAGAGATATTTTATTGGACACAAGATGGCGCTAAGATGTCAGAGTTGGAAAAATGGAAATGCTGCTGCCAAAGATGCAGCAATAAGGAAAGCTAGAGAAAGTTCCTTTAAAAGAGTGCAGTAGCAGCAACAGTGGGACAAAAGCTACTGTCAGCAGTAACTCCTCGCTGTGAGGTGAGGATGTAAGCTGTGTTTGGAAAGCACACAGGTCGCAACTAGTCCCAAGTTGGTGCTTGTTGTCCCGTCCAAAGGATGGCACGAATGTACTGAACGAGTGTTTCGTTGTACTGATGGCTGAGTGAGAGAGAGAACGCAGGCCCAGACGCGTCTTTGTATGTGTTTGTCTGATAAGAATGATTACTAACAATCCCAAAGTGTCAAATGTTCAGCCAATACATGATTTGTGGGCAAGTAAAGAAGCTCATTTGTCAGTGGAAAATTAAGACGAGCCAAACAACAGCACGGAAAGAAATGGAGGTGATAAACAGTATATATATCTATATCTATCTACATATACACATACACACACATGCATACATATTAGAGAGAGAGATAGCGAGACAGATAGATCTGCTGTGACAATCATCACTCCATAATTAACCAGCCCACATGGAGGTGCCTCTGATCTCTGCTGTTTACATGTTTTTGCCATCTGTGGATCAGTTATTGCAGCCTTTCAAATGCATCATAACTGCAATTCATCATTTTATCAATAATTAATTGTAAAGACCAAAAAAGGGAAGAAGAAAAAAAACCTAGGGTTTGCTGGCAGGAGGCTCCTAAAATCTGCCAAAAGTCTGACTGTGGCATGACCTGCTGCATCTATTTGTTCAAATATCCCACTGAGTATTTACTGTCACAGCTCTTTGATCAAAAAGACTGAAGGATAATTGTAAAAAATTGTTAATTTTCTCATGTTCTTTAAAGTCTCCTGATATACTAAAACTCAAAAAGCCAGTATCTGTGACGCCGTCATTTAAAAGTTTAACATCAAGAGTCGGAGGGTTTGATCTGTGGTTGCTCCACTCTGCATGCTTAAGTATCCTTGGTGAGATACTGAAGCCTGAGTTGCCCTCCATGCTTTCGCTGGAGTGTGAACGTGTGAATGTTAGATATAGCGAGCACTCAGACATAGAAAAAAGTGCTGGAATAAATGGGTGATTGAGCAATGTAATACAAAGTGCTTTGAGTGATGAAACAGAGTAGAAAAGTGCATTCCATTTCTCTTAATAAACCCTTATCCAATCTGCAAACACGAAGTGGATAAACAGTGAAGAAAATGGATGGCTGTGATTAAATGAAATGAAACAGGTCTGGATGAATGTCTTATTTGGACTTTGAACACTGTAAACGGGCTTAAAGTAGTGAAGATTTACTCCTTATTTCTTAAATATAAAAGAAGGAAATTGTGTTAGCAACTGAGTCATAATAATTTTAGTACTGTGCAACATGCGAAACCCTGCACCCACGCCAGACGAACAACAAGGAGCACATCAACACAAGCTGATGAAGAGCGCAGAGTGTGGATTGTTAGTGCAATAAAAAGATTCTTTATGATAGCTTTAAAGTAGTATTATATACTGTTGCTTCTCAAAAAAAATCTAAAGCTTTAAGAGACAAAAAGAAAGAAATATTACTCACAGCCTTCCCAGGAGGGCCTCTCTCTCCTGAATTTCCAGCCTTGCCCTTCAAGAAGAGAAATATACATATGAACAATTAACGTGTATTGAAATACGTTAGGTTAACCCAAATCAAACCCATTACCATGTCTTATGGTGATACAGATCCAGCTACTACCGCATAGCAGAAAGAGGGAGCAGGCATGTTTGACATTGACGGCTCAAACATCGAGTTTTGGGGAATTTCTCTCAGATGAAGACAAAAATGTGAGTGTTTTACAGGAGGAATAAATAAATGTGTTGTTCATTTATCTTTAACTGCTTGATGGTTTCGGCACAAAACAGCCCAAATGTTTACTTTCATCCTGCTACTCCTCATCTTATTGAGATCAGGTTTCTTTTACTACAGACCGCCAGCAGCACAGGCGAATTGCATTTGCGTCTAACCTGCTACAGGGCCAACGAGACCAAAGCCCCCCTCTGAAGATAAAAACTGATTAAAGTCTCATGGAGCTTGTGCACCGGGCAAACCGTTGTTGTTCTTGAACCTGTTTGAAATCAGACACACTCATGACTTTTCCATGCGGTGAATGTGCATTTTCAAAAAGGGGGGCGTGCTTGGTGGCTTGTCCGATGCAGCTGGATGACGCCTATTTTATGACTTTTTTTGTTTATTCTTGGCTTCAGACAAATGAAGCTACATGTAAATGTACTCAAAAGTCTTCAAGTATATGTAAAACACACAGCATTCCCCATCTCTCTCTAATACAGACGTGAAAACACGTTGACCTAAAGACTACTTACTATGAAGCCTGGCTCTCCTTTAGGTCCGATCTCCCCCTTTTCACCCTGAAAAACATACCACCGTTTGGAACAGGATTTAGGATAAAGCCTCAGCTAACACACAGGAATTAGTGTCAGTTTCCTACTATATTTATACCATGATGTTACCTTGATGCCCTCAGGACCCAGTTCTCCCGGTGGGCCATCTGGACCTCGGGGCCCCTGTGCAAAAACAAGACGAGCCACACCACTGAACATCACTCAACAAAGAAAGAACAGTACGTTGAGCATCTAAGCTCTCACATGCCATCTATGGGTAATGAAACAATCGCACCATACACCATACAGAGGGTGACAATGATCTATAACACCGACACCCTCAGCCCCCCTCTTTTTTTTGCTCGTGTCCATGCTTTTAGGCCTTTCAGCTTATCTCTCCATTGAGTCTCCCCTTTTATATCTCTTCCTTTGAGGACAAATCTGCTGCTATTTTGCACGAGCCTCTCATGTCACTCTGCTCTTTTATCTTCCTCGTAGGATTTATCGTTGTATTTTTTTTCCTTTAGTTCACCTCTCCAACCTCAGTCTTGATTTAAACACCATTGAGTCATATACTTTTGCCTAATCTTTCATGTTATAATGGATGCTATGTTCATTTATCTGTTTAATCTGGTCATAGGCTGGGAAAAAACTTTTCTTAGTGGCACGGACACTGACTGAAAGCAGGTGACGTACATTCACCCCTGCAGTGTGGCACTGAGGTCGCGGAGCAGCAAAATTATGACAACACTGAGTTGCCATAAGGTTTGCTGTCATTTTAAATGTCAGTGCACCTGAATGCACAACACAACTACCATCAAGAGCCTGGACTGTTATTGATGTTTTTGAAATATGTCTTGCATACTGGCTGCAAATAAACCACAACGTCACTCTTCAGTCATCTGACACTCATACACACAGAAACAAACATGAACTATATGAATGAAAAAAACTGTATTGTGGGTTTTACGGCCCAGTAATGTGGCCCAGTAACAGAATGTGTGCACTTTAGCTGCTATGTTCAACTTCCAATCATCACAGATTTGAAACACTGATATTTTTGTAAACTACAGATTGTTTGATTTGCCTCTATAGTCAGGGGTGCACATAAGTGGTCCGCAGGTGCCATTCGCTGTCAAAATAAAAGACGCGCACCAGATAAGAAGTTGCAACGGGCGTTTGCGAACATAAGATTTTCTGGAGGAGGACAGACATTTGTTTAGAACTCTTAAAGATGTCGAAGAAGCAAGCTCCTTTCCGAACTACAAAAGAAGCGCGTATTCTCAGAAAAGTGGTTGCAGGAGGTGAGCTGGCTTCAAACAAATGATGAACGCACAGAGATGTGGTGCAGAATATGCTGTGAAAATCCCACTCTAGCAGACAAAAACAGTGCCTTTTATATGTACGCAAACGCGCGTTGCAACTTCTTATCTGGTGCACGTCTTTTATTTTGACAGCGAATGCGCACCTGCGGACCACTTATGGGCACCCCTGTCTATAAGTTTGGTCAGCTTCGCTGTCTGTCTCACAACTGACCAGATGTTGACTGAGATTCACATTTTTTCATGTTTTTTTAAGTGGGAAAATAGGCAAAGCAGTTATTTAGTTGTTTCAATAACAGCTGGTTTTTAATGATTTACTTTAGTCAGTTTTCTTTGGCCCACAATGAATCACATGCCTTTACAATGACTGATGTATTTGACCTCAACAAAGACAGAACTGACACGTGTCAATTATGTTAAACACTCAAGTTGCAAGTGTCGTATGTCTTTCTGGGCAAAATATGCAGAAGGAAGAAAACATTCTGAGAATTAAAGAAGACGATCTCAGATGAGAACTAAAGTAATGTGGTAGTAACTTATTACAATTGTTTTTTCTCCCAATAGGACACATTCATCTAGAAAGCTGCTGTTTGGTGCAGAAGCTACTGTAAGTGGATGCAAACTATCAATTTAAAGGGGCGATTTCAGCAAAAATAAAAGGTTGAAAAGTCCAAAATAAGCTTCTGCTTGCTGACACTAGCCCAGCATTTTACAAGAAAGCACCAAACTTTTAACTATCTTGCTAGTAAAAGAAATTTGGAAAAGCTGCTTATGTGTTAACAATTAAATGATTCTTCAGGGACTTTTCTAAATGTCAAGATACAAAACAAAAGAGTTTGTTTCCAATCAAATAAAAAATCCAATCTTTTTTTGAGGGCAACCAGATTTCTGTTAATACCCCAGGACTGCAGTAACCTTATTAAAAGATAACAGGACATGCCGTGGCATGTATATCTGCCAAGTTGGTTCAGGATTTTAAATTTGCTTCCTCCTCAAGTTCTGCTGCTGCAGAATTTAAATTTTTAGAAAATCACAAGAACAGAAACCAGAAACTGTTCTTTTGCCACCTGTAGGTGTTGTTCTTCTCTCTGCCACACGATGTCCCACCAGCATTAAATCACCTCACTGGTTTGACCTTACAATGATGTCTTCTAACACTAGATTCATGGGGCTCGTGAAACAGTTGTAATTGCACCTATAAAGAAGCTCGGGCCATGTGGAACGACATCCACATGTCTTTTAATTGCTTCAAGCTCTGGTTTATGGGAAAGAAGATGTGATGTGAAACAGACAAACCAAAGGTCTGATGAGGGAAGTTTTTTTTAAGGGACTGATGCAGCTTGTGCCCAAATGTTACAGTCTCCTCTTACCCTTCTACCCTTTGGCCCAGCAATGCCTGGACTACCCCTCGGTCCCGGTGGACCCTGTCAGAAAAAAAACAGTGTGGACATAGAAGTGAAATTAGTGAGAACATAGACCAGGAAATTATAAGAAGAAGGGAAAAAATAAGAATAAAGTTTGAAGGTTTTCATAATATTTGGTGGAGTTATGGTTATAATATTTAGATAACATAACTATGCATCTCCTAACCACATCATCACTAATGCTGTGAACCTACGGCATGCTGCACAAAGACCTCAGTGGAAATGATCATCAGCCAGTTAGATGCACTGTTTACTGCTCCATGCTAAATTGTGAGAAACGGGGAAACTGACGTATCAAATAGCCCTCATAAACTTTAGGTGTTTACAAAGACGAGTGTATCCTTCAGCACAGTTTAAGGGCCCAAGAAAATCTTGCAATTTAGGTATTTACAGACATCCAGCTGAGACACTTGGTACAGAAGATGAGATTCATTAATACACAGGAAGCAAAAAGAACTCAGCAAAGGAAATTGGTGACAAAAAATACACATATAGGGAGTTGTGCATGAAATCATGAATGTTTTTGTTGCTCCACTTACAGGTGCACCTTGCATGCCGATGTCCCCTGGGCTTCCTGGCAACCCTGGATAACCCTGACACCAAAAAGAAAGGGGAAAACATGTCACTCTTTACTGATATCTCCTACAAAATCATTTTTAAAAAGTAAAAGCGGTTAACACGACATAAAATATCCAGGCTTATCTGCACTACGCTCCGGGATCAGCGACTAATCTGGGGCAGCGGTGAACAGAACTGTTTCATATTATGTTGTCTTAGAATGGGCTCCAGGCTGTTCGGTGTTGTGGTTCTCACCCACATTTTACAGTATTTTCCTATAATTATCTATGAGGGAATAACACCCAAAAGTCAAAGAAAGTCACTAAAGACAAGAACACTTTCCAGAACATGCTAATCCTGCAAATCATCTTTGAACAGAAACAGAATTTCTGGATACGATCATTGTAATCTGTGATGATTACACAGCACAAGCCTCCAAACTCAACCTCCACTTCTCGTTAATGTGGCTACATTACACCACCAACTGGTTCACACAAATCACTGCAATCCCTCTCGTAGCTCACAAACATCTCTCTCCTTCTCAGTCAAATGTGCACGCTAGCCATTTGACTGCCACCAGATTAGTTAGGTCAGGCCTGGGGCCCAAAGCCACAGACATGGAGTCAATCCAAGGCCCCTGGACAGTGAGGGATGTAGGCCAGCTTCTCTTAAAGATTCATGCAGCATTACAGCACATATAAAAAACACTGCTGCCCTGGACACTGTTTTTAGTCTCAGTAATCCACAATCAATAGGCGCTATATTCACTCAGCTTTTACACAGCTAGGTTAGGCTTTGGCTCTATTTAGTGTTACAATGAGGTACAAACTGTGAATAACTGTTAGTGGTATGCTACACTGGTCAGATTCACACTGCCTGTGGTAGCTCTAACTAATCCTTCAGTACATTAGATAATATTACCTATCTAGAGATTATATAGGTGCCTAAAAGATCTAAAAGATTCTCGTAACCTCTAAGAATACAGTACCTGCACGTTTATTTGCAGCAATACTCTATATTGTGCTGCTGTCAGTATATTACTGCAAATTTACAGTGAAAGGTTTCACTGTGGAAACACCTTCAACAACAACACTGTGGAAAGATCTATTTTGCAAACATTTGTACCTTCAGAAGTTGCAACACTGAGTAATCTGGAACTCGGGTCTCTAGAGGGTCTGCTTTCATTTCCAGGAACTAAAACTTGTAATATCTGCCAAAGCTTACAGCCAGCATCACTTAGTGGTTCAAATTTAACTCATCATCTTTAGCCATTAGTTTACTGTTTTAGTCTATTAACGCCGTAGCATAACTGATTACTTGGAAACCCTTTTACCCTAGGTTTGTGAGCTCTCAGACAAGAAACAGAGCGCTGCAGAATATCCTGAATGACTGCACTTACCCTGGGCCCCTTCTCTCCGGCTGGACCTGTTGGACCTGGTGGTCCCCGGTCACCCTGGAGGAAAAGAAAGAGTTGATCATTAAACCATTACCTAAAACCTCAACACACATTCGCATACATTTCTACTTAATAAAAGCCATGAAAGTGGAGAGGAGCTTCTTAAGTGTAGAAGGTAAATGTGACAGTGGTGTACAAATAGCAGATACTATATAAATGTCTTTGGCCCTCTGCACAGTATAATAAAAGCAAAAGGTAAGCTTCCAAGGACTTCTTTTTAACCCCTGTAACACTTGTTATTCCACCTTGTCTCACACAGGGATCAGACTATTCGTATGGAGCTGTTTTGGAAATACTTAGGGCAGTATTAAACAAATATTATCCATATATCTATAATGTGAAAAGAATTTTTAGGCTCTCAGGGTATGGCTGGTGCTGACAGATTGAACCAGGAGGAGGATTTTTGTGTAAGAGGAGTAGGAGGACAAGCAAGAATCTGACAAGCAGATGGCTTCCCACCACAAGAACATGTTCTGACAAACGGGCCTTCTGGATAGGAAGGAAAAGGGGCTGCAGGTTGAGATAGAGGGAGGGAACAATGACTGTACAGAGATTAAAAAGGTGTGTAATGCTGTGCACGTTTACTCGGCATAAGCTGAGGTGGAAAAAGAACTTTTTAAAAAAAGCACTGTGTCAGAAACAATTACATTCTGAGAGTTTCTAACATCCACAGACAAGCAAATTTGTCTAAAGAGTCTGGTAATCACAGTGAATGGAAATGTTCCCTTCATTACAGCTTGAGGTTCAGCAGAGGGGCGGAGGGTTGAAAGGCAATAATTGTGATGTGGATTTGACAATATTGTTATTGATGTGGATGTGAGAGTGTTGAGTGTTTATACAAGCACGTGTTCTGGGGCTTGTGGGCCTCAAGCCATGGCTGCTTAACATAGGCCTAATTATATAGGTCTGCCACTAACAGGCAAGCGGCTGATGCTGTCTGACAGCCTAATGACAGAGAAACACACACCTTACCTTTTCACCAGGAACCCCTATCACCCCAGCTATCCCAATCAGGCCTGCTGGACCCTGGAGAGGAGAGGGATAGCGTTAAACAGAAACACATCACGAGAGGTTATATCTGCGCAAAAACCCAATCTTCATTCATCTAAGGGTTACTTCCCGACTAGTCATGACACCTGGAATGTGAGAGGTCATAGATTACAATCTAATGCTTACGTAAGCAAAAATGTAGGTGCTGCAAAGATGAAGAGAAACCTGAAGGGGTGAAGATCATTTTTACTAGCGCTACTTCAAGCAATGCAAAATCACATCTTGACTTTCACGTTTTGTTTTGGAGAGTTTTTCCTAGAAATAGTGCTCAACTAAAAACACTGAGAGAAACAAAGGAAAAGTAAACACATCAATATGTGCCAGTAACCATGCTATAACAATATTAATTCCAAATCCACTTCACAACCCATGTGGTATTGATACTGGGCCGTTATTCAACAAAGCCAGAAAAAAAGGCTGCAACCTTGTTGTGACTGCTGAAACTAAACTGTTGTCTGGCAAAAAAGGGAAAAAAAGTAACAAATAACACATTTTTTGCTCACATACTACGTTCACACTGCACTCAGAGTCAAGAAAAGCTATTTTGTGAACGACTCCTTGTGGGGGAACCACCAGAAAATGTAAGTATGGAAGTTATCAGAAGAGCTTAACCATTTCCAGCTTAGTCATGCTGGGACGGGGGAGTGGGGTGTGGGGGTGCTATAGTTTGAAGCGGTGCCAGCTGCTTCACTGGATAATCTGGAGTAAAATGGCAAAATGTCTCAGTGGCTGATTTGACATTCTGGCAGAAAAGCGCAGTTAAAAAAAAGTTTGTCCTCGTGTTTCTAAATATGCAAGTATGTAAAGTGAGAATAAACAGGAAGGAACGATGTGAAATGTGCAATTATCACAAGCCAGACTGAAGCCTCAGGATCAAGAGTGCTTGCATTGCAACACCAGATTTCTGTGTAATAATTCAAACGATTGCCTGACAGCAGAACACGCCGGCCAAACGCTAAAGCCAATGTGGTCAGTCTGCGGCTGTGGCTGTTGTGTGGGCCGATGTTGGTTCCCATGACTGACACAGTTAACACACTGACACAGATTCTTCGGGAGTGCTGTTCTTACTTTCACCGTACAGACACATATATGTATGCCTCTATATGTAGAGGAAGGGAGAGTCAGAGGCTGAGACCAAAGTGGCAGACAAGAAACAGACCACAATGACAGACAGGGTTTTTTTTTAGTTTTTTTCCATTTGTCAGGACCTAAAGGGCTGACAGCCTGAAAGTGTGTGTGTGTGTGTGTGTGTGTGTGTGTGTGTGTGTGGGGGGGGGGGTAAATTGACCTCAAATCTCTTAATTCGGACGTGAAGCGGGATATTGTGGTGCCCTGTATCACTTAACAGAAAGACATGGCTTTAAAAGTTTTTCCATGTGACAGAGGTCTTGACATGAGAGCTTTAACGGTAATGTTTCTCTGAGCCACAGCATTGATAATACCTCACAGTTAAGGAGGAAATACAGCCAAAGTTACATTTTAATACGAAATTCTCTTTAATAAGGATATTTAAATGAATGTGAGTACACTCTGAGTCAGTGACACACACACGCACACACACGCACACCATAGGTGAACTCTGTTTCAGAACATTTGATGCTTTTATTAATTGTGGAGTGGAGACTGAGATGAAAACAGAACAATCAGCAGATAACCTCAAATCAGCCAAACTATGATCTTAAAAACTCAAAATTAAACTGAGAACAGTTTATTGGAGGCCTTAGAGCATAGGTGTCAAACTCATTTTACATCATGGGCCGCATGCAGCTCAATTTAATGTTAGGCGGCCCAGACTCCTTTTTGACAGCGTAAAATAGTCTAACTGCACATGTAATCTTTGAGCCATCTCAATATTTGGGCTTAAATTGTAAGAAATGAATGCGTTAAGTTACAGAAAAAGTTCTGGCAGCTTTTTTAGTTAATTTATAGAAAATGTCCTATTTTATTGATTTATTTTACTTTGGATAGACTGTAAAAAAATAAATAAATAAATAAAACCCCGCATTTCTGCAGTAGATACTGAAAAAACAGGAACTCTTCTGTCATTTTGTCTGTTACTTCATTACTGTAGTATGAATGACTGTGGAGGAGGTCTTTATCAATAGGACAGGCTGTAAAATTTATGAAAATACATTTAAAAGCCTTCCTTCCCATTTTCCAAAGACATCCGTCCAGTGGGCCAGATTGGAGTGTTTGGCGGGCCAATTCTGGCCCCCGGGCCTTATGTTTGACACCACTGCCTTAGGGTGATATAGATGCACAGCGAAGACAGGTTGACTGAAACCCCTTTGGATCGACCCAGGGCTTGGAAGTTTTCTTTTTTTTAGCTTCTTAGATATCTAATTTATCTGGAAAGTGATGTAATGGCATTCATTAGAGCCTCCATATGTTTTAGAGGGTTTTTTTTCCACTCTGCATAGCCCCATGGTTCCTGTTTGGCTTCAAAGGGTCCTCTACTCAGTAACTGCTCTCATATGTGCAGTGCTGCAACAAAGTCCAGCAGTCCCACTTGGTTGCCTCCACTATGCACAGAATGCAAATATTAGCATTAAGAGGCCTCCAGGAAAGACCAGCATACTTTGATTGGTCAGAACAGTTGCGTGCATACAAGAATATTACAAGCATGTCCCGACATTTCTCTACAGTATCTGTGTCAAGTATAAAACCCAAAGACAGACGTACGAAAGCGTGATTTTTGCAGTTAGTTGATTTCTTTACAACCAGTCTTAACACAGATGTTTTTGGGTAATCGATAAACAGTCCAACATTTCTGTGTTAACAATTTCTCTGTAAGTATGATTCATGCACAACAGCATGTCAAAAAGGCTTTTACAGGCTTTGAGCCATAAAAAAAAATGGACAACACAAATGAGATCACTTCCACAGAGGATATCTGTTCTACTGAGAAGTTCCACCAATTCTGATTTAAAAACAGTATTTGGTTGCAAGAAGAGAGATCCAAAATTTCTTAGCCTCAAAAGTAGGTCAGTAAAATAGTGATGCATGAGAATGTGTTCCTGTAACCACTTCCAAAGTTGCCACAGAGAACAGTTTATTTACTGGAAGCACTTCATCAGTATCACAGTGGAATCAGTGGAATCTAATAAAAGCTATACCACAGCCCTGTACTCTCTATAAAGGGATCCAATGGAAAACTACTAATCCACAGTACACCGTCTGCTAGCTAATGTCATTAGAGGTGTGAAAGGAACTTACTTGTGGTCCAACTTTTCCAATATTTCCCATGTCCCCTTTCTCTCCCTGCAAGCAGTAAACATCACAGAATGTGCTGGTTAACTTCCTGTAATTAAACAGATCACTGATTTGGTTCTCACAGGATATTATAAGTACAAAAAAGATCACACACATAGACCATGGGACTACATCTTACTCTGGTTTGCCATCATGTACGATGATGGTTTTTTGGAGAAAAAGACCTCCAGAATAAACCGCAGCTCTCTCATAAATAAGCGCATGTTTACAGCATTATAAGTCTAGGCAATAAGCACCTCACAAGGGGAGGAAAGCATTAGACCAGTAAAATCTTGATATACATAATACTAAACTTATTATACCACATTACAGCCAAAAAATAAAAGAGTAGGGAAAAAGTCTACAGTGGACTATATTGCAGTGTAACTCCATTTTTACAACAGTATTACGATTTTTCAGTGAGATGATGATGTCATGACTTCACATAACTTGTAAGGCATATACAAATCTAAATTTGAAATTGCCACAAATATAAGCACTTACGTATACAGTGATTAAGTGATGGGACCTCACCTGTAAACCCTCGGAGCCAGGTTCACCTATGTGGCCTTTCCTTCCAGGTCTCCCCTAAAGGTCGACAGACACATACACATGAACGTAAGTATAAATGCTGATCAAATGATGACAAAGCTTATTTTATTCCATCCAATCGGAGGTGATTCATCTGTGTGAATCGTTTCATTCAAACTACCTACGAAAGGCTTAGCATGAGTTACGTGTGCGGCTGAGTGCAAAGTCAGTGTATGAATTTGGGAGTTCTTACAGTAGGGCCAGGCCTGCCGGGTGGGCCGAGTGGTCCTTCGTCGCCCTGCAGAAACAAAGTTTGTTCAATAAAAAGTTTCCACCGGCGTGTTTCTGAAAAGTTGTAAATAAAAACGTCTTACACTGATTTGAAAATTATACAAAGCATTTATTTATCTTCTAAAACAGATGTTAGAACTTATTTTTTTATTATATTTCATAATACCAGGAAGTTTAGCACGCTGTTGTATCACTTCTTATTTTAACAACATTTGGAAAGCATGTGCGAGGATAACAGTTGGTGAGGTTTCTTCCATCCTTGGTGGTAAAGGATTTCAGCTCCATGATGGCTCAGGGCTTCTTCTGTCTTTTTATTAATTATTAACATTATTATTATCATCATTATTATTATAATGCATTAAATGTTTTCACTGGGTGGCCAAAAGAACTGTTGACTAATAACAGTCATTTTTAAGCATAGGTTCAATCAAAAAGTGAGACATTAAACCTTAAAAAAGTTAAAAACCCATATTAATGATCAAACGTCTCTACCCCGTGCAGTGATTTCCACTGTAGCATTGTGCCAGCAACTCTGGGGACATCTTGTAGCCCCGTGTTACTCCTACCCATGTTTTTTTGGTTGCATGCAACATTTCCCCTCTAAACATCCATTATCGCTAACAGATGAAGGCAATTCTGTCTGAATTGGTGATGTCGGCACATTCCCTTGTCTGCAGTACAGGAAACCCACAGGGGACTGTGCTTACTCAATTCCTGTTTACTCTGTACATCTCAGACTTTCAGCAAAACTCCAGGTCATACCACCTACAGAAAATCTGATGATTCTGCAGTTGTCTGATGTCAGCAGGAGAACCACCACTCACCAGATTTTTATTTTATTTTTTTACAAACCATAGAGATGGCTGTGTTGTAAAATCCCAGTAGCTCAGCAGTTTCCGAAATACTTAGACCAGCTCATCTGGCCTTAAACCACCCTTCTCATTCATTCTGAGCTTCAGTGGGGTTTTTTTTTTTACCATGCCTACATTTCTAAATGCATTGGGTGGGATGCTAATTAGATATTTGCATCAATGAGAGACTGAACAGGTGTACCTAAAAAAATGGGCAACTTGGTTTCTTACAAGGTCTTGCAAACTGGATATGGAAATGTTAAAATTTTACTCAAATAAAGAGACAAAATGAATATATCTTGTTATTTCTCAACATCCTGGTTTTGGGGTATCAACCTTTGTCTGCAGTGTGTGACAGAAGAATACATTAGCCAACTCTACACCGTGGATGGATGCCAGGTCAATATTCCAACATTAAGCACAATAGAAAACTGTGTGTTGCTCTATACTTTCCAGTGGCTTCAGTTGCTTTTTACAGGGCTGGAAAAAATTTCAGTCTTGTTTTCATAAGCACCCGTTGGTGAATCATGACTTCACCTGGTGGAACATGCCCTGAGAGATATGGCAGGGGGGAAAAAACATCTGAGATCTGAGCTATACCTGTGAAATATGAATAGAGGTTAAATGAGAGGGAGTGTGTTAATTTATCTTGCATGATCAAATGGAAATTCCTCAGTGAGCTATAGTTTCCACTTCTCTGCACGAGTGAATCGAGAACCTGGAAAGATAAGTTAGGTGTCAAATTGTCTCACCTGTATTCCTTTAGGCCCTGGCGGACCCTGGGGTCCTCTCTCACCCTGCAAACCCTAAAACACAGGTGAATGCATGACTGGATGAAATGAATGAATGAGTAGATGGATCGAGAGAGTTTGAAAAGAGATGCCGTTGTACCTTTGGACCAAGTGGTCCGTTTGGGCCCGGCGCTCCAATGTCCCCAGGAAACCCCTTGCAAAATCAGGAGAGAAAGAATATCGTTATAGAACATTATTATTAAGCCAAATGTTTTGATTCCTCTGCATTAGCCTGTATAAGACAGAACTGTATAAAAATAATGATAGATTGCTACTGAGCTAATGATCTCCCTTAGGCAAGCCTGCCATGACACGATCACTCATCTCAAAAAATGTGCCTGCGAGCTGCGGCCTTTGTCACCTTTGATGACGTAGCACTCCTGGGCAGCTTGACTTTGACATTGTCCATGTGTTTCACATACTTTGCAGTATTAACAATGTGCACTTTGACAGAAGGTGAGACATTCTGCGTAACACCTAAAGAAAGAGTGCTGGCAAATCATGACAGAGCAGGAAAAATTCAGGGACATATTAACATTGTGGAAATTTAATAGTTTTGACTTAGAAATGCTTGTAACTAGCAAGATAATGTGCTACATTCAGTTCAGTGCTATGTTGTTGCTAGTGGGAGAGCTAGCATAGCATAGAGAGGATTTTCCAAGTTTTTAATTTAACCACAAGCTGTAGTCAGATGAGTTGATGCCTGCGAAAAGCTCCAACAATCCACACTGTTGCTCTCTTTGTCTCTCGTATAACGCTTGTTTTTAGGCTTTTAACGGAACTACTACTAATACATTTATCCAGAAAACCCCCCAAAACGTTTTAAGCAAAGCAAGTCGATTACTGACTTAAAAATTAAAGAACGTAAAATAATTACTTGTCTCTTCCATGACAAAGAAACAATTCAGTCTCTATTAGTCAGAGCGTCTATAGCTAATTATAATCATTCAAATCAACATCAAATTACAATTTTTAGCAATTATAGGGATTATGAATGATAAAGGTAATGTTTTCTGAGTATGAATAAATAAACTGAGCCCAAAAAAGGAACAAAAGCATAGCAAAACATCCAAATACATGTACCTAATATGAGCAACTTTGCCCACACAGACACACTCAACAGTATAAGGCTCTGTGAAGTCATCTGTTTCTGTTTTAAGATTTATATTAATTTGTTCATTATCTTCTAAATTCATAGATAATTTGGTGTGAAAACAAACGGAATAACGCCCATGACAATCCCGTCGAATCTAAGGTGAGCCAGCATTTGCAGTAAATGCACCGTGAATGGAAATACTTATTTTACAGCCACATGCATTCAGCTTAAATCCTATATCTGCTACCTGCTACTTTATCCCCCTACGCTGTCTTTGTCTTTGCATTATCATAAGTTTGACTTGGAGCAGCCATAAAAGAAGCACTGTCTTGGCAACGTGCCCATCACATTACACACTCTGTTAGGAAAGTAGCTGTATCTGTGTTCAGGCTGGCTCTCAATCCATCTTTACTTTAGTCAGCAGACTACACTGAGCCAAAATACAGTAAAAAGAAATGCTGTCATATACTACAGTCAGTATTTTAAGAAGAGAAAAGCGGAAACATTTTACTCTGACCTTCTCATACCAGATTTATACTGGACTGCTGAATACTGGCCTCAGTGAAGCTCATGTTTTTAACAGTAGCTGCCTCTGACTCTTCATTTCATGCAAGCACAAGAAATATTAATAATAATAATTTATTTGTACAATACTTTTCAAAACACAGAGTTACTGTGTCACAGTTTGAATAAAAGCTAAACATAAGTATACATGTTCCAACATACAGATACATAAATGGGAAAATATGAAGGGAAAGCTAACCTATAAAAATAAGAGGTCAGTCGCTCTGATATAAGCAAGAGCCAGTCAATATAGAGCTTTATATGTTAATAATGTGACGTTAAGGTGGATTCTGAATTTCACTTGGACCCAGCAAACAGAAGCAATAATAGGTGTGATTGGTGAGCGTCAGCTAGCTTTTGTTAGCAGCCTCGCTGCTGTGTTCTGCACCATCTGGAGAGGAGCTATGGAGGACTGAGAGATGCAAGTGACTGACAGTAATAGGTGGGAGAAAATTAAAGTGTATATTAAAAGCTCTAGATAAAAGAATGAATTACAGTAAGTTTGATTTTTGCAACATTTCTTAAATGAAAGAAACATGACTGGATGAGTTTTGAGATTCAAAGATGATGCCAAGGTTCTGTGCAGATTTCTGATGTTGCTGACTGATCTCCTTAGAGAAACTGTCAGGGCCGAACACAAGAACCTGTTTTACCAGGATTGAGACGGACGAAATTTGAATACATCCACTTAGAAATGGCAGAGAAGCATTCACTGAGACGGGAGATGCTGTTAAGGTTTTTGGGCTTAACAGAAATGTACAACTGTGTGTCATCTGTATAGCAATGGTAGGAGATTCCTTTGAAACTATTAAGTAACATGTATAAAGAAAACAAAATTGGTCCAAGAATTGAGTGCTGGGACTCCACATATGAGGAAATACATTTGTTAAGCATCTGTCAGAAAAGTATGATGAAAAAATATGCACAAACACGTATGCCCTACCTCTGGTCCTGGAGGCCCAGGTGGTCCAGGCACACCCATTTCTCCAATTTTACCCTGACGAAAAGAGAAGAAAGACATGAACAATTTGCTCCTCTTGTGTTGTGCTGATATAATCCTGAAATAAGTCACTGGCACCACTTTGATGATGTATTCAAATATCAGATCACCAAGGGGATCCTACAGAGAGTCTAAAGCATTCAGATCATGATTCTGCTTGCTACAATGTTTGGACAGGACAGGGTAAAAAAAAGAAAAGAAAAGAAGATCATAAATAAATAAAAATTAGCCAATAAAGGGTAACAATGTTACTTCATACTTGCTAATCTGTGGTTGACAAAAGATTTTCCAAGCAGTTTCTGTCACTCGTCCATCTCAAATGTTTGTTTCTTTGCTTTGATTCTCCACAGATAGCTGTTTAACTTGTGCAGCTTTCCTGCCATTATGTTAACACACTAATATTACAGACAGCTGGGCACCAGTCTGGGTTTGGTGTGGAATAATGGCTCTAAGCGCTTCAGTAACAGTTCTTAGTAAGTCATAGATGCAGCAGTTTGCTGAAACCACAACTTATCTCTGATTGGCTGGCAAGAGACAAGAGCAGGAAAAAAACCCACCTGGAACCAAAGATTGAGCCTCAGCCTTTGACTCACAGGGATTACGTTTACACATGCTAACCTCTTTATTTGGCACTGGCTGTGTTTAATATAATTATCCAGCACTGTAACAGTATACATATGACAGGAAATAACAAAAACCCTTTAATCATGTAGACTGCTAACTACATGTTAGCTTTTTGTCTTTTCTTTCCTCTTTACACTGGGCTAACAATGTCATTATTCTCATTACGTGACTTGTTTAGATATCATCCTGCAGGGAGTTTGTAATGTTTTATCTTAAAAGAGATTAATTTGCCCTAATGGTTGCTTGTGCTGATAAGCAAACCCAGAGCTGTTTAAAGACATTAATTTGACATTTATCTCCTATCACTGAATCTCCCCACCCAGAAAATCTAAGATAAAAGTAATGTTTTCTGAGTATGATTAAAAAAACATGGCAAAACATCCACGAACATGCAAATACATGTTCCAAGCATGAGTAACTTTGCCCACTCAGACACACTCACACAGACATACCGGTGGCCCTGGTTTCCCTCTGGGCCCAGGAAGACCAGGTGCACCAGCAGCACCCTGAAAGACAAACACACACCATTTTTGAGTTGATTTTACAGAGTATGTTGTTGACTTTTCTTGTTTTTTTAAATCAATCTCTATGTACCGTAATGGAGCAAACACAGGTAGAACCTACTGGTAATAGCAGATACACACGTTGCACGGTCACATGGCATGCTATGCTTTTGTAAGGACACTTACCTTATCCCCCTGGTACCCCATCTCTCCTGGCTCGCCCCTTTGTCCGGTTTCACCCTAGATTTCATAGTATCAAACAGAGATATAACACAACACTGCATTGCCGCAATGATCTGAAGAAACCACAGACAAAAGAACGGCACAGACTACACAGAGGCTGTTTAATGCACCAGCACTATCGAAATTCAGTTTGATAGGTTGAGTTCAATGTTGTGAAAGCAAATGAAGAGTCTGTAAAGAACCACTGAAGCAATATCAGTGTTTAATATGAAAAAATGATTAAACACTAATACATAGCACTGAGTTTGCTGGATGTGTTAGCAAAATGTCACAAGGATCTCATATAGTACGTCCAAGTCACACATTACACACAGATGCACTGCAATAATATAAATATTTAGATCACCTTATCACCTTTCAATCCAGGCAGGCCGGCTCGTCCTGTTGGGCCCTGTCGCAGAGAGAGCGGAACAAAAGGAAGGAAGAGTTTAAAATGTAATCACTTAGGATTCTCCTAAGATGTAAAACATTGGTAGAAGCAAAAATCAGGCCCACCTGAGGTCCCACCATACCAGGCAGTCCTCGTGGTCCCTCGGGCCCTGGGTCTCCCTGCGAAGAGAAGGACACAGTGGAATTTATGTATATGTATCACAAATACACACACATGTAGTACTTGTAATACGAGTCCATTGTTGTTGTCTGATAGTGAATGGCATTTTTGCACAAAATATTTCTGATCCATTGTTGACATTGTTTTGACATGCAGCACATTCCTGTTTGCCACAACCCTATGAGAAACATAAGCAGTGTTGGCAGAGTATCCAGTTGTTTTGCAACGGTTTGGGTTGCCAGACCCCAACAGTCAATCCACTCTAATTGACAGAGGTGAGGGGAGACTGGCCAGAAAGTGTGGCTGGACCAAACAGCAGACAGGCTGCTCAGGTAGCTTTCACCCTGTCTGCAGTAATGGTCAGAAGCACTGATGTGATGACAACAATTTCTGTATGCCCAAGTACGTGTGAGAGCATACGTACTATACTATTCCCACAGACACAGCAGTTACAAGTTACTCGTTTTTTTCCCTCTAGGCCTAAAGATAGTGGAATCAATACCATATTTGCTCTGTAGCAGCAATGTCTGATGCAACCAGCAAAAGCATAGTGAATGCAGATGGATACAAAACCAAAATAAAATCCAGAATTTTGCACCACTCGTCTGCAGAAAAGGCCTGAGAGTAATAATGTTACTGAAAAACAAACCTAAAAGAATCAAAGAAACAACCACTAAAAACAATCAATGTGTCGTCTGACCAATATGCACAAAATCAGTAATAAGGATTACAGAATATTGTCTATGTTGCATCATCAAAGACATGTGGCTTAAACTATAAGTCCATCTGGACCCCTTAAGGTCAGTGTTTGATGCTGAGGCTCCGCTGTGGTACCGCAGGAGGACACACACAAATCACATGCCTTCCATCAAAAGAGGCTTTCAACAGTGAACACATGAAAAATGATGCACTGAAAGAAGGGGAAAAGCACAGATAGAAAATGCTCCCCCATTGCCCCCACCCAAAAACTCCAGAGTCCACTGGCCCAGCTGAAACGACGGGGTACATCAACATCAACAACATCCCAGTTTCCTGAAACTGCTGTCAAGATGAAGCCTGTCTGCCAGGTGGTTAAATAATCATCCAAACCGCTATCTGCTCGCTACACAGGGAAGACAACTGGTTCGAGGCTCAATCAAATCCAGATTGCTGCATTCCTGTACATCACGTTTCAACACAACCGTTGTAGCCTCAGAAAGTCCAATTAGACAGAGAAATGTTTCTACACCCAGGACATCATAATCCCATTTAAGCGCGCCACTTCAAATGCCTCCGATTCAGATCCAGACAAGATTTAGTGCATTTTAATTTAGACTTGGCCACAAACAGCATGTACCTCTGTTAGCCACACACCAAATCCGATTGGCTACATACCAAAAAAAGGGTTGGGCCTCCTTTGGTAGCTTATGTGCTTATGCCGTTAAAGCAATTAATTATGAGAAAGACCTTTGGGTCTCCGTGATCAAGTAGCTCCTGTAGGTGTAACGTGTAGGTGTCCTTTTTTTCACCACGTAGTTTATGTGTAGACAGCTGTTATTCCTTGCTACTGCAATGAGACATATACCAATAGCTAATTTCACTGTAACTCCAATGTAACTTTAGCTATAGTCTATAGCAGAAGAATAGATGAGATGGTATGAATCTAAAACCTTAAGCATCTAGTTCCTGACACAATCAAAGTCCAGTATAGCTAAATGACTTTGGTGCAAACTACTGAACTGCAATGCCCATCATTTCCTGTCTGTCTTCAATATCGCTGATTGCTACCTTCATGGACACATTCACAAGTATTTTGAGAGTAAATAGAGTCATTCCTAAAAAAAAAAAAAAAAATGCGGGTAGTATATAAAAACAACAACAAAAAAATGGTGGAAGAATTGTAAAGAAAAAAACAAGGGTATTATTACAACTACTCTGGTCTCCATCTCGCCCTACTGTTTTTCTTTCAGGCTATGAAAAAGTGTCGGGCTGCATCACATTTTGCTGAGTCACACACTGGCAGAGACATCAAGTGCATACCAGAACGAACACTTGCTGTTTATGTTCTCTCTGCGATTACTCGAGTAAAGGTTCTAACCATGTGAAATAGGCTTTTAAATAAATGAGTGAGCACAACGAGAGCCTCAACGGTGTGACTGACAGTGAGACGTGAAAATGAGTTTTAGATGTCAAATTAAAGTTCTTTGCGAGATTCGTCCAGCGTCAAAATCACCCAGCTGGAAAACTGAGTAAATATGATTTATTACATCAAAGGCTGGATTAAAGAGGTGCGGGGATTTGGGCTCTCTAGTATGATTACTCAAAAGTACTTACTGGCCGTAACTTGTCTGAGAACTGCATCAGCTTTAATTATTAATAATTCAGTTCCCTCCTTCTTTGTTGCATTTGAGTAAAAGTAAAATTATATAAATTGCAAATAACTATCTTATCACTGACTTCATTTGTGCTGTAGCGTTTGACGTTGCTCCGGGTTGTTCCGTCACACAACCTGAAAGTGTTAAAGCGTTCACATCGGAGCTTATGATCAACATCACTGAACACAGTGAAGCGCAGCGCGTCAGATACAACTGTGAAGGAACAAAACGTGGTGGCACCTTGATTTAATTTGGTCAGAAATGTAATTTACTGTTTTTCTTTGGTAGGAATTCGTGCAAACTTCAAAAAAGTATTTCTTTGTTAATAAATACTGTTGAAAAGCATGTTTATTTCCCTTATTTCTTGCCAAGAAGCATTGTTGGCAACAAAGGAATAATCAACAAAACACAAATTTCCTTACTTTTTGTGCTAATTTTAAATAGGCACAGGAAAGGAAAGGAAAGGAAAGGAAAGGAAAGGAAAGGAAAGGAAAGGAAAGGAAAGGAAAGCCCACTCACACACATGCAAGCATGTAAATCCGTGTCACATCCTTTTCTTTTTACACCAAGTGATCTGTGGTCTCTGAATGAGACCTGTCATCAGTTAAACACAGCTGAAGTGCCATGGCTAGCACAGCTGATATAATCAAAAGCAACTCTATTTATTTTTGCATAGCACATGTAAAAATCTGTATGATATTGGGTTTTGGGTTTTCTTTTTAAACCAAAACATGTGAAGATAGTGTGTGCATACTTCCTGTCTGGCTGTTTCAGTAGGATCAGTGACTTACAGCCAGTAGCTGAGGTGAATGCTGAGAAATCATTCCTCCAGCTGTGTCTAGCGCCACTCAGTGACCCCTCAAAAATCCCCAATAAATCCAAAGATACGAGGAATGCAAACCAGTGTAAACGACACTTGAAAGCACGGGACAGGTGCTGTATACAGTTGTATCAGGGTGGCTGACGTGAACATCTGGAAGTAACTATGAATCCAGACAATACTGCATTCTGCAGTAATGGAAAAAAGCTTGTTCTCCTTTAGACCTCTGACAGTCTTTCCTTAATTTAAATGTATTTTAACCTCTTTATTGTAATTCACTTTACAGCAAACAACAATCTCAGCTCCAGTACTCTACACTCAACCTGATATTAGACTAAAAAAAAAAAAGCAGGCAGCTATATATTCTCTTTATTCTCTACACCACAGGTGTCGAACTCCAGGCCTTGAGGGCCGGTGTCCTGCAGGTTTTAGATGTATCCTCGAACCAACACAGCTGATTTAAATGGCTAAATTACCTCTTCAACATTTCTTGAAGTTCTCCAGCGGCCTGGTAATGAACTAATCATTTGATTCCGGTGTGTTGATCCAGGGTGATATCTAAAACCTGCAGGACACCGGCCCTCGAGGCCTGGAGTTCGACATCCCTGCTCTACACCATGTCTGCCTGTGGTAAGTTTCGCTTTCACTAAGGTTTCCGATGTCTGGCTCTCTTTAACATGTAAGCCTATGTTTACTTGTGAATCTCATCACATTCACATCCTATATATACGAGTCCCTTACTTATGGCCTTACCAGTGGCTAAAGCATGAACATACATGAACAAAAAGAAACCCACTGAGAGTCACCTGGCCTCTATTAAACACAACAAGAGCAGAACGAGACACCAAAGCTGAAAATTTCCTCCACATCAGGCATGAATTAACTTCCTGGATGAAGAAGAGCTCAGAAAAGTAAAACATCCTTCCAAAGATTCCTGGATCCAGATCCTTATCATCTCCAGAAGTTAATCAGTTCTGAATTGGGCCAAGCCCCACCTCTGGTGCACTTTTTATGCAAATATGTCAATACCTGTTTGAGTGATCTAGCGGACAAACAAATACATGAAATGAACCAATCAGATGACCTCCATAGTTGAGGTAGATTTACAGTGTCATGACTCAGGGTCTGATGTTACGGGAAACTGTGTTTAATATTAACATTTGATTTCTCTTTGTTTTCCTTGCTGTTCTTGTTCTCTGGGTTTCTCTAGGTTTAAAGCTTCAATCCGTGTTCTGTGAATAATCCTTGTTTCAAATTATTGAGTTCCTATTCCTGATTTCATTGTATTACAGTGGGCCTGTATTGTTGTAGTTTTGAATAGTGTTTTCTTGGGTTTCGCCCTCTGTTTTGAGTTTATCAGAGTGCCTTTAGTCCCCTCAGTGGTTTTCTGCTCATTCCTCCTTCAGTCTCTTCTGCCTCTGCTTTAGTGTGAAGTCTCCTTGCTTACATGTTTTTCCTATTTTACTTTGAAAGTCAGCCTTTATTCCCTTGTGCTGCTTTTACTTCCTGTCTTGCCTTGTCTAGTTGTCACCTATTGTTAGATGTCGTCACCTGTGTCCACACCCATCTGTCTTCCCTGGGCACTTCTGATAGTATTTGTAAACTTGCCTCAAGATGTCCGTTCATTTTCTTTGATGTGCATCTCTGATTTCTCTGCATGTCCTTTTTTATTTACTTTTTAAACTTTGGGACTTTTTATACCTGCCTAAATAAAAGTATGTTATCTCATTTCATTCCATTGTTTTTGTGCCTTTCATTCAGGTCACCTCAGCTCCACATATCTTGACATACAATGGAAGAGAACAACAACAGAAAGGTTCACTACTGCCATCAAGAAAACAAAACCAGTATTAAACGATACGGTGAATCTAACCAAGAATCAGCTTGCGACGTGAAAATTCCTAACTAGTCGTGAGGCTCATGAGCCAATCCCAATCTAAGCACTAAGACAGACAAGTGGAATAAGACAAAATAGCACAGAGAAAAAACTGAGCCTTGTGAGTAACAGGTCTAAGAACGGACTCACAAATCTAAATCAAACAAAACATGCTGCTGCTAAAAAATACAGACTCACCCTTAGACCAGGAAAGCCACTTATGCCAGTCCCACCAACAGGGCCCTGTGGAGGAACATCGTAAGTACATTTGTCTCACTCTCAAAACAATACAGGAATAACAAAGCATATTTATGTCTGATCATATATCTGATCACAAAAAACCCTAAAAAACTCTCAGTAAAGCTAGGATTATTAATACTTATATAACTGTACATTTTACAGTTGAGTATTATGAGACACTGTCCAACTGTCCTGCCTCTAATGAGACAGCACAAACAGAAGAAGCCAGAGTTTGAGGAAGACTGAAGTAAGTGTTGGACATACTGAACAAAAAGCGGGCACGAGTTCTCACCTCATTTCCATCTGGACCAGGAGGCCCCCTCTCCCCAGCCTCGCCCATGACACCCTACGGGGCAAATACATCCGCAATTAATTCAAGAAAGTCAGGACTACCATTTCTAACTTTACCCTCAATCTGCAGAGAGTAGCACCCTCACAGAGGTAAGAGAGTAGTGTTTTTTCCTCTGCTTTCTCCATAACAGCTCTGTGCTTTCTGTTGCGCGTGGCATAGCAAACTTTTTTTTTTAAATTTATTTTACATGTAGCATATAACGTGCAATTTCCCAAATTAATTATTCAAGATTAAGTTCACATGGACATAATGTGCAAAAGCACATTTTTTAATGAGCAAGATTAGCCGGCGTGTTAACCAGACATCACTGTTCCAAGAAAAAAAAAATTAAATAAAACAGGCACTGGGCTTTTTGCCCGTTTGGCAACTTCAATACAGAGAAGCGAAGGCTTGTTTTTAAAACATTAACTTTTCACAGTGTGCGGGCCCAACCTAGACATTCCATCTGTCTCTGAGTGTAACTTTATTCAAGGCCACCCTGGAACAAACTCGCAGACCCTATGCCAGGATACATGTCATTTGCTATATCTTGAATACTGTATTGTACGTATGTGTACATGTGTAATAGTCCTCTTTGTTCTTTTCTCTCGATGTCCTATCAAACCCACCTCCTGCTGTTTTAGCACATTCACAACAGCAGGATACAAATGTGCCTCTTTTGGATGCTTCTGGGGTCTGTGGGGATATGCAGTACTGCTATATGCTGGCATACTGTATACCTGATGAGTTGGACAGCATCAGTTTTTACCATCTACGTGATGGGCAAAGGTATAGATTTAGGGAACTGTCAACTATGGCAGAAACCAAAATGGATTCATTATTACATGTCTTCCTTTGGGGCCAGGTCTTCCAGCAGGTCCAGGTATGCCCTAGAAAAGAAAAACAAGCAGTTAGATTGCTCACGCAAGTTTTGGACTGAAATTGAAATGACTGGAAAGAGAATTAGAGAGGATATGAGCGTAAGTAACCACAGCTCTTCTAATCTCCCCCCAGTCCATAAAACAAAATAAACCCATAAAATAAGATGCTTAAATTATCCATTAAAGTCGCACAGGTTCTTAATACAGCCTACTTTAAGTGAGGATTTAACAATGCATTTCATCACGTTGAATAAAGTTCTCTTGGCATAAAACAAGCTAATGTGCAAAAGCCACAACAAAACTACAAACACCAGGATTTTCTTCAGATTTTGACCTCTCAAAAATGAAGCAATGTGTTCAGTAATTACTGACTGCCTAAATGGAAAATAATTTTTTCTGTAGCCTAATGATGGGGGGGAAAGTATAAATAAACAGTGAATAAATGGAGGTGAAAGATAAGACATTCACGGATTTATTAGAGGTAAATAAAAAGAGTACTTATGTGTCATGTTTATAAAGACTTTGACAAATTGCGCACTGGAAATGAACAAACATCACTCACTTTCTCCCCTTCCAGCCCGGGTGGGCCAGCATCGCCCGGAGGCCCAATGAAACCCTGAAAATGAGAAAAACATCACAACAAAGTAACAATTCTGTTATATTATATTATAATATATTATGCTTATATTAACTTGTCATTATAAAATAACGACAGCAGAAGAATAGTAGCCTGTCTGGTGCACTGTTCTTTAAATGCCTTCAAATGCACTAATAATATTTCAGCGACAGAGCTGCACATAGTCTTTTATTTTGGAAACTGACTAGATTTCCTTTTCCTGCATCTGACTTTTCTCACTCTGTATCAGATGTGGGTCATGTCCGCTCATCTTGGCTAACACGAATAATTTATTTTGTGCTGATGGCAGCACAGGAAAAAAGATTTGCCACTGAAATCAGTTGATAAAAATCAGGACGGTCACAGCTTGAACATCTTTGTCTGGAGTACAGAGCCACCACATGAAAGTGTAATGTTGCAAACCATGAGAATGCCTAATTGGGTAAAAATAGATGACACAGTCAGGGGATTTTTTTTAATCCTTTTAAAATGTAATTCTGGATTTCAAAAACATCTGTGGCCCTGATGCATCCTGAGGGAAACACGGGAGAAATGGCTGGTTTCACTGGCCAAACTCTTCTTTGTTCAAGGTAAATGTAGTTCAGTAACCAGCAAAGTCTGAACAAAGATTCCTCATCAGTGTTACAATGTGAATTCGAGGAGTTTTCCAGTGAGTAAAAATGCAAACAGGATCAGTACCTGAGACCAATGATCCATTTAATTTTTGTACCAATAACAAAAAAAAACCCCAAATAGGATCTTTAATCTGATTTTAAATCATTAACAGTGTTCTGATATCATAATTGGTCCTGCCTTGCAAGCTAACATACACCAAAAACAAATCTGTTGGAGCCATAAGAAATTAAAAAGTTGGTTTTAGCCTCATTTTTGCAGCCAAACTGTCAAAATACGAGCAAAAACCCTAAAGCTGCATAGTATTTGTACTACAATTCAGACTGGCTGCATTCAGGTTTGTATGTCAGTTAGCATACAACGTAATCAGTATTTCCGAGATATCCGTTTTTTGCATCCCTTTCCACCCTCCCTCATTGCTCAAACATCTTTCTTTTCAGCACATTGTCTGCCTCTGTGGCTCCTTCTCACTCTGCCAGCTTCGGTCCGACACTGTGATCCTAGCTATCCTGTTTCCTGGGACCGCAACGCTCCTCTTAAGTCCATTCTCTAGCTAGCTCATTTGACCCCTTCTGATTTCATCTGTTCCTCTTCTACCCACTGTCTTTCTTCTGTTCTCCTATTTTGGGGCATTTCCCACTGAGGCTTGAGCCTTAGTAAGAAGAACGAGTCAGCCGTCTTGGTGCCAACTTGGAGTGGGGATCAGCCCCCACAAGCAGATTCTCGTGTCAAAACTACAAGTCAGATCCTGATCAGTCACTGTGGAGCCAGCCTGAAACTCTGGTCCTAATCCTTTCAGGAAATGAAAGAGTTCAATGTAGTAATACTGAAGGAAAAAAAAATAGCAGAAAACACCTTATACTTACACGAACACCTTTAGGCCCAGGGCTACCTTGTGGCCCGGCTGAGCCCTACAAAGAAAAACAGGGAGACTTTGTTGACTACAAAGCATGCGATGTGCATAGGTCAGCAGAAAGCAGTGTACATTATTGTGGCTGTGTTCTCTTAGTAAAGTTCTCGATAGAGCAATAAAGGAATCTGCAAGGATTGATGGAGAAACAATTTTTTTGTGTTTTTCACTGCACCTGCCTGCCAGGGTAACCTGCAGCTCCAGCTTCCCCAGGAAGTCCTGGTATGCCCTAATGTGACGAGAGAGAAAGAGGGAGAGCGAGAGAATGAACAGTGAATAGGGAGATTAGGTGGACGGATAAAGTGAAAGGGGAGAAACGCAGACTTCTAGTAGCAGTGCCAGCTAAGGAATAAAACAAGCACTGTTCATTCCGAACAGCTCCGTCTACTAACTGCACCTTTCAGCACCCCTCCAATACACCCCATCCCTCACTATCTCAATCTGGCTTTTACTTCAGCTCATTGTTCACTGTTATGTGACTCATTCTTGTTATTGTCGTTGTTTGAGAAAGTGAAGAGTTTTAAGCGGGATAAAAAGAGCCATAAAAGGAAGCAGCTACTATAGGGGACAGCTGAAAGACTACCATAACTGGCTTGTCATACACTCATCTTTGAGCATTTTAAATATTTCCCCTGAAAACGCTACGTCCAGATGAACAGAATCAACTTTTGGGGATTTACTTACCTGGATGATTGAGCATGCATCAAGACATCTTGGCATTCGTTCATTTGCATTTGTGTACCAACCCAGTTCCTATTTGTATTTTTGTGACAAAGTACTAGCCAGAATCCAGCTACCTTGACTTTAACACTTTTAGTTTTTGGGGCAGTAACGCATGCTGTAGCACAAACCATGCACACAAATAACTACTTACTTGTTCTCCTGGTGGTCCAGGTGGACCCAGATAACCTTTAGGACCCTTAAAAAATAGAATGAAACAAGTACTTTTAGTAAATTTCAACTGAAAGAAAAATGGTAACTAAGAGTAACTAAGCTGCCCTGCTAGCAGCATTAAAAGGCATAAAAGCTAAATGCTGAATTAAGAATATGTACGCCAAATGTGAACTATTAAGAGAGCAGTCAATCTAATCAAAATATCATGTTGAGTGTTGAAACAAAACATGAGGATGAAGTCAGGGGATTACCAGCTTCAGTAGGATTCAATACTTGGGAACCATGAATGTATGGGTCAGGTTCAAAGAGTTTAACCAACCACCCCACTGGACAAACCCCAAGCAGTGCACTAAACAAGAAGAGCCAACAGTAAAACTAGAAAAAAGAAGGGTAGTTAATCACTTTGATGAAGTAAAGAAAAAAACAGTGGGATAATAAGAGATGTTATGGATTTCCTGTGGGCAGTTTTTGTGTTACTACTTTAAAATTTCCAAAGTCATAGATAATGCTTTAAACCTGGGTCAGTAACCTTATCCTGACTTTGTATGTCCTGTGTAAACATGGGAAATTATGCAGTTTTGTATCAGTGAAAATAATAATAATAATTCATGTTTCTGTGGGAAAGTCTGTGGGCAGGGACACTTTTTGGGACTGGCCAAAGGACGTGTGATAAAACAATATATAACAAATCTGTTACATGTGACATCCCTGTTTCAGAAATTTGCTCCTCAAACAGTTTTCTTTCAGTTTGTGCCATCTAGTTTTAACCAGTCTGTGTCCCATTTTACATCAAGACAGTTTATAAAAACATCCACAGCACATTTCTGAGTTCTGTGTGGTTTTAAAACAAAGTGATACAATTAAAACACAAAAAATTTTCATTCTGCAGAAAGTGATTAAAGTGGTTGAGGAAACAGTTTAGTGACTCTGGTCCAAAGCCAGCCCTGGGCTACAGCCAAATCCCGCATTTAGTTAAGTAAGCACGTTTTCTTTGTAAGCTAAACAGGATTTATTGTTGAGTAAATCAGAGCTATTCTCCTCTTAAGCGCTTTATTTTTCCTTTTGACGTGATTATCAACAACAGATGTTTACGGCTACAAAACACAAGGTCAGGGCCAGGTCAGCGTCTTTTTCGGGGAAGAAAGAGGGCTTCTTGAACAGTATCAGTGTCTCTGTCATGTACTTCCGAGGTTGTGACATATGACCGTCACGCCCAATAAAAGGCCCACGCAGGGCTAAAGAGCATAGGTCCGGTAATTTCCTCTGAAAATACCTGATGGGCCACAGGGGGTGTGCTGGATGTATTAAGTTTAGCTACTGCAAAAACTGATGTGGCCTCTTGGGATTCAAGGTTAAGGCCAACTATGTGGAACCAGATTCAGAATTTCATCAAGAAGCTACCTGTAGATACAGCCATGTGAGGAGCAGGGCCACCCACTATAACAGAATAAATCTACTGAGTTCATGGGTTCATGCCAAGAAAAACTCAAACACAACAGCAGCGATGTGTGGCTTTAAGTAAAACTATAAAGCCTAAAAAGAATTTAAGGCTGTCAGTTGATAATTATGTATCAATAATGCTTTTCATTTTACCCGTCACTGCATCTATGAAATTCTCTGTTTTAAAGCATGGCATGACAGTGGATGTCTGGTACCCAAGACAGTACCGTATCACCCCATTAGAGCACTTCGCTCTCGCACTGCAGGTTTACTTGTTGTTCCTAGAATCCAGCTTCCAGTTTGGATTCGGGAGACAGACACTATCTCTACTTTTAAGATTAGGCTTAAAACTTTCCTTTTTGCTAAAGCATATAGTTAGGGCTGGACCAGGTGACCCTGAATCCTCCCTTAGTTATGCTGCAATAGGTGTAGACTGCTGGGGGATTCCCATGATGCACTGAGCATTTCCTTTTCTGTCATCTTTCTCACTCAACATGTGTTAATAGACCTCTCTGTATTGAATCATACTTGTTATTAATCTCTCTCTCTCTCTGTCTCTCTTCCACAGCACGTCTTTATCCTGTCTTCCTTCTCTCACCCCAACCGGTCGCAGCAGATGGCCCCGCCCCTCCCTCAGCCTGGTTCTGCTGGAGGTTTTTTCCTGTTAAAAGGGAGTTTTCCCTTCCCACTGTCGCCAAGGTGCTTGCTCATAGGGGGTCATATGATTGTTGGGTTTTTTCTCTGAATGTATGATTGTAGGGTCTACCTTACAATATAAAGCGCTTTGAGGCGACTGTTGTTGTGATTTGGCGCTGTATAAATAAAGCTGAATTGAATTGAATTGAAATGGAATATTGCCCATGCTATTGATCCCATGGTCCAGGGAAAGGTGCTTTTCCTCTTTCAGATGACCTCTGACCTTAAACCTTAAAAGCCAGGTTTAGCTTTGAGCAAAGCAGCACTACGTCCTAACAGTCAGTTTCAAGCTCTGACTGAGACAGAGAGGAAGAAACAGGATCGACCTCACATGGTAAGGTAAAGATGTAGGAAAGGAAGATGAGCAAGAAAAGATGGGCTCATATATTTCTTTCTGTTAGATTACAGTGAAAATATAAAGACACACAGACTGTAGACGGAGAACTGTGGCAAGCAGCAATGACAGGGGCCACTCTGATTCACCTCAATACAAAGAATTAAAAGGAAACAGTAAATGGTAAAAGTAAGATAAAAGTTGTGGTCCCAGTGACTTTTTTAAAGAATTATAAAACAACAAAATGACATTGTACAGTACATAAACATGTACTTTTTCACAGATTGAAAGTCTTTTATGCTCTCATTTATTGGTAGCCACAAGCAGTTTTATAGAATAAATGTTACCAGTAAGCCTGGAAATCCATTGGGTCCAGGACGACCTGGTGGTCCTCTGTCACCCTAATAAAACAAAGGAAAAAGAAAGCACCGTCATTACTAAATGCCATAAGCAAAAATGTGTTCAACTCAATACTAAAGCTTCATAAACGCATTACACCAATGAATATTTCATGAAAGTGATGCAATGGTTGAAAAAGGAAGTAGCTTTTCTGGTTAAAATGAGAAATGTGGGTGGCCAGTGCAAGCAAAATAGGCAGTGCTTGACCAGTTAGATATAAAATTAGGCATCAGTTAACACCAATGTGAACATGATCGCTCTCCTTACATCTCAGAATAGAGTTCTGTCTCATAAAAAGGATCTTATAGTGCCTGTTCCATCCAGTTGTGGCTGTGGCCGGCTAATCCCTCTGTGTGCTACCTCAGCTGCCACTTGTTAAATCTGTTTTTTCTGTCGTGGATCTGACTGTGTCCTGTTGTCAAGAGCTTGGCCATCTTAGAGGGGAGCAGCATTTTTGGTTTAATCCTGTGCTCGCTCAGAGAAGGCTCAGCTTACACTTGTTTGAGTTCAGTTACGATACTGCACACTTGACTTTACACATGCACAAAAAGAGGTAGCAGCGCAAAGTAAACAAGGAAATTACACTGTGATTCATCATTTGGACAGCTGAGTTGTTTCTTGCTAAACATTATTAGCAAGGAGTAAAGCATCTGTTTATTAATCCTCCATCACTTTTACAAGAAAAGCCCACACAGTGAAAATTCAGATTTAATGATACAGAGGAGATCGAAATATTCTTATTCTGATTTTAAAAAACAAATAAAGGGAAGTTGAGTGTGCATATGAGAAATTAACTTGGCTAACAGATTTTAACCAGCATTTTTTCTAATTGTAACACCCCGATTTTTTATATTCACAGTGCATGGTAGTGCAGAGGTCTGTGCGCTATTTGAATGTTTTCTTCTCTTCAGGTGCTTTAGTTTCTTCTCATGGTCCAAAGACATGCATGGGTTATGTTAACAGGCAATCCTACACTGGCTTTAGGTGTGAATGTGAGTGTGAATGATTGTCTGTGTCTCTGTGTTAGCCTTGTGCTAGCCTGGAGATGTCCCATGGGTTCCTCCTGGTACACAACAATGCTCAGCCTCATCTGGTGAGAGTATGCAGGCAGTTCCTGGCCTCACCTAACCTACATCCAACACAACATCTCTGGGAAATTATGTTTTAGTCCATCCAAAGCCGCCACGTTCCACCTCAGACTGTCAGGAGCTCAGTGATGCCCTGATGCAGATCAGGGAGGAGATCCCCAGGAAACCATCCATCATGTCATTAGGAGCATGCCCCAGTGTTGTCAAGCATGAATACCAGCATGTAAGGCCATACGGACTAATGAGTATTATTATGAATTGATGCAAAGAGGTTTCTGCAAAATGGACTAGCCTGTTGCATAATTTCTTCACTTTCATTTTCACCAAACTGTCAAGATGCCCATAAATGGACTCTACCCCAGTGCTGCTCACCCTAAATTTGCTTCTGGGCAACAAAAAACATTTCCCTGGTATTTCCAAAATGTTTCCTCAGTGTTTTAAAGACTTCCCAGCATGCCTTTGTTTTGTTGACTCAATTTGAGCAGTGTGAAACAACACTCGGAGCTGCATACATCTTTTAAGTCTCATGGAGGTACAAGAGTGATAACAGCACTGCACTAAGAATGAACTTGAAATTAATACTGGATGAACCCTACAGTTTTGGTCTTAACTGAAAGTTCACATGAATCTGTCTACCCCAGCGAGGATTTAAAGAGAGCTGTGATTCTTTCCTATACAAAGATCCTCAAACTTGAGGGAAGATGGAAACGTTTGGATCTTAATCAGTTCAAGAAATGTAGCAGTGCTTCTCAGGAATATCATTACTGTAATCATGTTTGAAGAGGAAAATGAGACAGAAATGATGATAGACTAAGCAAAGGCCAGCCGTGATGATGTCAGACAAATCCGTGACAATAAAATGACTCAGAAATGCATAAAAAAAGGCTTTAAAGTCAATGTAGAATGAATTCATTGGGATAAAGAAAACCATACCCTCAAAGTCATTGTTGCAGCACTTGAAAACAAATTTATACTGAAAACACCTCGTAAAATTAAATGAAAAATCTGTTTTTCATCATCCATGAATGAAAACTGTTTAGTATTTTGTGACTTGTCACGGCTTGCTGAATAATCTTTAGTACTCACTCTACTGTATGAACTGTGTCAACATTTTGGGATCATTTCACAACATTACAAAAAAACCAATGAATCCCACATCAAAAACCAAAAGCTGCCAGTAAGTGAAAAGAGATCATGAGACAAACATAGCAAAGAGCAGAGGGACAGAGAGCCGGACACAGAGACCAGTGGCAGATTCCTCACCTTCTCTCCCGGTGGAGCCTGACCTGGAGACAGCCCAGGGTCTCCCTTTGAACCCTAGAACAGAAACAGGGTCACAAGGTCAGAATGTCAGACACTCAGTGTATTTATAATCTATTGCTGACACGCACATCCAGATATAACCACACCTCAAAAATAGTATACATAAAGATTCTGATTTTGAGAGGTCCAAAAATAAGTATGCAGAATAAAGCATGCATAACATGCAGCCTGCAGTGCTTGATTACTCGATTTACACTGTATGTTAAAAATGTATGTGAACCCTTAAGATAGCTGTCAGCCAAAGGCTAAGTGGTGGCAACCAGAAAAACAATATTGGGGGTAAAGGAGTGAGTCTGATGCTAAAGTTGATGCTCATCTCATATAAAAGACATCTGGAAAGGCTTATAACAAAGAATGACTCATTAGATACATTTGGGAAATTTAAAAGTAATTTTAGATCCTAAAAACAGAAAATCAGCTGAAGGAAGGAAGGAAGGAAGGAAGGAAGGAGCTGATTACCACCTTTTTTCATTGGTCCGCATGCAGCATTTTGTGTGGTATGAAAAAGCAAAGCATACCAAATTCAAAGCCATCTGGTGTAGGATGACAGTCAGAGGCTTTAACCTTCAGCCGGGTCCATAAGTAATTGGACATCTTGATAGTTTTATTTATAATCTGCTGTAGCAGTGTAAAGAGGCAATGTCCAAAAACTTACAGACCTATCCGTATAATAGACACGTATCACCTGTGAGTCTTTGATGGGTTTAATGAAGACGAAAGATACGGTGGCTCTTAGTCTGTTTTACTTAGTTATTTGGTTATTAAAGTGAAAGAAACAGTCGACTCCAAACACACAGCCAAAGCAGGGCTCCCCAGATAGATGATTTCCAGAGAACAGCAATATTGCTCATTAACAGCCAGAGGTCTCACGCCTTTCCTCCCCAGTATGAAACAGATTAAGGTCAGAACATCTTTTCTGTTGTGATTCAACTAAAAATAATATTCTCCAGACAGCAGACAGCCTTAAAGATGCAATGCCAGTAGACTGTCACATTATTTTAGCGCCAATACTTAATCTGACATTCCAACTTGCTGTTGTCACCACTAAAGTGTCCTGGTGAGGAATAGTTAGCTGTTCCTGTGAAGCAGGAGGAACAGCCAATACAATACAACATTTTGCACACTGTAAAAAATATTTGGGTTTGGATACTAAGAAAATGAGTGAGTCAAATATATTTTGTGACAGTTAAACGAATGTGTTTTACATGCATGATGAGCTGAACACGTGTGACAGACCCTCTTTTTTACTTTCACTTTCACTCTTGTATCTTCTACACATGGGAAGAGACAAACGTACTGAAATGTGGAGGTGAACAGACAGGCACCTAAAGGGAATGTTTCAAAGGGAATGTGGCTTCATTCTAACGTCACAATTTTCCATTATATTTATGTCATGGCTTACTTTGAGGAATGTTTCTGCAGCTGAACTATACCGGAGAGTAAGAGGAGGGACTAAAAGAAAACTGATTCTGAATTGAACCTGTTTGATTGCATTGTGTGATTATTCCAATGACTGGAAACCTACAAACAAAAACAACCAGAAATGGGCGTCAGGAAGGTCATTCCAGAGTCTTATTGGCAGTATCTCTAAAGAAATGCAGATTCCAAAATCAAACAATTGTACACAAGTAAAACTCCTCAGGGTAGCTCAAGCCCTGCTATGAACTGGAAACTCCTGGAACACCAGTGTCACTGTCCACAGCGAAGTGAGTTTTACATCGCAATAGACTGAAAGGCGACTGACATCTTCAAGCGTGACTGAGACTTGCTACTGCCCACATGGAGAAGGCAGATACCTTCCAGAGAAATGTTTTAGGGCCAAATGACACAAACTTTGAGCGATTTGTCCACAGTGGAACGGCCTTCCTACAGCCCTGGCCTCAACCTTATTGAACATTTGTAGACTGTGCTTAAAAGCAAGTCTGTGCCATGAAAACAACTACTGCAAAAAAACGTGGTCAAATATCCAGCCAGGATTATGCCACAACTTCTTAATGGCTACAAAAAGGATCTGGTTAATCTGCAACTTGCTAAGGCACATTTAATCCAATAATAGTGAGGGTGCCGCTATACTTTTTACAGAAAATCCAAAATAAATTCAAACTTGAGCAGCAATTTTTTTTTTCCAGAATTTCAAGATTTTGTACAGTCATTCCACCCTGGGAAAAGAACTTAAAAAACAAAAAACAACACGACATCCATTCCCACAATTGTTGGATGTAAACTTTTGACCACAACTGCGTAAGTACCTCTCCATTTGCCTTTTCTGAATCCGTTTGTGAAAATGTACTAATTTATCAAAAGGAAAACACAAAGTGAATTCGAGTGTGTTACAGTTCAGGTTTTGCTTTTTTCCTTCAATTGTTTTTTTGAATATTGTTCCCTTCTGTACACATGATATCTTTATTTTAGTCTTCTCTTTGCATAAGTAACCTATTTAAATGTGACTGGTATTCGTTGTTTGCTAATAATAGACTGATGAGTGCCACATAAATGATGGTTGTGCCACTCATCACAACTTGGTTCAGAAGGAAAAGAAAATCATTTAAACGTTTTGGTAAATCCCATTTTTTACATTTTTCTTATCCGTCTACACTCACTGCAAATAAAGATTACCTGCTTGTGTTTTTCAGCATCATATTTCCGTAGTTTTGACTGACACCCAATGAGGCATACAAAGGCTAAGCGGGTGAGAGAACAGAAATCCTGCCATACCATAAAACCAGTTCCTTCCTGTTTAAAAAACAGTCGGCTGAGCATAAAGTCGACAGCCTGACAGGCTTTTTCAGGTTAAGGGCTTATCTTTATAACATTTCAGATTAGGCTTCAAAAATGTAAGATTGGCTCAGCGTCAGTAACCATATTCCCAGTGTCCTAGAAACAAAACACATTTCAACAAGAGATGTTTTCCAAAACTGAGACAAAGAGGTTCTCAGTCGCTTCCCTGCCTCCGCAAAGGGTTTCAGGGGCTGAGAATGACTCACTGACCGGTCACTATGGTATTAGATACTCTTTTATTTTTCCACATGAGTGTGGGAGTAAACGCTGACAGAACAGAAAGCCGGCAGGTGGCCTGCCGTTGCATAATAGCTGATCAGTGGACCTTAGCCAAATCTCAGCGTCTCAGCAAGGTCAGAGGTGATACAGAATAAATCCACCTTTCTGTGCTGTTTCAACAATCAAGGAAGAAAAACAACATTTGGTAGCCTCATAAATAAAATTCTTCTCTCCGTGTACTAACAAAGTGAAGAGGCATTCGCTTGGCGGAAAGTTTGGCAATCAGCGATAAGGAGGGAAGGGTAGGACAACCACTTATGCTTCGGTTCACTCCTGTAGCGGGAGTGTTTGTTGATTGATTGCTTGGTCTTGGCAGCCACTCTGTGGGTAGATAGTAAGGAATACCGCCACCACAAACATCTGCATGGCGCTGCCCACATTCTCGCTCAGCCTTACTGATGTTTTTGGTCCTAAGCTGGGGAAAAAGCTTAGCAGTGATGCTTTCTGTCAGATTTTTTTCCCCCCTTTTTATATGAAATCAGTGCTATGGTTAATGATCCAGGACTGGCACAATTATGCCCTGTGGTTAAAGCCAAGGTAATAACGATCTAAGCTAAGGGTATCATTTAAACAAACAACCGCCTTTGTCTCCTCCTGGTGCACGGTGTCAATATACTGGCCTGCTATTATCATGCTTGCCTACATCTGGCTGTGTTTAATTCCTCTTGCACACGCTCTCTTCTCTTCAGGGAACAACACGTCAGCCGCTATAATTGATGCCATTTGCTATATAGTAAAAACTTTAACTACGGAAGAGTAAATTTCCATAAGTTTGCAGGATTGCTCAGATAACTCAGCCACTTAGTGGCATCACTGCTGATGTGTTTGATTGATTTAATGTTCAAACAGGCAAAGCGCAGACTCTATCTAACAACTGTGTACAACTATCCTTTAAAAACAAACTCTTGACATGCCTCTAACTGAACTAGCCATTATGTCAAGAAACGCTGTGTGTGGCCTTGTCAGGAGAAGACAGCATGAATGCAGGACGCCGCACTGATGAATAGCATGATTAGATCTATTGCCAATAAGAATAAAAAAAAACAAAAAAAACATGGCAGGTTGAGTGTATTTATACAGTTTTTCGGTATAACTGTCTTCTCAATGCATTTTACACTATAACCCACATGCACTGATGGTGCGTTAAAGCCAATTCATCATTTCAGTAGTTTCCTAAAGTACACTTTGAAAAGTCGACTAAAACAGCGAAATCAGATCACTGAGCTTCTGATTAATTTACATCCCACACTATTTCCTTATCCATAGCCACAGCCAATGGATTCAGCACCCCAACTACTAGAGCAGTGACGACATGGTTATCAAAACCCACTAATGTGACAAGTCCTTTTCAAACAAACCAGCACTTAGCCACGGGTTTTCCACTTCTTTACAAAACAGGGTGACTAAAAGCATATGGCTAGATCTTTTTAAAGAAAGAGTGTGAAAGCGGAGCATAACTGAACAACATCCCTGGCCTGTGTGTTGGGTTCAGTGGTGCCCCATGTGGCTGTGAGGAGACGTTCTCCACACCCATAGGGAGTGTACTAGCCAGAACTCTGTGTGGTACTCTCACAGAGTGCTGTTTATGCACCCCACTCCTTCTCCTATTGGAGAATACCACTCACCTTGGGTCCAGGTGGTCCAGGCTGTCCTGGGTTTCCATGTGGACCAGGGGGACCCTGGAACAGACACAGGAGAGAAACGTCAAATTGCTGTGCATTGCTGTCAACAGCTCAATTTGAGATGAGTTCAGAACAGCTACATGTTCCCCAGCAATTTAAAATAAAAGTGATGAAACAAGAAAGTTGCACAGAGATATTGCTGTTTCCTCAGAAGTGAACACACCATTAGGTTTGAAATGAACAAATAACTCTATTCTATCACATTTGCCCTCAGTGCAAATCAGTAATTCATGGAACCAAAGAGTTATGCAACCACATGTGCTTAAAGCTACATGTGCACAGTTAAATGCACACTCGCACATCCACCATAAATGCACTGCATTCCTCCACATCTGTACCCCTGCTGCTTACCAGGCTTTTCTGCACTACAACAAAAGCTAAAAAAGAAGCTCCAGCTTTTCAGTGCTGTGCCTATTGTCTTTTGAATGAACTAAGGTCCACCTTAAAGAACAAATGGAATTAATTTCTCTGATGGCACAAACATTAGATTCTCTTACTGCAACTCAGCAAGACAAAAGCTGCTATGATAATCATCACCTCTTCCCCCCAGCACAGATTTGTTATAAGATACAATATCATCTTTCTGCACAAACACATCTGAGTGCTAATATGACATTAGCACTCATATACAGTTGCCTCTTGCACTTGCAGGCATGATAGTTCACACTAGTTGAAAGCACTGACAACAACATCAGCAATGTCTGTAATTCGTTATCCCATGTCGTCATGTCAAAGACTTTATGTGACGGGGGGACGGTTCTGGACCGCGAAGTCCATTATCCTGTGCAGATACAGCAGAGACACAGTTAGAGTGCGCTGCCCTCAGCTTTCCAACACAATGATCCAAAGCCTCATCCTGTTTCTACTTTCAGACTTAGCCTGCAGGGTTATAAGTATGCTCTATACCAGCCATGTGTTTTACAAACCTGTAATAGGAGACATGTTTAACTGAATGCCACCTCTTAGGGTCTACCAGCCTGTCTGTCTTTCTTTAAGGATGCTTTCATGCTGTTAAAATGCAGACTTAAGTTAAAATCTTCCCTTCAAGTGGAATCAGTCCACTGGCGTAACAGCAATGCCAAAACTGAGGCTCAGGCAAAACAGTACCAAGTCCTATGACGTAGTTGTGAACCTTCCTCATCTTTTGCTGCAACTAACATGATGCCATCTGACATAATGCTTCAACAGCTTGGAGAGCTATAAACTCCTGTATGTGAGTGTTACATATTGCCTCTTTGTCACATCTGAAATACTGTGACTAAACTCAGAGAGGAACTCATGTACACATAGGCACATAAGGCCCACTCGCCTAAATAAACTAACATGGTTTTACCACATTAATAATCAATGCATTGGCGCTGAAACTCGGGAGTCATTGCTTGATGTGGTTAAGAAGCAGGTGCTGAAATCTACAAGTAATCAACTTAATTGTGCTGAATGTTTTCTTTAAGTGCAGCCGGTATTTCCATTCCATCAGTTAAATTAGCCATGATGACACATCTCCGCATGGTCGAGCAAAAACGGGACTGAAGTTATTCTTATTTACGACTTATTTATACCTTCCGTCCGACACTAAAAATAAAATGCGCCTTGTTCTGTTTAAAAGATGCCTCCAGGGCCTGTGGCGTGATTGCGGCGTTGCATCATCAGCCTTAACAGATGTATACAAAGTAGTCTTGAGATCAGAGTGGATTTAATCACGCTAACCACAACACTGTCTGTCAGCACTGCTTTCCTGACGGTCGCAGATGTGGTGGTGACTAGCAGAAAAGTACATGAAGAGTGATTTTGCATAGATTACTCACCCGAGAGCCTCTTTTTCCTGGAGGACCAGGTAAACCAGGGGGACCGGGAGGACCCTAAACCAGAAAGACAGAGGGATGTGGAAAGGAAGGAGATATAGATAGAGACAGGGAAGGGGGAAAAAAAGATGTGCGTTAATGGCAAGCAATAACATGTAGTTCACTGTCTCGGCCTCTGCAATGATGAGTTTAGGCTGTATTTATGTAGGAGCTGCAAAGTTTAAAGAAAAGAGTCAAATGTTTGCATCTACAAGCCCAATCAAGAAAGTCCTGATCAAGTAAAGCAAGTTACATTCTCATTATTAGACAGACACCGGTGTTCTCTGACTAGCCTATTCCTAACCACCATCCAATATATGTATAATGTATACAGGGCTAAACAGCATTGAATGGGCCAAAATGGAAGCAGAACCACAAATTCTGCCTGTGCTGAGAAATCAAGAAGTTAATAAGAAACATAAACATGTGCATTCAGTCCTAGTCTAAGCAACAAATGTAATTAAGGATATCATAGGAAGATATTTTATCATTCAAGGTTTTGTTTTGTTGGAAACTTAGTGAGCTCATACAGTCCAAATGTAGATCCAGCTTTTTCTTTTCTGTATTTATTTGTTCATTTATTTAAAAAAATGTGCTCTCTCAACATTCTCATACATCCTGTTATTAAATGCTTCACATTATATGCCAAATGTGTGGAAAGGAGTTTTAGAAAATATAAGTAGAAACCAGAAAATCTATACCTAGGTGACAAATGACCACATGATATCACCTGCCAAGTTAGGCCTAGGTCTGGCCTTTGACTGGATCATTGAATCACCTTCATTCTTTTTTTCACCATTATGTTGTAGACTTGCTGCTGTGCTTGGCATCGTTGTCCTGTTATGACCCAGTTTGGCTCAGGCTGTCTAACAGATGGCCCCACAGTTGACTAGAATACTTTGGCATACAGAGGTCTTCAAGGTCAAATCATTGACTGCAAGGTCCCCAGCATTCACCGTCTCCTCCACCGTGCTGACAGTCTGTATAACATGTTTGTGCTGATTTGCTGTGTTTGATTCACACCAAATGTGGCGCTGTTAGTCTTGGCCAAGCATCTCCACTTTGGCCTCTTCTGTCCAAAGGACATCGTTCCAGGATTCTTCTGGTTTATTCAAACACATCTTTGCAAACTCCAGCTGTGCTGCCATGTTCGTTTTAGAAATAAGAGACTTTGCCTTGAACAAGCTGTACTTGCTCAGTCCTTTTCAATATATACAATAACCATGAAATTTAACATGTTAACTGGCACCTCTGGTGTCTGAGATGTAGCTCTTACATGGTCAGGCCATGAGGTGAACTTGCTGGAACATGGGGAAGACTGCGGCCTTGTGTAGTCTTGAAAGCTCGAGACCAGCAGACTGCCAAAACCTCTGCTTTTCTGCTAAAGATGCACACACTTGCAGATAATCGATCAATCAAGCACATTTGATTAGCAGCACCTAGCTGCTACTTTCCATCTATGGAAGCAGTAAGGGTTTACTTAGTTTTTAACAGGGCTGTGTGCCAGACACTAAATGCACTCTGTTTAGCTGTGTAGAAAGATTAAAATGTTTTGGGAAAAGGTCAGAGTCACATGTAAGAAATACTTTTACACCATTTACTTCTCTCACCAAAACAATGTCAATATTCCCAAAACTAGATGATAAGACTGACTGTTTACTGTTCAGTGTTTTTAGGGCGCTCTGGAGCATCCCTTGTCAGAGAAGTAGATGGGCAGAGAGGGATACATAAATAAAGAAACAGCTGTTTGTTCCTCCAGACTCCCACATACAGAGACATGGAAAGTGTGAGCACACCACCGCCTTCGCCACAACAACAGGGCCTAAAGAAACGGAGGCACTGATCGACTAAAATGACTGTATTCAAATGCTTCATCTGTGCTGCCAAGATAGGGGTCAAATATTCAACAGTGTCCAGTGAAAAGGTCAATTTTCTTGAAAGTTGAAGGGCAAAATGAATCTTCTTTTGAAGAAATCTTTTTAACTGCTGCACTGCGTGCGATAAAGTTGAGTTGATTCACACAAACCAATGTACATCGTTTACACACAGCAACTTACTTTCAAAGGGGAAGGAGGAAATTAATGAGTGAATTTCACTCCAGTCCTGTATTTTATTTTTTATTGGCTGTATTTCAGTGAAAACAATTTTTTATGTGTATTTGTGTATGTGTTTGTTATAGTTTATGCAAGTCTGTTGTTTACACTGCTGTCTTTCTTGGCCAGGACACTCTTATAAAAGAAAATTTGAATCTTAAAGAGTCATTTTTTTCCTGAATAAATAAAGTTATAATAAATGAATAAATAAAATAAATAAAAATTTGGTGAGATTCTTTTAATGTCCTGGGACTCGAGTTCTTGTTTTGGGATTGTTTTTTTTTTAATTTCTAAGAGCTATATGGGATAAGCTGGACCTGATAAATACAAAAACCAAGCATCAGCTATGATTTCAACTTTCAAATATTTCAATATTAACACTTGGAATAGCTGAGGCAAAAAAAATGTATAAAGGACGCAATTGGACACAACCAGTGACCTGTTGAGGCCAATCAAACACATGAAAGCAGCAGAGTATAACAGTATTTCAGTGTTTTACATTGCAATACCGTATAAACATAAAGACACCAAATATCGTCTTGATGCATTCTCAATCATCCAGGAAAGTAAATCTCCAAAAGTTGAATCTGTTCATCTGGACGTAGCGTTTTGTGGGAGAAACGTTTCGTCACTCATCCAAGTGACTTCTTCAGTCTCAGCTGACTGCAGGTTTCCCCAAACCTTATAAACAGTACATTTGCATAATGACTGAAACCAGCCCACTGAAGGAACAATGGGCTGTGAGGTCAGTTCCTTAATCATAATTATGCAAATTCCCATGACCATTGATCAACAATCACTGACCAAAACCCACTGATCAAAGAACACTGATCAATGGCCATGAGTACCATTCACAGAGAGTTGGGGAATGGCTGCAATCACAGCGTTGTAAGATGGCGAAAGATGTACCCTTAGGCCCCCTCCTCGATTCAGAGATGGTCTTTCCCTTTTCACGTAAATGGCCTCCTTGACTCCGTGCTCAAACCAGCGTTCTTCCCTGTCCAGGATGTGTACATCCTCATCGTTGAAAGAGTGTCCACTGGCCTGTAGGTGTAAATAAACTGCAGAGTCCTGGCCTGATGAGGTTGCTCTTCTGTGTTGTGCCATCTGCTTCGCTAGAGGTTGTTTGGTTTCCCCGATGTATAAATCCTGGCAATCCTCCTGGCACTTAACAGCGTACACTATGTTACTCTGTTTGTGTCGGGGGACCCGATCCTTGGGGTGGACCAGTTTTTGGCGCAGCGTATTTTGGGGTTTAAAAGCCACAGAGACCCGGTGTTTAGAAAAAATGCGTCTCATCAGGACGCTACAACACAGAGCGAACACCATCCCCACTGACAAAGCGGCCAGGGAGGTAGAAGAACAGCACATCAAGAAGGCCCTGAGTAAATGTGGTTATCAAAGCTGGACTTTTGTCAAAGCTGGGAAGGCACCTAAAGAAAGCTCCAGCCGATCCAGGAGAGAAGGACAACCGCTGCCCAGGCGAAAACCTGTAGTGATCCCATATGTGTCAGGAGTATCGGAACAGTTGAGACGCATTTTTTCTAAACACCGGGTCTCTGTGGCTTTTAAGCCCCAAAATACGCTGCGCCAAAAACTGGTCCACCCCAAGGATCGGGTCCCCCAACACAAACAGAGTAACATAGTGTACGCTGTTAAGTGCCAGGAGGATTGCCAGGATTTATACATCGGGGAAACCAAACAACCTCTAGCGAAGCGGATGGCACAACACAGAAGAGCAACCTCATCAGGCCAGGACTCTGCAGTTTATTTACACCTACAGGCCAGTGGACACTCTTTCAACGATGAGGATGTACACATCCTGGACAGGGAAGAACGCTGGTTTGAGCGCGGAGTCAAGGAGGCCATTTACGTGAAAAGGGAAAGACCATCTCTGAATCGAGGAGGGGGCCTAAGGGTACATCTTTCGCCATCTTACAACGCTGTGATTGCAGCCATTCCCCAACTCTCTGTGAATGGTACTCATGGCCATTGATCAGTGTTCTTTGATCAGTGGGTTTTGGTCAGTGATTGTTGATCAATGGTCATGGGAATTTGCATAATTATGATTAAGGAACTGACCTCACAGCCCATTGTTCCTTCAGTGGGCTGGTTTCAGTCATTATGCAAATGTACTGTTTATAAGGTTTGGGGAAACCTGCAGTCAGCTGAGACTGAAGAAGTCACTTGGATGAGTGACGAAACGTTTCTCCCACAAAACGCTACGTCCAGATGAACAGATTCAACTTTTGGAGACACCAAATATCGATATCTTATACATGCAGCAAATATAAAGTGTACATTTAATCAGACCACCAGATGGTGCTGTTGAGTGCTGTTTTTCTAGAGAGGTCAGCCGGTGACGATCAGCATGTGGGGCCAAGTTAGCAAACCAGAGATGTAGGCAGAAAGAAATGATAAAAGCACATTGCCATTTAAACATATACCGTATTTTTCGGACCATAAGGCGCACCGGATTATAAGGCGCATTAAGCGAAACAAAACAGTCAGATAAGTCAAACTTGACTCAACTCATTCTTCTTGCTTCCTCTACTTCCGTACCATTGTGTCGTTAATGTTGAATTCTCTCGCAGCTGCTCTATTCCCATGTTGTTGCAGTATATTAATGACTAACCTCGCATTGTGGATGGATTATCTCAGTTGTTCTGCTGACTTAAGTTTGGTCCGTTTACAGCATCCTGCCATGAGATTGCATTTGTCCCTAAGTGGAACAAAGTAAGCATTCATCCTTCAGCTTTACTGGGTTTATGTTATGCTAACATAGCTGTGTCGCTAGCGATTGCGTAGCTCATCATTATATACCAGCTAGTCCAACTTCAGTAACCCTACAAACGTCACTGCTGTTTAGTTTTCTGTCTTCATTTATGTTGGAAGTGATAGCAGAGCTATACGTTTTAATTTTTCCACAAATCTCTCAGAATATGCAATGTCATGTTTAGGGGAAACTAGCAAGCTAACTTCCTGATAACTTCTAACTCCATTAAGTTTAATAAATTCTGTTTTCATTGATGCCTGGTAGTTAAACTTAATAGTTACACCTGGTAATGCAGCAACGCTGATTATTTTATTAACGATGAAAGAATTTAGAGAGTTTTTAACTCTCAGTGATGCCGCAGTCTTCGTTTGACTTTGGGACCTGAGTTTGACCCGGGTTACTCCACGAGGCTCCTGACTATGGTAGCCGTAATGCTCCAGCAATCCATCAAACTTCGTAGCGTACCAAAGTCGTACTAAAACATTTTTGAGAGATTTTTGAGCGCCGTGTACCACATAAAATCGGTTTGGGGTCAGTAGCACAACCAGAATTCATACATAAGGTGCACTGAATTATAAGGCCCACTATCGATTTTTTTTTTTAAATTAAAGGATTATAAGTGCGCCTTATAGCCTGAAAAATACAGTGAAGGTTTTTTTTTTATTTATTTTTTTTAGCAAAGCCGGGACAAAGGAGATGGATATGACACCTGGGATTTGCAAGGACGTTTGTATGGAAGTAAAATACTCTGGGAATACTGGAATAAAACAGTTTATCTCATGCAACATCATCTTAAGGTCGTAGGCAAAGAGTAGCAAAACTAACAGTGATTTAGCTCAGCCAAAAGTCCAGCCAACCCCGTGGCCCACTTAACTAAACAAAGCTACATCCTAATTCAGAACAAGCTACAAAAACAATGCAGTCCATAGCCTACTCCATGCGCAACAACCCGCATCCATACCATGCTGCAGAAAGCAGGGGCCTTTGTTACGTGCTCATGACACCCAAGCTCTACAGAGAAGTGAAGCGTAAAGCTGATGAAAGTCCGAGTATAGTAGTCAGGACCACATTAACTTCCGACACGTGCTGTGGAGTTCAATGTTATATGTTACTATATTAGCTCATTATCTCACAGAGGACTGGCAATCTACGTCTCATCTTCAAATGACATCTAAGAGCAGAGTAGTCCAAACTTGCATAACTCAAACTGAAACAACTGCAAACTCCTTATCTTCTCAAATGCTTTTATTGTCAGTGGAAAACTTGGTTTCCCTTTTGAAACTTCAGAGAACACTAGAAGTGATAAGCTCCCATCAGTCCTCCCATCAGCTTGGGCGTGACATTTGCAGTGGGGTCAACCTACTCATAATGTTGTGTCATAAAATTTGGGCCAATATCAAAGCAGTGAGTCATTTTAAATTGGGTTTTTTTTGTCACTGTGAGTAAAAGAAATCATATACATCATATTATAGACAAAGGGGAAATACGACACGCTTTCTTCTGGTGCGTCTTTGCTTGTTTTGAATTTTCTTAATGAAAAAAGTGCAAAAATGCGAAAGCACAAATTAAATAGGCCGCCTGTACTCGTCCAGTTATGTGGCTGAAAAACTGTGAAATACTTCCCTTGAGGAAACAGGCCAGCTTGTCTTCAAGTTCAAACAAAGAACTAGCCACTGACCTTCAGCTGACCCAGCATTCAAAACATGCCTGCATCTAAGCGGTCAGAGTAGCCAAGACACACAAACTGTCAAAGATAACAGCACCGAAGGACAAACATTGTGGCTAATTAAACATTTTTTGCCAAAATACGATCCGCTGGAAAAAGCCCTGTGACTTAAACTGTGTCATGTTCACAATACTCGATTATGCCTCCAAAAAATGATTTTCCCATAGAAATAAAGTGCATCTTTAATTCTGTTTTAAGGGAATTGTAGTTTCTCTCCAAGAAAAGAGCTTGTCCATAATAGGACACTGGAAGCACATCTCAAGTCATGAGACAATGTTAACCATGTTAGAAGATTCTCATCCATTCCCTTGGGTACAAGAATCATAACATTTGGTTAATGTTTGGTCTCCTGGAAGGAAACAAGGGTAGGAGAGCGAGATCATGATATGGACAAAATAAGTTTCCCTCAAAACATAATTGAGAATGAAGTATAGCAGCATAGGAGTGTCCTTTTAACAGAATACTGCAGTACAGCTCAATCAGGCTCTGGGACATGTAGATAAATTGAAACAACGACCCTGGATAACATGTATCTCTCCCCACAGGTCTGCAGCCACTTTATAAGAAGGCAAGATGAATCCAAGCATTCTGCATCATTATACACTCACAGGTTTATACCGAGCACCAAGAATGCCTAACACATCTCACACATGGAAACATAAGCCACACGCATGAACTACGAGTGTGTCCAGAGCCAAAGTTCTCCTGATAGCTAGCTTACATCATGGCCTGGATCAAGTGCGTTTTTTTTCTTTTTTTTTCTTTTTTTTTTAAATCCCGGGGTATAGCTCCAGCCTTCCAAAGATTTATCCTCTGACATAAGAGCAAAAATACCTAGCAGTACTTAACAACTTGTAGATACAGGAAAAAAAGCACACTGCTTGGACATGCCATCACCTTTAAATCACTACATTTCACAGCCAAAACATTTTGCATGTCTCCTGAGTGTAATCAAGCCACATTGTGGCTCACTCTGAATTTTACTCTAAAATATACATAGCAATGCACTGGTTTGCATATCAGTGCTCTTTATAGGCACTAATTCTCTGCTTGTCATTCATAAATTCAGTCACTTACCGGAGGACCCGGCTCTCCTTTGGGGCCACGTAAACCATCTTGGTAGTCATAGAAGAACTCTGGCTCCTCGTATCCATAATCGTACTCTCCCATGTCTACGTCATCATAGCTGCCATCCAAATCATGCTGCTCTGAGGTGTCCACCTGATTCTCCCTGTACAAAGTAGTGCTGTTGGCTCTCAGATGAGTCTCTGGGAAATGATGGGTTGTGGAGCCAGAGTCCCTAGAGCTTGTGATGGAGTTGTTCCTGAGTTCTTCCTTTAGTTGGCTCTGTCTGACCAGGGAAACAACACCTGTAGTGGCATCCGGACTTGGCTGTTTTCTGGAATTTCTCTCTTCTTCTGTGCTGTTTTCAGAGTGTTCCGTGTCCCCCTGGGGCCTAGTGTCGTTAGCCAACACATTTTTGGTAGTGGTGGTTGTTGTGCTATAGGCAAGACCCAGAGCTGCTTGACTACTTGGCGTAGTTACGGTGGGGCTATAAAGCTGGAGTGATGATGTGGCAGAGTGGGATAATGGTTCCAATGTGGAAATGTTTTCTTGGTCCCCCAGATGAGGTCGTATTGGTGGGCTCAGAGTTGAATGTTGCGTGACCAAACGATCTGGGGATAGTTTAATGGCTGCTGTGGATCCGACGGGTGTATTTTGAGTAGCTGCTACTCCAAGAAGAGACTTTGTCAAATGGCTAGAAGGGGGGTCATTCACCACAATATCCGAATCAGAATGTGGGAAATGTAATCGGTAAGTGTCGGCCAGCCGGCACTGTTTTTTAAGATATTTGCAGTAGTGCGCGGCAGCTTGAGCTGAGGGATAGATATCCAGTTGGCAGACTCGACCACTAAATGGTGCCGCCTTGGAGTTCATCCTTCCCAGAGTGAAGACACCCCCAGATTGCCCCAGTGTTTGAGATCTCCCCAGGGTTTGCTCCCACTGCTGCACCCCTCCACAATTCGCATAGAAGGACACTGAACGTGCACGAACCCCAACAGCAAAAGGGTGCAGGCGCCCATCCTGCCAATTGTAGTTGAAGTAGATGGATGCTTTCTCTGCAGTATAAACCACCACTCTGCGTGGCAGCAACTGAATGCCAAAACGCAACCGGTCCATCCTGTCCTTGATACTAAAAAGAAATGCATTGTTTGCTCGCCAGGAGCTTAGGCTAACTATAACGGAGAACTCTTCGCCAAACTCTGAAGGGAATAGATTGGGCACTGGAGCCTCATAGAGGGAGTTTGAGTCGAGCAACGCCCCATATCCAGAAAAGGGGCCATCGAAAGGTGAGGGAACATTTGCATAAGTGGGAGGCTGTGAGCTTGTCCTTTCGTAGGGATCGTCTGTGCGGCTTTGAGTTGTAAGCCCCAATCGATAAAGGATATCCACTCCTAAAGGACACAAACAAACATTTATAAGATTAATATGCTGAGGGTGAATTGCACAATTTTATGAAAATGTACAAATCACAAAAATATTTCAAAACAGTTTTAATACATTAAATTGCATTTCAATCAAAGAAGGCGGTCTAACACCAGGTTACATTGACGTTTAAACTTAAATTCCTGATAAAAATCTTCTTTATTTCAAGAATTAAAACTAAAAAAAAACCTACTGAGAATATATCTCTGATACAAGAAGAGTGGGGAATTAACTTATCCAACAGGTACGAAAAGGCTGCATTTTTACTAGCATCAAACTATTTTATCGGTAGGATATTTGATCGGCATTTACAGTGCTTAAAAAAAAATGTATTGGAGCATGTGTCATGTCACGGTAATAAAAAACTGAATTCACATTTTTATACCCAAATTTTAGCCAGCAGTCTGGACTTAATTAATTGAGCATAACATTCAACCGCTAAAGCTAATTTTTCTGTTCTGGAATACAACTTAATAACTTTCTTTTGGCATCTTGATGAAAAAGTAACAGTTTGCTTTTGTGCTTTTTTCAGTTTTTTTGTAAAACTGTAAATTCGGAAGTTCATTGATAACAACAATTAAAGCATTAAAAACATAATTTCAAGCTTGCAGTAGACAAACCATTACATAAAAACAAAACACTTTTAATATAGGGCAGCTGTGGCATAACCCTTAAATTGGATGGTGGGCTAAAAGTAAAGAAGAAACGGGATGATGAGTCTTTAACCACATTATCAGTGCTGATTTTGTGTAATCTGACCACCAGAGGGCACTCTGCAATGTCCGTGTTGGTAGCTGATCTGAGCAGAATTGGGCAGAGCCTGCACGAATAAAAATTAACTTAACAAAGTTAATAAAACCTTTTTATGCTTTGTGTGTCATGAAAAAAAGGGGAAAAAGATGCTATTGGCCAGTATATCGAAAAATCAGATTTATTATATCATCGATTATCGGTATCAGTTTGAAGTCCTATATCAGTCAGCCTCTTTTTTTTATATTATTCCTTTCAAAACTATTTAAGAGTGCAAACCTTGATAGTTCACTCTTTTAATAATATTGAGAAAAATATTTGCATTCGCATTTACAGATTCACAAATATAAATGAAATGATGAAAATCTTCTATAGATGCCTAAACATGTTGCTCATGGACAAAAGATTTTAATTCGATGGCATTAAATATAAAATAATTACAAAACAGTTATTTTTTGACCAAATAATCAGGCTAAAACACAAGAGAGACACAAGTTAACGACTGCAGCAGTGGCATACAAACGCATCAGGGGTGAAAAGAAGCAACTGGAGAAGAAGTGCTTGTCACATCATTGGAAGTGTCCCAGCATCCAGAGCCTGCAGCAGCGTAACTAACAGATGCTTTTGGGGTCATTTGATCCAGCCCTAACTAGAGATACTGCCTGTACTGAACCCAAACTGGGACCGGACAAGAGTTATTGTCTTTTTGAAGTTAAATGACTAAGAAAAGTTAGTGAGCCATTAGGGCCATATAACAATGTCAGCATGGTGCTGATGATCCAAACCATGTTTTTCAAGCAACAGAAAAGCAGCTGTAGCCCAGATGAGAAGCAGGGGCAAGATAAGCATGTAACATTTAAAAAGAATACAGGAAACTCCTCCATATAGCCTTTTGGAACCGATCTGTCAGGCAAACAGGCAAACAGAGCACTTGCATACAGAGCACACTCTGTCGAGCGTTGCATTCAAGGAAAAGAGCAAACTGGCAATCATGTATGTCAGTACATGATTGTGATTAAAGGATGCTGCACACATATTTTAACTATAAATATCGACTGAATTACAAATTATGGCCTCACTTATTTGTCTACATGCCTGAGAAAGCATGGAGGTATCTGTTAGTGCACTGTCAGACAAAGACAGCAGCCACACAGAAGCGTTTGTTCAGTGTTTAGATCTCAGCAGCAGTTTGATAAACTACGTTCCACTGAAGAAACGCCTCCACCGTATTTGGGAATACCAGCTCGATAGATGGGTCAGTTAATTTAGTATTACTGTGAGTGGAAACAAAAAACAAACTAAACCAGTGTCCACATATTATAGTATTGTCTTCTTAAAGAAAAACCTTTCTGCTGAATACATTTACACCTAATGTTATCCTAAAGTGTTCCACAAAGTGTTTCAGACTTTTTTTAGTCTGACAAAGACAACTGAAGAGTGGGATCTGTGCTTGCTGCTACTCAGCATATAGAAAAGGCATCAGAATCAATTTCCTGAGAGAAAAAGTGGGATCAGTACATGCCTGGAGACACAGACATAAAGTGCATGCTTCAGAACATTCTCTATACCCTTAATAACTCTATGCTCTATACTCTTGGTTTAGTCAAATCCTTTATTAAAACTTTGCTATCAAAAAGACTTCGGAAAGAGTTAGAAAAATACGAAAATCCTGAACTGAGCATTTCACCTCTAGAGGTGTGAATATGTAGATGTGCGGAAATAATAATTTTTTAATGTTTGAACTTTATCCATAATGTTGCAGTCAGGTTTAAAAAGAAGTGCACACTCTTTCATAACTAAGGTTTAAGATATAATAAAAATCCGATAGTTCTTAGCAGGTATTGGAAAAGCAATAAAATATGATATATTACACCACGTTATTATTATTCATGTAACAAAAACTAAGCCAACATGCTGAAACAGTGTGTAAAAAACTAAGTACGCTGCTTCCATAGGAACTGAGAGGGTTAGTAGCAGCCAGGCGCCGCTAATCAGATGCACTTGATGATCTGATCAGCAACAAATGTGAGCACCTCTGTAAAAAGCAGATGTTTTGGCACTTTGTAGGTTTTTAGCATTCAGGTGCGTTAACACATTGCCAAGGTGGAAAGACATCAGAAATAATCTTAAATAAGCGATAGTCAGTGCACCAGTTTAGCTAAATGCGTGAGCATCCACATGCTGCATGGCCAGAAAGCAGCGGGTTTGAGTGACTGTGGCCCTTTGCCGTCTTCTCCTCTCTCTCTTACTGAGTTCATCTGTACTTATTATCCAACAGAGGCAAAAAGCCAAACGTTTAAATAAATATATATCAGTAATTGTTGCTGGACATCATTCTGGGAAGGGTCTTGAGGTAATTTTCAAACAAATGTGTGGATTCACAAGTGAAGAACTTGTGAATACATCTTCCCAGGAGTGGATAAATACTCCTGGAGGTCAGTCTGTGCAATGCACAGAGAAACTTCATAGACCTCGGTTAGTGTGTTAAATTTTACAGTTTATGACAATACAATTAGAAAAAGACTGAAGATATATGGCTCACTTGGAGTGGTTTCAAGGAGGAAATGTCTTCTCGTTAAAAAGAACATGGCACCAAAGTTTCATCTGAACAAACCACAAGACTTCTGGACCAATGTCTTTTGGCCTTAACGCACGGTACCACATTTGGTGTGAACCAAACACAGCATACCAGCACGAACTTGTGTAAGGCTGATGATTTGGGCTTAATTTACCAAAACAAAACAAGAACGTTCAGGAACCTCAATTTCCCTGAAGTTCTTGTGTTTTCTTTTAGTCAACCATGAACTCTAGAGCCAAGTGCAGGCCAACTGCCTAACAACCCAATATTGCCTCACACTAGGTCGTGCAACAGAATAATGATCCCAGGCAGAGCAACAAACCTACTACAGAATGGCTGAAAAAGAAAAAAATCAATGTTGTGATGGGACCATAAAAGAGCCGATGTTTATATAAACAAGGAAGCAACATTGTAAACAAGGTTGGGCCAACGTTCCTCCACACTGATATGAGAGGCTGAGCTCCTGAATCACAGGGTGCACTTAATTTTTAATTTTGTTTCATATAACATGTGTTGTCGTTTATCTCAGCTTGTATTTACCTCATTCTAAGACCATTTCTGTCATACTGTTTGGGTGCCAGAGCAGAGGTAAAGAAAAGAAGACCATAGAGATAAAGACAGAAGAAAGGTTTTTGCCCTGGATGTGCTTTCACAGCATTTTTAGTAATGCAGCTCTGATAGGAGGAGTATCTGTCTGCAGACGATCCGAGCGCTCACTGTGATGTCCTCGACATTCACTGCCTGAGGTAATGTCAGACGAGATCCCAATTAATCTGTCTCATACGTTAAGACAGGGTGCTCTTGCGCTGTCTGTTCATTCCTCCTCCCCTCATTATGATGGATTGATTCTACTTGGAGCGGGCTATCACCCGTGATACGTGGGGACATGGCGTTGCATGATGGAATAAGGGGAGGGACACTGCAAGAGGCAGTAGACAAGGCACATAAATAGTCTATGTGAGGACTCATCATGAGGTCAGTCTTGGATAAGTGCGCCTAGACAATACTGCAATAGTGGAACAGACACCAGGATATGACATATTTTTATATGATTGCTATATTGCCTAAATCAAAAAGGATTTACTCTTTCAAGAAAGTCAGACTCTGGGTGAGAGATGGGATTATAGTTAAAAGATCCCAAATCAATGTAGATCCACTGATAGAGCAGAGCCCAGCAAAAACAACAACTCTATCTATGATCACCTTTTAACTTCAGCTCTTCTCACCTTCAGTTCTTCTCATCATTGTTGCTCTGTCTAAAAATAAAGATGAATATCACTTTACCCCCAACACCTGACCAGGTGAGGCACAGCTGCCAAAACATGCCAAGCTAAGATTTCCTCTTCCCATTGTATGTGCATTTCTGCCATGTACTTTACATTATGGGTGTATTTAGTATTTTCATTGATGGACCATAGAGATGCGAGCGCTAATAGTCAGAAATGTAGCAGGAGGGGAAAAGCAGAGAGGGAGGGAACAAAGGTACAGCGGTTATTTATGCTGCTTTTAAATGCATGCCGTGGCCCTGAGAGCAAGAGCAGGCATGTTAAGGAAGAAGGTTAAAAGTGATCAGAAGAGCAGCTAAAGAGGAATTCCTGTATGCACTCGCTCTTCCTATATGTACTGTATTTGCTCCAGCATAAAAGCAGAAATAAGGTGTGATGTGGTTGAGCTGTATTATGAACAAGGCATCATAAACATTAGAGGAGTTCTGTAGGAATCGTAGCACTCTGAAGGATCCCAGTTAACGAGTTCTTTAGGAACCCTAAAGAGTTTGTGGCATCAGCTGATGTAATTATCAGAAGCATTACAAGAATGAATAGTTTGATCTGCATTTAAGCCACTTCCAGTGATTTCATTTCATCTTGGCTTCTGACTTTTCCGGGAAAGATATGCTTATAGTGTAAATGTAAAGATACGCTACTTAAAAAAGCGTGTAATCCTAGTCTGTTTCTTTTCATTTAAAAATATGTTAATAGGAGAACGGTGACGCCAAAGTTTCCATATGTATATATCAGTTATCATATATGGGTTTGTATATGGCTCATTTGTTGACGTTACTTAAATCTTTCTGAGTAACAGTTCAATTCAAATTGATTTTATTTATATAGCACTAATTCATCACAACTGTCGCCTCAAGGCTACAGGAAGAAAAACCTTTTTTCTTAACAATCGAGTGTCAGTTTATTTCCTGTTTCTGTCATTCTGTCTCGCCTCTGTTCTTTAGCATTTTGATCCTATCTCTGCACTTGCTGCTGGACATCTTTTTTAACTATTACTGTGCAAGCCATAAAAAGATTCAACAACTCTTTATCCTGCCAGTTGCGATCAGGAACTGGGGCTGCTGCACTGAATGGGGGCCTCCAGCAATGTCAAATGACTAGAGAGTGCTCATCACTGCTGATTCTGTGTCTTGCCTACACTGAAAAAAAAGTTTATATTTGAGTTGTTGTGTTTTGTTTTGCACTTAATGACTTTAATCTCACAATGCAATATGTAGCATGCCGTACCAATAGGATTACAGTGTTCTCCCAAGAATTAAAATCTCCACATCATATAACATGGAACTTATTTCAAACCTCAGTCAGGAGGTTTTTATGTCAGGTAACATGAGGCTAATGTTAAAACAGAGCCATGAATGCAATAAATAGCAGACACCACACTCACTTAATGTGAATAACCTGGCTCACACCTGATCGGCTTCAATAGGGCCCCCGCAAGAGTTACATAGCATCACTTTTCTGTTATTCATTTGAGTGGGGTACAGACAGGAGCTTTTATACTGTGTATATGACAAATGTCAGTGAGCCACATGTCCTAGTGACAAAGAGGGGAAAAAGCCATCTAATGAAATGCTTTCATATAAAAGAAAATGCTGACTTTTAGTTATGCGTAAGTGTTCTGTTGCTTACCTTGAGCTAGGTAATCTTCTTCTCCAGAGGGTGCTGCTGAGCATACTGACAGGAGCAGGAGAAAGTTCCACCTAGAAGGACAAAACAAAGATCAGACTGATGACTAGTTGTTGGGTTTGTCCCTCTGACACTTTTTTAAACATACAGTCACATCTTTATTTAATAAAGACACACTAACTGACGCTAACAGCTGAGCATGGCCATTTGTAATTAGCATGGCTGTGATATAAAGTTTAAAAAAGCTTATAGTTAAGGTGATCAGGTGACCCTGAACTCTCCTTTAGGTATGCTGCAATAGGCCTAGGCTACTGGGGACTTCCCACCATGCACTGAGTGTTTCACCTCTCTGTGTTTATACAGCACTTTGCATTTAATCATCAGTTATTATTCATCTCTGACTCTCTTCCACAGTGTGTCTTCTGTCTTGTCTTCATCCATTCACCCCCAACTGGTCACAGCAGATCGACACCTCTCCCTGAGCCTGGTTCTGTCAGAGAGTTCTTCCTGTTAAAAGGGAGTTTTTCCTTCCCACTGTCACCAAGTGTTTGCTTATAGCGGGTCACCTAATTGCTGGGGTTTTCTCTGTATTATTACCTTACAAAATGAAGCACCTTAAGGTGAGTGTTGTTGTGATATGGTACTATATAACTAAAACTGAATTAAACTGAATACTATTATGTTGCAAGTGTCTTTAAAATTAAAATTATGCTAAAAGTACAAAAAGCAGTACTTTACTGAAGCAATATAGTCAATGCTCAGCTTCCAAACCACCCCAGTATGTGAGCTGCCACAGTTTAAGAAACACTTTACATAATCTGATACTGCTCGGTGAGTTCAAATAATAATTAATGCTATATAAATAATAAATAACATGCTTATGATCTAATCATCACTATAATAAAATGAGAGCTAAGGTTACATTTTAGTCATTTTGGTTATTAAAATAGTATCAGTTTTTGAGAAAGAAGAGAAGAAGGAGAGAGCAACGAGACAGCAAAAGTGCTAGTGGAGAGGTAACAGACAGCCAGATAAGGAGAATTAAAATGAGCCCTTGTCAAGTAATTAGCTGATAAGGACTGCTTTTACATGAATTCTTTTGTTTACACTAAACAATCAAGAGATACATCAGATAAATGATTCATTCACAAGAAAAAATATTCATCCTCTCCTGTGGTAGCTGATACTGAGTAGATATCACAAGTCGAAACATGTAAAAATCAAAGCTGGAGCCCCTTAAAAGACAATGTGACTGCTCCGTTTCAAAAGCCGTTCCACTTTGACATTTTTATGCCTGAAGACGTAGTGAAAAGCGATGAAAACAATATTTGAGCATCGTGTTTTATTGTTTCCAGACAATGATGGATTTGATCTCCAAGGCATATGGTTAATAACAATTTAATACTTTTTATGGAAACATTGCCTCAGCAAAGCAAGGACCATAAAGAGGCAAATGCCCCGGCCAACATTCACACAGGAGTTGCTCCTCCCTTTTCATCTTTTTCAAGTTGGGTTTAAAGTTGGATCTCCTCTCCCAAAAACCTTACATATCCTGAAAAGCTACCAATACTAAAATATTTTCCATTTTATAACAGGCTTATGAAACAGTGAGTTATATATTAATCATACTGCATGTTGTCACTTTACTGCACAAGAGTCACATAACTCCACTCTTGACCCTCACTGACCCCCACCTCTAGGTGGCACTCCACACTAGACAGCTACAGAGGAAGGACAGCCGGTCCTCAGCGTCACTGTAAAACATTCCTACCCAAAACTGTGCAAAAATATTGTGCAAATTAGGTAAATTTGTTCACGTTAACTACAGATTGTCCAGTAATTTTTTTTCCACTAAAATGCAGATAGGGTGCATATACATTCATGTGTCTAGAAATGTCCAGAACTACAGATCAGGCAGTCGAACGTGTGTTACACGGTCTTACAATCTAAGGTCACATTTGCTAACACTGTCACCAGTAAAGCTGGAAAAAAAAGTATAAGAAGCAGCAGCTCAAAAAGAAGACTTCTGACTTCTCTTTTTTGAAAGGCATTTGACCTTGACCTTCTTTAAGTTTTCAAAGACATTTGACCTCTCACCCCAGAGGCTTCTTAAGTTCAGGACTGACTACAATGACCTGGATGACTGAGAACAGACAGAAAAGAAGAAGCAGTAACTCCAGTTTTAGTGAAGGTTTGATTTAAAGGTAACGCAATCAAAATACTTTACAGCACATTATCATTGAGGTTTTCTGGAATACCCTCCTTCAGTCATTGATAAAAAAAAGAATCCAAATTAAATAAAGCTCCATCACAACATCAGCGTTTGCTCATTTATCCCCTCATGAAGTCATATTCATTCAACTTAGTTTCACTTCACATTTTTCACCTGGTCGTCCCGCCTGCATTGGCCCTGCTCCTCACATTTTCAGAACCACTGATCTACAGTAAAGCTGGACATTCAAACCAAATCACATCAGCAGCCCTGAAAACAGTAACAGCTGCTTATACAACTTGAGGTAATTCTAGCAACTGGTGTCATATTTTTCTCTGACACTGACACAGTGTGGTGGCTGTACAAAGTACAAGAGTCCTGCTATTTTAATATGCAGGGCGCTATCAGTCAAAGGTTGCTGTCACACCTTAATCCTGCAGGGACTGACAGCCTCAAACAGCATGACAGGCGCCTTACAAACAAGTCTTTTTGGTAGCCTGTGAGTCACTTTCTGACAGAGAGCGCCCCAACCCCAACCCCCAGACGGGAAGCCATATTTGCCCTGCAGAACTGAGTAATAAAATATAATCGAAAGCAGAAAAGAGGGGGAAGATTAAACAGACAACAAGGGAAGAACGGAAAAGGAAAAGGCTGCCTTTAAGTAGAGACACTGTGAATGAGTGTGTCACCTGTTCCCCATCGAGAATGTGGTGTGACATTCCCCAGTTGGTAATGCAAACGTATTCCCAAAGTTGGAAAAAGTTACAAAAAAACGAGTTTGGGGGAGGACATATGAATACAGTCATTCATCTACTGTGAGAGGATTACAGTGACATTTATAAGGGCAACGAGTAGCTGGTTCTGTTTAGACATTGGCAGCTTTTAAAAGTAGACCAAAAATAGGGGGGAAAAAAACCAAATAAATCACTTAACGTTCCTTTTTAGAGTGCGTGGATCCATGTGACGCTGATTCAGACATTTTTTTGTCCTGCTGTCTGTCCCACAGTCTCTTGTTCGTGGCTATTTAAAGCATCTCTAAGGCTCTGTCACTGAGCACGTTCGGGCTATCGCTTCATCACATTTTTAGAAACAACTGGTGATCATTTCCCCACTTGCTGAACCTTGGTTTGGTGCTTTAACCTTCATTGTGACATGCAAACAGAATGGAAGGGATAGATCAGACTAATAAGAAAAACAGACTACATCCAATCTTTCATCAGAGGTGAATTCCCTTATATGTGACAGTACCGCTACGGCACGTTTCCTGTCCTAGCAGTTAATGGAAAGGACCCCTGAAAGCAAGACAAAGCTCCCCAAACAGTGCTCTGTTGACGAAGGGAAATACCACTATGTGGGGACTGGGTGTCATGTCAGGACTATAAATAATCACAACTTAAAGCTCCCCTCTGCAATGAATCATTCCAGCAGTACCAGATCTTTCCTTTCTCCCCTACAAAATTAGCTTGGATCCCTAACAATGGTTCATTCAACTGGGGAGAAGGCTGAGAGTCAAACGGAGAGGCAAAAAGCTCAATTACGCTTGGCAAATAGAAGCAAACCTATTACAGTTCTGTTTATAGCCTCATAAGGAATGGGAATATTTTTTTTTCCTTTTTTTAATATTCATCATTAATGTCGGTCAGGAGGTGAGCAGCAGCGTTCACGGTTCATTGTTTACATGTCTAATTTACAAAATCAGTAAGTAACAGCAAAGCATGCAAAGCTGCTAATCTACACATACAGCTCTGAAATGAAACTTCTTGAGGATCTCCAAGAAATTGGAAGCACTAAAACTGCTGTTGAGCTGCGTTGGTGTGAAAACTCCAAAAGCTGCTGTGTTTGACTTCGCTTTGGGCAAAAAAGGTACTCTGAGTAGGACAATCTAAACAAACCTGATGAGACTAACCCTGACTCACCCATCCCACTTTTCATAACCCCTGAAGTTCTTGGAAGTGCTCCACATACGAGTCATTATTCAGAAGATTGAGGTTTATAAAGCATGACCTTGGAGCGTTTACCTTACCTCTACTGTTATGTGACTTAGCTGAGCCCAGTCTAAAAATGCCATGGATGTCATAGCAGATATAACACATAAAATGACGCAGTGCCCAGAGGAGCTGTTAAGACCCAGCATCACCCAGCGTGTTACAGTATAAACCAGTTGAAATGTTTCCAAATGAGTGCATCAGTTTCTTGCAAATCAGGTGTTCTGTTCCTGCATGTTTTGCTTCTCAATCTCAACAAAAACATTCCTGGACACCATGAAGTCACTGATCTACTGCCAAAGAGTGTTCCCGCTGGCCGGGTTACAGCTTCAGTACCTGTACCCTTATCATAATAACTTCACTATGGTATAACTAAGCGGGCTTGTTGTCCTCTCTCCAAATAGCCATCAGCAAAAATGATTAACAAATCAGCAGGTTTCCAGGATTCAACTGTCTAATAGTGGAGCGTTTGCAAAGGCTAGAAATGATAATGATTTCCTAAGTGTTCCAAGCCATCATGAATCTAAGTTGGCTCTTCTATAAGGAGCATGCCATGTCTCTCCTCTAATGAGCATGGCTAACATTTGTCAGCTCACTCCCATGGTACTCGGAGTCAAGAGGTCACAGCAGACCAGTGTAAAGATTGACTGAGTTCATAAAACAGTGAGCAGACAAAGGCCCGTGAGTAAACTTCCACTGGCCTTTATTTATTTGCCCTTTCCCTGTTGCAGAGAGACCTTCAGATGTTAGGAGGGTTAAATACACTCACTCACACCGACAGGCCAAAATCCCTGCAGCCAGTGATTCGGGGAAGGTGAGTACACTGCAGCACGAAGGTGGAGAGGCTGTGATTTTAACGCAGAATAATTCAAAAAGGGTAACCTGAGCTGTGGGACGTGGAAGTCTTATTAAAAGCATTTACAGTGAGCTCTGCCAATCGCCCAGAGGAGCCAGGACATTGTTTTTGTAAAGACTTTCCTGTTCAGCTGTCCATCTGTCCATTTTCCTAACTTCTTGTGCTTGGTTTGGGGCTGGAGCACATCTAAGCTGACACTGGATGAGAGACAGCATACACCCTGCACAGGTTGCCCGTCTATCATAGGCTGTTAAGTTGTTCCTGTGTCTATAAGGGTTCATAAATTATCTAAGATTTGATCAACACAAATTAGAGTCTGCTTAGCTCCATTGCAGATAAACATAAGTAGCTGCTAAATACAATTAGATGGTGGGAACATCGGTATTGTTATTATTCAGTTATATTGAAAGCAAAGTTGTACTTATCCTATCATGCAGTCCATTACAACTTATATAGCAAGGCTTTTCTGTAGAAGCATTGCCCTACAATGTAATGCATCACAAAGTGTTTGTTCAATTTTACCCAGAATACATGGCAAAGAAAAGCTGTGGGCCGTATTAAAGCAATTATAATAATGAAATGTTAGGGTAGCCTCATAGGGAGCTACACAGTTTGCACTTTTTTGTACTGATAGTAAAACTTTAAAAGCACACGACAAGGGAAATATCCCTCATGCACTCAGATGCACAGTAAACATGTGGTACACCGAAAAACATAATAACTGTGTAAAATACAGAACAATTAACGTTTTCAAATGAAGGCATTTCACTTCATGTATGAATTCTTGCTGATGTTTTTCTGTATTTCTTAACAATGGACTGAAATTTTTACCGTTTGCAAAAATGTCCATAAACGTCTGTAAAAAGACAAAAAATATGCTGGCAGAAAAACCCTTTATATTCTCTGCTTTTTTTTCTTCCGCTTCAATGACCTGACAATAGCAAATTTCTGCTCACATTATCAACCATCTGGAGGTACCAACCTGTGCTGAAGAGTCGGCATGCACTCTCAGCCAGAGTGTATGTGAGTGGTTGTGTTTCTGCAGTGTTATAGTTCTAGCACTGGCAGCAATAGAGCAGCAATGCCTGCAACAGTGGGTGATTGTCTGGAGCTCAGGAGCCAGTTAACCACTGATGCATACACACTAACTCTGTCTGTGAATTCAAGGGAGGCCACATTTATCCCCGGTCACCTCAGTTTTCCCATAAGGCTCTCATTTTCACTCCCAAGGACCAAAAAAGGATCTCTTATAGGGTTTCAACTCCACTTTGTTTTACATCAAGCAACCACTATCAGCAGAGAACAACAGAATGGGTGGTGATCTCAGATTTTTGTTTTTAGATCATATCTCGAAGAGATTTAAAATAGAGTGCAGACAACTTGGACTCACTTCTGATAGAAAATAATGCTTTTCCTGTGAAGTACTCTTTCTTTCAAGGAGTGCACATTTCTGATGTTCCACAGACCCCAGCTAAATGTAGCAGGACAACAAGACCTGCATGCTAGATGTCAATAATGCACACTCCCATGAGGAATGTTTAGGGGTTAAGGGTGTTCATCTAAAGCCTGAACACGTTTACAGAGATGGACACATTTGCTGCTCTTGGGTCCTTGACATTTGCTTCTGTGCTTCTTCTAATTTGTCACTTGCAGAATAAGCATTATTACTTGCAAGACAGCCTCATTCATCCCCTTTCTCCATGGTTTACCGTTTATTCTCCAGCTTACCGGAGCTGTGTGAGTGGGTGCCAAATAAAAAGATGATATTGTAGCAGATCCTAGACCGCATGTTCACATGGTGGGATCAAAGCCAACTTCCAAAGCTAAAATGCATGGGTGTGTGGAAAAGTACAGGTATCAGATGGGGATGGTAAAGCTTAACAGCAGCGGTCCGTGCACATTTAGAGTGAAGCTAATATGGAGAACAAACAGGTCAAACGGATCGAGCTGAAGACATCCTAAAAAGAGAAAAACTACAGCAGAGCTTAGTCGTCTCGTCCTTAAACTTTCTAAAATACTGAATAGTTTGTGTCACGTTTTGGTGCCACAATCGTGCAGCTCAGCTGCTGAAACGTGTTTGGTCAACTGGCGCCCTGTCAGGGAAACACGCCAAAGAACCTGAACAGAAATAAGTCTCCCAGTTGCCATATCAAGCGAAAACCTGTTCCGGTCAGCGCATAGATAGTCTGACATCTGCATAGTACTTAACCAAATGACCACTTACGTTGCTGCCGCGGAAACGTGTCCACTCCTTGTCCGTTGAGCTCCTAAATGCATTTGTATGCATTTGTCCAGGCAGCAGAGATCTGGGTGAAAACAGAATCACACTCAAGGGGATACCTGCACATGGGCTAACCTTTGGTAAGAGCCAAAGGAAGCATAAAGCGGACGGAGATAACTGCCACTTCAGAGTTTCCTCATCGTAGCTGCTGCAGTCTTGAGGAGAGGTCTCTCCAAACTATTTCAAAACCAAAGCCTCAGATCCTTTGCGCTCTGCGGCGCGCAGTGATCAAACTATTTCTATCCAAAGTGGAGACGCGCAACAGTTGCATAGGGGGGAGAAAAGGACTTGCAGTGCAGCGAGTCGGTATGCACCAGTGTAAACTTGACTGCTCTCAGGGATACACAGGATTAGCACTCCACTTCTTCTTGGTCTCCAGCACAGCAGATTCAGTTCCATGCGTCTTTGCCTCCAGGCGGTGGCTTCTGCTATGTGCCTTGACTTGCACTGATGCGAGGGGAACCCGTACTCAGCCCATCACAACCCCATCCTACCAGCTGGTGGTGTTGGATTTCACCGGTTACTGACTCGTGACATCACGGACGGAGTTTTGGCTTGAGCCCTTCAGTCACTCTTTGAGTGGAGTTTGAGTGCTGCACTACCCTGCACGTTTTCAATATGTGTAGTTATAAAATGTTATAAAATGCACGTAAAAATCGTAAATCATAAACATACGTAAACCAACACAAAAAATAATGACGTAAAACAGAAAACATCAGATGGCATCAGTTCAAAATGTTATGCAATTACTTTACTTGACATATGACATGTAAGCTGAGTTTTAAAAAGAGCTTAATTTTGAAGCGGTTCTAAATACTATCGCTAACACTTTACATGGCAGAATAAGTGAGCTTGAGTTAGTTTTAAGTGCACTTGATGCACATTCACAAGGAAATCGTCACAGAGAATGGGATTATTATGGTCTGATCTCAGTCGCCTGTTTCTGAAGATAAATCACACATCCAGCAATAAAAGTAGAAAGCCAGTATCAATGAAATAATGATCACAATACTACTAAAACAAATAGCATGCGGTATGTTAAATCCACTAATTTAATTTGAGTTAGTAACTTTGATCTTTTATACATTGACCATTAAACTGAAATTGGGCATTGGCTGGAAAAGTGAAAATATGCTGTAGCGTGCTCACAGTGTGCTGTACATATAAAAACTTGACTGCCTCGTGATTGTAGCACAGGATTAGCAAAGGATGAAAAAACGAATTTTGATGTAGTGAATAATGCACTCTAATAAAACAAAATGCTGTGATTCAGCGAGAGAGTTAGACTGTTAGATGTGAATGTGGTTTATGAGCTTAGGTAGCATGCCATATAGTCTGAGGGGTTTTGATTTTGCGTCTGCTCCTTCTCCCGAGATTTACACAAGCACAGATTTATTAGGTGTATAAACTCCAGCAGTGTTTATAATGAAACATTTGCTCCGGCACCAAAAAATGCTCCTTTGTTTCGTGGTTTCCCTGTCCTAACGCTGCACAGAGTTCTCCTTGAAAATGACACCCTTTCCTTATCTCAACCATCGATTTTTCCAAACAAATGAGCTCCAACTCACTTCCACCATTTCCCACTCAGACTAACCCAATAACCTTGAACAAGAAGAGCTCTGTCACGACCCCCTCCCCGCCACATGCCATGGCATCCTCCTCTAGATGTCTGCATCCTCAGATCAGCCTGGACCGGGATCGAGTCCATATGGTTTGCAGTTTAGGGGCCTGGGAGACACTGAGCTTTTCCTGCCTCCAATTCCAGGTGGAGAACACAGGGTTTTCTAACCTGAAGACAGTAAAACAGCAGTGACAGTGAGCAGTTAGAATGCCCAAACACGGAGCAAGGTAAGAGACGTCAAAGTGGCATGAAAACTCCAAGAGAGCCCACCAACCAGTACAAACGATGACTTTCATAAGGATTTTGTGATGCCTGTAAACAAGGTGTCTGAGGCCCTTTGTGCTGCGGATGTGTGCCTGCAGCAGTGAGTCTACTCGCTGTCCCCCTTCTTTATCAAAGACAGTGTGAGGAGGAGGAAGCCCACATGGGATGGAGTCTCTCTCTCTGGCATTGCTATTCCTCAGCATTTTCGGGTAGCGATGCTCTATCCAGATGTTTCACTTCCTCTCAACTTCAAGAGAAAGGTTCAGAGGTGCTGCTTTTCCGAGAAGGTTATGAATCAACGTGGTGAAGAACTAAACTTCGTGATAATGTTGTAGCACAGGGCTGCTTGAGCTTGTTGACTGGCAGGAAAACGTTCAAACTCTGTCACGGGTTCTTAATAAAACCTTGATAAAATCACAGATTTAGAGCCTGCCTTGCTGTAAAAGCAGCAGTCCTTTAAAATCTTTTCTTATAATACCAGAATTATTTACCATAAAATATCTTCACTCACATGCAGAGGGCTTTGCAGCACACTTTTTAAGATGAATTTTCTCTTTTTTTCCCCCTTCACATGTGCAGATGTGCAGTAATCAATCCACTGTGTGCTGAGCACCAAAGTGTTAGGCCCAAATGAGTCAGATTCACACTCGCCTGTCTTTCTCCTGAGGAACGGGCAGATGCAGATGAGCGTACATGGAGACCCCCTGCCCCCACCCCCAAAACACGTGGTGTTCCCCTCCTACAGTTTAATAACTTATCCAAGGAAATGACCAGTTAGTGTTTAGACCAGTGCTCTCAAACACTTTTCACTTTTTTCGAAGTGCACAAAAGGCCAGGCTGGATTGTCATCACAGCAGTGTGTGGTTACAGACAAAGTCCTTCAATATGATCAAGTATTAATGCACAGATTGCACGTGTCAATTCAAATGAACTCATTAAAAAAAGAACAGCTTTTCATGTTTTATTTAAAAAAAAACATTTTGCATATGCTGGCAGCATGGTGTTTGGAGTCTTTTGGACGCAGCACTGTTGCTGGCCCCGCTCCCAGAAGCTGCATGGACTATTCCTACCTGCGTGCTCATGTCTCGTCAGTGATTTCATTTCCAGAACTTCCCATTGGAAGGCCAGGATCCAAATCACATATTCTGCTGCTCTGAGAGCGTATTGTCTTTAAGGTTTGAACATTTTATAGTAACACACCAGCTTGTAAACGTGAGGAGCGTGAAAAACCTTCGGCCTCGCGAGATTATAAGCCCAGAGTCAACCATGGGTGGTTAAAGAGGAAAAATAAGACAGCAAAATCTCTGTGGTTTGGTAGAGCACAGAGCAAAAACCTAAGCAGCCATTAGGCTCAATAAAGATGTGCTTTTGAGAGGCCACTGTAAGCACATTCTTCTCAACATAATGATCCAGACACGGTTGGTTAAGTGTGCCTCATTAGGTAAAGGGCTCATCAGTTTGCCATGAATTTAACTGGGAGGAGGGCGACCAGTCTGACAGCAGACTCTACCTGCAGACTGATGAGATGCTAAACTGGCTTCTGTCTCTAATTAGCAGACACGGCCCTGTGTAATTTCTGTCCTGTGTGCGTGTCATCGGCTCGTAGAGCTGTTATTTTGCCGAGGAGGGAGAGTGTGGGCAACAGCTGGGAGAGTGCGTAACAGATGGCGAAATACAGAGCAGTTGATAGCGGAAACAATGTTCCATGTACGAGTGTGTGTGTGTGTGTGTGTGTGTGTGTGTGTGTGTGTGTGTGTGTGTGTGTGTGTGTGTGTGTGTGTGTGTGTGTATTCAGTGAGGTGGTTTGTAGTGCTTAAGAGATCACGGGAAAGCAGTGAGAAAGGGGCCAGGGGAGTCCAGGGTGAAGGGGGTGTTTGGGCAGGGAGGAAGTGTAAGAGTGTGCAGGGAAAGTGAAAGTTGGGTTGGGGTCGAGTGGGGTAAAGAAGGAACACACACACACACACATATACACACACACACACACACTGTGCAGGGAGGTGCAGCGTCATGTGCAGCTTTTAATTTAGTGGTAAGCTCATGTAGGGACTACAGGCAGAGTTTAAGATGCAGACTCTTGAAACAATGCCTGATGACTTGATGGTTCATCTGAACTCTATGTGAAGGCATAATTTTTAATTTACAAAACACTCACAAGGCCTTTAATCATTTATGGAGGGTACACATGCTTTATTCGTGTATTCAATGTAAAGAAAACACCAGAAAGTGATCGTTTCTCTTTTCTGATTGTGTGCCAGCATCAATGGGCTTGCCTGTGTGCAATTAGTTTTGCACACGCTGAGCAGAAGTCAACCAAGCCCGCAAAAGACAGGCGTGTTTGTCAGCTTTTAAAACCCCAGGCATTTACATGCAACCATAATCATATATTGCAACATCATAAATGACTCGAGTTTCAGACAGATGTGAAATAATTTATGGTTTTCCTAACATTGTCAATTAACAGCTCTTAGGAAACCACTGCAGTGTCTATACTTGAATTATGCTTTTATTGCTAAGAAAAAAAAATGATGCCTGAAAACAGGAAGGAAGAAACATGTAAGCTAAATACCTGATGACCTTTAGCGTTTAGCCGCTTTCCTCTGCGGCTCTCAAATCACCTGCTGACCAGTGTCAGCCAAAGGAAGTATGATGGTTTCCCCATCGTTCTTGCTGAAGAGGAGAAAGGAGAAATGCATATGCTCCAAATTAAATGAATGTGATGTCTAGAGATAATCTAAAGGGAAATGAATGGGCCCACTGGATGGGTCCTTAAGCTTGGATTTACACTACGTTACAGCTTGGTGTCTTCTTGGAAGTCTTCGAGGGCTTTCCGCAACTGGATCTTGGCAGTTTATTCCATTTATTATTTGTGGCAGATCCTCTCAATCTTTGTCAGATTGGATGGGAAGTGTCTTTGTGCTTCCATCTGATGATCTGCAGGGTTTAAATCTGGGTTTTCCCTGCTCCATTTAAGGATGATCAGACCAAAAGAGACCTACAAACTATCTTAGATTTGATAGGTAAACCTCGAAGCCCCGGTTTTCAAGAAGCTGTCTGTATTTGGTTCCATTCTTTCTCCATTTGATCCTGATTGGGCTCCCTCTAACTGCTACGCAGAACCACACCTTTGCATCCTACCATCTCCAGGTATTACCGGAGGGACGGCCTTAGCCAGTCAATGTACTTGTACAGTGTGTTTTCAGTGAGTGGTCTGCCCCAGGTGTAAACACCATTTCATATTCACACAAACACAGAGCAGTGCAAAATAAAGACAGATATGTTGAAGACAATGTTACTCCAGTTGAAGATCAATCTTAACAAATGTAGTATTGTGTACTTAAATGTGTTAGACAACCTGATCTGTCCAGCACAGTTTCTCTCCCTTTTGGCAACTATTGCTGTGATTTGGCGCTACATAAATAAAATTGAATTGATTTTTTAAAAATTGAATTTCATCACCATTATTGCTCAGTTTCCAGACCTCTGTGCGCTCTCAGTTTGGGAAGAGGAGAGGAGCCGCCTGAGACAAAGTCTGATTTAGAGGGGGGCAAGAAAAAAAAGACACCTTGACCTCACTTTCATCTCTGGAGCTGATCCTCTGTCTGGCGTGAATTCTCCAAGAAGCTGGCTGTGGAACAGAGAGTGGCTTTATACTTGCTTACTGCAAAGTTCCTCATATAAAATCCCATTTAAATTCTCAAGAGGGCTGAAAGGACGGCTTTGAGAGGCATGTTCACGCTTATCTCCAGTGATACTATTAGGCTGCCAGTAATTTAGTCCTGATCCCTTATATTTTCTGTGTGAAGTGAAGCCAGTGTTGATAATAATCTTTATGCAAGGATGATGTATTGAACAATTGTGACTCAGAAAGTCAGAGAAATCTTGCTCAGCCTAATGGTTCATCAGTACTGTCATGTGTTATGTGTCCAAATCCTGTTTGGCATTTCATCTATCATCATAATTCATGTGTTTGGCATTTAGGGAAATACCTCTATTTGCTTTAACGCCAAGATTTAGATGAAAAGATTAAGTAAAGTATGAAGTTGCTGTGAGCATCCAACTAAGCATAAAGAAGCAGCCCAGCAGGATTACGCACTAAGAGATACAGTCTTGAGTCTTGAGTCACTCTTCATTACTTTATATTTTGCATCCAATGAGCCAGAATTTCTTTCATTTTTAAAGTGAGTGATAGTTCTCCAGGATTTTTCTTTGGACACTGTCTCATTTCCAGTTTTTTGGACATTGTACCAAACCATTTTCAGAGAGATGGTGGGTTTTTTCTGTTCATTTTTTAAGCTAATTAACACTGACCTATGAATCACTGAAGCATAAAAAGCATTTAAATCAGGAGATGGACCGTGTTGTATCTACACATGACAGACAACTAAGCAAAGAACACATTTTTTTCTATCTTTCGGCACTTTGTTACTAAAAGCACATGATTTGTTTCCATTTAATTTGTTGAATCCATTAAAAATCCCAAAGAAAGCACAGTTTGACAGGCATAAAATAGTATTTTTACACCAGCATGGCGATTCCCAAAGTATGTTTGAAGCCGAAAACCTGTCATATCTCTGCATGTGTGCAATGTCTCCTTAAAAAATTTGAGGAAACTGAACACGTGGAAAGTAAAAGTAGAAGTGGCAGGCCTAAACAAAACTATAGCATACAACTACACCAGATGAACAGTTCTTGAAAGCAATGTCTTTAAGAGAGAGGGGAAAAGACCTGACACAGGACCTGAGCGATGCATCTGGCCCTTCAGTGGATCCACTGAAACCTCATCATAAATGGCCTTAGTGGAAGGCTGGCTGTTAAAAAGCTCTTCTCAATGAAGGCAAACAGGAAGAAAAGGATGAGGTATGACAAACTATGCATGAACTGAACTGAAAATCACTGACAATTGGTCTTAACAATCAGATTAATCCAAATTTGAGATCTTTGGTTAAAACTGGGATTTTGCATTTTTGCCAATGGTGTTGGGGACCCTGTTTAAACTGACTGAATTATGAACACAGAAAAGCACTGTGATTTTGGTCCACCGTGCAATACCATCTGGAAAGCATCTGAGCTTCATTTCAACAGCTTCATTTTTCAGCATGATGATGATCCCAAACACACTGCCAGTGCAGTAAAAGCATACCTGGATGGGAAAATCAAAAACATAAAAATATTACTGAAGCTATGTGGGATCTTCTTGACAAAGATCGGAACGAAAAAGGCAGCCAGCCTCCAAAGAAGAGCTTTGAATTTCCTTCAAGAAGCCTGAAGAACTATTCCTGAAGACTCCTTAAAGTAATTATAAGAAAGCGTGCCTAAGAAAGACCAGGCTGTGTTGAAGAATAAAGGTGGTCATACCAAATATTAACTTTCTAGCTCGTTAGGATGGCGCTTTTGCAAAGCGCCACATGGGTTATTTCAGGCTTTTACCAGTCTAAACAAAGTCCGCTGGCTGTTAGCTGCTGGAGCTTCCAATTTACTGAACAGATAAGAGTGTAGCATGCATCTTCTCATCTCACTGTTAAAAGTTTTTTAAACACACCACATGTACTGCTTTGGCTAAGAGACAGAAAAAAATAAAACATGTTAAATGATTCTGGGAAAGCTCACTCAGCTAAGCAGCTTTAGAGCATTGTGAAGTATTTGAAGTCCACTTTAAATCTTACTGAGATACTTGAAGAGACAGACAGAATACCTACCAGCGGAGATGCCGCATGTGCTGTAGCAGGGATGTCAAACTCATTTTACACTCAAGTGGACGAGTCAGTGAAATTACATGATAAATGTAATTTATCATGTAATTGACGCTTAGGTTTGACACAAAGGCCTTAGGTTTGACACAAATGTGTTAGAGTGAAAACAGGGGACAGCAGATGACCTTGGTGGTATTACCAGCCAGGTCAAGCAGTACATCCTCCTGTCTCACAGGCGGAAGTGTCCAACCCAGAAGAGACTTCACACCAGTTTGATGCTGCCTCTCCTGCAGTTTAAGAGGTACTGAAATATTTCACATGTCTGCTACGACCACGGGTCTGTTTTACCTTTCATGTTAACCCAGCCCTATGGTTTTTAGCAGAAAGTGCTTTGTGAGTCATAACACTTGCCACAAAACTAGATTTGGCCAGAGTGGTTGTATAAAAATGAACAGGCTTTAGAAAACCGAGCCCTCCCTGGCCTTTTTAGTGCTTCCTCTTTGACTTCATAAATTTTCTTTGACTTTAAATTATTCATTCACAATGTGTGTACAAGTTGTTTTTAAGCAAAAACATTTTTCTGTGGAAATACCGTCAGCATCTGGTCCCCTAAATGGATTTAAATAAATACTGTGGTAAAATACTATCTGGCTCAGGTCTCTATGACAGATCACTCAGAGAAAGTAGATACAAAACAAAACTAGGCAGTGACAGGCTTTATTGCTTTTACACTTAGTGATTAATAAATCTGTTTCTGTAACTGAGGACCAGCCCATGGAGAACTTTAGCTCCTTAAGATGTCCTCAGTTTCTCCTTACCTGTGCCGGAAACTGCAACTATGCAGATCCTCTGTGAGGCCCAAGCACACTCACTCAAATATTCAAATGAAAAACAATTAAAAACAGACACACTGTTTATTTCGTGGGAGAGTAAGCACACAAAAACAATGTGTTCTGCTAAAGATTAGAAACAACTGCACAGAAAATTGTTCCCAGTTACAGTGACGGGATGTGGGGGGGGGGGGTTACAACATACATTTACTGCTGCAGGAGAAGAAGACCCACTGTGGTCCCTGGTTTCCACAATAACATCCCCAGGGAGGAGGAGAAGAAGAAGTAGACATGAACAAGGAGCAGACAGGAATCAACACTGGAGCAAAAGGTAGGGCGAGGTCGATTAAATATCATACTGTGGAAGTGCTGGTGTGAATATGAAAATGTTCACATTCAATCTGTTATTTTGTTTTTAGAACGGATATACACTATAATGCCACTCAGTCATCCGAATCATTGAATTCAGGTGTTGCAATCACTTCCATGGCCACAGGTGTATAAAATCAAGCACCTAGACATGCAGACTGCTACTACAAACATTAGTGAAAGAATGGGTTGCTTTCAGGAACTTGGCAAATGAAATTTCCTTGCTACCAAATATCCCACAGCGAGCCATTAGTGATATTATAACAAAGTGTAAGTGATTAGGAATGACAGCAATGCAACCATAAAGTGGTAAGCCATGTGAATTCACAGAGGTGCAGAGGTCACCAACTTTCTCAGCAGTCACTACAGACCTGCAAACTTCATGTGGCCTTCAGATTAGCTCAAGAACAGTGCGCGGAGAGCTTCATGGAATGGGTTTCTGTGGCTGAGCAGCTGCATCACCACTATTACAAGCGTCATATGCAGTAGTGTAAAGCATGCCACAACTGGGCTCAGTGTAGACGTGTTCTCTGAAGTGATGAATCACGCTTCTCTGTCTGGCAATCTGATGGACAAGTCTGGGTTTGGTGGTTGCCAGGAGAATGGTGCATGTCTGGCTGCATTGTGCCAAGAGTAAAATTTGGTAGAGGTGAGGCTGTTTTTCAGGAGTTGGGCTTGGCCCCTTAGCTCCAGTGAAAGGAACTTGTAGGAGTTCCTTTCACTTGTCCAGTCTTGGTATGTTTCAGCATTTTGGACAATTTCACGCTCCCAACTTTATGGGAAGAGTTTGGGGTTCCTTCCTGTTCTAACATGACTGTGCATCAGTGCATAAAGCCATAAAGATGTGGATGAGCGAGCTTGGTGTGAAAGAACTTGACTGGCCTGCACAGAGTCCTGACCTCAATCCCATAGAACACCTTTGGAATGAATTAGATTATAGACTTAGAACCACGCCTTCTTGTACAACATCAGTGTCTGACCTCACAAATGTGCTTCTGGTAGAATGGTCCGACATCATATTAAACCCTATGGATTAAGAATGGGAACTCAAGTTCATATGTGTGAAGCAGACTAGCTAATACTTTTCACAATAGTGTATTTTCTGCCCCAACTGAAGTAAAAGAAGAGAAACTGTAACAATAGACTGTATATAAAAGATGGAATGTCAGAATGAGGCGCATTAACCATGTAGGTGCTCTACATAGTTAATGCAGGACAGTAGAAATAGCCAGAAAACAAGCCATGCCATTCATCAAGATGAGTGCATTATAGCTTCAGTCATTTGCAAAGACACTAATACGGTAGAGAGGGCTAGCTCAGAGTCTTGGACTGGCTCAGGGAAGCCTAGCAAAACGATAGGGGCCTAGGCACCATCCAGTTTTCCCAGAAAGTAGCCACACCCCAAGCCATTACATCACTAATATTCAGCATTTTAACCTCCATAAGAACTGATTCAATTTCAGTGCCTGCCTCAAGTTGCCATTTAAGGAGTTACAGTTCCAAGCACTTGGTGTTTGCTAAATTATTTTGCTATAAAGCTTGCCCCCTGGCAGTAACTTATATTGTTTGGCCATTGAGGGGTTTTGCCTTTTCACCAAAGTGAAGAAACACTGGTTTTTATGTGAAGCATCAAAAGTGCGCAATGTAGCTAAAAGGAAGTCATCAGAGCAGTAAAGCTGAGGTAAAAAAGGTAACACACAACCCCTAAAATGTGATAAAACACAAATATATCTCAGTAAATTTCCACTACCTCCCAACAGCAGGTTGGATGCCAAGGTTCCTTATATGTCCTTCCTATAGCTCCAACATTTCTCCATCCATCAGCTGCCCTGTGTCAACGGCGTCTGTCACCAGTGCAAAAAATAGCTCGTACTTCCTGGCTGTGGGCTCAGTGTCCACTGAGGCAAAGCTGTGCCACCTGTCAGCCAGAGTGCAGGTTAAAAAGCCAGGCTCCAGACACAGACGGACAATCAGCACTACCTCATGTGTTTTCTATCAGGGTTACAGCCAGGTTTGGTGTGGCTGCCTCGCAGCATACGACTTCGTGATCATTACCTCATATGTGCATGCTGTCCAGGCTGCCAGACACAGCATTACAAAGGCATCAAAGTCTTAGGTCACTTCTTGGATTTAACAGGATGTGAGAATAAGAATTTCCTACAGTGTTAACTGGCTAGAAAGACTCAAATCAAATACTTTTTGAGTGGCCATAAATCAGAGACACCAGGGGGTTACCTGATCTAGAATGAGGTCTGTGCTTTTGCTGATGGACGAATGAGATAAATGGTTCAAATTCATCTTCTCAGATAAATAGCGCTGGATTGATGTGAAGATTTTGGAGAACTTTAGAGAACCCTTGTTATTAACCCATTTGTGAAAAACAAACGTGACCACATATATGAAGAGCAATAAATCCCCTGAAAGGACCAACCAATCAATAAACTGATCGTGCCAACACACATCGTCTGCTTTGTTGAAAATCACCTCAGTTAGTTTCCAAAAACTATTACAAAAGCGTCATTAAGCTCCATTGTTAAATTGTGAAATGACGTCATTATAAACACCAGCACTATTGTTTAAGTCAGTCTCACATCCACTGGCCTGTTCCCATGCATGACATTTCACTGGCACACCACATGCTCAATAACACAATAGCACACAGCTAAAATGTGTTCCACTGTTAATGAGTCTTGAAATAAGCATGCAACCATATATTCAGGACTCTTTTTTTCAGCATTTATATGATTGGGAGGATAATGCGGCTGTGGGGCCGCATGCCGCAGGCAGGGAAAGCAAATCACATAATACTAAAAAATTGTTTGTGGCTATCTGAATTGACTGGAATGATGTGCTGAAATGTTCCCAAATGCCTGTTTCTGAGACTTTTCGGGAAAGCCTTTGAGACATAATTAGAGCTTGTAAGTAACCATCATACCCAGATGATTTAATACATTCCATATAATTCAAAAGACTGACAAAAAATGTGAATATATGACTCATTCCACTTGACTGGCATCCCGACACATGGTTATTCCTGTAGTTGATCCCTGCTCTGTTCTTTTGGCCCAGTAGGACACCTCTACATTTTTTTCATCTATTTTGGTACATCTGTTATACTTCTTCTTCTTCGTCTTCCAGAAGGAGTTGTGATTAAAACAACATTTTTCTGGGAACACATCCTGCTGCAAACCTAAAAACAAATAACTGTTTTATCCAAGCAGTCTAGACAGAAGAAGACCCGGGGTCAGCCGCGTCATGACTTCCAGACTGTTTTGAACTGACTAGCTCTGTTGGACACTGGACAGCATGGAAACCCAAACACTAACCAGCCAAGCAAGTGGATGTGTCAAATATGGGCACATTATGTAATCAGATCTATTAAGAGACAGTATGAAGGTTTTCCCAAAACCTCTTTTATCCAGGTAGGTTGGGATAGCTTTTTTCCCTGAATGAATGAAATCATGATTTTTTAAACTGCATTTAGGATTTATTCGGGTTATCTTTGTCTAATATTACTAATACTGATGATCTGAAACGTTTAAATGTGACAAGTATGCACGAAAAAAAAAAAATCAGGAAGTCGGTAAATACTTTTTTACAAATAAACCTTTGGTATTTGGAAAACGGTTATATTAGGTTGTACACTGGTTTTGAGGATGCAACAACACGAAGTCAGTGAGAAACTTCAAAAGTAAAGGGAAGATTTAAAAAAAGCTCTTTTGTTGACCAAGACAGCGAGATAGGGGGAATGTGAACCATTCCCCCTAATTGAACAGCCTGTGGCCGCCTCGCTATCATCTGTGCCCTCTCTGTTTTATTGAGGGCCTGTTGCCCTCTCATCTGGAGAAGACAAAAGGAAATGAAGGCAGAACGCACTTATACAAAACAACACTGTCTTTAAAAATAGTTATGATGCAAATGCGACTAAAAGTTGCAATATTTTTTATTTTGCATCTATTTCTTCTCCGTGTTGAATGCTGCTGAAGGTGTCAAAACTTAAATAACCCTGTTATTATTTTCAGGTACTCTGTCTGCTTGGTCTAAAAAGAGCCATGGACACTTGATCTGCCCCTTTCACTTTGCTATATCTGTGCATGCCTGTTGTTTTGTTGTTTCCTCATCCTAAAATGGCATGAGTGCCCAGACATATAAGGCAACGATTTGTGGCATTAAAGCCAAGGCCAAGGAGTGGTTAAAAAAGGCAGGAAACTGTTAAGTGTGCTCACTAGGGGAAAGGTAATTGATCTTTTCAGCACCTCGGAGCACTTTTCAGGACTATTTTGTAGAGTAAGGAGGAGCGCTCAGCTGCCCAAGCTTTGTTTTTGAATAACAGCACCCAGCTGTACAGAAGCTTTAAGGATTTGTTTTTTGCAGTAACGTGAGTGCTGATCGATGTCTGTACTTCATGAGAGCAGAGTCTCTGACAGGCTGCTCATGTTCTTCCTGCAAATGTCCAACAGAGGGACTCTGTATATCTGTGACCTGTATATCTCTGAAAGACTAATTTGGGACTGTTTTGGGTTTAAAATGCATTGTTAAAAAAGATTGTTTAAAAAAAAGATTTGCTTTGGTATTTTGTTGCCTTTGTTTAGAGAGGCACAGTGAGCTAATATGGGTGATAGCAACGAGCACAAGAAAAAAAGTCTGGCTGCCTGGAATTTAAAACTTAACACTCACTGCTGAGTTGGTTTGCACTTATGTGCCATCGACCATAATGTACAGAAGAGGATTAGGGGCATAAAAAAAGTCAAAATTCTGACTTTACTCCTTCAAAGTTAGAACATTTTTAATAGAGAAGCAGAGCATGAAAGATTTAGCACTCCGTTAATCTTTCACTAAAAAGCTATCTCATGAGTTTCAAATATTTACTGCCTTTAGACTTGAGAGATGGGACTGAACAGTTTCCAGCTTCATTCTTTGTCGAGGAAAGAGTCAGCAGTTGCAATGGATTTCACTAAAACTAAAATATGTAAAGTGTAGCCCACTTTGGAACTCTCCTCCTGAGGCTGAGGAGAGTTCCAAAGACCCCGGAGCGGCTCGTCCTGGCTCAGCTTCAGCCCCTGATGAGCTCATCACTGGACCCACTTCAGTTTGCCTACCAGCCTGGCACTGGAGTGGATGATACTGTCATTCACCTCCTACATCGTTCTATCTCTCACCTGGAGAACACTGGGAGCACTGTGAGAATGATGTTCTTTGATTTCTCCAGTGCCTTTAACACCATTCTTCCCACAGTCCTAAAGGATAAGCTGGAGAACTCAGGAGTGGACCATCACCTCAAAACATGGATACTGGACTACCTCACCGATCAACCACTGTATGTGAGAACTCAGGGCTGTGTGTCGGACAGGGTCGTCTGCAGTACGGGGGCCCCACAGGGAACGGTTCTGGATCCATTCCTGTTCACCATCTACACTGCAGACTTCTCCCGCAACTCCACCCAGTGCTTCCTGCAGAAGTTCTCTGATGACTCTGCAACAGTCGGCCTCATCACTGATGGGGACAACAAGGAGTACAGAGAACTGACCCAAGACTTTGTGGACTGGTGCCAGCAGAACTACCTCCAGATCAACACTAGTAAAACCAAGGAGCTGGTGGTAGACTTCCGCAGGCACAAACATCCTCCACTGCAACCACTAAACATCCAAGGTATGGACATTGAGGCTGGTGCCTTGGAGGTCATCAGAACAATAACCTGGACTGGACTCAGAAGCCCTCTACAGAAAAGAGCAGGCTGTACCTGCTGTGGAGACTCAGATCTTTTGGAGTGAAGGGCTCACTCCTGAAGACCTTCTATGACTCTGTGGTGGCCTTAACCAATCCTGTACGGTGTGGTCTGCAGGTGCGGTAGCATCTCTGCTGGGGAGTAGAGTATTTAAAAGTAGAATGGGAGGGACAGCCTTCAGCTCTCAGGACCCTCTTCTGTGGAACCAGCTTCCAGTTTGGATTCGGGAGACAATAATAATAACAAGACACTTGTTATTAATCTGGCTCTCTTCCACTGCATGTCCTTCATCCTGTCTTTTTTCTCTCAGCCCAACCGGTCGCAGCAGATGGCCCCGCCCCTCCCTGAGCCTGGTTCTGCCGGAGGTTTCTTCCTGTTAAAAGGGAGTTTTTCCTTTCCACTGTTGCCAAAGTGCTTGCTCATAGGGGCTCATAGGATTGTTGGGGGTTTTTTCTCTGTATGTATTATTGTAGGGTCTACCTTACAATATAAAGCGCCTTGAGGTGACTGTTGTTGTGATTTGGTGCTATATAAATAAATCTGAATTCAATTGAATTGAACTGGGGACAGGAAGAGACAGAACAGGCTGATCTGGAGGGCCAGCTCTGATCTAGGATGCCCTCTGGACCCAGTGGAGGTGGTGAGTGACAGGAGAATGATGGCAAAGCTGTCATCCCTTAACTTATCTTATCTTATCTTATCTTATCTTATCTTATCTTTCTGCCAGGCAACAATCAGAGAGAAACTCACATGCTTATTCACATGAGTGTGCACTACAAAAACTGGGTGCAATTTAAAAGTAGACTTTAAACTGGTTGGTACAACTTAAAACTTGTCTTAACAAAGTCTTTATCACTTAGGAACAATGCATCTTAAAAAATTAAGCTAATGGTAAAAACGTTCTTTCGGTCATATTTATCATATTCCCTCAAACGGTTCAGGTCAACAGGACAGCATCTCCACATGACCCAGGGTCATACAGACACCTGCTGCCAAAACGAGCAGCCGTGTAACTGACAGGCGTTAACACTCTGGTAACTACACTGCTGAACGGTGTTAAATACGCTGCACTGAATTACTGTGCGGTGCTGCCCTGCAACCCATACCCAACTGCATCAAGGATGATCTAGATGACTTGATTAGCGCTTCCATCGTCTACCCTCCTGGTCCTCCTTGTCCCCCTCCTCCTCATCTCATTTCACACTAAACAAAGTCGCGGCAGGGTCCGATGGCCAGAGCCCTCTTTCTCGTATCGCCTCACAGTCAGAGCAGCAGTTGATGAACTTGGTTGGAAGGAATCTGTATGCTCCTCCACTTGACTGAGCAGAGCTAATGAGTCAGAAAATCCCACAGCTAGGGCTTCAGGGTTTGCCTTGGGCATCAGAAGCAAACAGGTAGCTCAAGCATAGGAGTGAGGATGAGGAGTGTTAAATAGAGCTCACTTTGCAGACTGTCGAACTCTGCGTGGGAGAGTTGAAAAGCTTACGAGGACTTAAAGGGGGAGAAGGTGCAAGAAGAGGAGGAGGAGCGTGTGACTGGATGAAGCAGGGATTACCTCTTTGATCTGTAAACTCTGTCTGTACCAGAGAGGCCGGGGGTTCCTCAGCTCTCAGCCAGGTGCACCCTGTTCATCAAGCTGTAGCCAACCCCCCACCGAGCTGCCCTGAAGGTGTGAAATTTGCTCCGATCCCTTTCTTACATGCCCCATCACACAGGAGACCTACAGCAGGACATCACACGCAAAACACAGTGCAGAAAGCCAGGTCAGTGCCTGACCATCACAAGAGCACAAGATCTGTTGGTTAATAAAACCATATTTTGATCTTGATTTGCTTTCTTGCAGACTGTTAGAAAACAAGATTGATACTCCTAAATGTGAAGTGCAATTGAAGGTTCAGGGAACCAGCCCGGTTTATCAGTTTCTTCATAGACATCAAACTTGCAGAGAGAGCAGAACATAAACTATTGTTTTAAACTGACCTGACTTTCATGTGCAGGCTCATTGCTGGTGATGAGGGCTGGGTTTTCCAGCTATGACCCAGCAGTTCTCAGAGTTTCCAAGTCCAAAGATGGCACATAACACCAACAGGTCATTTCTTTCCTACATGTATGAGGTTGGGCACCATCAACCTCTCCCCCTGGGTGAGGTTTCCAAGAGCTTTGCTATATGTTAGCTTTCATTGAGAACATTTAGCAGAAATAAGCTGAACTCTGGCAGGTGCCATCTTGCCATTGTGTGTCAGCATAAAGATCATTGAAGCTGTGGGATTCTTTGAACTACAGACAAGTAAGATGTTCATGGTATGATTTGAAAGTAGATAAGATTTATGATTTGTGGTGGCCAAGTTCTGGATACATAAGATAAGGAAAAAACCTCGAGCCCAACTCATATCAGATATATTGGCTATTATTAGCTATGTACTGATTTATATGTGTTAATATTTATAAAAGACAGTAAATGAAAACAATAAAAGTAAAGAAAAGGTGGGAAACACCCTTCAGCCATGTTATGAGTGGTGATGTGGCACAGTTTGTCCACTAGAGGGCAATCTTTAGCTTCTCTTTCACTAAAATGTGTTTAAAACACAATTGCAACAACCAGCTAATCCGAGCAGAGTCATAAATGTATTTTTAAAAAGGATTCTACAAGTTGTTGTAACAGCAAGACAAGATTATTTTTAAAATGTGCCGTTACATTATTAAAGCGAGGACGTATAAATACCTACACATAAAGAATGTTGGGAAAATCGGTTTGCGTGTCAAAAAGAAAAAATAAAGTGACTAAAGACACAAAGCAAAAAGAAAAAGTAACTAGCCTGACGTATGTTATGTTAAACTTGACTTATTTTCTAGTCTTTATTAAAGTTTGGTAGCTCCCCGTTCATTATTTCCTGTTTTTGTCACTTTGCCACCACTGTAAATAAGGCTACGTTCACACTGCTGGGCTTAATGCTCAATTCCGATTTTTTGATCAAATCCGATTTTTTGTCAAATAAAATGTGACAGCAAACGCGCTCTAGTGTGAACGCTCAAAGCGGCCCGCATGCGCAAAAGAAGATGTCACACACAATGCGCTCTGTTTAGACCCAGACCAAACAATATTGTTTGACTGATGGCCCTTAATATAAAGACTTCGGACTTTACGTTTCCCAATTTTTGCTTTAAGTTATTTTGTTATTTACATAATAATGTAAATAACCTAATAATTATCCTTATTGCTGTTTTAGAGGAGCGGTGCTTCAAAGGATAGTTGCAGATTTCTGTCAGAATCTGCAGATTATACAGTACAAATAAAATGTTCACGTTGTCTTCCCAACAGTTTCACTAACATACACTGGATGGCCAGGAAGCGTTCACGATGTCTTCTCGGGCGCTTCTCCGGCGCTGATAATTGGCGTCCGTCTTGTGTCAGTGACGTAAAAGACGGATTTAATGCGACATGACCGTTCAAACAGCAGTCGCTTTCTAAAACATCGGATATGTATCGGATTCAGTACCACATACGAAAGTGACCCAGATCGGATTTGAAAATATCGGATTTGTGCCGTTCACACTGTCATACCATGATCGGATATGGGCCGCATAGGGCCAAAAAAATCGGATTTGATGCGCTTTCGCCTGCAGTGTGAACATAGCCTAAAACGCTGACTCTCATCACAGCCTTTGCCTTCATTTGGGTCCTTTCAGCTATAACTCTACACAACTGCCGTAGCAGCCGTGACATATTAGGAGTTAAACTCTTTGCCTTACCTTTAGCTCTTAATGCCATAATTCTGAGAAGTCTTTCAAAAAACCTCCAAAATAATACAAAATGCAAGCAAATTATGCATCTCCCATTTTGGCTTCTCTTCAGTAGCTCTCTGTAAAATCCCTCTCAGTGTACAGCAAGTCGTTGACTATCAGGCTCCTCTGCTGTGGAAGCAGCTCCTGGTTTGGGTTTGGTAGACTGACACCCTCTCTTTTTTAAGGACAGGTTTAAAACTTTAACTTTGGATAAAGCTTGTAATTGTGTCTACCTCAGATGATTCATATCTGTCCTGTGATGCACTAAGCACACATTACAGTTGTGTGTCATCAACTCTGCATAGTCTGTTTTCTATGGCGGTGAAGCCTCATGTTTCTGATATATACCATTTCATTCAGTTCCAGTGTATAGCACCAATTCACAAGAAGTCATAAAAAACTTACAAAATTAGAGAGAAACCTCAAACAAATCAGTAAATCAATAACCTTGATCAATGAGCAAGCACTTACTGATGGTGGAAGGGAAAATTTTTACTTTTAACAGGAAGCCACCCCAGACAGAACCAGGCTCAGGGAGGAGCAGCCATCTGTCATGACCATTTATGGGATTAGAGGAAAAAGAAGAAAAATGAGAGCATAAGGAGACAAAGACAAACACGAACTATACGGAAGAGAAGACACGAGTTAGTGATGTGCAGTTGTCGCATATAAATGGAGAAAGAACTGAACGAAGGGAACATGCTCAACACATGGTGGGAGCAGACTGAGCTGACATCAGCCCGTGTCTGGATAATTCAGGAACATCTATTAGAGGCCTAACTATAAGGTTTATCAAAAAGGAAAGTCTGGGGGCAAATCTTAAAAGTAGAGAGAAGGCCTGTCTCCTAAATCTATACTGGTTTCACAGCCTGAAAGGCGACAACTCTGGCTCCAATTCTCCTTATAGAAACTTTCGGAACCACAAGCAAGCCAGCAGTCTGAGAGCAAAGTGCCTTGTTGGGATAGTATGATACTATGAGGTGTCTGAGACATGTTATTGATCCCAACGACACGTCCAGTGTTCCTTATTTAACTGTTTCTCTCTTTTCAGTGTCACCAAGCTCTCAAGGTGAGAGTATTGTTGCTTTTCTCTCTCTCTCTGTTTTAGTATGTAAAGTGCCCTGAGATGACACATGGTTTGATTTAGCTCTACATAATGCCTCTCGCAGGAGAGACTGCTGCAGTGTTTATGCGCTAGCTGAGTATTCTTGATACCCTGTCCTCTTCTCTCTTGTTTGCAGACAAGACTGGCAGACGGCGCTGAACGGAGCCATTCGAATTAAGCATTTGAAGAGTAAATGTTGCTGGCGTCAGCTCAAAGCATTCTTCTGTGACATGTGCAGAACATACAGACAGGGTGAGGCGGGGGGGGCTCTTAATGCAGTGGTCAATATGTTTTGCAGACAGCCTTGAATCTCCCCCCCACAAAATCATCCCCAAAAACAAAAATAAAAACTCTTGCATGTTTATTTTTGTTCCACCCTAGGCCTTTCCTGTCTGTTATGAGCAGAAAAACTAGGTTTTGACCAGTATTTGTTGACGTGCTAATATATCCATGTCAGTGAAAAATCCCAGGCTATCATTCAGTTTAGTTTTTTAGCAAAATATCTGAACTTAACATCTGGAAAAGGAAACGATTCACTGCAGGCATGTTTTCTGTAAAAAAAAATAAATGCATAAAAAAATTGAGACCACACAACTGGACAACTAATTGCCAAAAGCCAAAATATGCAAATGCGATGCACCGCAGCTTACATGCTGATCCTCTGACAGTGCAAATGTAAAACTGGAATGAAATGCACTATTAAAACATAAACACACTGACAAGAGACACAGCTTAAAAAACACACATGAAAAAACAACTTTGGGGAACATTCCTCTTATAACAAGAATGCAGCTGAAATGTTAAGATCTACATTTCGCTTCATGGTTTGAAGCAGCTGAACACAGAAACAATGAAGCCCTGTAATCAAAAGCTGACAGTGCGGTTACCTCATAGAGTAACATTTATCATTCTGACATCTAACCTAAGCTGTAAAGCAGTGGAAAAAAACAGAACTCACTAATTGTCCCTCGTAAACTTGTGCTTTTGAAAACACCTCAGAGTACAGTAGAGACAGTCTGTAGGTCCGCACATCCCTCTGTGTGTAGGTGTGTGTCTGTGTGTGTGTGTTTGTGGGCATGTTCTGGAGGTTTCAGGGTTTTAGAGGCGGGAGAGCGGTGAAAATCAAAGCATCAGGAAGGGCACGAGGTCGAGTGTGCTGTGAGTGTTTAGCCCACAGCCATCCACGCTGCAGGACACCGTAGAACATGTGATGGGGATGATCGACCCCAGCGCCCACCCTCACTCGCCTGCAAACTGTCCTTTTGACCCAGATCTCCCACACCTTCTCCCTACGATTTTCTCCCTTCCCTTTTCTTTTATTCCCTCACTTTTCTCCGCTCTCTTCACGTTTAGTTGGATCCTGTTCCGGACCCCCACGGACCCCGCTGCAAACAGAGCTTCGAGTTTATGAAACGAGCTGAAGAATGCCACCTCTCAAGTTTGAAATCTGCACCGACTGTGCAAAGATGTAACCAGAGAAAATACATAATGGTGGAAGGTGTGAGTCATTGTTTTTTGCTTGGTATGATAAAGGAAAGAGATAAAAGCAAAGAGCGAGGGGAGCAGAGAATACACTCAGCCTGCTTGAGAGGTCGTCTGTGCATGCAAACTCTTCCAGCGCAAGCACAACCAGCGTTTATAAATTTAGAAATACATGTTTTAACAAGAATGTTTGATCTAGACTTCCAGCTAAAACAGATGCACCTCTTTTTCTTCTCCCAGGAAAAAATGAGAAAGGAAAAAAAAGACCTGTCATGACCCCACATGTTATTTCCACTTCAGCTTTCTTGCAGTTAATTGCATCACGGCTGGATTCAAGTGGAAAGCCAGATTAAAAAGATAAGAGGAGGAGATGATGATAGATATATCTAGTTATGCTCAAAGATTAGGTGAGCATGAATATTTCATTTCTACAGGTCCCACTTTGTCAGATTTGTGCTTTTCCTTTTTGTTGTCTTGCTCTGTAGAAGAAAGGTAGAGCTTAAATTAAAATGCTGTGATTATTTCGTTTGTATTTCAACTGCTGTGTGGCATTTCTTGGAACATGTCAATCACTAGTTATTTAGTATAGTTGCAGAATCTGTTTTCAATAGAAAAAACTTTACAGGATCCAAACCTCAGCTTTGCTATTCAGACTGTGATGAAAAATAATCCCAGCACTGTCATGTACATGTAAACGACAGGAGTCTAGCAATCTAGCTGCTTCCATAACATAAGTGAGAAGTGATGCTTTTATGTGATACAAAAATAAAACATCCAGGATGTTAAACTCACTTTTCACTGTGAGCCATGGACAGAGCACGTTGATCATAAAGAAAAGTCTCCTTTCTGTGAGTGTAAAAAGTTTAACTACACATTTAATCCCTGAGATGCTTTAATAAAAGAAGTGTAATTTCAACAGTATGTCTCATTTTTTCACATTTTAAAAATGCTGAAATTGTAAGAAATCAATGTGTAGGTAGCTCTTCCACAGATGGTCCTATTATTATAACATGGAAACCTTTTGTTTTTCCTGAGAACCCAAAGTAAAACTCACACATTTCTATAGCTGATCAAAAAAAACAGGAACTTTCTGTTATTTAATTGTTTATTAATTGTTTACATTAGCGCTGTATCAATTGCCACATGGGAGGTCTTCATCTCGACTCAACAAATCCTTCTTCCCCACTGCTATCAGACTCTCGAACAGCTGACCTATTTTAACAGTAATAATCTTTTTTGCACATCAGGTCATCTCTCATATCAAACCAGCATATTAAGCTCTTTTGCACATAAATCTATATAATAATTCAATTTTTTTGGTCTCCATTTATTTATTCATACTATTTGTATTTTATCTATTTGTACATATTAACCGGCATCTGTGTGTGGAGAGCAGAGAAAGAATTTCATTGTACAGAGAAATGCTTTTCTTTGTACACATGACAATAAACGCTTTGAATCTTGAATCTTCATCAGTATGAAAAACCATAAAACTTATGAAAATGGTAATATCACATCTAACGTTCGCCTTCAGGACATTACAAACTTTAATCTCGTAGATTATGGAAAAGTGCATGAAAAGAACTACTCGTTGGTTCTCTGGTAACTTCTACACACACACTCACTCACACAGGTACCATGTGTGCTGTAAACAGGCAGTCATCCTGGCGTGTCTGTTCTTTCCATTGACCTTTTTAAGGTCACTCCTTCATCCCAGTACATGAACAGAGCTCACAGGTCACCAATGTGTTTGGCTACATTGACAGTCTTATTAAAATCTTCAAGTTTGATATAAGACAATTTCAAAAGCAGCTCAAGGATGACAATGAAAATATTCAAGAGAATTCCTTTATAATGCTCTACAACCAACTACAAATGAAGCTCTTCAGATAAAAGGAAGCATCTGGCTTTTATGGGCAGATCACCAAACTACTTATTTTTTTCTTCCTCCAGGTGTTGCTTGGCAACATCAACAAGGTGATTGTGGGTTAATTATCTAAAATGAGAACAAGATTTCTACAACAAAGATCCAAAGTATGCTCGCAGTTATTAGGCGTGCATTCGAGTAGACCAAAACACATGCAGCTGATGCAACAATTCAGAGTCCTTCTGCGTAAGAGCTATCTATTGTGTGGTCAGCTAATGTGGATTAATGAAAGGGGAAAAGTATTAGCTAGCTCAAATTAGCAGGCATCCTGCTAGCTGAAAAAGGGAGCAAGAGAGGACATCTGCCAGGTGCTGTCTGAGGAAACCACCTTCGGATAGAAGAGTCTTTGGATGCAGTAAAGACATGTGAGATATTATGAATGGCTAGATTAAACAGTGCTTTGGAGAGGTGTGGTTTTTCGCCTCCATGTGGAATTCCTCACAGCACAGTCAGGCACTCTGTGCAAAAACAAAAGAAGGAAGCAGAAGAGTAAGTTACAATAGCCATAGGAGGGTATCCATCCTGCTGGATTATTCATCATTTCTCTTTCAGAATACCTGCGTCCTTTTGAAAGCCAAGAAAACCCAAAGTGCATTCAGTTTTCATGGGAGACCAATGAATGATGTCATAGGAGAGCAGTACTGGGGTTACTGTGAAAAAAACTGTAAACATTTAATAGGAAACCAGTAAGCGTTCACTCGGCAAAAAAACTGACGATGGAAAAATTAATGACTTGTTTTTAAAAAAGTCAAATTCTTAATGTCTCACATCCTGTCTTGTTTAGACTTGGGGAAACAAAATACATTCATCTGGAAACAGCTGGATGATTTCTTTTCTTTTCTCTGTTTTGAAGAAAGAGAAACGCTTTTTATTCATGTATTGATTTAGTTTCTTACAGCGCCTCAGAGCAGTGAGAAAGGCAGAGTCTGTGGAAGTGTGATTCCACAAATATCATCCACAGCCTCACGGGCCTGTTTGGGATTTGTAAAGAAGATGGTGTGACTTCCTTCAGTCCAGAGAAATCAGAGATTTCAGGTCAATCTAAAAGGACTCGGAGGTTTAAACCTTACACAATGTCCTCAGCCATGCTCTCTCACATTTCCCAAACATCTTTGTGACAGAAAACAAAAAGTTCTGATGTCTTCAAGATTAACGTCATGTATTGGGCAAAAATGGACAAAAAGCCTTATACCTTAGAAATTATGACTCTTACAAGCACAGTGTGTATTGGCGACATATTGAAAGTACTATATAAAGATGTAAAATATCATGTCACATTTGACCTCTGACCTCTTCTTCAGGCTCAGTGGATTAATCTGAAGGTCAAAGTGATAGTAATGCTATATAAATCTGTGTTTCCTTGCGCCAATATTTATTTTTACAATCCAGGGATAGTGGTCGGTATATGGGAACTGTAATGCTACTTTTGACCTCTGACCTCTTCTCTGAGGTCAAGTAAGGTCAAACTTTCATAAAATGTCTTTTATTTATTTAGCTCTGCTTAAAATTCTGCTACCTTTGTTTGTAGTGGCAGCATCGAGGACATGATACTGGTATAGGGGGATTATAAAACATCATGTCACATTTGACCTCTGACCTCACAGACTTCACCTCATTTCACATCTGCCTTTTTTTCAAGTTGACCCAAAATTTTCATGTTGAGCTGGTCCTGGCAGATGTTTGCTCCTTGCTGAGCCTGGTTCTCCCGGCGGTTTCTTCCTGATAAAAGGGAGTTTTTCCTTCCCACTGTCACCAAGCAGTTTTCTCTGTATTATTTTGAGGTGTTTGCCTTAATGTATGATATTCCTTGTGCTGACTGTTGTTTTTATTTGATGTTAAATTCAATTGAATTTAAGTTAATAAGGTTAAGGGTTAAAGGTTATTAGTGTCCAATTATTTACTAATCAATACCTATTATCCATTACCTACTCTATACAATACTGTTCCCAGAGAATGAGCCACCTTGGTGGAGGTTTGTGCTCAATATAGCTGCTAGATTTATGTTTCCTTGTCTATTTTATACAGTTTGGCAGGTGTTTGACCTGTACAGAGGGGGGTCACGCCTGGCCCCTGTAAGTCTAGCTGACTTTAGAGCCTGCAAATGCTCTTAACACATCAGAAGAAAGGCCAAGAAGGTCTTAACCTTTTAGGTTGTTGAAGTGTGGGTCAGGAGGTTTGGTTTGATGTAGTGAGCTTGTTATTTTTTTTTTTTTTTAAGGCATAAATCTGATCTATCTGACAGCTGCTCACTAGGAAAAGTCTGAATGCCATGATCAATCTTGCAGTATATATACTTATTTTAACAAATATCTAGCATTAGAAGGCATGTAGTGGGGGACATTCACTATTTGGAACATGTTCACTTTCTGGCACTACACCTCAGCTGGAGACCTCCCTTTTTTTAAACCCTGATTGTGGCCCTGATCTGAGTCGAGCGATAAGGAGGCTGCAGTTATCAAATGTCTCCAGCAGATGGCAGAAATTCTCTGTAAAAAAGAGGAAAAAATGGAGCTTAAACAACAGCCCATTAATTGTATTTAATTAAAAAATAACTGTGGCTGAGTATATTATACAGAAACAATTTTAACATTAAAACAAACTCCAAATACTGAAAGACTTTGACGGGAAGATTTATTTTCTTTTGGTCGAATTGCAAATTACCACCAGCCTGCTAGGAAATGGCTTCACGACAGGCTTTACGACACCATCTACTCGCTTTACAACTGTTTTGGAGGCTCATTCAAAATGGAGTAGATCTTGAAGAAGTTGGGTTCAGCGGATCTAGCTTCATTTTCGCGTGGGTTTTACAGCGATAGCTTGTTCCTTAATAGAATATTTGTAGCCTCAGAAAAATGACAGAAGAAAAGAAGACGGGCTCTTTGGGGTTCTTCTCGAGCTACGACGATTTGAGCGACAGCAGCAACGACAGCGATTCGGACGACCAGGAGGGAAGCCGAAAGAAGAAAGCGGGGACCGAAGCCGAGGGGAGCGCTCGGTCCTCTCTACCAGGAACCAAGCGAGAAGCCGGCGGAGCTCCGTTACCCAAACCCGACGAGCTGTTCCGCTCCGTGTCCAAACCCGCTTTCCTCTATAACCCGCTGAATAAGCAAATAGACTGGGACAGCCTGACGGTCAAAGCCCCGGAGGAGGTACAAATACATGTTGAACTGCGGTTATTATGACCACAACAAGCACGCTCTGATGTGCTAGATGAGTGTAAGCACTGTACAAGCCACAATTAAGAGTTTATGGGCTTCACCTGTGCTAGCTCAGGCTGCCCAGTAGTGGCCGCTGTTTCTTTGCTAGCTGATGCACACAGTGCAGCTCTATCTGCCGTGGTTGGTTGGAGACGTTATCAGACTTTTCATATGTACAGGCTGTGCAGAAGTATTGAGCCACACTCAGTTCCTTATAATTTACTTCCATAGAGCCTTCCTAAGTGGTCTTCAGCAATAGTTCTTCCAAACAAGGTGTTTACATCAGCGGATGAACCAATCTTGTGTCTACAGTTAACAGACAACTTGGCAAAGAACCGATTTTAAATAGCATTTTTAGGCACTTTGTTACGATCAGCCTGTTGAAAAAACATATTGTTTGTTAATTTCTTCAGATGACCCTATGAAAATGCCAAAGAGTGCACAGGTCGACAGTATAAAATAGTATCTTTGCACCAAGAAGGTGATTACCAAAGGGCTAAAAAGGTCATGGCATGGTGTGCAGACTGTTGTTAAAAACTCTGTGGAAGCTGAGGCCATTCAACTAAGTGGCACGTCTTAAAAAACAAAAAAGAAAGACACTATCTACAGCTGATGATCTGTATCTGTTCTTAAGAAGTAGGAAAACAAATCCGGCAAGGGCCTGACACAAGACCTGAGAGATAAATCTGGCCCTGTAGTTGGTCCATCTACTGTTTGCCAAAGCCTCATCAGAAATGGTCTCGGTGGAAGGGTTGCTGTCAAGAAGCCATTCTTAATGAAGGGAAACGAGGAGAAAAGGTTGAGGTTTGCCAGATTACACAAGAACTGGACTGAAAATCAGGGAGGGATAAAAGTACATTTGAAAATCTTGGTTTAAATTGGAGGTGGTCAGGAGAGAGGTACAGTAGTGACTGTCTACAGTCATTTACAGTCATAACCATCGTGTTTTGATGTGGACTTCAAGAAACCTGAAAAACTGTCCCTTTAGTCTACTTAAAGAATTTAAAGGAAGCTAAAGTTGTCTAATATTGATGCTCTTCAGCATCATTTTTGACTTGCATGCTGTATTTTCATTTGTGTTTGCACATGTTCCAATAAATCGCTGTAAATCTTTTGCAACATCTAAAGAATTGAGGTGTAGCTTGAGACTTTTGCACAGTCCTGCACATGTGTGATGTCATTCTGGTGCATGAAAGATGTTTTTCTGTCTTCTCTCTTTGCATGTGAATGAGGACAATAGAAACGATGTTAGGAAGACTTTTCATTATAACGTAGTGCAGTACAGCAACACCACAAGCCATAACCTCAGTGTTAACAAGTCAATATATATCTACTGTGAACATTATAAAGTGATTGAGTGATTCACATATTATAATAGTTATATTTCTTGTTTATTTTAAAGAGAATTTACTGTCTTGCATCTCTTATGGAGACTAGCTATTATCCCCTTTGCTGTTTGACTTTCTCTAAACCAATTTTCCACATCTTTTTCCTTGAAGGCTGCCAGAGAATTTAAGCCATGGAAGACAAACGCCGTGCCCCCGCCTGAAAGTTACACTGCAGAGCCAGAGAAGAAGAAAGGACCTCCCCCGGGAATGGACATGGCTATAAAGTGGTCCAATGTGTACGAGGACAACGGTGAAGACGCACCGCAGGCTCATACAGGCAAAGCTCGTTTTCTACCTGAAGAAGAAGAACAACCCTCAGACTCTGGTGAGTTTGTTTCATTCTCCTCATCACAGCTCTTTTATGCCGTTGTGCAAAACTCACTGGCTTTAAAATCCCAATAAATTTGGATGTGTATTTAATCCTATGTTATTTGATAATTTGGCAAATAAAGCAAGAAAATATGCACTTGTGATAAGTAAAGAACTACATGGTAATGAAACAAGGGCAATAGAGTAGATACCGGAGGTGCACCATTGTGTTAACGTTTTCAATATGTTGAAAACGGCTTAAGTTGTGTGTGAGGATTTTTGGAATTCTTCAGAGAAAGATCAAGAGCTGGAAGTTGTTAACAAAGATTTATTTGATTTGCTGCCACAAAAATGTGAAATAAATAATACCAAAAACTAAATAAAAGTATCAGATTATAAATGTAAACATCCATTTAAGGCCTTTGCGTCTTTAATCAGTACCCAAAGATGCGAAGCATAATATCAGCTGCACCATTCCACCTATGTATTTCCATCCACCTATATGTAACAAATGAGTGCAATACAGTAAAATAATGAGGGCGTTTGCTCTGCTTTCTGCTTTGCACCTGCTTGGAAAATGTGGACTTGTTTATTTAAACAATGTGCTGTTGAGAAATAATAATAAAGATTATGTTTTATTCTCCGTCCCTCCACAAAATCACAAACTCATCCAATTCGTCATCTGCTGATCAGATGAGGAGTCAGAGAAGCCAGGGCTGTCTGCCAAGAAACGGCGAGTGGAGACCTTCCAGCAGAAGGAGAAGAGGAAGAGGGACTTCGGACAAGCCACATCTGATAAGAACTTTGTTGAAGAAGAGAAAAGGATCCTCAGGCAAAAGATTGAGTGAGGACCAAACTTTCTCCACCAAGGAAATTGTCTGCATTTCAATCTTTTCCATCAGCAGGGAGCATTCACTGCATTAGAGCATGCAATCATAGAGGGTTATTTTATCTGTATCTACATGTTGTAATTTGAAGCAGTAGTTTGTTTGTTTTTTCAAGTGAACACATAAGAATGTTTTAATTTGATTCAGTTTGCAACATTGTTAACAGTGCTTAAATTTACAGACCAGCTGCCATAAACACAAGAAAATCTGTCAAAAACTTGTTTAAAGCTCAAACTTGTTGTAGTTTTTTAGCCAAATGACAAACTGAATTCACACTTTTATACCCAAATCTGAGCCGGCACACTGAACTACAATGACAAGTCAGAAATGATCAATCCTGCTACTAGGCCGAAATTATCAACCACTAACACCATTGTTTCTGTTCAGGAGTGCAGGTTAATAACTTTGAGGTGGCATCTTAATCAAAAATAATAATTTACTGTTTTTTTTCTGCTTTTCAGTAAAACAGTTTGAAAATTACTGGAAAAAAATAGTTTTGTATTTAGCACTAAAAATATAATTCAGAATAAAGATGGATTATCTGTTACAGAAACATAAAATGATTTTGATAATTCCAATATTGTTCATTTGGGGGAGCTGTGGTATAAACCTCACACTGGGTAGTGGTCTAATAAATCTTTTAAGCACTGTATATCACGTAATATCAAAAAACATTATTTGATGGCCCCATTGCAAAGGCTAAAGGCTAACAGCTGTGATTTTGGACTTAATAACAAGCCAAGGGGGGGTAATTTAAAGACACAATGATAAAGGATATCACAGCTGTACAAAAGCGATAATTTCCAAACAATTAACAAAGTTGTGAGATTGTTCTTGTTTGACTCTGCTGGACTTCAATTATTCACCATTATTCATTATTGAAACAACCCTAACCTGTAAGTGTGTTTACTTCCTGTTTTATAAATTTAAATAAGTATATTAACAGTGATGTTTGGCTGTGGTGGGTTACTTGGTCTGTACTTTGTTTTGTGTTGTATACTCACTGCCCATTCACCACCGAAATATGACTGTGTTGTTCTTCGAAATCTGAAATTGCACCATTCCCCCGTTGTTCCTGCTTATGGCCACTAGATGTCGCCTTTAGGCTACACTGGAACTGCGTCCATGTTTATGGTGAGGTCAGCTGTGTGACTGCATAAATGCTGGCTACTCAAATTACAATCAGGAGCTGTGTATATATGTCGTGTCTGTCAAAAAGGGAGTGGTAATCTTTGATTTGGAAGTTTGTGTCGTCTCAGTTTTCTCGAGATGCTTGTTCCATTCAAACTGTTGATTCAGCGTCATGTACCCGGGACTACAACAGGAAATAACCTCCTACATGTCTGTTTCGAGTACGTCGTGTATTGGAACACAGTATGTTTTTTGTGGATCTTTTATTTCTTCCAGCAATTCTCTGTATTCAGTGTGAACAGTTACGATATATTTATAGCTTTCTGGGCAACATAAACCATTGAGGCAATAAAATTGTTTATTGAAAAGAGTCATTTAACTTTTAAGTTGCAAAGTCTGTTTATGTATTGAATAGCTTATTTGTTAAAGTAATTTATTTTTTAGCCATTAAGTTTTTTAGATTTGTGTTATCAAAGTAACACACTGTAAAACTCATAATCCATTTTTTAGGTTCCTATGGCCATTGGAGTAAATATAATGGTTTTCCAAGAATTGGGGGAAAAAAGTTTCCACTTTGCAACAGTTTAGTGATCAGAGGAATTCCTGGTCTATCTGTCATCATGAGTTGACATGAAATAGTGGTGAATATGCTTCTGATAAAATTCCAGCCTCCAGGTATGTGCCTGGCCTTGTCTGAAATGTGTACCAAGGCCTGCAGAACAGCAGCAATGAACTGATTTTTATCAGCTGTATTTACGCACAAATAACTCCCCTCTCTGTGCTGACTGAATGAGCAAAGACCAGCAAGGTCATATCCATCAGTGTTTAAGAATTATTCATCTCATCTCAGTCTAGTAGCTGGAAATTTCCCAGGAGATGGATGCTTTGCAATGTGTTGCTTTTAGAAATACATTTCCAGCTTAGTTTTTGTGAGGTTTTTTTGATACTGTTGAGTTGTTTCTGTCTTTGATATGATATCCACAGCATTCTTTGACTTGAGCCTCTTTGTCTTATAGAGATCATTTTACCACAGGAAAGCATTTTTCAACCCGCCAGAAGTCACACATGGCTAACCTTATCCTCTTATCTTTAATGAAAGAGAATATATTAGTGTTTTGTTACACACTTTTAACAAAAACAGAATAAATGCAGCAAAACTTCACTTCAAATTCTCAATAACTAAATCGCATTTTAAGAAAATAACCTTTTGTGGTCATTTGAAGGTATAAAACAGTACTAATGTAAAGTTAAATTGCAAGAGATTTCCAGTTACGGCTGTTCCCTGGGTGTGTCACTCTAACCTTAGATCACTCTTGACACATTTACTGGAAGGTCAAGACCTCATCATGACCACTGAGTATTCAGGGGCCTTTACTAAGCTGGCTCCCAGCAGCTGCTGCTACCTGACTTATGACATTTTCACACTGTCAGCACAATGTAGCAGCTTGTATGTAAATGTAACCATGGCTGCTGTCTGGTGCTGCTGGGAAATTGGAGCCAATGAGAGAAAGAATACACCTAACAGCAGCTAAATGCAACTTCACATGTACAATATGTATACCAGGTTCATCATCTTATGATTGGCATGATAGCACGGTGCGCCGTGGTTGCTTTTTTTTTTTTTTTACGCAGACATGCAATAAAAGACAACTCAGGCTAACAGATATTGTAGCTGTTTGGTCTAAAATATTTTATAATAGTTTATCCATTAGTTGTGACTGCTCGTTGTGACAACAGAGGGAAAGTAAATTTCCTTTTAGGAGTTGTAAATGTCTAGAGAAATTTACCACAATCCTTCCTTTACTTGTTGAGATATTTCACAGTTGACCAAAGCTGTGGACTGACTCACTTTTCCATCCACAGCTCCATGCTGCTATAGTGGCTAAACTCAGACTTTATGGTTTTATTTACACTCTCCACACCATGCTGGTTCCGTGTCAACACACTCACCAACGTCCCTAAAATCTCCACTCATCCCTGGATGTTTTCTAGAGGCAAACAGCTGCTTTTCACACCAACAATCTGGTGTGGCCAATTGTGTCAAACAGATGTTCAGCAGAAGAGAAAATCTCTTCAGACTTGGGAAACAACTTTCTGCCTTGATCTGAAGTAAAGTCTGTGCAAAAATCTCGAGCCACCCCACATTTCTTTAGGGGCATAAACCTGGCCATATCTTGCATGGTCTGCAGTATGTCTTTAAAAAATTAGGAAACTGAAATGAAGCGAAGTGGAAGACAGAAGAAGATGTGGTAGATAGATTAAAAAAAATCTATTTACAGCACATGAATAGTTTGTCAAGTCAAGTCCTTAAGAAAGGGGAAAAAATCCACCAAATACCTGAGATGGAATCCAACAGATGCAGCAGGGCCCTCCTGTTGATTCATCTACTGTTTGCCAAAGCCTCCTCTGAATTGGACTCACTGACAGGGTGGCTGTCAACAAGCCATTCTTAGTGAAGGGGAGAAAAGGGCTGAGGTATGCCAGATCACAAAAGAACTAGAAATCAGTGGCAACAGGTCTTATGGAGCAATGGATCTTAAATTTTACATTTTGGTTCAAATCACCATCCCTATGTACAGAGGAGGTCGGGACTACTCCTATGAATCACCACCTTACCATAGTGGAGGCATTTGTTTAACCCTGTGATCCCAGGTGCTATGTCTTTGGCTTTTGCCCCATCATAGTCTTCCAAGGAAAATTGGTCCTATGTAACAGTCCAGGCCTTACTCAACTCTGGATAAGTCCTGGGGAGGGAGCACAAGGCAGAGGACCTGATGAATAGTCCTTAGCCCATGGAGCTGGTTGGGCATAATCTGAAGAGGCAATATATTTGATCAGGATACATGAACAGGCTCAGCATGTCAAAACATGTTGTCAGGGTGCACTGGGAGCATCTGGCCTGGGCTCCAGTTCATGAGATTTTCAGCTTCTACCTCCAGCAGACCTTTATAAGCATTTTAAAGGAGGTTTGGGACACCAAGTCTGAATGGACCGTCTTCCACACCTTGATTGCTTAGGAGCCTGTGCACAGCTAAGGTTAAAGGATGGTTGGTGCCTGCCATGGTTGGAATCCCCAAACCAGATGATGGAAACTGGAGGCGGACGGAACCATCAAGCTGAAGAAGTCTGTGGGACTCAAGGCAGCTGACAGGTACTAAGTACAGCTCTGGCAGTAGCTGAAACAAAAACTCAGGTGTTTGAGGAGTTGGATGAGGGCACAGAACAAGACTTTCAGTCAGCCTCGAAGTGATTCTGGCAAATGGTCAGGTGACTTGGAAGGTGATGGTGATGGAATGCCTCGGGATGGTGCCTCTGGTATGGTAGAATAGGGTGGTGGTTCCCATCTTTAAATATGGGAACTGGAGGGTGTCCTCCTCCAAGGAGGGAGGAGATCCAGCCCCAGATAAGCAGCAGATAAGAATAAGGATGGATGGATAAATGCTTGGTTGGTTGAATGAATCAGAGGTGTTGGGGATCAGATTTTGATCCACCATGGAATACCATCTGGAAAGTGTCTGATTGGCAACAGCTTCATTTTTAACCATGACACTGATCCCACACCCACTGCTAGTGTAGAAAAAGCATACTTGGATAGAAAAACACACAGTGGAACGCTATCAGCCATGGATTGGTTTCCCCAGAGCTCAGACATCTACATTATTGAAACAATCTGGGATCATCCTGATAAAGAACAGAGCAAAAAGGCAGCCAATATCCAAAGAGAAGCTTTATAATGTCATAAAAAAATAAATGGAAAACTATTCCTGAGGACTACTTAAATAAATTTCAAGAATTTTTTTTTGCCCAGGTTGTGTTGAAGAATAAGGGTAGCCATGCCAATTATTGACTTCTAAGTTTGTTAGAATTGTACAGACGCTGCTTCGCCTTATTTCCATGGATGGTTTCCACGAATCCTTGCAACCATTCCCCATTTCCCACAAAAGTATAAAGAAAAAATGTGTGGCTCAAAACATTTACACAGTAATGTACATTTAGAGAACAATAATGATTAATATTAAATTGTTGAAAATATTTTTTTTTTTAGAGAAAACTATAAAAGAGCAAAATTACTGTTTTACTCCGATCAGGCTTTATCTGTTATAAACCACGGGGTCTTTTCTCATAGCCTGGGGTGGAATTTTCCAAATGGTGGTCAGACTGTAACATAATATTGCAGTTTACAGTAACATTGTGGTACTGACCACTGATTGCAGCCGAATATTTCCAAAAGATGTTTGAAGCTTGAAAAAAAAGTTCCATTCCTTTATACCACCAAGAACATCTGTGAAGGTTTTTAGAGAAGAGCAGTGTCATCAGACAGACAAATAAAGGTTATAGCTGCAGAGTAAAGAAGGACAACAACGGCATTTGAAAAACTAAAAGACGCGGGATTCTTTTATGGGTTGAGAAATTGCTCTGCCTCTTTTTCATTTTAAATTCATTTTTAAATTTACTCAAACAACTAAACTGCCACAATACACAATGCAAAGCTGTCATTTAAGTTTAGAGAAAGATAATTTTTCTACTACACATTGGATTGACTAAAGAAATTGAAAATATATTTAGCTTCCAAGACACTGAGCACCATCTTAACTCAAGGGTAAAATCTTGAATGAGAGATAATACAGCTTGGATGATATACAGTGATTCTGTGCTGGATCTGGCAGCGTGAGCATGACAAGACGGCCGTGAAGCTGTCAGGGACAGGAACGTACTTTCACACTTCTCCAGTGATAGAGAACAGTAGCAGAGATAAGAAGACTGAGCTCTTTTCATGATAAATGTCAGAAGTTGTCTCTTGTTAACAACGCGGAGCAGACACCAAAGACAGCCCAGTCTCCCCAGTCTCTCTCTGTTTGTTATGTACTGTATGGCTATCCTATCATTTTGGCCATTTGTCCTTAATTTATCCAATCAGACCAAAGCCAGATGGTTTTTTTTTTTCATGCATGATTGTGCTTGTTTTCTGTGTGAATATTGTGAAAGACACATGTATTAACCACAAAGCGCTGGTTTGTTGTGACACTGTGTTCTACTTACATGACAGGTTAGCAAAACATTTTGTTTTTGGATTCAGTTCAATTTCATTATGTTTATCGTATCTTCACAGTGACTTGTGTGGTCACTCTCCTCCCTCTGTATATATCCAAGAGTATTTCAGTCAATATTTCAACTGTTTCAGTCAGGTTAATGTCTGATAAGAACTTATCTATGTTCCAGACACGAGGATATCAGGAGATACTAAAGGCTTATAATTACACCAACCAGTTTACAGATACTGTCCTTTTATTTTAGCGTAATTAATATGTGGACGCTCTATAGTTTATTACGATTGTCCCCAGCTTGATTACACAGATGCATCAATTCTGTGGATGTTTTCATCATTTCAAGCTTAAAACCAGCTTCATGACTGTCTGGTAACAATGAAGCTCTTAGCTTAGCTTAGGGGACAGTCAACCTGGCCCAGTCCAAAGATTAAAGGGTCTTCTGTTTGATCTTTCTATAAACTAAAGTATATACCAAGCAGTTTAGCATTTCCCAAGTGGGCTTTTTCCCAGCCAAAGAAGTTGAATTATTTATTTGTTTCCACTGTAAAATGACCCTTTTAATTTACTCTTGATTATCTCATAAAAGAGCATCTAATTAGTGTATAAATGGATTTTCCACCCTGACAACAATTAACTCGCGTTTTATGGAACACAAGGTTTTGCTTATCAAACATGATTAAAGCTGCAATATGCCCACAACTGTGCTGCGGATATAATGAAGCACCATAAGAGGTCCTCCTCAGCAGTAAAATAAACTGTAAAGGAATGCTTGTGACAATATTGTGATTCTCTGAAACGTAAAGCTGCAGCCTCTTGGCACTGCAACTCTGACAGGGAGCATCCAGCCTAATTTATACCCTGAGAAAGGCTTCTGTCCAAGGGCATAAATTTAGCTGCGGTGTGCACTGAAAAAAAAAAAGAGGGGAAGGCCCATAAACAGGCTGGGACAGAGAGAGTGAGAGAGAGCCAGAGACACGGAGAGAGGAAACAATGGGCAGCCATCAGGAGGAGAGCCCCAACAGCTGCAAAGCTCTGAATCCCAACACACGCTCACATGCACGAGCAAATGTGCGTGCACATACACACATATATACTCATTCAATCCTTTTATTTTCCTCACTCTGTCACACACACACACACACACTTACACATTCACTTTTCTTCCTGGTACGCTCTCTGGCCAGGCCTTCTGAAAAGAGGCCAGCTAAGCAGATGTTCTGCTACTGCCTTCACAATAGGCACAAGTAACTGGTGGAGGCACAACAGAAAAAGGTCAACAAACGTTCTCCATTCCTCCTGCACTGTCGAGTCAGCGCGCTGAGCAACCCATAACACGTGCTTTATTTTGGGTTCCTTTGAATCTGCTTTAATTCATTGTGTGAAGCAGTGTGGTGGGATAAGGCTCTACATATCTGCAGTGTCATCAAATTGAGTGAAGAAAAAAAAACAATAGTGTGCTTGTCTTTTTTCTGCCCTACTTTCTGGGAAGACTAGATGCTGTAATTTCCGTAACCAGTTGGATGCTGTAGATTTAGAAAATGCTACGGAAACAGCAGGTGCTGTGCATATTTAAGACAGATTTGGTGCTAGAGTAAGTATTTATAAGTATACGGTGGAAATGGCCTTAATTAAATGGCAGTGCCTATGTTTCTGATTATGTCAGAAAATGTAACACAGTGTATGTTTTTTCATTGCTTGTGAACACCAGCAGAGCTCTATAGCATTGTTCATTCCAGACGGTCCCCTATGAGCAAGCACTTGGCAACAGTGGTAAGGAAGAACTCCCTTTAAACAGGAAGACACCTCAGGCAGAACAACACACTGTGGAGGAGAGCCAGAGCTTAATAATAACTAATGATTAAGTGGAGAGTGGTGTATAAACACAAGAGGAGAGAGACAAGAAGAGACGTATCATAACAGGCATCACGTATTATTATATGCTCATATTATTAGTGGGAATGCATAAGGGTGGGCAGTGTGACATCCAGACCAGTAAGCAGACCATTAAGATCCAGTATGATCTATTTATATAATGTTTTCTAGTTAAATTTTTTAAAGGCTATATCTTCTTAGTCTAATTTGTGTGTTAATAAGTTTTATATGCAATGCACGGGTAACTAGAGGTGAAACAGTAACCAATATTATAGTAATTCATTACTAAATTGAAACAAATATTTAAAAATACTGCTAAAACTTTGATATTTCCATCCCTTTTTCTTCTCAGTAAAATTAACTTTTTAACATTAGCTCCTGCCAAATAATGGTGGCTACTTTTCACTATTTTCTGACACAGTATAGATCAAATGATGACCCAAATAATCATTAATTAAGTTACTAAGTAACAGATAACCATCTTCTGCATTCCAGTCTCACACTGCTGTGCCTACAGGGAGCCACTGCCGCTGGTACAAAGGAATCAAAAGCACATTTCGAAGAATGCGAGACATTTTAAATATGAAAATTGCACTAATTTGTCACAAAGAAGAGATAGCTCATGCCCTGAAGTGAGCCCACTGAATAACTGCTGCCCTTCTTTAAAGTTCAGAGGTCTGCATCCTTCGCTGTGCTTCTAGCTTCTTATCCCTAACACCCCCTCATCTGTCTCCTGCTTTCTCTTTTGCTCTCTTTCACACACAAACACACAGTATGCAGCCTGCAGGTTTTGACCTGTAAATAACTGCCCAGACAGGGTCTAGTCAGTCAGTCGGGGAGGCAGGCCGAGGCGTCAGGGCCTACGCGGCTCCTGCAGGGCCATAACAGATGCTTATCATGTTTTAGTGAGGGTAGTGGAGGTGGGTGGGTGGAGGGGTGCGTGAAAGTGTGGACGCTGGGGCCCTGCTGATGAATGGCTCTGACAATAAATGCCCTCAATCATGGGTAGACTTTAGAAAACAGAGGTGCAGTGATGCCAAGAGGCTTATAATGGATTCAGATCCAGTCAGTGTGTGTGTGTGTGCAGGAGGGGGTATGTGCATGTCTTAAAGGGAGGGGTATATACAGAGCGCATGTGCACTTATACACCCACTGCAGCTTTTCAGCAGCTCATCCTCTTGCACATTCCAAGCAGAGGCAACAGCAAACAAACGGCTTAAGGTTCAAGTCAAGTATGTTTCATTCCTTTCACTGCTGTCTCGGGCGCTTTTAAGACACGGGTTGTCCCACAAGCAAGGACAGGGGTTAGATGCAAGGTCAAAGAGGAGAGGATTACAGAAGATACACTTCAGATAAAAGTGTCAGTCCAGTAATCGGCAGTGATCCATCATCAGGCAGGCCAGGCTATTTAAGTTGGTATCATTTTGGGGATAAAAAAAAAAGGTTTTGTGTGTAAAAGTAAAGATAAAGCAATGAAACGACAAATTCCTCATGACACACGTGATCCTGCTCATTTTTAAAGAGTAACGCTGTGTGGCCACCTCATCGCCATCTTCTTAAGCTTAGTGTTTTTCCCTTTTCCCTCTCTCTTCGCAGAGTGTCAAGCGCATTTTTTCCCATGAGATGAAAGTTGTTGTTTTCCCTGCTGTTTGCTGAAATGCCTTCACAGCTACCAGTGAAGGCGGTAATTTGAAGTCCTGGCTCACTGCTCTCCAACTGAATTTAATTCACATTTTGGGGACAAATATGTGTTGAATTTTAGCAGAGAGGCAGGAGCTTCACACCCCATCACCCACGCCGTGGCTCTGCACGTAAAGCTTAAAACGTTACAATTATACGCATGTATTACCAAAACGGAGGAGTTCTGTGATGTGTGGAGCCATACTCGTGTTTAAGATGCAAAGCACATTTGCAGCTTCATTTCAAGGAGTTTTTTTGTTTCACTACATTTAGTTTATGGCAACTCTTACATAGATTTACAGTTTGTCTGGGGTTTTTTTTATTATTGTACTGCATTTTTATCAATGAACATACAGGACTGCATCAGTAATATGTCAGTGCTATACATTTGTATAAAACCATTGTTTTCACATAAATGCATTTCCTCACAAGAAAACCTGTAACTGAAACACTGTAAAATCATTTATATGTCATTTAAACCCGTATATTTGTCTGAAAATTGCAAAGGTGCCATATCAAATGTAGATAAATTTGCTCATTCGGTAATAATAAAGGTGAACAACAAGAATGCAGTGCAGCCTAAAGGGCCCAAAGATCACCAGAGTCCAGTAATGATTTTCTGGCCTTGTCTCTTTCACACAGGATACAAGCAATTATAATCTGAAGAACATTATTCTTTGTAGAAACAGATTTTTGCAGATTGGTGAGCCTCCACCCATCTTTACTTGTGAGAAACTGACTCTATGAGATGCTCTTGTTATACCCAGTCATGTTACTCAACTGTCAACAGTTAATCTAAATAGCTGCAAAATGTTCCTCCATTTGTTTCTTTTTAACACCTCTTACTCTCCAGCCTTTTGCTGCCCCGTCCCAACTTCCCCGTTCGTTGCTGCCATAAACTTCAAAATTACACAGTTTTTTCTTAAAGTAGCCTCAGTGTAAATATCCAATGTGTTTTCTATGTTCTACTACTATGTTCTGCGATTTTGCCCAGACTGTCTTGTAATTTGAAAACATAAATCTTTTGTTAATCCACAACAATTTTCCTTTCTTACTAAATCCCTTCCCCCAGTTTTCTAAGGTAGATGTTGAAAAGACAGGATTTTTTCTTTTTTTCTATTACTTACATAAACTCTGAGTTTGAATGTAAGCTCTAAAACTTAAGAAAGTATAGTTAAAAGTCCAAAATGTATGCCCTGCTTCACATTATCCAAAGCGAGCCAGGCTGCGAGTGTGTTTCAGAGATAACACAGACAGATAGATAACTTCACACCTCTGGGCAATTTAGACTCACCAGTTAACCCCTCTAGTGTGTCTTTGGAGTGTGGGAGGAACCCAGTGAATACTGGATCCTCCATCTGGATAAAACAAAAACAAAAATAAACACGCACACAAAAACCCCCCCCACAAAAAAGCATCCATATAATTCTTCGGATAAATCACGTTCAAGGTAAGCCTCGTCTACTTGAACTATAAGCTAAGAAAAATGCTTCAAATACTTGAGATGCAAACATGAGGAAAGGGTGAGGTGAGGCGCTAGAGAGAAAGGAAGAGCCAAAGCGTGTGCGTGCGTGCGTGTGTGCGTGTAGCAGCGAGCGAGGGAGGGAGAGAGAGAGAGGTGGTGCAGTTGAGCGAAGTGAGCCTGGAGTGAGTGGGTCGACAGAGCCGAGGTGACAGTGGAGAATGGAGAGGAGCCCGTCCGCCCGGCGAGCTTTGACCGCGGCGAGCAAAGGAGAACCCACTCGATCCTTTCCTTCTGGAGCAAGTGCGCAAAAAGAAACCGGGAGGAATTAACTAGAGCGGGACGGGGGAGGGGTGGGGGGGCAAAGGAAAGGAATGGCTGATCCTCTGCGGAGGACTTTACTAGCGAAACTCCGGGGGAAGAAATCCAGGAAAGGAGCGACGGTCGGCGGTGGATACGGCTCTCCTGCTGCTGCCGCTGCGGTGAATGGGGCCGAGAAGGTAAAGAAAAAGTTTTGCAAACGCAGCGAGACTCCGATGAGGCTCGCTCCATAGTCTTGTTCGCAGACCTGGATTGCATGCCAGAGAGAATGAGTACGTACGAGAATTATATTGACGCCGCTGTGGTGCAGACAGAGGGAGTTATAGCAGTAGCGGAGAGTCGCGCAACGCAGTTGGCCGGCTCACGTCCCGAGAGCGAAGTCGCGGGGGCAGGGTTCGGGTTAATGAGGAGCTCCTGGGGATCCCACTTCAAAGAGACTTGGCGTTTGGGGGGGATGCTTTTTGGGAGGGTGATAGGAGCAAACAGGGGCACAGGTCCGCTGACAGAGTCACCGCGGGTGTTCCACTCTCTGGACCGCAGGTGCAGAGAAAACACTGCGTTTCGGTCGGCGATTCAATCGGGTTTGGGGACAGTTCAAATCCAGTTTTAAGCAGAACGCAGGTACAGGCGCATGTAGGGGATGGGAGACCATCAGAGAGCCGGTTTAAAGGAGCTGATGGCGAGGTTAGAGAGCCCAAAGACAGAGGGTGCTCCCGGCACATGGTAGGGACTGTTGTGGCCGTGCATGAAAGCAATGCCAACTGGAATTTTGACAGCAGACCGACTTTGGAGACAAACGCACGAAATTACGCGGCACGCGTGTGTCCAAACCGCATGTTAAAGAACACCGAAGAGAATGCTGTAATCAGAAATATTGAGAGCTATGATCCTGACTATGCCGGGGACGTTAGAGGTGGTCTGCTGAGTCCCACTTTTTTCCCCACTGAGTTAGAAATATGCGACGTGAACATGGCATCCCTGTGCGCCACAGAGCCCTCACTCACATACCCTTTAGACAGCGAAGATGACGATTACTACGATAATGAAATTCTGCCCTTCTATGAAACAATCAGACCAATGACTGACAGTGAGAGAGCAGAGACTGTAGAGCTCACCCAGCCTGGTCAGGATAAAGGACAGGCTGGTGATAGTAACAGTGCCCAGGAAACAGACAGGCTTAGGAACCAGCTGAAAGAGGCTTATTACCTTCTTATCAATGCTATGAATGATATCAACATGGATGTCCAGCAGATCGGTGGTGGTTTAACTGAGCAGCAGGCCACCTCATCGTGTAGTAGCCACTCCAGGGACAGCCTGTGCTCCAGGTTGTCTTTGAAAAACAGGGACAGCGACTCCTGGTCGTCAGGAGAGGACCAAAGCCCTCAGCAGGTGTCAGACACCGACTCACTGCTGCTCTGTCTCACTGGGATTGTAGAGGTAGGAGTCAAAGGCAGGCTGAAGAGTAAGAGCATGGCGAACTTGTCTTTCACCAAAAAACCTACTTTGTCACGCTCTACAAGCGATGGAGAGATTAGGTACCAGGACGCCTTCTCAGAGAGTGTTCAGGCTTGTGAAACACAAAGTGCTGAAATCTGTGATGATCAAGAAGCTGAACGAGGTGAAGGAGGCACAGAAGCGGGTGAGCTGTCTGAGCCTCGGGTGTTCTGCAGTGCCGTCAGCAACGAGGAGCTGCTGCAAGATGATGGCGTTGAAGAAGAACGGGGCGGGCAGCTGAATGAGAGCAGTGGCTCCATCAACAGCATCACAAGTTCCTCAGACAGCAACACCGAGACGGCAACACATCAGGGTCACAACAACAAGCAGGAGCTGACTGAACTCCAGACACAGGTGGCCAACACGGTCAACAAAGGTCACGGTGTCACTGTCAACAAGATGCAAGAGTGGATGCACAAAGGGCGCATGCTGTCTTCTGAAATGAAGCAGCGCATTGAAGGCTCATCTTTGCCCCGTGGTGGCGGCCAGAGCCAGGACCGGTCCTGTCCTCAGGTGAACCCAGGAGGCTGTAAACCGGGGGCCCAGACATCCAGCCGAGCGGGTAAATCTGTCAAGGCCAAGTCACAACAGCACCAGCAGCAGCAGCCAGGTAGGACGGCTACACGGCATGGCCTCAACTCCCGTGGATCCTCTAAAACAGAGAACTCTCACCTTCCTTCCTCCCTTCTGATAATTATCATCCTCCTCCACTCATAGTACACTCCTTCTGGTGGCGGTCCACCCCGCACTCCTCCTCTTCTGGATGCAAAGCAAAGGGACGAGACACCTCAGACCTCTTGCTTTCCTTTTTATTTTAAGACTCTAATCGGTGGCGGGTTTCTATCCTTCACACTAATTTAGGTGCATTTTAACACCAGATTAATAGCACATCAGGCCGTAGGTCGGATTACTCACAGCGTAGTTCAGTAACAACTAACTCACTCCTGGTAGAGCATTGTTAGTGGTGTTGGTGGTGGGATTTGTATGTGTGTGTGTGTCTATTGACTGGATTGACATTTGACTATCTGATTATGAACATATCAAATGACTTTCTGATTGTGCTTAGATGACAGAGAAAACATCTGTATCATAAAACGGCTGTTACCAGGTGACACATGTTGTCATCACCCGTCATGCAACCAAATGCCAGATTAATCACGGGATTCAGAAAGTGTCTGTGTGGTAAGCTTTTATTGGCATTTAGCAGCACAGGATGTGCTCTATGGATCAAAAACATGCCCATGCCTTTTAATTTCTCCTCTATTTTTTTCCTCCTGTGGTAGTTTCCTATGTTGCGGCGCATGTGTTCCAGCATGCCTGCCTGTGAAATGTGTGTGTGTGTCTCTGACAGTGTTTACCATAGTAAGACGATGATGTGCCATGTGTGCAGGGTGGTGTTGACTGTCAGTGTGCCGGACTGCTAGAAATAGTGTGTGATCCGTGAGGCCGCTCCTCTGTTGGCTTAGCATAGCTCCAACTTTACAGCTCTTTCCTCTCCAGCCTTTTAGTTAAAAAATAAAGTCAGGGCTCTTGTAGATATTAGTTTCCATGCACCCGTTCACCCAAATCTCATATTTTCCCCATTTTGTTCAGCTTCCCCAACTGAACTTTTCCACAGCTGTGGCCAGAGGAATCCAAAAGCAGGAGAGAAGCCACTGCAGTTATTTTCTGTGGTAGTGGTAGTGGTGTGTGTGTGTGTGTGTGTGTGTGTGTGTTTGTTTTAGAGTAAGGGGGGCTGGGCTGTCATCTTGCCTTCCTCCCCAGTCATTTGCTTTGGACAGCTCCATGGTAACTTGCATTTTAAAGAGACCTTGGATTGAATATTTAGAATGCCATTCCTGTTGTTTAACATGTTTGCGTTGTGTCACTTAATTCGCCACCATGAATGAACAAAATGAAGGGTGATTAAGTATTTATTAAGGTCAGCCATGAGCTTATCTTGCCCTTGCGGGCCTCCACACCATACAAAGACCCATTTAAAAAAACAAAAGAAAGAAAGAAAGAGATGCCAAAGCCGCAAAGTTCCTGTTAAATGCTTTTCTTGGCCTAAAGCTCTTAATTGAATTCATTGGTAACCCTTGGTTCATGGAATTATTTATGTATTTCTGACTTTCTAAAAATAGACCAGTTCCTCCCCTGTGAGTATTATTTGGAAATTAAAACCTCAGCCTAAAATCGTAGCACAAAAATACTGTCTGAATTACACTATAGCTAATTTATTTTTGTCCTGACTTGTCCTTTAATTACTGTTGTAAAAAAAAAGTGTCCATTATTGTGTGTCACTCCTTATGTGTGGGTGTGCGAAATTGTGCACACGAGCATTCATTTGCACATCTATGCTGTGAGTGTGCATGTTTGTATTTGCAGTGTGAGGATTTATAGTTTTGTTGTGTTTAGTTGCAGTGGAGCAGCAGGTGTGCCGGCAGGCATTCAGTATCCAGGTGTCATGTTTTGGCCAGAACTGAGCTCAGGAGTGGTGTGTCAGTCAAAGCTGATATTGAGACTGAGCCATAGATAACACAAATACAGAAGATTCACTCCTGGGAGGCAGACTGTTTATTTTTTTTAACTTCTTTTCTAGTACTCTGTTCATTTGAGTCAAATGTTTCTAACTAAGTCTCCGGTCACACATGTGTGGAAACCAGTCCCCAACCATCTGGCAACCAGTTGTTGCAAGGGAAAAATGTGAATTTCCTGACTGGTTGTGAAGGTTGATGGCAGTTTACTTTGAAGGGGACTGTTCTGTTTCCAGTTTGTGTTGTATTTTTTCAAATTTTACTATAGCACAGAAAGTAAACTGCAAGTGTTGTCTCCCACACAAACGATGGGTGACCAATATGCTAGCGACCAAAGCAATCATGGTGCAGCAGCCTCTTATCCACCAATTTCACCCGGATGCAGCCAGTAACATCCAACACTCACCAACTTGTCATATTTTTCCCAAGCGTCCGGCGGATGCCAAGATGTCACCAAGCAGTCTCTAGGCCGGTGTGACTGAGTCCCATGAGGGCCGCTAAGCCTGTAAGCCAGCTTATAGATGGACATTTTGGTAGAGTTAGGTGAGAAGGGCCTTACGACTGTACCATCAGGCTTTTAAATATGAAACCACAGTTACCAGCTAAGTAGTTTAGCTCATTGACGAAAGACTAAATAGTGAAAAATAGCTTTTGTCTGGCTCTCTCCAAAGCTTTGCTGCAAATATGAAGCCGCAATCAACAGGGAGTTTGCTTAGCTTAGGTTAATGCATTTAGTGAAAACAGCTAGTCTGACTCTCATGTACAAAATCTGCCTACAAGCACCTGTAAATCCCAGTAATTACAATCAGTGTTATGTAAGGTCTATAAGAGTAGGCTATGAGATATGCTAAGCGATATCTTGTTTTTCTGCAGTTTTTCTGCAGTTTTTAAATATAAAAGTGATAATTTAATAAATGCACAGTGTACAGAGTAAACAAATGAACAGATGTAATGTTTTAATCAGTGAGCTTAAGTGATGCTGGTAAGTGAACTGTGGATGGGCAGAGTCATGCTAGCTGTTTTCCCTATGTTCCTGTCCTAAGCTATGCTAACTGCAATGTCATTACCTTTAGCATTAACATGAGACTGTTCACAATAACATTTGAGACCAAGATTTCCTTAACTCCAAAACTGTTGTTTAAAAGAATAACATGTCAAGCATCACATTTAATATGCTGTGAATTAGGTATACTGTTTAGCATTGCTTAACCCGAATTCCTAACTCCAAAGCTTAGATGGGAGTGCAGGTGTAATATAATACTACTCGACTGCTGTCAAGTCATGTCAGAACGATGTGGCGTTTGGTTTCTGCATTATGCCAGAAACCTTGTTACAGAGCTGCTGGGTTTTTTGGTTTTTCACAGTGATTTGTCTTGTCTGGTGTCTGTACGTGGACAGATTTATGGAAGATGGTAGCTCTAAAGACAGATCAGGTGATGAAGGAGAAACTTGAGGCATCTGGGTTCATACCTGGAGTTGTCTGAGTCAGATGACGGTATCTGCTGCAGAGGTGGGGCAAACATTAAGATGGGGATGATCACTGCTAAACAATACTACCTACAGTGAAAATTAAAACTAATGACAGGTGAAATAAATGCCAATGATCATACTGTTTCAATGCAATGGAAATCCTCGGGCCCTGGCATTCATGGGGATGACTTTGAAATGTAATGTTAACCTGTACATTGTTGGGCAATGAAAGTCTTTCTACCTGGCACGGTCAGTCCGACTGCAGGTTATCAGCGACATAACAATCTGTTGATTGCCTGTGAAGCACAACAGCAATCAAACTGAGGTTCATTCAAGGCCAGATAACAGATGATACCATAATATTGACAGAGAATGACTACAGATCTCTGGTAAATGTTGTGGGTTGTTAACTTCTACCCAGGTTTTCTTTGGGCTAGTAGAAACCTGAAATTAAGACTTGCCAAAAGAAGGGGAGACATGATGTGTCTGAAGTATTTAGGTTGAAAAATGTTAAAGGCTTTTATGTAGAGCACCAACTGATATAGAAGTTTTAACATGATTCATGATATTTGATGATATTTTCCATGGTATTAAGTGGGATATACCCATGTCAGCTGACATATTGGTATATATTTTTTAGACACACAAACAACTAACAGATTTCCCTAACATCTGTCATGTGTTGTTATGTTTTTTAATGGTTTACAGTCTGCCTGCCTCTGCTTATATCGGAGAACAAACTATGCAACCTCAACAGTCATAACATGGTTGAAGGGTGTTTCTAGTGTCATTTCATTCCTTTTTAAATTTCCATTTATCGGTTGTTATAAATGGGAATACCAAGAGATAATATCGGCTTGCTAATAAATCAGGCTCTACTTTTATGTAAGGATTTATGAAGAGGCATTTAAAAATGTTCTTCTCTACAAGGGCTTCCTGCTCCTAAAGGTGTGAGAAACCCCGGTTTAGGTGACAGATTGGGGGACTTACACAAAGAGGCAGGTGGTTTTAATGTTGTGGCTGATTGGTGTAGAATGTAATAATTAGGAGGCAGCTTTAAGAGCTGAAGAGCTTTCCTGAAAGGCCTTTCGCTTACTTTTAGGGACTTGTCTTAGGATTGCAAGTGTTTCAAGCTTAATTGGGTAATTATCTTACAGCGTCCTTCCTCGGGGGCATTTGATCAGTTTTTCTTTTAAACAGAAGCAATAAGACAGGAAAACAAGCCCTACATAGAAAAGATTTTGGGTTTCAAGCCAACATACCGAAGAGGAAGTGCCATTAGGAATAGGCTACGATGCCAGGACGCCTCAGCAGGATACAAGTGTTGACATGTGATGCAACCCTGGATGATCTCAGCTCTGCCCGCCTGTAAAAAGAAAAATCTACACCAAGAATCATCATTAGCATACGAATGAAGGTCAGCAGTAATCTATGGCACACCGCAAAAGATTCCCTCTGAAGGAGGCTCCGAAACTCTGTATTCACAACAAAGTTTTGTCTGTACGGAGGCGAGAACTAGCTGGTGTGTTTTGCACATATCAAAAGAGGAGCCTCTATAAAGAAGGAATTTAGGGAATAAAAGAACCGCCTATGGGAAAGTGGATCAAGCGCTTTGTCTTAGAGGAAAAGATTCAGCCACTCAGAAGATTTAGACATGAATATAATTGGGTCTACTGTCAGGCTCATATGGCACAGGTCCACAGCAGCACATCAAGTAAATAAGATTTTTCTTTTTTTCTTAGGAAGGTGCATTCCTTGTAGCACCTCAGACAAACACAACACTCCTTTCAGTGCGTGCACCACCTCTCCTTTTCTCTTCATTTCCACCCACAGACATGCACCCGTGTACCATCTGTCACTTTCAGGTCAGAGGTGTGATTTATTTATTTTTTTGCCTTACAATGAACGCATTATCTTCACACAATGATGGCAGAGGCAGACAGGCTGTGTTAGCTCTGGTATGGAAATATTTTGCAACTGGGTGCTACTAGAGGAAAAGAGCTGTTTTTCTGGAAGGCTGTCTTGCTTTATGTGGCAATGTAAGTGGGAATGAGTGAAAGGGGCTTATTCACTAATGCTAATTTTCACAAGACGTACAAAAAATCTTTCCCTACCTTACTTTGAATAAACAGACTTGAGCTAACAATTATTTTCCAGGTCTGTTAATGTGTACTCCATAACAGAAGGCTGTAAAATGTTGGTGAAAGATGAAGCTGCTGTCCAGTTTTCTTCGTTTCGTTGTTTCATAATGTGTTATGTAGTAGTATGATGGTTATTTCAGTTGCTTCTAGCACGACTCAAAGACCAGTTGGTAAGCCTGGCCAAGACTCCTCTAGCGATTAATAACCCACGGCCAGTGTTCACCTTCAGGGTGGTTGTCATAAGGTTTGGTAACATTCTTGCTTCAGGAGGAGAATAACAGCTAACGATGATAGTGTTTTTCATAGTTCAGTACAGAGATAAAGGACATTAAGCTCAAGACCCAGTCATCATGGGGAATGGCTTATTTATGGATGCAGTTAACAGTAATAGCTCATTTATCGAGCAGGAACATTAAAACAACAGTAATGGCAAACAAACAGCTAAAAATATAGTACGGTACAGTAAAGCTCATTTTCTATATAGCAGTAGGTACAAAGTATAGAAACAGCTTAATGCTGCTAACCTTCTCTGTTATTTTGTAGGCAAATTCTGCAGACAAATCTGAGGATATTGTGGTAGAAATGCTAAATCCTAAAATTAGATGCATCCTTGCATCTGTTGTTCCATCAGAAAAACAACAGGCCTAACGTTTTCTGTTCATTTTGATATGTTTTTGACTCTTTTGGCACCCTAAGTGTAATCGTGGTATGAAGATAGTCGTTAAAGGGAGGCAGACCCACAAATTCCTTTGTGTGTTTAATATCAAGACTGAATGTTCTGCAGTTCAAACACTGAAATGCTGGTGTAAAAAAGTTGCGAGGAGAAGGCAGGCGTTTAAGCAGTTTGATATGTGACAAGAGTGAAAATGGCTAAAGTCTCACTTATTAAGTCAACGCAGCAGGCTGCTGTTTGCCAGGGCAAGGTGTTACTCATGTGAAGGAGTGTGACAGTGCGAGGAGACAGCAGCCAGGCTGTAAATCTGGAGCTGTGGTCTGGAATGCTGTTCATGTCAGAACTCGCTTCCTCTTCCAGTTATGAAAGACCCCTTAAAGAAGATGGCATGCTGACAAAATCTCTGTGCACAACTGTCTCACCTCTCTGTAGTCTTACGGTACCAGGTTGAGCACGCAGTGCTTTGGATTGGTCGTTATAATCGTTCCTCCATTCTGCCAAAATGTTCCTTCCATCTCCTATCATGTCTTTTCCACACTAGTAATCCTTCGCTTGCTTTTCCTACAATCTATGTGTGTACCCCCATTTTTTTAAAATTAATCTGGTCAATTTAGAGTTTTTCATGCAAACTATCAATTGTAGCCTTAAGAGGCTGAAGTTTTGAACATCTCGTGGTGCTAAAAAAATCCTTTTTGAAGTCCACGCCTTTGTAATCTATAGCTTACAGTCACCGCCTTCATTGTACTGCACTTTCTAAAAGGTTTCCCCTCATAAGTTTCCAAATATAAGTAAAAAGATTTTTTGCAGGCTCAGTTGAAAGGGCAATAAGTAACTGCCAGAACATCTGAATATAAACCATAGCAGATTAGTAGAGGCTGGCTGCTTAGGTCTACACATTAACTCGTGGGGCTCAGTGCATCACCACTAGCTTAGTACACTTTTGCCTTTCTCCTGGCAGTCAGCACGGGCTAAAACTACTAAACCTCAGGCTCTTAAAGAGCCCAAACCAGGCTAACGCAAACATGTTGCTGTTCCAGACACAGTAATAAGAAAACAACAAAAACTTAAAATGTGCTTTACATCCTATACCAGCGGTCCCCAACCTTTTTTGCACTACGGGCCGGTTTATGTCTGACAATATTTTCACGGACCGGCCTTTAAGGTGTCGCAGATAAATACAACAAAATAAAACCAACCAACCCAAAACAAAGAGGGTTTATTGATTTATACATAACATGGGAAAAAACCCAGGGAAACCGAGTTAATGATAAAAACGATAAAACCATAAATTTCACACTTGAGCCTCAACTGTCACGGCCCGGTACCAAACGACTCAGAGACTGGTAACGTCTGTGAGTCGTTGGGGGTTGGGGACCGCTGTCCTATCCCACTGCAGTTCCCTTTTAATTGAAATGAAAGAGAAGACAGAGTGATGTGATTGGTTGTTTTTTCCAAGTTGTTATTTCTCCCACTTTTTTCTTGCCACCAGGACACTGAAGACCCCCCCCCCCGCACGCGCGCATTCACAAATGTCTTATAAAATCATCTGAAACCCAAATTTCATTCATCTTTGTGTCACGGTTGCAGCATAAAAAACATTCGTCTTTTTTTTTTTTTTTTGTGGTGAGAGGAACTACATAATTGATGTTTATGGGACAACAATTGCTTTATAATGCCGTAGATCACTGGAAAGACGGGAGACACTGTTCAGAGATCCTGGTTGACTTCCAGGGAAAAGCAAATGCTGTGTCTTTGTCCCACCGTCAAGCTTTTGTTAACAATGATAATAATAATAATGATGAGCATGGAAAACTTTGTTTGCTAAGTAGAAGTTATGGAATGTAAAACCATGTGATTTTAACGTCCTCTCTTGCATGATATTTATAGTACAGTCAAGTGTGTATGTACTGAAAACCCTGTGTTAAAAGTCGATTTTGTAAAGTGAAAATGTTCTCAAGTCTATAATTTGCTGGATAGCCTGACATGCATGGAAATGTATTTCCTTGAGGAAAAGAGATGTTGTCATTATAGCATGCGGAGGGGCTCGTCTGGTAGCTGCTGAGGATCAAAACAGTCTTTTACACGAGTCTGCTGTACAAGTTCAAGCAAGACCCTGCCCTCAGCACCTCGCTCTCCCTGTCACACACACACATGCACACACACACACACATGCACACGAGTTGTTTTTCTCCGGCTGCATCTGCTAGCAACCTCTGTAAAAATAAAAGCATGGCATTTGATTTACAGGCCAAGGTGTTTTTTGATTGCTTGGAGGAGACTTTCTTGCAGGAGCTCCTTTGTTCCTTTCTTTGGGCCATCGAGGCACTGCGTCATCTCTCTCTATTATTTGGCCTTTTTACACTGTGCACATATCACCATCAGCCTCTCCACACGCCCTACCCTCTCGGCTTTATTTTCACAGCTGTAACACCAGCAATTTCTCACATCCTTCCATCTCCTTTTTGAATTCAGAACCCACATGTTCTTGAAGCTCACATGAAATAGGATGCTAAAGATGAGGTTAAAAAAAAGCTGAGGTGCTGCAGGGGATTGTGGTGGTGTGATTGAAAGTTTGACTTTGGGTATAAAAGCTATTTAACGATGGTCCATCCAAAAGTCATAAAGCAGAGAAATCAAACGAGACAAATCAAAGATGTGGCTCCAAAACACAGACGAGAGAGAGACGAGATGAAATCTAAAAGCTTATAGTAAAATATCACATTTCCTCACCTGTGGTTTTTTGATACAGATGTTTTCTTCATCTTGTCATGACATGAATAGCCTGAGATCAGTTCCTGTAATTCAATGCAGTTTAGAAATTACTTAAATGATAGTGATCAGGATGAAAATTAGTTGTCTCCTGGCATGAGGCTGTAACTCTCTTCACTCTTGCTTCCCTCAGCTTTCATTGAGAATGTCCAGACCTCCTGTGCTAATAGCCGAGAGGCGGGCAGGACCAATGAGAGTTCATCATGGAGGCCACAGCTCACCACCATCACTGTCTCCAAGAAGCGCAACTGGTTGCAGCAGAGCTCCCTTGGGAAGAATCAGTGCACTAAGGATGAGCTTCAGGGAATGCTGGGAGCTGACGAGGAGGGCAGCCAGGGTTTCCATCAGCCACTTCCTTCTCCTTGTCCCTCCCCAGACCACCTGAGGCCCTCAAGGGGAACACCCCCTCGGCCGGTTCGCCTGCAGCTGCCTCAGGTTAGCCTCGAGGTCTCTCTTTTTAAAAGGATGAGCTACAGATCAAGCAAGAGTTGGCCAGTTAGCTTACAGCTAGCCTGGCTCTATCCGAATTCATTTAAGGCTACAAACAAAGAAATAGTCCCAAAGATAAAAGATAATAAACCCCCAAATGATATAATGAGGTAACCTGAGAATCTGAAACTGTGTAGCTAGATGCTTCCAAAGTTTATTCTAAGTTGAGCTAACTAGTTAAATAAGCCTAATTTCCCATTAAGTCTTATACTAATGCAGAAATGCAACCAGCAGTTTTCTGGCAAAGTTTAACAAGAAAATGTGTCGTTTTAGGTCAGCGTTAGTCCGGCAAAAGTGTCTCATCACCCTCATAGCATGGACCCAGCTGAAGAAAACGATGCTGATGATGAAGGGGAAATTTGGTACAATCCCATACCTGAGGAAGATGAGCATAACAATTCTGACCAACGCCCCCGAGGGCTGACCGCCCCTCCTCGAGGTGAACCCCAGAGGAGGTCCAGCAAAGGCACTGATTTGGTTCATGGTGGAAAGACCCTAGATGGATCCGGCTGTGGTGGGCCAGAGGCCCTTGTGGAAAGCCTTGGTGGCGGTTCAGGAGATGCAAGTCAGGGGAATGCTGTGCATTCCACAGAGGTACTACATACGAACAGGCAGATGCTCGCGTGCAAACCTCAGGAGGAGGGGGGGCCTTCCAGCAGCAGACCCACAGGTAAGGCAGAAAAAAAAGACACCCACACCTTCCCACATTCTAACTTCATTTCCTGCTTTTCATCAGCTTCTTTACTCACTTGTTCCCAGTAATTTTCTCTGGTTGATGCTTGAAGGCCAATTACACTCTTTGTCGCTTTGCCAGTTTCTCTCGGCAGATTTTTGCGGTTGTGCACACCTTGAGCACTAATCAAAGTTAGTGTTGACAATGTTACCAGTCAACAGATAAACAGACTTTTTTTAGCTCAACAGCTACCAGCTCTGCTAAGCTCTTACAAATAGAAATTAGTATATCACCTATAAGTGCTGGAGTGTGTAATAAAAAAAAATAGTGCACTAAGAGAGGCAATCTGAAATTCCTCTCAAAATCTTGTTAAAGTTAATTTTATACCAATTGGTCAATCTCACAAATTGATTTTAAAGTGATTAAATTAAACTTAGCGCTACAACCTTTCATCCAAATTGGCAACTCAAAGTTTTAAACTCTCAAAATTTCAATTAACATATATCAAAAGTTTGTAATAAACAGCCAGACAAGGAGAGTTTCTTCTTCTTTCTCTTTCGATCGGCACAGACAGGAGCCACGGCTGTCAAGTCTCATCGCTGCATATCAGTGTCCCTCATAAGTTAAACTTAGACAGACAGAGGAATTCATTCCTCCTGGCTAATTCATTCCTGAGAGGAAAGAATATCAATTTACTTGTTATTCCAGCTAATACACTCACACACACACAGAGGGCTGTGAACTTTGTATATTATGGCTCATTGAAACACCTCTCCTCAAGAAAACAAATTCAAGACCTAAAGATTTATTTGCAGAAATAAATGAATCGTAGCCTTCTGCCTTTTTCACTTGCTGCGCTTTTTATTTACTCGTGTGCTTGAAAGTCGTTGACAACTCTGCTCTACAGCGACGAGATGATGATGACAGCCAGCACACGGCTCCCTGTCTCTTAATAAGCCCCGGTCTGTTTTTTCTAACTTCCGACTTTTTGTTCTCTGTGATGTGGCAACATGGTAGTTTGAACCAATTGGCACATCTTGAGCTGAGCCTATAATTACAACTTTTGACAACGCTTTTCTGTGGCACGCAACAGCCATTTTTTTCTAGCTGTGTGAGCACAAAAACAGGCTAAATGCTTTGGGTTTGGAAATCTAATGCTTCAGCTTTAGCGTTCTCAGCAAGAGTTCCACAGCAGGGACGAAGAAATCTTAACAAACCCAGTAGAAACCTTTCCCTCCACGGCTACACCAGCTTTTTAAGAGTTAAAACCATGATCACTGAGACGTTGAGCTCTTGGTGAGGGCTAACAAATGTGCTCTTGACAAGGACACAGGTTTTGATTGGCGTATGATAAACTCCTTCATCCTGGCTCTTGCTGACATCACATGTGGCTCAGCAAAACTCTCTGCCCTGAGAGACTTTCCTTGTAGGATTAGGATTAAATCAGAATGAGGCTCAGTGTACCAGCCCAGGAAAAGCACTAATCATGCTGCACTAATTAAATTTAAGCTTCTTTTTTTGGTGCACCTTTCATTGTCAGACCGATTTTGCCATTTTGCAGCGCAGAGGAAACTGGTTAAGCAGATGAGTAGACATAAGTGGAGGCCAGACTCCTTTGTTCAGTAAATTTTTTTCCAATGTTCAGCAACATGCTACTATTCAAAGACCTGTTCCTCATTTACATCCCGTAATGCAGTTTTGGAGCAGTCAGTAGAAGGTGTGCGATACTGTTGGTTTACTTGTTGCCTGAAAACGAGACAAGGGAACAGCAGTGTTGTTTTTCCCCCCCTCCCGCTCCGGAACTGCCTCCCTCTCTGCTGCCTGTTGACTTTGCAATTGATTCCTGTGGGTTTGTCGACGCCATCCCACACTCCGCCGCAAAAAAAAAGAGCAACATGCTCGAGTACGTGTCATCAGAGAGGAAACACTCACTGGCTACTGGTTGATTATTCATTGTGGATGCAGTGGGACCTTTAGTTTAGCTTTCTTTCCTTCGCTGTCTTTCTTCATCTTTAGTTAGAAACCTCCTCTCCCTTCAGAAATTGCTATGTGCATTAGGGCTGCAGAATGACACAGCACTCCTCCTTTAAACTGGTAGGCAGTGCTGGGGGATGGTGGGCAGCAAAAAGGACAACAGCCGCCTTCAATTCACCTAAGCCTGTAAGGGACCCAGATAATGACCAAAACAGTTTTTTGGTGTTCTTTAAATTATGTCAGATTTTCTTTCCAGCTCATATTGACTAACATTGTTTCCTGGGTGAGTGACCTGCTTCATCACTGACCTCAAAGCGCTAAGTGCATTAGTCTGTGTTATAGCACACAATTATCAGTGAGTATCTGCTGAATCTGGAAGATTATTGATCAACATATTACTTACTTTGGCATTTTATAGCTTTGAGGGAAACGCATCGGCACTTTTTTCATGTGGTTGCCGTCGATTGCTTGCAGTCGTTCCACAATTTTGCAGAGTGGGAAGATTGATTGATTACTCTCCAACTCTTCAGGTCAACTTAGCTGGAAGATTGTGAACAGGCAGAAATGTCTAGCTTCAGAAGTGTTGGTAAGCAGATTTCTTTTCTGTTGAACGGAGCCGGTTGAAGTTGCTTTTTTTGCCTGTTTTCAGTGTTTATTATAGATTGTGTGTAAAGGTTTGGCATCACCACCATCATGTTGCCTATTGGTTTGTGGTCCAGAATTCTGAATCCCAATACTGACCATTTTGTCTTGCTTATTTTTGGAGTTTACAGAGACTATATTTGGATAAGAGGGTTTACTGTAGCATCAGCTGTTGGTTTTTGAAGAGCGGTTTCGAAGCCTCAGCTTTACCGTTGTGACCATTCCCATCTCTCCCTCCCCCAGCGTTATTAAAAATGTGGTCTTGGACTCCACATTTTAAAGGGTTTAAACTTAATGGGCTTAAACCTCCTCCAACATAGTTATAGCAATTTGTATGTTACTGTGGCTCTTCATAGGTAATAATATGTTTAACTAAACCTCAGCAAAGACACGTGTTTGTTGGTAGTAACATCACTATAACCGCCACCATGTGCCATATCTTTTATCACAGCTACTGTATTTGTGTTTAAGTTACCACATAATGGGTTGGGTGGCCACATTTTCTAAATGTGCCCATGCCACTTACGATATATTTGTCTTTGATCTCAGATTTATAAAGGTTTTAACTACAACAACAAATATAAAAGAGTGCTGCCGCAGACTTCTTCAGTCCAGCCTCTCTGTCACTCTCAACTATTTTCATCTTTTCTGTTTTCTGTTTCCAATTCATTGTGAAAATGAGACCGTACAGACACCACTTTATCTGCCGGGTTAGAAATTTGACAGTCCCTTCATTGATTGAGTGTGAATAGGGGCATCTGTTGAATTAATGAAGCTGTGCAGATGTAGATGACTCTTTGCGACCATGGTTTTCTTCTGTTCGGCTGGCTGGTTCTTTTTCCCCTCACCGGATACACTCCAGACTCCTCGTGTGCTGCCTATTGAGTGACTTTTTGTCCATTTCAATGCTCTATTTGTATGGAGAATAATGATTGATGGACTTTGGGGGTGGTGAGCTTGCTGTGTTCCCAATCTGCTGTTCCCTTTAGCGCCTGTTTGGGGAATCTGACTTGGCCAGCACTCAGAATGGGATCAGAGCTATTTCTGGGGGATGTTTTGGTCACACTGGCAGTTGAGTTTGAAAGTTGGCCCTGGTTGCAAGTTACAAAGAGCTCACGCCTCTGAGCTGAAACTGGGAACCTAATCTATGCTGACGATTGCATGGTTGGGTCTGGAGGAAGTCAACAACTTTGTGAGGGCCGCACTTCAAAACCAGAACAGATTCCTTACCGGATGTTAGATGTGAAGTTAAGGTCACATAGTTTTCTCATAGCTCTCTCTTTCTGCTCTGTTCTTCATTTCAGCACCAGAGCAGCTGTGGAAAACTTTTCTGGTCTCTGCTTTTAGGGGAGAAAACATTAGTGAAAGGACAATTTTTATATACTGGAACTAAATATACATAAATTGGAGGTCATAAGTCACACAAAGGTAGTTCATAGAGCTTTACGACTCTTTTCTAAGAGTCGTAAAGCTTTCTTTAAGTAGTTTTCTTCCAACTACAAAAATTCAAAACTTTTTCCAGAGCATAGCTATCTAATGTCTTAATCTTGATAGTTTTTTCCCAAGCAGAAGTCTAAACAAAGCTCATATATTATATTAAAAGTAAAAAATCCTCACGAGGAATAATTAATTGTATTGCTTCATAATTAATTATCTGACTCTATGAACACAGTGCTGTCCAATAAAATAATTCGGCTCCTTAAACAGGATAGCTAATTTGAGTGTAGCGTTTGACCTTCTCTCACACTTCAGCTCCTGTTTGTGACCGAATGGGTTGTTTGTGTCAGCAGACGGTGGACGGTGGCTGGTAGCTGTCTTAGGCTTCACCTATGTAAATTTGAGTCACTGTGCTATACCTCTTGACCATCATTTTAACTTTTAAAAACTAGAATTATCAGAAAAATAATGTGTTCTGCAGTGAAGTTTGTATGTTTTGGCAATAAATTTCTAATATTTTATTAGTTTCTTACATAGCTTAGCTAAGTTTCCTCTGTTAGTTTCTTAATTAGCAGTTATGTGTGTGTGATATTCAGCTGAGTTAAAACCAGGATGTATTGTTGGTATAAATTAGGATTAAATCTAGGTACGATTAAAGTCAGCTTTTGAACCACTTACATTATAAAGTAAATTCTTTTAAAGCATGTAGGACTTGAACTGCATCAAGTAGCAACTCGCATAACCAATACCTTTAGCAAAATTTACACTTCTTTGTTATTTCAACATTTGTACTGGTGGATATTTGAGTGATATGAAATACTTTTTAAAAGAGAATTCTTTGCTATCCATTGCTATTTTTTCAAAACATTAAAAAAACCCAACAGTTACCAATCTTGGGATCAAGTGGACCATGAAGGATCCACCCAGTGCATCCACCTGGGAAAATAAGGGCCTATTTGTGGGCCACATTCGGAGAAACCTTTAAATTTGGACAGGCTTCATTGCCTTGCTATGCTGTAAGCAGCTTCCAGATGTGAAGGATGTAGCACCTGAATCGGGATGCACAGTATATGAATCAACTATACAGGCTATGCTAACCAAGCTTGCTAGAAGATGTGGGCGATATAGCATATCGTAATATTTCAAGGACATTTGTGATAATTATATTTATGACAAATGTCCTGAAGAAAAAAAACACTGAACAATGTTTTATCACTTACCGGAGCTATCATAAAGCAGCAGCAGCATTAGAGCAAACAAAGTGAGAGCAGTTTTCTATTCTTTTTTATCCAATGAGCTACTATCAGTGATGACTCTGTGTTCTTCTGCTTCTGTCCCAAATGGTAATAATTTGTTCTCTCACGCTTTGTTGGGGGTTATCGTGGTGGCTTCCTTCTTAGGTACTAAATCATCATTGTATGCTGGCAGGCTGCTTCCAGTCAGCGTAAACTCATGGTGTTGCCATATCATTGATAACCACGGCATTATTGTGGACAGTATGGTACAGCTGTAGTTGCTAGCTTTAGTTGATAACTTAGCATTCTGCCCTCTTTTCCAATAATGGTCATTTCTAGCCCCCCAAAATATGGCGGCTGCCAAAATGCTAACATTGAACTTTCAAAAAGAACCTCCCACAAGTGAAATGGTGATTTCACGGTGGTTACGTCCATGAATGAAATTTAATTCTGATGCTAGTAGCGGCACTCTCTCTCATTCTTGCTTTAGCTGTGTTATTCTTTGCTATCAAGTCACTTAGTCTCTGAGTAACGTTCTTCACTTACCCTGTGTGATGAACTTAGCAATTCATCTCTATTTATATTCTGATATTTATTTACTGCATTTACTATATCTGTGCAGTCGTTTTTTTAGATAAAAAGGAGTTGCATGTCAACAGTTACCACATATCTTCTAGTATGTTTTTCACTCGAGGCAGTGTAGTGAGACCGATGTGGCTGCAGGCTGACTAGAATTAGCAGCCTCTCTGTCATTTGAGTTACAGCTGAGGAAGAAAAGGCCGGCAGCGGTAGGCGAGTGAGGCTACATGAGGAGTGCTTTGGCAGGGGGCCATGTTGTGCTAGCGAGGAGGACTGCATGCTTGGATATATTAGCAGAGGTTTTGTAACCATTGTAATGAAACGGCCCTGCTCCTGCAGCCGCTGAAAGGCCTTCCAACACCGAATGATTTGGAGCCAAGGGGGAGAGGAAGCGGCTTAAAGCTGAGCTTCGGTCACCGAGTAAAGAAACTACAGGACAAGTATGCCATTCACCAGTTTATTTACACTCCCCTTGTTTGTCAGCACACCCTGGTTCTTTTTGTTTCAACATTTAACACACGCACATTTGGCACATGCACTCAAGTGAATACCAGCAATTTTACAATCTTGAACTCCAGATTATTGTCTCCCTCCGAGGCTTATCAGAGTGTATGCAGAGCAAATAGTTTTTCTCATGTTCACTGTCAGACACACACCGCTAATACACACTGTCTCACATTCTTGCTGACCAGGTGCCTGATAATTGTTTAATTGCAATACACTTCATATTATCTCGCTATTATTTCCATCTTGGTAATCTTGTGTCTGCTGTCAGTTGTATTTGGCAATGAACTGTTTTTCCCTCGCCTGTACACACACCCTACACTCCCTATTCTTACACCTGTCTGGTGCCAGTACTGTGATAAAGCATTGTCATAAATTCCTGAGCTTTGTTAAGAGGTGTCAGTGGCTGAGGGCAGCAGGATCAGGAAGGGCATGTGCTTATGTGTGTTTTTATGAAAGCACTCTTGCTTTGTGTTACAGTAATACACTGCGTGCATGTGCATGATAAAATGTTGGCGGTTGACACAGTTAGCCAGCTCAGGTGTCCTCCAGAGGAATGCAGACCTTTTGCCCTTTGACCTAAGAACATGGCCCTGGAGGGCTGGGTGTCAAGTCATCGCCCCTGAACCTAAGCTTGTGAGGTGTCACGTTACCCCGCTGGCTGCTGCCACAAGGCCAGAGGCTACAGAGGGCACTGCTTTCATGTGTGTGTATGTGCCACAGTCATACAGTGCAAGTGTTATTACCTTTAGGATTAGTGTGTGTTGCCTCGGTCCATGTTGGTTATCCGAAGAATGTGACAGCAGCAGAGAGCTGATGATTCTCGCTCTAGAAGGCTGTTACTGAATGCATTTGTTAGTCAGGTAAATGAGCTAATGTAGGTCATAAAACGTGGCTGGTGTGTTTCTACTGTCCTGTGTTTTAATTCAGCAGTGATGCAACAGCTGTCCTTACTGCACTGGCACAAGTTCAATAATTACTGGGATGACAGTTTGATTGGAAACAAACTTTTTCATTCAAATTCAAAACTCAAGACGTGTGCGCGGGTGCCGCGTAAAGGTCTGTAACTAATATCATCTATCTGTGTTAATAACACAATGTCAATATTTCGGTTTTAAATATCACTGATATTATAAACACTAATCATGATGCTCCTACACAACTATTAAAAATATCCTTGTTTATATAATCTTGCTCAGATATTTCTCATATAAATCTTTTGACGCTGGTGCATTTTGCCTTCAAGCTTAACTTGAACATGTTGAGGCTGCCCAAACTAAGAGATTAGCAGAATCTACAATATTATAATTAATGTAATACCATGTTTGGTTCTGGTAGTACAAGCATTGTCTGGACAGCAACGGCACAGTTACTTTCCTTAATCAGATATATGCTCAGTCTTATATAAAGTGTTGTAAAACAAATAGCCATAGGCCTATTTTAGCGAGGATATTGTCTGACATGTGTTGTTTTCCTGTGGATGTATTGTTACCACTTTAAACAAGAGACAGGATTGTTTTTACTGTAAATTAACTGACAATTCTCACTGTTTATGTACAGCCTGTATTAAATGCATGTTTACCAAATACACTATTGCGCACAAAAACCCGTGGGTTCAATCCAATACGGGTTCTAGTTGTACTCTATCTGATCCGTACTGTAAATCAGATTATAAGAGAACAAAATGAGTGATCTGTTTTTACATGTATGAGGAATTTCACTTGTAAAATCCTCCCAAACGCTCTCTGTATACGACCCCTGATGTTTGGTGTATTTGCACTACCAGTGGTCTCCACCCGTTTTTTCCCATCTTAGAGCACCTCTGTGTCTATTATAGGCAGGAAGCTGTGACAAGGAAGGCTACTCAGCTGGGCTAAAAGGAGTGTAAACATGGTTTGATGAGGAATGTGAGAGAACAGCCGTGTTCATTTTGTACATTCACCAGTGGGCTTGCCAGCCTTCCAGTCGACCATCTAGACCTCGGAGTGCCTGGACAAGGGGCGCCTTTGTCCCTCATCTGTCGGCTACACCCTGCCCTGCTCCTGCCCCCCATCTTACCCTTCTCTCCATCCTGTTGCACCTCCTCTGCCTCCCTCTTTTCACCCGTGGGCCCTCACCCCAGAATAGCACAGCGGGTTCCCTCAGAAAAATAGAACTGGTGATGTTGGCAGGATCAGGCGCTCTCTGCTTCTTCCTCTGTTCACTTTGTCGCTCTCTCCATATTTGTCTCTTACATCACTATTTGTTTCCAGAATTTATTCAGAGAAAGTAATTAGCCATTCAAAACAAAAAATACATTAGTGGCTTAAACAAGGAATCTCAACTCAATACAATTCATAGTGTGAATGGGTTGAATAGCTTCTCACTGCCAACACTGAGGAGCTATTCACTCGTATTGCTTAATATCTAGGCCAGATCTAAAAACACTCATCAAAAGACCTTCAAAAAGTAAATTCCTTCTCTGAATCATGTGTTTCAGCTTTAATCTTCCTTGACCCATGCAGTGAGTTATCACCTCTTTAGTTAAAAAAAGGAGGTAAGCCTTGTTAAAGGAGTGCTGAAAGCAGAAAATAGTTATTTAAGTCAGGTTCAAGCTTCCTGTAGGGCAGACTAGGAAGGATGCTCATAATTTGACATATTCCACTTTAATCACTCAAATCGTAGCTGACTCTGTGTCAGCTCTTTCCGTTTTTATGCCAGGTAGATTTTTGGGGCTTGGAAGATGACAGTGTGTTTGGCTGTGTGGACCTGAATTCAGACCAAAGGTGTAGATACCAATAGAAAGAATATGCAAATGTGCAGTTGTCAGTACAAGTGTTCAAAATTCAAATGAACTATGAATCAGATTCCTGGATCTGAAATGAGTGGCTTGTGTTGTCAGTTCCTGATAGCAGAGCCTTCAGCTAATTCTTTTGATTTTTTTGTCAGTCATTGGCATCGCTTTCAGATACAGTCAGCTATTTTAACCAAGAAAGCTTAGACAGACCCAGAGGATAGAGAGGAGACAGTGACTAATATTAGTACTGGTAGGGAATAACTGTTTAAGTTCATAGCAAGAGACCAAAACTGGTTACTGGCAACTGGTAACACATTAGTCTTAAAAGCTGTGTCCGTATTGAACTTAAATTCTACTGCATATTCTCCAAAAAAGACCAAAGTATTTGAATTATTTACCATACACTAAAATTATGATGAAAGCTTAAGTTCTGTAGACTAAACAGTGGTTGTCAGACACTCTATAGACACAGAAATTTTCATGTTCATTTAGACATCAAGGTAGGCGAGAGCTGCCTACAAGGTCAACCCCAAATGGATATCTTCCAGCTTGAATAATGACTGAGTAATTCTACCTCAGCCATGAAGCAGCTGCTGTCTCCGGAAGGACATTTCCCTGCTTTTTTTTTGGGGGGGGGGAGAGTAATGAGATTCCACAAAAATTTCCATCGTGCTTAGTTGAATTAATACAATATATTGCAAAGAGGCCTCAGAAAGATATTAAAATTTTTCATATTACATCCGTTTCAGCAACCCTTTTCATCATAACCGTTAATTATCTTGAACATAGCTTGGGTCTACATATATAGACTGTAGCTGTATTATAAAGTGCTGAAGTGTTTATATGAAGCGTTGCCTCCCAAATGTGTCTGTCACTGGATTACTGGGTTTCATGTAAACCTAATCACTTGATGATGTGCTGTGGGGGTGTAGCACTTTCCTGTAAATTATGGCTCACGCCTTTGATTTTAAATATTTTTTTCCTGTCTATATTTAAGTAAAATTATCCTGGGGAACCAGTGACCTAAAGAATTTGTGACTGATGGTTACCTGTCTATTTCTTTCAGTACTACGCAAACTCTGCACTCTCTATTCCTGCACCTGTATGGTACCAATACAACCTTAATGACTAAATAAACATGAAAATACAAACAAAGAATAATCACATTTTCTCTTGTCCTGTCATTTCCTTTGTAGATTGTCTTGACCTGCCCAACGCCACCAGCTTTTCACCTCCCTCCAGCCCAAACCCGGCCAAGAAGAGCAGCTCAATCAACTGGTCCTTCCCAGACAAGATCAAGTCCCCACGTACCGTCAGGAAGATCTCCATGAAGATGAAGAAACTCCCAGAGCTAAGCCGTAAGCTCAGCGTCAAGGGGACCCAAAACAACAGCAGCAGCAATGGAAGCAGTCAGCTAGAACCGAGGGCCCATTCTCCAAAAGCAAATGGCAGTGGGTCAGAGGTTGTCTTGCAGACTTCAGGGCCTCCTCGGTTAGCTTCATCTGGGGGTGGGCAGGCTAGCCGTAATGTGATCTCACGCTACCACCTTGATAGCAGTGTGTCCACACAGCACAGCTTTTATAAGAAGAAAAGCAGTGGTAGCTCAAAGTCTGCCAGCAAAGGTGGCTACCTCAGCGATGGTGACTCACCAGAGCTGGTAGCCAAATCTGGCAAACATGGGTCTGGAGAGGGGAAGGGAGGAAAAGGCAAGGATACAGAAGGAGGAGGTGGAAACTCCAGAATCAACGGTACAGAGCTGGACATTGATGCTTTCCGTCATTACAGCTTCTCAGAGCAGCCCAAGTGCAGCCAGTACATCTCAGGGCTGATGAGTCTGCATTTTTATGGTGCAGAGGACCTCAAACCCCCACGTATTGACTCTAGAGATGTCTACTGTGCTATCCAGGTGGACTCAGTTAACAAAGCACGAACCGCTCTCCTCACCTGTCGAACGACCTTTTTAGATATGGACCACACCTTCAACATTGAGCTGGAGAATGCCCAACATCTGAAGCTGGTAGTGTTCAGCTGGGAGCCCACACCCAGACGCCACCGCGTTTGCTGCCATGGCACAGTAGTACTGCCTGCTCTCTTCAGAGTGACACGTTCCCACCAGCTGGCGGTAAAGCTGGAGCCACGTGGGGTTATCTATGTCAAGCTGAGTCTGATGGAGCAGTGGCAGAACTCATTGAACGGTGGTCCAGATGGAGACAGGGAGCCACAGGTGTTTGGTGTGGAGGTGTGGCGAGTGGTGGAGAGGGAAAATACAGGGCTGATGGTACCACTTCTTATAAGCAAATGCATCAATGAAATCGAGAAGAGAGGCTGTCAGGTGAGTGTAATTCTGTTCTCGCTTTCCCCAAAGAATTTTTGTCAAAAAATGAGAATAAAAGTACAATATCTCTGTTTTGAAACATGCTTATATATAGTCTAATCCTCTTCTCTAATGAGTCAGATTCATTTTTAAATAAGGCTGGTAATGTCCAATTTCAGAATAATCTTTATAATAGGAGGGAAAGAATGGCTGGAGGAATAATTCCACATCCACAGCATCTCCATGAAATGAGCGCACACCCTGCAGCCATCAGGAAGGCTCAATAACCCGCATGAACTGAATGGACAGAGGAGATGTAGCACACTTAATGATGTCACTGAGTTTCTGGCTTCCTGAGGCAACTGGCTCTTTTATTCAGGGAGAGAGGCTCAGAGTTAAGAGGTTGCTGTAGTCGTAGCAGGAGTGACAGAGGAAATGAGAGTTCATGAGGTCTTTGACACCCAGCATAGAGAGAGCACCGAGAGGAAGAAGCGTTTCTCCTAATTAGAACTGAGACAGCAGCAATAATAACGTCTGACCACTGTTTTTGACTGATCACTCAAGATGGGCATGCAAGGGCCAATGGCAGTGCCTTGCATGCCCCTCTAGAGTGTTCTTGACTGATCACTCTAGAGGGGCATGCAAGGTTCAATAGGCAAACTTTTGGTGCCTGTGCATTATATTAGGCTCTGTCCTCTACCACCTGCAGTAGTACAGCAGTAGTAGTAGTAGCAGCAAACCTACCAATTTATAATAAATTGGAGAAATTCATTCATTTGAGCTCCAGTAAACTGTTTTTTACTCTCCAACTCCAGTAAGCCTGTGGCTTGAAACTTAAGGTTGCATATTAGCAACACGTCTGACAGTCTGACTGGTGGTTGAATTGCACTGATATTTAAACAGGAAGAGAAATACAGTTCTCAATCACCTACAGCTTCGCTTTGGTCTTTTTTTTTTTTACTTTTCACTTTCTGTGAGTCAGACAGTGTTATAGTGCAGTATACACAAATATAAGATGTTAGTCTGATGGTAACTGCTGCCTTCTTCACTCTGTGATATCTGTCTCTGCTTCTCCTTCACTCAGTCTGACAGTGTTTGTCGTCTGTCCCTCGCAGCTGTTTTGCTGCCTTTGTTTCTTTACAAAGATGCAGAGCAGCCTTTGTACATGCTATCAGTCTGAGATCAAGTGTAAGGGCTCCTGCAGGCTGCAGGCAGATAGAGTTCAGGATGAGGATGACACCAGATCCCAGAGGAATTTGCAGGTTGTGTCACCAAAGCACGTATGGCTAGACGTGTAGCATTGCGCCTTTTCAAATGGCTTTATGGAGACTTTCTCTCAAAGTCTCTTAGAATTGTGTGTCCTCTGGGCTTCTGCGAGATGCTGGTTGTTTGTGAGTGTTTTGAAAAGACTGCAACTCATGCTATGTATGGGAGCACTCAGAGTGCTTTTAAGACAGGGATGTGTTTTTAAAAAGAGCTTTTATACATGCCATACATGACTGTAAAAGAGGCACACAGATAGGAGCAGCTATTCAGATGCACGCCTTTATACAGAACAGAAGGGTTTTTTTAAACAGACTTTTCATTTAATCACTGTGACTTCATCTGTCCTTTAAAGGCAGTGCCTTGGAGCTTTCATACATAGATCTTGATTACGTAATTGTTCCATGAAGATTCTTTTCAAAAATTACAGTTTATGTCATCTAGCAGTCATGATATAAGCAACAATCTTACTCATGCTATCTTAACTGGTTATTCAGTTCTTAACTGCTTATTGATTCAGGGTTGTGGAGGCCAATCCCATGAGTGAGAGGCAGGGTGAGACAGATTTTCTGATGCTGTTTTCTGACTTCCATTCTCAATGAATGAATGAATCAACAAGCTCTTTTTTATACTTGACATGACAAGAAAAACCCTTCTACAACTTGAAATTGTAAAAGTATTTTTTTGCTTTAAGTGATTTTATTTTCTCAGTGGATGATGGTAAATTTACACAACAGTCTTTAACTGTGTACTTCCTTAATACTTCCTTCAATCCACACTCGAGGCCCAGAAGCTGGAAATATTAAGACACTTCATTTTGAGAGTAGTGTTGTAATTGTTGTGGCTAAGAGACTTAATTATGAGAGCAGCATAAAGTTTACAACTTCATGTTCTCTCTATGCATGGATATTTTTTCTACGGGCACGCCGGCTTCCTCCCACAGCTCAAAGACATGCATGTTTGGAAAATGAATGTTTCTAAATTGGATTTAGGTGTAAATGTGGGCGAGTGGTGGTTGTGTGTCTCTCTGTGTTAGCCATGTAACAGACTCGTAATCTGTCTAGTATGTACAGCACAATCTGTGATAGGTGAGACAGGCTCTGTCCTTACCATGACCCCAAATTTGACAAGCTGTTGTGAAAGTTTCTGTCTTTTTGTGCTTTAATAATTAGTATTAGTTAGTATTGATTAATACTTTGTCACCCACATGAAATGTCAGTGGGTGTTTTTCACAATTACTTTATATATTTTATAAACTAAAAAATATTACCGATTGCTGACTGCCTGATAAAATAATAAGCATATTAAGTTTTGTCCATGTCATCTCCCATCATGTGTGTATCTTTGTATGTAGAGAATACGCCTACATAAATACCCTAAAGTCAGTTAAATGCACTTTTCTTTCTGTCCTTTTCTTCTTTGTTGTTTAAAATATTAAAGATATTCCTAAACCAAGACCCCCCCCTACATCACCTGGACATCCTCTTTCCTCTGGATCTCATTTTGCTGGGAGATTGCTGTGCTTTATTTCTACATATAGGGTTGGCTAGTGGTGCCTGTTGTGCTGCCCAGAGGCCACAGTTCTTAAGTGCAAGTCCTCTTTTTGCTAACAGCTGTTCCCCGCCTGCACTCAGCTCTGCCTCAAAGAGAGAGGCTTTGCTTTTTTGTTTTTTTGGGGGTTTTTTCTGAATGGACTTGTTGTTCATTGTGCCCAGTGACTTCTGTTTACTCGCGTACAAAGCCAAATCCCTGCCTAATCTGTCCTCCTCGCTCCCTCTCGTGTGAGGTTTAGAAAAACGCTACTGGACTCGACGAGGAGAGTTCACAAATAGCTGCTCTGGTGGGATGGGGGAGACATTATAGCGCTCCTACGCTGGAGCCCGGAAAGGCCGGCGGTGTGTGCGCCAGTGTGTTTTGTGAGGAACCGGACCCAACCCGCCATTCACAGCCCACTGATTTAACACGTTTCCAGGGCAACCACACCAGTTGGTCTGCTATGCCACATACCAGACAGACACATGTAGGAGAAATTATGGTATGTCTGTAGCTGGGCCTAATCCCAGCATAACAAGGAGAGCGCTGGTGCCGAGTTACAAACATCAGATGTCTCAAGTTCCTTTAGGTCACAGTCTGGAGCCTTAGGTAAAGAAACATAAATGCTTTATAGCTTAGTCCTTTCATTTTTAATGCTGAGCTGTCACGTGGGTTTTAGAAGATCTCGGTGTTTATCCATTCATTCATGAGGATGTCAACTCTAAGATCATTTCACTTTGCCAGCTAATTTATGTGTTATGTATTACTGTTAGCTTTCATAAAGAGAGGTCCATGGGCAGGAAAATGGTCCATGTTGTCTCCAGAGTGGGAGGTTAATTTTGCTTTTACGATACTGTGTTTAAGTCTTAACATGCTTTTGCAATTGTCAGTTTTGTGGAAATGATTTATTACAGCAGCAGAATATCATGAGAGACTCATCAGACTCATGACTGTTGCAAATATGTTAGGATAATGTTATGTGGAGTGATGAGTATGCATAGCTCTGGGGTCCACAGGTGCACATATATAGTAGAAGTGTAACTTGTGGTGGAATAAAACCTTTTTAAATCTTATTTTGGTACAAACTCACTAAACCTTTGAAGTGACTTTTATCAGGTTTGACTGATAACTATGATTCTATACATGCAGTGTTTACGTCCTGGTGACCACTAGAGTAAAAGTTTATGAATAGCTTTGTGTAGTAATAACCATTAATTCAGATAGGGTTTTAGAAGTAACTGCCTGGAGGTGTTGCAAAAATGGCTCCAGAGAGGTGAGACTTGCATCTTAAAGTGTTTATGACACAGTCCAGCTCAGGCAGACTGCCTGAACACGCTTCTCTCCTTTTTCATTGCAGTCTATAAAAGATGCAGTTGTCTTACTACAGATGAAAAGTTAATAAGGGAGGAAATGCACATTTAGTCCCTTTATTCCACTCGGGGGTTTTGCAATGACAGCCTTCTTCCTCTGGTTTGACTGTCAATGCATAGTGCTGGAATGAGCAGGGCTATGCTAACTAAGCAGAGGGCCACACACTGGACAGTTAAATTGAAGCATGAGACATAATAGTAACTTATATTGAATCCTTTAAATTTGGTAGGCTAAATGTGGTAAAATAGGATATTGGCCTAAGTCTTCATTTAAAACAAAAAGAACCAAAAACATCAATGAATGGGCTGAATGGAAGGATTTCTAACAGCGATACAAATATTTGGTGATTTAAAAACGAAATAAATCAGAATCAAACCAGATGCCTAACTTTTGAAATGTGTAGTTATTTATTCATTTATATATTTACTTATTCATTTATTTACTCAGATCAGCTTCCTGTGTGTTGCCAAAAATGAAGGTGCTCAGAGCTCTCTCTCATGAACAAATTATGCAACATTAACACGCATAAAATTGTTGAAGGGTGTTTCTCTTCTTTGCTTTTTAAATTCTCATTTGCTGATAGTTCTGCAAATAGTTATTATCTGTCAGTGATGTCGTCCTGATGATGAACTGGTCTAGAATTAGCTCCACTCTCTTTTTACTTGACATACTACCTATTTATTAACAAATGCATTGTCTTATACATGAATACATTAGTTTGTGTTCTAATATGTTTTACTACTACTACTTGTTACCAGTGGGAACAATTGAGATGGCCACCTCTAAATTGATATTTTAGAGTGATCTGAAACATCTTGTAGTTTCTGAAAGTTTGTTTGCATACTCTCTCTATTAAAGTTAGACGGTAAAGACCCACTGCTAAAGATTCATTAGCATAATGCTTTCTTTCATTGAAATTTAGGGGTTGTCGTGTTTTCCTTTTAGGATGCTGCAAGCTGGATTGAGCCCTGGGGCTGTATTTTACCCATTTGTGGTATCGTGGCTAACCATAGCAAACTTTAAATAGATACTGCTGTTGACAACAGAGACTCCGTCGTCTGACTATAAAAGCTGGAACTACAAGCAATAAATGTGCTTTTGCGGTGTTCTGTAAACTCAAGCATTTGACGACTGGACCTTATTAGCTCATGTTGGCTTTTGTTATCAAATTCTAGATTGATAAAGATAGACACAGAGACAGTTGGCTGACTTTTAAGGTGCTGTCTCCAACCATGTTTCAGAGAGTGCCAGTACTTTAGTAGTCATTCATTTCAGATTTATTTGTCTCGCCTACATTTCTCTCATGGCTTTACTGGATAGCAGCCTCTACACACAAACTTGCAGTGTATGCTCAGAATAACTGGAAAAGGAGTGAAAGAATTAAACTATGGATACAGTGGATCCAAAATCACAATATAATAAAAAGTGCATAAAGATGCTAGTGTAAAGTAACTGAAAGTAAAGGGGAAAAGATAATATAGGGAACGTGTTAAGTTTAAGTTAGTCCAGCATTTCTTTGTTACATCAAGTCATCTTCTTGTGTCTTTAAAAAAGTGAGTGCTTATAGTGTTATTAGAAACATATACATTTTTGGTTTTTGGTCAGTTGTTAAATTGAGGCGTCCTTTGCTGGAGATAAAACAGACTGGTGTTTGTGACGTGTGAGTTTTCTGAGAAAGTACTTATGGCTGCCTTCCAGGACGTTATCTGAGTGCAGACGCAGAACTTGATCGATGAGGCTGTAAAAATGTCTACGTCGCTGTCCACTGTTTGACTCTCGAGCAATGCATGTTTATTTGACCTACTTGTGTGTGTGTGTGTTTATGTTACCAGGTGGTGGGTCTCTACCGTCTGTGTGGTTCGGCAGCAGTAAAGAAGGAGCTGCGTGAGGCGTTTGAGAGAGACAGCCACGCTGTGGAGCTGTGCGAAAACACGTATCCAGACATAAACGTCATTACAGGTAAAGTGATCACCAGGAAACAGAGAAGATGCCAACAAGGCATAAGATTACAAAACACACTTAGTTTAATTACAAGGGTGTTATTCAAACCTGACAAATTTTCCAGAGAGCACTGGTGTGTTTTGGTCTGTTTATCTGTAAATTACCTTCTTACTTGTACTTAGCAGGATAGTTACAATGTATGCAGTTTCTAATTAAAAAGAGACTGAAAAGGATTTTCTTTGAAAACCAGTTCTTCAATATTCACGCACAAAAGACAAGTAAAAATCAACAAGTGACCATATTTGGACAGGAATTTCAAATGCTAAGCTATGAGCTAATGCTCGCTTAAATAGTTAGCAAGAATTTGTAGCGTGAATATGTACATTACAAAGACAGTGCTGCCTAACAATGACAAAGAAAGTCTTAATACAATTTAAACAGGCAAATTATAGACAAATTCACAACCCTGCATATTTATGACAAAGCCAAAAATTCACGATAGAGACCAAAACATTTTTTTTTAACGGGACGATGAAACTGTTTATTTCTGCTGTAAAGTTGGGCAATTTAACATTTAATAATTTTCTGTCTGCCTCAAGTGGCCAATAAAGGAATGTCAGTTTTGGCACTACCACAACAGCTTCATTTTTCAGTCCCTTGGGTTGAAACTTAATAACTAAATAAAATGCTCACTTTTCTATGACAAGTTGCAGTTAATATTGAGTAAAATAAGGGTGGAGAAATGACTAAGGACTGGGAAAAACTAACAATGAAGTTAACAGACTGTTAACTGTTAACTGCTTCTGTAGCTGTCATTAAGTAAATAAATACTAACCACAAACCTAAAACTGGCATCTATAATAGGCATTTCATTTAATCATTTGACTTGTACACGACTCCCAGTAAAACATGAAAAATACAATTTATGAGAGTTTTTACTTATGGAACAAAACTAACAAAAACAAATAGTGTGTTAATGTAATGGAGTCCAGCTTCAGTATTGATCCACTGCAATAAATTTACCTGAATGTAGCCATGGCGAATAGGTCAGCACATGTGTATATCTTATAAGAATCTATGTGTGTGTGTGTCAAATCCCTGAGTGTGAGAGGAAAGGGCCACACACACACACACACACAAAGTCAAACAAATCAGATCATTGCACGCGTTCAGACTGTTCTTTCTCAGTTTGTTTTTGTGCTTTGGACCTTGTAGATCACGTCAAACGTGGGGATTTTTATCTTGTTTTTTTAAGTTGTTTGATTGTCCAACAAGCAGAACTGCAAACCTTACATTTCAAATTTAAACGCCATTCAGATTCCTGTCAGCTGAATTTCTTTTCTGCTCCGTTGCTCCCTTGAAATGACAAATGGAAACAGTGAGCACATCTCACAAAAAGAAACCCCAAAAATCAGCTGTGGCATTGAATTGAGTATTACTTCTAAAAGTGTAGCAGATTTGGGGAGACGGGGAGGGGGCGGCAAGTTGTAGAAAATGACATGGTCATGATTTTTTTTTTCTTCCACAAAAGGAGGAAAGGACCATGGAAACCCCTGGGCATTTTAGGGGCTGCTGTTAGTTTTGGGGAGAGGCCCTGTATAGGCGTCGTCCTATCATGCCTGCTTTGATCCACATGCATTTGCATGGCAGGGCAAAGCACACAGTTAACAGTTGAGTGGGTTAGAAAAAAAGGATTGTTGGTTTTTGCTCGCTGCCTAAATTTGCTCTGCCAAGCGAGTTGCCATTGCAGATGGGTCTGAGTGAGTGGAAGAGGACGTAGACAGAAAAAGAGCTGAAGATGAAGGAGTTTATGGTGTATGCTTTAAAAAAAACAGGGATTTCTGGGATATAGTGATCATAAGGTAAGAAACAATAAAAGAAAGGATAAAAAGCACAGCAGAATAGAAAACACACAATAACAGGAATTTTAAAAAGCTGATTGTAGCATTGTTATATTACACACCCTGTTTTCAATAGCCAACATACACGGAATAAAAACATAATTTTAATTCATAGTGGAAGCCTTAAATTAAGCTTGGAGTCAGACAAGAGGCTAATAAGCGAACAGCTAATGGAGCTAAGCGGGCTGGCGCGTCGCACAGCTAATTTAAAAATGGAGGTAGTGAAAAGGATTATGCAGGGGTCAGAGTTCAATCCTAAGCTTGCAAAACATGCTCCGTGCATGGCGCTCCATTGTTTCAAATCACAGTTCTTTGCTTCACAGTATGTTTCACAAAATGCTCACATTTCATTTCATTTAAAAACAGTGTACACTTTATGAGATACACCTAGCTGCTACTGCTAGTAATTGCAGTCATAGATTCAACAAGGTGCTGAAAACATTCCTGATCCATATTGACATGATAGAGTCACACAGTTGCTGCACATCTGTGTTCTCATTCCACCACATCCCAAAGGTGCCCAAAGTGAGGGAAGGAAAATATCCCCTAACCCATCACACCACCACCACCAGCCTGAACCACTGATACGATGCAGGACTGACAGACTGGTCCATGCTTTCGTGTTGTTTATGCCAAATCGTGGCCCTATGAAGCAAATGTTGTGGCAGAAATTGAGATTCATTGGAGCAGGCAACATTTTCCACTGTTCTGATATCTACTTTTACTGAGTCCATCTAAAGTGTCCTGTTCTTAGCTGACATGGGTCGCATCCTGTGTGGTCCTCTGCTGCTGTAGCCCATCTGCTTCAAGGTTCAACGTGCCGTGCGTTCAGAGGTGACCTTGGTTGTAACTAGTGGTTATTTAAGTTACTCCTGCCTCCCTATCAGTCTGGAAGCAGTCTGGCTATCATCCTCTGGCCTCTGACATCAGCATCTATTTTCAGAATTGCTCCTCACTGGATATTTTCTGGACCGTTCTCTTTAAACTCTAAAAAGGCCTCTGAGCACATCCTGATGACGTTCTTCTTCTTTCTTCTTGGTATCCCTTTTGTTAAACAATGAAGGCTTCAGTCAGTGGTTTGACATGATAATGGGGGGGATCGGTGCGCTCTATGGTAGGCCCATATGGTAGCTTTGCTTGAAGCCGCTGTGTGAGCACCTGAACATTTTTTGCCGCACACGTGCTAAATTATGATTAAATCCATATAATAGAAGATTTTGGTCTCAGTGTGGAAACAAAGTCTTGAAAGTCATTTTCTCCTCCACTAACGGACCTGATGTGTCCTCTGCCCTTTTTCGTTCGGAGCACTGGCATTGGATTTTAGTCTGTGGTCTTCAATTTCCCTTGCCTGACTCGACTTTTCCATAGCCTGCTGCTCTAAATTGCCCCCAACCCCCCCAGCACCCCCAACCCTTGCCAGTACTCCGGTGAAGACATGGAAAGTCATTAACAAGTGCCCCCTTTGTTGCCGAACAAACACAGATGGTATTTGGCTCACGCACGGGGGATTAGCTGAACCCTGGGTCGGCCGGGGAGGCAGGCAACCACTTGGTGAAGAGTTTTAGAACGGTGTGGCTGTCAGAATATTTCTTAAACTGCAGGGTAGGATTGAAAACTGGAAGCAGGCGCATCTGTGATGAATCCACGTGTACCGTGTGAACGTGTGGTTCTAGAGTTAGAGCTGGAGTCTGCTCATTTTTGGAAAAGTGAAAAAGTTGAAGCAACAACTGTACATTTTGTGTTACTGCACAAGGCAGTACACAAACACAAATCTCCTCTGGCCCCCCTAGTGGCGTGGGGGCGTGCGGGACAGCAGAGAAGGGGGCAGGACGGAGAACAAACCCCCTGTTTGTTCTCCAGGCGAGGCACTGACTGCAGCACTGACAAGAGGAGCGACCTTCCGCTTTGTTTGAACAAGAGGTCAAAGGTAGAGCCATGCCCCAGTGCATTGTGTCCCTTGTAGTGTTTGGTGGCATATTTGGGACACTGAAATAGTCTGAAGTGAGCAAGGAAAAAAAAACTTCATCAGATTACTTTGAGGTGCTTTAAGTTTTTGTTAATGTTTTTTTTTAAGGCAAGTGTTTGTTTCTGCAGTCTTTATCAGCCAAACATGTAGGTGGAGATGGGAAAGTATATGCAGTGCAGTGCAGATAGTGCTGGTGCAGAGCCATACCAGTCCCCCCCCCCACCTGACAGTTTAAATCTGAGTGAAAAAGACACGCAGCGTACGCCTGTTGTCAGCTTGCTTGTTGTCTGCTTGCTTGCGACCACAGTTCTCATGCATACGTGCATATGTGCATATATGAGAGCCGTGTGTGTCTGTTTGCGTGAAAAAGAGCATCAACAGGGGCTAACACACCGAAGTAAACAAAGCACCGAGTCAAAGCAGGCTAATGATTTACTTGAATGGCCCCATTCTCCTCACGTCAGACAAGCACATGTGCACATGCACGTACACAGTTTTGACCACTTGGCTTTTGAACTGGAAAGAGCCTAAATGTGTGTGCTGCTTTCATGTGTTGCATGTCAGGAAAAACATGAGTTGTTTCACTTCATCGGGCAGCGCTAACGTGTAACAGTCCCGCTGTTGTCGGGTCTTCCTTGCAGTGCAGGGAAGGTCAGAGGGCTCTGCGTGATTTTCTGTAATAATGGCAGCAAAAAGCAAGCCAGGTGGCACCTCCCATCACGTATTGTTTGCAGATGCAGAACATCACAAAACAAACAAAGAAATAAAAGCTTTATTTTAGTGAGATAGGGATAAAAATATATTGCTCATTTTTGCTTCCAGACGGTCTGTTTTCGTGTGATCAAACAAGCTGATTGTGGTTATCTTTGTAAAATTTTCCGTAAAGATTGACGAAGGGGGGTGGAATCTTCACACAGCATTTCTGGTTAATCTGCTGCTGAAATCGGCATGGCTAGGGAAGTGTTAAAGAGAGTGAATGTGTCTTTTGTTTATATACCCTGATCAAATTCAGCTCATACCAGATTTTATATTGAACCTATGCTAGCTCACGGGCACAGGGAGGGCGTTTAATTGCAGGGCAGTTTTATGAGGGTTTAAGAGCATGCTTCCCCCGAGCGCTGTTAAAGTCTAACCCTGCTGAGTAGTATCTGTCAATGTTTTGATCTACCTGAGATCGGAGGGCTGAGATAGTAAGCTATTATCCTTGTTTGGGTATGAGCTGTTTGCCTACTAAGCATCTGCTGGGTGTCTCAGGAATACAGAGTATTTCTGTATTTCTAGTGCCAGGAAGTGTTGAACCTTACATGTTCAGAGAAAATAGTTATGGCAAGAAACAAACTTAAAAAATGTCTCAGTTAACATGTTAAGTTGTCAGAATCATATTTACTGTTATATTTTTATATTCTATATTCATTATTTTTCTATGAAGAGACACATTTTACAGTGTCATAATTAAGTAATAATAATTCCTTAATGTATCATATTCAGTATTTTCAGTCAAAGCTAAGTTGCTTCTAGACTTGGCTCTATGGGGCATGTTTGCCACAAATAATTTCTAACACGCTAAAACATACTTCCTATGCAGTTATGTATAATGCTAACATGCTAAACATTACACTACACTGTATATAAAAGATAGACATAGCTACAATGCTATCACCTGTTGTCGTGGTAGGTTTTTTTATCCCTCATCTGAAACTTTTGAAGAACCAAGGACACTGGACACCAACATAGTAGCAACTCGGCTCTTACAAAGTAACTGCACACTGAAAAATACTCTGTGTTATCAGCAATTTTACTCTAATAAGACTTAAAACTATTGGGCTGAGGCCACAACCTCATCAGGAAAGTGTTTACTGAGGTCATAACCGAAATAAGCCCACTTTGGTTTGTTTTCCCAGCTTGAACATTGGAGTTTAGCATTCGGCTAAGTCAGGGATGGACCTGATTAAGAAGCTGAAGACAGGATTTGTTTTACTTTAAATATACTCAGGCTTTATTTAATATTAAAAACCTTCATTGTGAAAATACTTGAGTTAGAAATCAAGTTAGAAATAATTTTCTCATAGACCTTTATAAGTTCTGACTTACTTGTTTCAGCCAGAGGAGTAGCCCCCTGGTGGCCATTAAAAAGAAAGCAAGTTTATTAATACATTTTCCAGTCTTCTTCATCTTTTAAATACATTGCATGGTGACATGTGGATAAAAAAAAATCAGGAAGTCCCTAAAGTCAACAGTGACCATTAATGTCTTTATCAAAGTTTTGTTCAGTTGTGGCGTCTGGAGCCTATCAGAGCTGTTATAGGACAAGAGACAGGGTACACCCTGCACAGGTCTCCAGTAATGGAGACAGACAGGCAACCATTCTGTCTCACATTCACAACCCTATGTATGTTTTTGGACTATGGGAGGAAGCCATAGCATCTGGAGAAAACCCACACAGACACAGAAAACATGTAAACACAGAAAGGCCACAGACTGGAATCAAACTCTGGACCTTCTTGCTGTAAGGCACCACTGCTAACCACCACACCAAAATCCAGAGAGTCTTCTGAAATTTTTAAGAAGTGTTCTGGATTATTCCTGTAAAACAGTCACAAGTTTCATTATGGTAGCTCAGTCAGTCAGTTTTTTAATTTCTGTGGTAACATACAGAGATAAAAGGAAGCAGTTATTGTCAGCTGTTCGACTGATTTTTGGGGGGGGGCGCTTTTTGATCACTGATTGTTTTTATTTGTGATGTAAAACAGACGATTTAAAATAGATCAGTGTTGTGTTTATGTTGGTGTTGAGTGCCACTGTGCAGATACTAATCACAATGCTAATCATAGACTTTGTACTGTAACACACTAAACTGAGTTTAGATCCTTCCTCCACTCTGTAATCCAATTTATTTCTATATAACTGCAGCAAAGGAAAATAGAAAATGCACGTGTGACACCACCTGAAACTCTGGTGCTGTTAGCTAACACTGAAACATTAGTTTGTCCACATTATTCTGCAGATATGAGCGGATGATGTTCTGACGATGCTATTTAGAAATAGACTGAAAAGTGGTAATCCTAATGCTCCCTTAAAGAGCAGATTTAGGACTTAGTGGGATTATAAAGTGAGCACGTTAAGTTAGGCCCTCTGTTCTTCTTACTGGCCCTAAGGAAGCTCATTGGATTTACTGTGAATCGTACTGTAGTATGCTGTAAATAGAAGAGAAGAGGCAAAAAAAAAACAAGGTGGACAAGAAAAGCAGTGAAGTACGTGTTCCTTTTTATAGCACTTTAATCAGTTGTGTCACTGCTTTGGAAACAGGATAATGGTTGACATAGATACAGTGTCGTCTTATCTGTTGTTCTACCAAGAGCTGCTCCTCTTGCACGCTTTAGAGTCACGGCGTGTTCAAGAATTGTGTCACTCATGAGTTTTCCTAGATTTATTGTCCTATAATCACGCACATACAGCCACATGTTCAATAATTCAAACAACAACCCCAAGCAGTCAAACTGAACTGTTGCCACAGGGAAATGTTCCTTATGGATAAAACTTCCAAAACATGAATGCAACAGAAAAAATCACAATTATTAAAGTTACTTCAGAATTTAAATGTTCCACAAATACCACTGGGTAACACTAAATGTTAAAAGACAGACTTCCACATTGTTATACACTGAGACTACCAAAACTTGGAGAGGTCTTGTGAGGTAGTTTAGTTGCTCTTGAGGGAGAGGATCTCTAGGGGAAAAAAGCCACTCCTGTGACTGGATGTTCTGGTGCTCAGTGTTCTGAAGTGCTGACCAGAGGGCAGCAGATCAAAGAGGCCGAGGTGTGAAAGGTCTGAAATGATTTTTCCAGCTTTTCCAGCCCTTTTTTCCTGCTCTGGAAGAGTACAGGTCCTCGAGGGTCGGTCAGGGAGCACCAGTAATCCTCTCAGCAGCCCGGAGTCTTCTTTGTAGTCGTCTCATCTCTGGTTAAGTGGCTAAGCCAAATAATACAGTTAACTGAAAGATACAAAGCAGACCCAAATACAGCTCAGCAGAACTGGGACAACAGCTCCGTTGACAGGTTGAACTTCCTTAGGACTTTAACTACTGTGCTTCATGTCATACGCCTGTGGAACCTGAAGAACTTAACCGTGGTATTTGTCTGAAGTTTGAAGTTTGACTTACATTTCTGATACATCAAATGGAAGCTTGCACAACCTCCTGTCTTTATGCAGCTTGCTTCAATCTTGGATACGGCTGAGCCCAGCAGTGTCATCCACAAACAACAGGAGCTTAACACAGGAATAAATTGGTTGAGGTGTTTCAGTCTGCACACACTTCCATCTTGACTGTATTTCTCACTTACATGTTTGCTGCTTGGCGAGTTAAAAAGAGTCCAGTAAGGGTTCAGCAATATGCTTAAGGTGGGCCAAAACAGACTACCCACATTAAAAGTCTGTAGCCACCCTGTGATCTTTGGTGTCTTATCAAATATCATATCGTGCTGACAGGCAGGAGATCATCATTGTGGATGGAGTAGCACAGCTGCTTAGAAGTAACTGCAGTGATGGAAAGTGAGGTCAAACTGATTTCTTTGAACTCGATTCTGTGGTGCTCAGCTGAATATGAGGTACGTGAAGAAAATCGGTTGTATATAAGGAAAACATGACCACGCGAAACAGACATGTTTCAACTGCTTATGCTGATGCTGATTGTAGTGAGCCAACATAAAATAAAGAAAACACGCAGCACAAAACCCTTTCTGAGTTTGTCCCAAACAACAACCAAAGAACAAAACAGTAACTCTCAGACACTACAAGAGATACGCCCGTGATATCAATGCAAATGCACCTCATACAGTGAACAGAAGACAGCAGCATATGAGCAGACACTGACACAGCCCACAAGCTGATAGGTTTTTGGCCTCGGCTGCATCTTAGATTTCTGATAAACCCGAACAGAGCGAAGACGTTTCCCGATAAGCATGTTAGCACAAGAAGAGCAGGGATCACTGGCAAAGTTGCCAACAACATGGGGCATGAGATCTCTTACTCTGGCTTCAAAAACATGTTGGAACCCAACAGCTGATAAGTCACTGAAAAACAAGGTCGCAGAGCACCAGCAGATGTAGCTGTACGGATATAAGGGTGCACAGTGTGACGGGAGCAGCAGGAAACATTTGCAGCGGTTTGTCAATGAGCAGTGTAGACTTTAGTGTGTTGCACATCAGAGTCATTGTATTTGTAGCCTCTTTTGCAGACATTTAATCCTGGTTTATAGACAAATGAATGCTTTTGTTACATTAAAATAAAGGATCAGGAATTTATCAGGCTAAATTATTATTATTAGCAGCAAAGGTCTTTAAGAAAATAAAAGTATTTGTCTTGGGCGCCAATATAGCTCACCTGTATTTATCTGGTTATCCTTCATCCTTCATTCCGTTTGCACTATTTGGGAAGCTAACAAATATTGCTAATTGCACAATACCCCCCACCCCCCACCCCAGTCTTTCCTGAAAGCTGATCCAGCTTCATGCACACAAGAGAGCAGACACTCACCACAAAGATCTGTCACACTGCCAGGATCCCTTTTTTTTGTTGTTTTAATTCCCATCTTTGCCCCTCCTCCATTCTCTTTATTTCTGCTTTTGATGAAAAGACATACCAGTGATATTTCAGGGGCTTAGTGGAGACAGACAGCGTGGGTTTCATGTTTTCCCCCAGCTTTTGTCTGAACTTTGAGAGGCTGAAGTCACAGGTGCGAATGCGCCGTCACAGATGCCAGAGCAAACCCCACAACCCCCCGACGCTTCGGGGCTGCCGAGCCACACCCGACTCCATCGGGCCTCTCGGCAGACGCCACGGGATCACACCCGGAAAACACGGGATCGCCCCGGAAAACACGGGATCGCCCTGGAAAACAATGGGACCTGAATCTGCAGCCAAGAGAATGTGGCAGGTTGAGTGCTTTTAAACGAGGAGGAGAAGAAAAGCTTTTTAAATCTCGGTGACAGCGCCTCATTAAGAGATATCATTAGCAATTTGTCAGGTATTAAAAGTCGCCTGCGTATTTATCGGCTAGTGTGAGAAAATGAAACAGCCTTCTTTGCGTGGATGTTAAACTCACTATCCTTATGCAGTTGAGTTTCTCATGCTCTGCTTTCGCTCTCTCGTCAGGAGTGCTGAAGGACTATCTACGTGAGCTGCCCTACCCTCTGATCAACAAGCAGCTATACGAGGCAGTGTTGGAGTCTATGGCTGCGAGGCCTCTGCGGATGGGAGCGTCGGGGTGTGAGAATGACCAGACCGACTCTGAACACACCGTCAGCCTGCTGGAAAACCTACCAGAGGTGGAGAGGGTAAGGACAGTTTAAAAAAGTGCACATTCTTCTGCACAGGAGTTAGAGGACTGTCACAGAGGTGGCTTTGAAAGGGCATATTGTGGGGAGATAATGGTAATAATCATAATGCTACAGATTACCACTGTTCGGCTGATAATTGTGATGTCGTGCAGGCTCGCACCTCAAGCACTGTCATCGTATCCACAGTAGAATGACATAAAAGTGAAAACGAATAGTTGCTGAAACTCTGTATCCGCGCGCTATAGTCACTCGGTTTGGTCTAAGTGAACAGAGTCACCAGTTTCATTGAAAGAAGCATGTCAGTGCTTTGTGAGAATACAGCCACTCTCTTAATTTTAAGTGTAGCATTTGCAGTATTGTACAGTGGGCTCCTATGCCAACACGCCCTATATTACTGATAATAATATTCCTTCTTTTTTTATAAAACCTTCAGTTTTTTTTAAGATAAACTTACTGCTGCAGATGTGTCTTAAAGCAGTTTTTGGCTTTGCATCTTTACTGCTGCTGCTAGTGGTACAACTGCAACTACTAATCATAATAATAACATGTTTTATTTGTCTGGCTTTTGTGTATCTGTGTGTGTGTGTGTGTGTGTGTGTGTGTGTGTGTGTGTGTGTGTGTGTGTGTGTGTGTGTCTGGATCAGATGATGCTGCGGAAGCTTCTTGACCACCTGAAGCTGGTGGCATCCTACCAAGAGATGAATAAGATGACGTGCCAGAACCTAGCGGTGTGTTTCGGCCCGGTGCTGCTGAGCCAGCGTCAGGAGGCGTCCTGCCACACCAACCGAGTCTTCATCGACTCTGAGGAGCTGGCCAGTGCGCTGCACTTCAAAAAGCACATCGAAGTGCTGCACTACCTGCTCCAGCTCTGGCCAGGTGATTATGACCTTTGTTTGTTTGTTGTTCTTTTCCGTCCCGCTTTCTGTAAAGACGTTTTGAGCACATGGCGTGATTTGAGAAAGCAGCACATTTGCAGTCAGGTCATGTGCACACTGGTCTCTCTCGCCTGAGGGTCTTGTACAAATCAGTGCCAGCCCTGCGGTTCAGCTCTACAAAGGGCTGTTAAAGGGTTCTAGGCTGCTTTGATCCTTGAGGTTTTTCCATCACTGGCACAAGTGCAGCTGATAGCCACAGGCCACCATCTGTCGGCTCCTCAGAGATGAAACCCTCCACAAGTGCTTCATCGTGATGGGTTGAGCCAATCGTAGCCAAGCCAGTAAAGCCTCAGTGTAAACCAAACATTTGGGGCGTGGTCCCCCCCTCCGTTTTTAGATAAATCACCAATCAAGGACAGTCAGCAGCAGCTTCTCTCAGCACAGGTCATCTGTCTGCCTGCACAGCTGCTCTGTGCCAGCTGCAGCTGTCTGCTCGCGGTGAGATACGGCGAAGCCCATAGATGATCCAGGAGAGGATGGAGAATGATGAGAGAAGTGTGTGTGGCGTGACATTTGCCTTGGTTACGGCAACTAATCTGATGTTTTTAGCTCGCGGGCTTGATTTTATGAGTTCACCACATTTCTAATAATCAAGTGAGCCATGCAGTGGCTGCTGATGCATTTACATTCTCGAAGACTCCAAAAGAAATCGAAAAATGGGCCCCTGGGCTGGGCGGACAGCTTAGTTGTTTTGTTTTGTGGGTTTTACATATGCATGGCCACCAATCCAAAACTAATCCAACTTACTGTATTTTAACTTTTTTCTGAGTGCAGTGTTATTCTGTGGATTTCCGTTGATACAGTTTTGAAAAAGCACATGTTCACCGTCTTTAAAAACCTTTTTCCCAATGGCTCCGACATCCTGTGAGACAGACTTTACCTCCCGAATGATTACAATCCTCGGAGCTCCTCCCAAGCAGCCTGCAGCTTTAACCAGATCTGCTGATGTGCGTCTGAAGACGAAGTGACTCTGCGTCTGGTTGAGCCTCTTAACTTTAACTGCATCCTCCAACTCCCACGTCGAACCCATTCTGTGTAAACCACTGAAGCTTAGCACCCTGCTTTACATCACCCAGAGAAGGAGCACAGAGAAAGAAATGTAAGCCAGCGGCTGCAGCGGCTTAATTAGTCAGCATCTGTGAATCCTATGATTGCAGGTAGCAGAGGGGATTACATTTGGAATTTCAAAAATTAAAGCATAAAAACTGCGGTTTTTGTTGTTTTTTTTGTTTCCCCGCAGTTGCCTTTAATGACTTATAAAGACACTGACCAAGCATTTTAGTCCAGGTTCAAGCCTTCATTTACACCCTCAGCAGTGTTTCCATTCCATCCGCTTCCCCAGTACAGAGTACAGGGCGCCTGGACTGTATAATTAAAGACATTCCTGGCTTAACCTTACCCCTCAGCCCCTGAAGCTTCACCCGTACATTTCGCAATCATTGTGGGATATTTTGAGCCGCCTCTTCACGCCTTTCATACACACATACCAAACCTTCCAAGGCATTGTCGCTCAGGCCTCCACAGCCTGACTGACACTACTTACAGGATGTGAGTGTGTGTGTGTGTGTGTCTGTGTGTGTGTGTATTGAAGAGGCTGAGGAGGTGATGAGTGTGCATAAAGAAGTTTTCCAACTGTATGTGTGAGAAGATGTGAGCAGATGGTTAGACAGACAAAGTGACGGCAAGACGATTCTTTTAGTGTTATCTTTAAAATCCAGAATTAGCTGCACGTTCATTTTCTGTTAATTTGCCCCGCTTCTTTTTTTAATTTATCATTAAAATCAGCTGTGAGTTTATTGTTTTATTTTGTCCATTTTGGTTTTTTATTGTGTTTAGATGTAAAAACACACTCATCCTAGCACAACTAAGTCAAATCTTAACATATTACAACAAGTAAACATTGTGAAGCTGTCCAAGAAAGGTAAAAAAAATATGATAGTATTCTTGCCTGCTTTCCGTCTTCATTTTCTCTGCTGACAGCTAATAGCTTTAATCATGTCATCAGTGAATCATGTCTGGAATTAAATAACACAGCGCCTCTGAAAGGAAGATAATTTCTGTTTGTTTTAAGGTGATAATTGCTCAAGTCTTTAGCCTCGGGGGAGCTGCGAAGTGTGCAGCTACTTCATGTAAACACTATAGCAGCAACAGCCACTCTGATGAATGAACTGCAGTGAACTTAGATAAGACAGTGCAAAAAAATTCTGTTTATCGTCAGCTCGTTGAAGTACTCGAACGCGCACAAAGGAAAACAAGTCATTTCAAGGTCATGTCTCAAAATAAAATCTAGCATTTCTTTTTAAATATATAATGTATCTATTGAACATGGACCTACAGCCCTAACTGTGTTTTTGTTCTTTTCCAATATAGTAAGCTAGCGGAGCCAGAAAATGTAGGTACTGAGATAAATGCAGACAGGTAACCGGACTGTGTTTGGCTGCTCACTTTTCCTTCACGTAGTCCACTTGGAGGAGTCTTTCTTAAGGTCCAAACTTTAGTTAATTTTTAAGTTTGGTTACTCGATAACAGCACAGGAAGCAACAAAACACTGTGTGCAGTGGTGTGACTTCAGCATGTGTAACTTGGCATGTTCGCTCACCTAATGATGAACCTATTGTTCTCTATGTTGTCCTCACAGAGGGTCATTCCGCTAAAGCAAGAGTCTTTTAAACAGAAATCAGCTGCACCAAAACAAGGCTTGTGGTTTTTATGTATGTGTGTGTTGTTGTTTTTTAGTTTATTTTAATCACAGAAAATCATATTTTCTCATCCAGCCCTGTCTAGCCACGCTGATAGCATCACATTCCCTTACTGCGAAATCGGCCTTAAAATCTGTCAGATGGATTTTAGCTTATGAAATGCGCACCATTGTATTTTTCCATAAACAATATGCTGATACTTTTTAAAAAAAATGCTGTATATACAGACTGTACATAAAAGATCAACTTGTGCATCTTGGTGTGATTTTTGGCGTGGGGGTGTTGTTGTTGTTTTTTTTAAGCCAGCAAAGTTAATCTGATTGAGAAGTTCAGACTGTTATGGTAGCACTTTGTCACTAACAAGTTGGCTGTACCCTGAAGCACGCCCTTTATGATCAGTGCTCCCCTGAATGTCACCATCATGCTGAACTGAAGACTTGAAATAAGCAAAGAGATCATAGTCATTGTAAAAAAATGCATTTATTTATATGGAGAAATAAAATGAAAAGTAGAGACATTTTCAGGAGCTGAAGTAGGAATTGGTAGGTGGGTAGGTGTAGCAGTGCAGTGGGGAAATCATTTGTACTGTAAGCTGCAGTACATTTGTTTCCAGGCAGTCATCAGCTGACCTGTGCTACCTCGCTCTGAGGTTTACTGCTTTTTTGGGGGTGATTCAGTCAACTGCATTCTACAGTATATAAGTGGATAATACGTGAGCCATCAGGTGTGCTTTGCAGCTCTTATAAAGCTAATATACCACTAGAAGTATATAGTCTAAATCAGCGCTCCCCAACCTTTTTTGCACCACGGACCGGTTTAATGTCAGACAATGTTTTCACGGACCGACCTTTTATTGGCCTTTAAGGTGTCGTGGATAAATACAACAAAATAAAATGATACAACCAAGACAAAAATATATTGTAAATATAACAATAAACACTCAACGTTGAATTCATTCAACTTTGTTAGCAGCGTCCTCCTGAAATGTGCCAATAACATTGAGAGTAACATCCTCCTCGCTGCCCCTTAATGCTCTCTGGTCGCTATGGTAACGTGTAAATATTTCTTTCAAAATAAGACACACAACTACAACACAGGAAAAGACCCAGGGAAACCGAGTTAACGATAAAAACCCTGAAAACCATAAGTTGCACACCCGAGCCTCAACTCTCGTGGCCCCGTACCAAACGAATCACGGACTGGTACCAGTCCGTGGCCCGGGGGTTGGGGACCGCTGGTCTAAATAACCTAATTATTAAAGAAGAACAACAACCACTTTTCCCTCTGAGGAAAGCAAAAGAATGAGAAAATATGACTTTTTCTTATTTTTGTGTTTTTGTAATTTTCATGATTGTTTAATAACCAGCTGGCTTATATTTAACTTTTTCTTTTTTTTTTCTTTCCTCCTCTAGTTGTGGACCCACATGGCCAGTCCTCTTCTCAGCCCCCAGCACCCTCTCTGGTTCCAACTTCTTCTGACCTGCTGTCAGCCCTGCCTCTGCGACGGAGAAAAGAGCGCCCCCAGGTGCTGAACCTCACTGGAGCAGAGATGGCGGGCGTTCTGCGACCCAAACCAGGGCGTCTGGACAGCCCCAGCAACCGCTATGCTGGTGACTGGAGTGGCTGTGGTGAGACGTACTTCCCTTCTGAAATGCTGTTACCTTCCAGCAAAGAAGAGGCAGACTATGACGACGTTCCCTCAGAAGACATCGAGGCAACTGAGGAGGTCCAGGAGAAGCGAGAGGAAGCAAGAGACGGCATACAGCTCAAGGTTGATTGTCCTGTGTCTGATACCGCAGATGAAGAGCAACCTCAGAGAAGGGAGGTGGGAAAGGAGGAGGAAACACAGGAGGCGGTGGAGGAGCAGGAGAAGCTAATAGAAAGTGACAGCTCAAACAGTGGACACCCATTAGAGGAGGAGGAGCAAGAACACAAGGTGTGTAACCACATCCTGCCACCTCGGCTACCTAAAGAGCACACTTACCAGGCCTACATGAAGATCCAGGATATCAGTCCTGTATTGAGCAACAGGGTGAACCTGAGGGACCTGCAAGAGAGCATTGACACACTGATAGGAAACCTGGAGAGAGAGCTCAACAAAAACAAGCTCAACGTGGGATACTAACTCCTAGACACAGATACGCAGACATATCCACCCGCACCCCCATGAAGCTCGATAAGGTTTGGGACAGAATCTCTTTATCTCTGAAGGTGCTTTGGGATACAGCCATGGAGGTCTTGTGATGTCACCATGGCAGCATGGTGCACGGTACTGCTGCTGCAAAATCCTAGAAGATGAGATAAGAAATGTAACAGGGCACTTGTGGCGTTTGTACCATATCCACAAACATTCCGCAATATTCTCCTTTTTTTTTGTTGGCTGATTAAACTTTATGTTGTGTGGTTTTGTTTTAGTCCAGTTCTGTGTTCCATGTTGTTATTGTTGCTTCTCTTCTTATTAGAAGAACCCAATTACCCCTCAGGGGTTTAAAAGGTGCCTTAATTGTGTGAAGGTGGTACGTCAAGAGGAAAGTCTACCCTGAAATATAACACATCACCTCCGAGGATCTGGGCCCGTGTAGATAACGCTTGAGAAGGGGTTTTCAAGAGCCTTTCTTACCAAAAAAAAAAGCTATTGTGCATTTTAAATTCAGCAGGTACAAATCCATTTTCTGAACTCTGGGGCTCTCTAGCAAAATTTGGCCCAGTCTGAATAGAGAACTGGCAAATTTAGTCACTTTCAGACCTACTTTAAACCTTGTATGGCGGTTAATTTAGTAAAACGAACCAAGATCATTGGAGGAACGTGTACACTTTGTCTTAGGGTGGATTTCCTTTTTAAGGCAGTAAAGAGCTTTTTCTATTGAGGTATAAAACACTAAATGTTATACAACAACAATGCACTTAATAGGCAGGCAGTAGTGTAGATTATCATCATGCAGTAAAAAGGCTGTTCTGAACTAAGGGGAGAAACTGCCGCCACGTAAACCTCCTCTATGTTCAAAGTCACACCTATGCTTACGGCTAAACATACATTTTGAACAGATTTTGATTTTAAGCAGAATTGGTGTTTCATGTAGTGTTGCAGGGTTGGTAAATTCACCTTCTTGCCCAGGATTAGATGAAAAGATTGATACAACCCTCATGGCTGTAAATGAATATAAGCTAGAGTCAGAAAGCGGTTAGCTTTGCTAGCTTATTGCAGCTAAGGTTAGCATAGCAAAGATAGCAATGTTCTTGCAAAAATAAAGTTGCTTGGTTGAAAAAAAAATGAATAAATTAAAAAGAAACATCCTAAAATGTTACATGGAACCATAAAGGTCATAATTTACAAAAATATAGATTAGCAAAGACGCGAACGTGGTATCAACCTTCTCATCTACCTTGATGCAAGAACACAAAGAAGCTTGTTATTTCTAAGCTGGTTATTTCTAAGTTGTTGAGTTTTTTGTTAAAGAAAAAAATGAAATAAAGCAGTTAATTTTAAAAAAAAAACACATGGTCAAAAACAGTGAAATAAACAATGTGAAGCACATCATGTAGATCAGCAGCGGAAATAAAAATGGCGGGCTCATCCAGTTAGTTCAAAATAGCTAGCTGCTTAAAAAGACAAAGGACGTTTTCAGCAATCCAGGGATTCAGAATGATCAGTATTTAACCTATATGTATATGTACATAATTATATAAATGTATTCGGAATATATTATTTTTACAGCTTATATTTCAATGGTGTATTTAAATACTTCTTATGACCTCCTAGTGTTGGCGTGTAGCAATAGTTGCTTCTTTCCCTTAAAGCTACCTGTACACATCTTAATGTGCTGGACTAATGGTACAACTTTAGCTGTAAAATATATGGTACAATTGTGCTCTTGCAGAAAAAAGTGATATTGTTATTTTTGTGATATTGTGTATATATTTGACATTGTTTTACGTCTCTGGTGGACTAAGGCGTGCTAATGATTTTTTGGCGTTTGTTTTTTTTTTTTTTTAAGGTACTGAACGTTGCATGGTCAAAAGCTTTACTGACATAAGCAAGGCTCTGTCTCATCTGCCTTTGTATATCATATTTATGTGTAAAATAAGATTATTTTGTAACGTATGCGCATTTGTTTGACCCCCCGTTCCTTTGTAAGACACATGACAGCATTGTCCAAGCTTTTTTCCAAAGGACTTAGAGGCAGGCGGTTTATGAAACGCAGAAACTGGTAACGATTTTTTTTTCTTTTAAACTCCAGCAACAACTGTAAAATGCTTTTACTGATTGAAAGTCAAAGGTTTAATTGCACTGTTATTGTTATTAGTATATTTGCTAAATAATGTTTGGTTAAATTTTATTTTAGGAGGATTTCTAGCCTAAAATATACAGAATAAGTAAAATGGTCTTCAAAATGGTTTCACTTATACATTGAGTTTGTTGTTTGCCCTCCTGCATGGCGTTTTTGCACAGTCCTGCTGCTTCATGGTGAAGCTGGGCTGCTGCTGAGCGGATCTGTTGAAACTGGGTTTCAGCAGGGTTCCTTTCAAACCATCTGTCTGTGCAGGCAACACACAAAGAACCAGGGCCTCATTTATAGAAGCCATTGTGAAGAATCAGCGAAGGAATTTTTTTTTTAATGTAAAGATTGTCCTTTAAATCTGACGTGCATTCTTGCTTACAATGACCCAGTTTCCCTAATAGGATCTCAAATTATTACTCAAAGAGTACACAGAGAGCACACATGCTTTTATGGTTTCAACTCAACAATCAAATAGAATGAAATTAAACTGGGACGCAAATGGCAGAACTCAAGTCTGTTTCAGAGCTAACATGGAGATGCAAGTGCAGCGACTGAGTCATTATCTGATCTTCTCATTTCCCACCTCCTTCTCCTTCCACACAACAAACAAACAAAAATCATTTCTGTCTGATCCTCTTTGTCCTTTGGAGGAAAAAGTGCCACATTCAAAGCATCGCTAAACAAAAACAGAGAAGTGCTTTGTATTGATCCTGAGAAATGTATGGTCATAATAAAGTATGTTATTTTGCGTTCACATGTGGCTGCTGTTGTCTTTTCCCTCCCTTTCTTCTTGGTGGCTCAAGACTTTTGCACAGTACTGTAGTTTTTAGTTTTTTCAGAATAAAAAGAATTTAAAAAACAGAAACAAATACCATCACAAAAATAAACAATTACTTGGTGTTGGCATCATCAGTGGCACAGTGAGCATCTTGCCTTTCTCACACACAAACGTGGAATTCATTCATAAAAACCTCACAAAACCTTTTTTTTGCTTTTTAGTGTAAATACATCTGGTAGTCGAGCATGTGGCCTAGCAATCACATCACAGTTGTTGAAATAACTTGACACTGTGGCCATAATTCCCAAACTGTTTTAAACACTGCTATTGTTTTATAGAAACCCAACAGGAAAAGCTTACTTAAACTTTAGGAGACATTTTTATGTTTTGCAGATTCACCTCTTTGCTGTGGGAGCAGGGTAACCCAGCTTCAGTAGAATATGGATAAATAAGCCGGGGAATTGCCCTTGTTGGCTTGTGGGAATCTCCCAGAAATACTCTGAGCTACAGGGACATTCCCAGGATGCAGCTGCATTTAGCCGTCCAGTAATATTCACTGCTAGTAGACTGCACTTTTACTGCGGCTCCAACACCCGGCACTTCCAGTGACATTCACGAGACGCCTACAAATAGCCTCAAGTTAGAGCGAGCAGTTTACTGAAATAGTTAAATGTCATTTTATTTTGAAATATTTTTCCAAAGCAGCTATAAATTCAAACAGAAAGGCGGAACGTCGCTGACGGGCGGCTCCAGCGTGAGAAGTCTCAGCAGCCGGAGGCCTTTTAGCATCAAATGGTTTTTCAGCCTTCTTTGATGTCACCACTGTAAATATGGTGGGTTTTTTATGGCTGCACTGAACAGGTATGAGAAAGCTTTAGGGTACAGAATGTACACATACCTGTTTGCACACCCACATCTTCTTCAGTGTCTGTTCTCACTGGGAGTTTTTGTGCAGATGGAGCCAAATATTTCACTGACAGTCTGAAAATGCAAATACTTTTTTACACACTGTGAATAACAATCCCATCAGCTTCAAGGTTTTTTTGGGTGGGGGTGTTGTTTAGTTGACCTCACAAAGCGTAAATGGGAAAGGATCTGCTTTTGTTGAATTCCACATTTTTACTTTACACATCTGGAAAAAAGGTTTTATTTTTAGATTCAGGTGCTTGGCTATAATGCCACAAGCGCCTGTTGTAAAAGTACTTTGTCCACGTTCGACTTGCTAAGCTGTTGCCTCAGTCCCAATAAAAGCAGGAGTGAAATCCCATATGAAGTCAGAGGTAGACATAATAACAGCGAGCCTGTTTGGATAGGCAGGGTCGCCACTTGATATCAGGGAGTCTGTCGGAGTGAACTGAACTGAACTTTTGTTCATTTCTAATTCTGGAGAGAAGAGATACGAGTCTTGCTAGGTAAACATCCTTGACAGCCACCTGCATGTGAAACCAGACCTTTTCTCCTCTCCTCCTCATCTGCTCCCTTAATCTCTGCTGACCTTTGAGTCAGCATCGTGGCCGCAAGTCAACTAGCTGACCACATAACACACAGTCTTTGTTTCAAATTAGACTTTTTTCAGCATTAGCTGTGGTTCTTGGCAAGATTAGACCTTTGAAATCATTCACGCAACCTTTTAAAGTTGTTTGTGATCAGCTGTGGGGGCGGGGGGGTGGACAGTGACCCTTAATGGAAAAAAAAATAACTCCCAGGCCGCTCCAGCAATAAACTAACATCAGGCCTGTCTCAAGGGGGGTTCTTATTTACATACAATATATAAAAAGACATTCATAACACCATTTTTATATTCAAAGCATGCTCAAGTTTAACCAGGTTTTCTTTTCATGCACTTGTGTGGAAACTTATAAGTGCATTGTCTGAATAATCATTCAGATAACCTTGAAGACACTTTGATCAGATCTAATTTGTTGATGAGTTCTTTAAAAAGCAAACCAATAAAAACTTCTGCGTCTAACCTTCTTCTACCTTTGTGGATTGTTTAAGTCTTTAAAGGCAGTGGATTTAGGGCCCTTTTGGTCTGCAAAACAACTCCTGCCTTTGGATATTTCTTTCCCAAAGTACATTTGTAAATCACATTTGAAACCACCAGATCATTTGCTGCACCATTTCTAGCAATTTGTAAGGAAAATAATTGTATTAATATCTACTAAAGTACAGACTGGCTGGTTCCATCAAAGATACTTCTGTCTTAGTTAGAATTTTTAGTTAGACTTTGTGCAACTTTTAGACAACTAAAATTATTGAGTGATTATGAATTTCCTACTAGTTTGGTCATCCACCATCTGAAAAAAGCTGTTTTAGCTCCCCTCTCTTTAAGACCACCTCCATTGAAGTCAGCTTTCTTCTGATTGGCTGCCACTTGCAAACAGAAGGGTTCAACAGCAGGTTGGTGAGCGTGCTGTGCCTGAGATGACCATATTAAGCACATCGCCTTGCAGATTTACGAATGCTCATTATTTGAAATGCTGGTCATGGCTAATAAGCATCCTTGTACTTTATGTTTAAAATTTAAAATAATGGAAAGCATAATAGGTCTGCTTTAAATATCAATTAAGCTATTATTTTGGTTTCCTGTCATTAAAAAAGTGCCCTGGCCACATTTTCACCCTTTTAGCTGAAAACATATGGCCTGTTGTATGAGTTTGGTTCCTCTGTTTTTTGTCACTTTAGGATTATATTTGTTTCTCTCCTCTAAACCTGTTAAAGCGCTATAAATGAACACAAATATGGTGTATGGCCTGGTCTTCTGATTCAACCACTGAGCTGCTCTCCACACAAGGATTACCACTGTGTACATGTCATTAGGCACCCTTTACAAAGTCATATCCAGTATGACCATGCCTTTTACATCTGACTCCTTATAAACATGAGTGAGCTAAAGCTTGGGTAATTGCTGGGAACCTCTATGCAGTGACCCTGGGCACACATTCCATACATGGTGCCCTTCAATAGGAGGGCTATTAAACACATTTTACTGTGTGTGTGTGTGTGAGTGTGCGTGTGTGTGTGTGCGTGTGTGTGTGTTTTTGGAGGTCTTTTGTTCTCCTACAGTCCAGCCCCTGTACTTGGCAGTTCATCTGAGAGACTGAGGGCAGATCTCTTGACGCAGTGCTGACAGATCCGCCTGTTCTGGACCGCGGTTGACGATGAGAGAGAAGACCAGAGGAAAGGAGAGAGAAGATGAAGAGAGAAAGCGAGAGGTGAAAGTGAAGAATGGAGGGAAGAAGAACACAGAGAAAGCGGTGCTTCAGATCCTCCGGGGGCTGGGCCTCACACAACGCAGACCCTCTGCGCTCTCCTCCTTGCCTCTTTGCCTCCTGCACCTCCATAGCTCTGTCACTCAGGACTAGACGATTTCATTTTAATAAGGCTAATCCCTCCTAGAGGTAAGCTGCTCATCACCTCTCTCCCTCCCCGCTCCTCCAGGAGAGAGTGGTCTCCTTTCAGAGCGAGGACAGGATGAGAGTTTGCTCTGCTTGACAGATAGAGAGAAAAAAATGTGAAAGGTGAGACTGAAAAGAGGCCCTGACAGCAGCTGTGCTCGGACTCAGTAAGAAGATTTGGGCCTCACTGGTTTGATAAACTTGCAGGTGGCACACCTTTAATAGTGGTGCATGCTCCGTGCAGCCTTTAACATCACTCTGATATGAAGCACGGCGATAACTTTGATCCATGCAGAGGAAGTGGAGTGATACAGTTGGTATTTTAGTGTATGCTATCACCTTCCTCCTGTCAGCAGAGCACTCTCCAGCTGTCAGCAGTAAAACTTAGTTCCCCTGCTGCTTGAGGTGATGTCTGTAGGGAGGTTATAAGGTCTTTGATGTCTCCTTAATGCTGACCACCTGCCACTATGGCCCCTTGTTGTTGAAATAGTTAGGCATTTTGGGAAAATGCACTTTTTTTTTGCCACAGACATTTTCAAATAAGAAGCTACAGTCAGAAGTCCCTACAAATGTCTAACCTGGTTTGGTCCAAAGATAATAAATGTGAATCCATCATCTATAAGAAAAGTAATCATTATATATTTATGGCATGGGTTAAAAAAAATCTGTAGTTCAGCTATAAGGGGCTAACTCAGAGCTTGGCTACCCTGTTTATTATTTTGTCCTAAGCTAAGCTAACTAGTTGCATGTTGAGGTTTTGCAGACACGTGACCTCAAATCATGTGACATTAACGTGTCCACCATTTTGGACGTGAGACAATCATGGCAACAGTCTAGGTCAATGTACAAATACAAGTTCAATTAATTTCTCATCTCACACTTGGCATCAACAGCATTCACATTATTTTGCAAATAGCTTAGCTAAAAATCTCCCCTAAACATGTTAGCTTTAGCTCATGATAGCAAAGTTTCTGCTAGGCTAAGTGCATGTTTGGTTTGCTTTGAGGTCATTGGTAATGACAACATGTCAAAAGAAGAAGACTCAAAGTTTTCAGGCCTTCAGGGTGTTTATTATACATTGACAGACTGACAGTTCAGACGATGGGGCTCGTGGAATTTCATCTTAGGCAGGATTATTGCCAAGACAATCTTAAATGATGGTCTGAAATGACATTTCAGCATGAATAGAAATATTATGAATATTGCCTAACTAAAGTGGCTTTCTTTGAAGTGGTTGAGATGAATGTTTTTGCTGGCAGACACAGCAGATTCAAGAAAAGAGTCAGAATACGCTTTCAGAGCCTTCCACGACAGAGCATAAGGAGTTCTTCACAAGAGGACACAAGTAAGGACACATTTAAAGGTAGAAACATTCACAACGACAAAATACAAACCAAAAAGAAACTGCATTTAACAAAATATATTTAAAAAATGAAGGAATGAGAAAGTAGCTGTTAAAGGAGGAGAGGCATTTTAAGTGCTGAAGAGAGCACTAATCTATTGCAGAACAGTGAGGAGTGGATAACTCAGTGACTAATTTTAAAGCATTTGTAAGTGATCCAGTAATCGTCCCTGATCACTTACAAATGGCCCAGATGGCGCTGCAAGGCTCCTCGTCAGGTCCTGTAAAAGGTTCTATGTGACACAGATTATGTCCCGTTTACTCTGGGTTCAGTTCAATACTGACGATCATTTTCAGACCTCTTGACGATCAAATGCCTCCCTACATCCAAGTAGCCACAGTAATGAAGTCAGCCAATCAATGATTGTTTGTAATACCTAGGACATGGTTTTGGACAAAAGGAGTGCTTTTTATTTAATTTTTTTAATCAATTTTTACTATTTTAAGCACTATATGTATAAACTCTACTTATATACAACCCATGGCTGAAACTCTGATAGTATGTAATTATTTTTGCGTAGGCTCTGGTATGTCAGTGGATCTTTTGTAGCACTGTCAGAAAGCTAATGTTAGCTGTATTAGTAGCCATAGTCATGCATATCAGCTAGTTAGCTAAAACACCTTACTTGGTGCTTTCTGAATTATCCAGATTCCACCGTAATACTACAGACAGTGAAAAGGCTTTAGAGCTTGATTTATAGAAATACAGCTGCAACTGTCAGATACACTGCAAAACTTTCTGCAATGGTAATGTTTCATGTTACCATGCTAAAATAGTACATCCACTGCTATATTGGGTTAATGTGACCTTTGAATTAAATGCTCAAGTTTTGTAGCTTATAAAAAAAAGAGGTTCTGGCTTATTTAACCTGCTAAGATTAGCCAATCCCAACACGGTGCAGATTTTGGTTATTTCTCAGTATTTTAGTAGCAGACAAAAAAGGGATATCTTCACAAAATATAGTTTCAATGGACAGACATGCTTATTTTCCCCTCTAGAGTGGTGGACTTGAATGCACTGCACCTTCACCGGCTGAACATTAGCCGGTTAACATTGTCCTTGTGAATCTTCTGCCACTAGCTTCTCTGTTTAGCTCAAGCAGAAACAGAACTTAAGACTTATAAGTTTACTGAAAAGTTTATTGGATGACCTACCATCTAATGATCCCATTGATGAAATTGTATTTAAAATATAGCTCACACTGGTGTCCCGGATGCTAAAATTGAGGCCAAAGACATTTCTCTAATTAGACAAAGCTGCGAACAACAATCCTTTAAACAGCTGCATTCGAAAACTGGATTGAATAAATATGGGAGACCGGGGATAGTTGTAACATTTTTGACATTTCTGTCTGTAAATTGGAGCTCTTTTAAGGTAGTGGATTCAAAATTTAATGCAAAGTATTTACATGTCTCTGCTATTAAATAGTGCGCAGCTATTTTCTCTGCAGCACAATTGCCCATTGCATGGTATGGTCTCAAACACAAAGAGTGAAATGTTACAATTAACCCCATAGTCTGGGTTAGTTGTAACATATCCTGGGGTGAAATGTAACACAGTGAAATAAGGGCACTGACAAAACATTAACATGTAATCTTTTGTATTCAACACATGAATGCACTTAGAGCCATTTATGTAGCTGTGTGTGTGACAGAATGCAGAAATCTAGCTTTTGAACATATTCCAACCCCCCAAAAAAGACAAATGATGGAATTTTCTGCAACTGAATATTTCATTAATTTTGGTTGGTCTTCCTTGAGTTTGGCCTCATTGGCTCAGTGGGCATTATAACCTACAAGTCTTGCACCAACTTTTGAACATAACAATGAAGCTGAAAAAATGTAGTTGTGCACCAGCATCGCAATTCCATTACTTGTTATCATGGTTTACCTTAGTGTGGTTTGCAAAGTGCTTCAGAAAGATGAGGAAATCTGTTTCTTGCACCCATCCTGATTTATTTCCACTACCAATACTTCCTACTGGTCCATCTCTGACACAGTGGTCTGCATAATGTATGTGTGGGAACACAAACAGTGGAGGAATTGTGTTGCCAATGGCATTAACTGCATATACAAAGGTGACCAGTGAACCTCTCTCTGCTGATGTCGTTGCCCCAACTTGTTTAATGTAAGTTAAAGTAATAGTGTGGTAAGTTGTAACATCTGCATTATTGTTACAACTAACCCAGACTGTTGCTGTTACAACCCAGACTCCTGTAGCCATGAACTAGCTAACATTACAGCCAATGGCTAAAACATTAGCACTAAAGACCTACACAGAATATATCCCCATAGACATACAAATAACATAATTTAAGTTTGATGAGTTTAACTGCAAAGCAGATAATGCTATTAGAAATTGAAATAAAGTAGATATACTTACTTTTTGGCATACAAATTCCTTTTTTTCGTGTTAAATTGTCTGTGTTTGACTAAATGTGCTGATTTTTCACATGTGATAGCAGAACTGAATTGGGCATGCACAGGATGAATCACATCATTTGAAACTTAGCCCTGATTGGAGAAATTGGAAGTGTTACAACTGACCCACGTTACAACTATCCCTGCTCTCCCCTACATTCCTTTTTCTCGACAGGACATTAAAAAACCACACACACACACACACACACACACACACACACACTACATGTTGCTGTAGACAACAGAAGGCGCTGGTAAAATGACTAGGATCCAAAGTGTTGAGAGCTTTGAAATTAGAAATTGAAAAGGAGTCAAGAGGGAGCATTCCACAGCACTGCCCTGGTCACCTGATCTCTTATGAGGTCAAGGGTCAACTAATGAAACCTACCACCAGCTTGGCAGAGGCTTTAAAGAGAAACTGCGCCATGGTTTACAGAAAGAAAGCCCAACAGTTTACCTGGGGATAATTTTAGCAATTGCACAGCTGCTTTGAGATTAAACAGAATTCTGATTTGCTTGTGTCTCAAGAAATTCTGTTTCAGTCAATTAAATGTTTTCTTATCTCACAGGCAAATGTGGCTTTCTCTCTCAACCGTTCTTTTCTCCAGCTCTGCCTCTTTTAATATCTTTTAACCCTTCTCGTCGTCCTGCATGGTCCTCCTCTGCAGCTGGGGTCCGACTCGGATGACCGTGTGTGAAATCTGCAGGATGCCCCGCATGTTGGGAGATTTGTGGATGCAGGCCCTCACATGTCCCCCCCAACACCCCAATCCACCCAACACCCTCCGGAGCAAGAACAGATAGGAGGCCAAACAGAACAATGCTAAAGCAATGGCTTAATTCGCCTGGCCAGATTTACAGCCCCTCCTGCACAGCACCTGCGCTCATTGTATCCCAGGACTTGGCTTAAGAACTTTGACGAACTGGTAATAAAAACTGGACTACGGGCAATCCACTCTGTATAGACGCCCCCCCCCCATACTCCCCCTTTAGTTAAAGATCGCTTTTTATGTTTGGGAAATCTCTTGGGACTTAGATGAAGAAGTCAAGTGAGGAAAAGCTGACATCATGAATGCCCTTCATGCCAGTAGGAGTCACTTGGTTTATGGCCGTGCTGCTGACTATTGTAGCGAATGCTCTAAAGAGGACAAATGCGGAGCAGTAGAGCTTACCCTGCAAACATCTCTATGTACGTCTGCGGAACCTCAAATGCCGCAAATGTTTACATAGCACATAAGCCTACTCAATTGCACAACATTCTTTGCATCAGCCATTACAATAATAACTAGCCAGCAAGTGTGAAGGCAATCCCCGAGCGAGTGCTGGTTTGCAGAAGGCACATTCCTCTGCTGCTTGCTGGGCTGGCAGAAAAGTGAGAGGCTCTGCAGAGGAAAGGGGGGACTGCGAAAGAGAATTCCCAGAGAGGTTTGAGGAGGATGCGACTTGAGCGCAGAGCCCCCTTTTGTCATGGGACCTTGTTGGTGCCTCAGGGGCCATATGGACGCCTGTCGCTGTGCACCCTCACATCAGCCCATTCTTCACCCTCCTCCACCCCCTCCGCTCCGTGACAGGACCGTCCATGTGAATGAGTCATGGCCAGGGTGAAGTCGACCCCGGTTCACTTCTGTTAAGGAGAATCGTCTCTGTTTTCCATCTTTCTCTCCTCTTTAACAGTCTCCTTCCCCCTCTCCCCCCTGAATTCAACCATTCGTGCTTGTGTTGTTCATTGATTCTCTCAACCCTCGCACTCTCTCTTTCCTTTTGAGGCATCTCGAACACAGTGTGAAAACTTGGCAATAGACAGCTGCCCCTATAGCCCCCTCCTTCTCTGTCCCTCCGGCCTCTTTTCTGGCAGAACACCGGCTGTCAATTTGTGACTATAGGTTTGCTGCGCTGCTCTGACCTGTGGTGGACCCAGCACTCTGAGGCGTCCTTATTTTATCCCCATGAAGGAGCGAAACTAATGGAGTCCAGAAAGCTGCAGAGGTACTCCTTGCAAGATACTGCAAAGGAAACGACATTCTCATAAATGTTGTGAACAATGGGGGAGGATTCGAGGTTTAATTTAGCCTTTCTTGTGATTTTCATAACCCTTGACCATTTTTGGAATCAAACACAACTGGCAAAAGTTTCAAAACCTGATACAAATTAATTGTAAAGTTATTTTAACTTCTTATTTTTAATGCTTTTAACTAGGATTTGCCTTCCGTCATGTGTCTTTTTTTAACATTAAATTTCTTATATGAGATTCCTCAAGCTTTATCATTTTTTGTAAAAGACTATGTAAAAAACTGAGTTAGCATCTGGGTATAAAAAAGTAAAGTCAATACCATCTTCTTCATCACTGTGTTCTGTCTTAATGACCAGCAGGAGGCGACTCCTCTTGTTGCAGTAAATTGCACAGATATTTATGGGGAAAATCCCTTTACTGAGTCTATGAACTCAGTAAACGCTTCGTTGATCAGTTTTTGGCCTTAGTTGCTATCTTTAAAGGACTGAGTTGTGTTATGTTAACTATAACTTTAAATCACGGTCCACATGTAGAAACTTTAAGACTGGTGCCGCAAAGCTGCTCCTTTGCCAAAAAAACAGTAACTAAATAAAGACTTATTTATTGCACACTGGGAAAAATCTGAATATCAGGCTTTTTTCCAGCATTTCAGAAACAACATGTATCCATATGTATCCATACATGGCAGAGAGCACAGAGGACACAGTTTGTTTGTTGTTAGTCGAGTCAAATGGGCGGTCCTGGTTGTATGACAGACATTCAAGTATTCCACAGTCTCATTTGACTTTTGGTATACAGAGGAGTTCATGGTTGACTTAAAGACTGCAAACAAGTGTAAATCATAACCCATCCATCACCATGCTTGGTTGGTATGACGTGTTCGCACTGATATGCTGTGTTTGGTTTTCTCCAGACATGGTGCTGTGCGTTATGGCCAGAACTCTCCATTTTGGTCTCATCTGTCCAAAGGACATTGTTCCAGAAGTTCTGTGATTTGCTCATATACAACTTTGCAATAGAGGTGGTCACACTTGCTGATAATCAGTCAATTAAGTGCATGTGATTAGCAGCACCTGGCTGACTTACCCTCTTAGATCCTATGGAAGCAGTAAGGGTGGACTTAATTTCTCACAAGTGTGCAGAATCCCAAGAAACTTTCTTTTTTACGTGACAGTATATCCAACTTTCCCTCACTCACTTTGATCTTGAATCTCACATCTGTTACATGGTGAAGCACTTTTTAACGATTGCTGCAAGTCGGTTGGGTTACAGATTACACTCATCAGTAACGACTACAATCCGAGTTCTGACACAATTCTAAGATGAAGTGAATTTAAAAAACAAACAAACCTTAAGACATTATAATGCACTATCACTGTGGCTCATTTCAGTATTATTGTTTTGAGTCATGGCTGAATGAAGCTGTGAGGACTACAGTCTAAAAGACAAAATCTCACTTCAATAGACTGTTATGTGATTCATATTTATACAGTCTTTAATCATAAAAAAAATCATTATTTGGTACTGGAAGATCATTTGGAAGTCAAATTTTCTAAACTTAATATTAAAGTCTTAATGTAGATTAATGTAATTAAAGTCCTTGGATATATTAAAGATATATTTAATTTGATTTAATCTATTTGATCTATTCCCCATATGGAAATATTCCAAAGTTACTTATGAAAGGGAAACCAACTGTTTCCATTTTGCAAACTTATACTGTAATGTTTGGTTTCCATGTGCGCTACATTTCAGTAGGCTACTTTCTAAAATAATACAATTAGTAAAACCTTCTAATTCTGGTAAAAGTGTGTTACTTAAAATATTGAGCACATTCCAGTTTTTAGCTGTAGAGGTGCTGTACAGTAACACACCACTCTCGTGGTTCTGGTTACAACGTTTCAAGGCCACAGGTGCAGTTTCCTGCACTCTCAAAACAGCCTTGGAAGTTCTTGGACAGCAGTTAACTAGCACATAACTACATGGCCTTTTGTGCACAAAAAAACAACCTGAAAAATGATTCGAATCTTTTCAGTGGAAACAATGGATTCATTCAGCGGGACCATTAGGGAGACTGCTTTAAACATAATGCTAACATCTGGACACTGTTTAGATCAAGACGTTATTGCTGCATTAGCTGATTACTTGTGCAATGAGGGCAAGCTATACACACATGATTAGCATACCATCATCTTATTACATTGTTAGCCATCCAATCCACTTGTCGGTAGAGTAGTGTTATCATGTAATTGGAGTTGTGACTCTCACCATCTGGCCAGATTATTTGGAGAATATGCTCTCCGCATATTCTTTAGGGAAATATGTACTGTTGCAGCTAGTTTCACCTTTCTGCTGTTTGGTGCTGGGCAGGCTGTGTACATGTATTCATAGATCAGCAAGAGTGCATCCTTTCATTTGACTCCTTTTATGCTGCCCTACTAAAATGTAGTCGGCCTTATAGCCACCAGTTCCAACTGGTTCACAGCCGTGTGAATTACTGCCTTAGTAAAGACCCAGAGACACAATATTAAGCCATAAAGATCACTTACAAGTCAGGATTTCTGACTAACAGCTTTTGCGATAGTGACCACAGTCATTAGCTTTTAAATCTTTTTATTCAAAATTGTCCACAAAACACCAGATTCTAAATTCATTTACATTCTTACGGCACTTACTGAAATTAAACAGCCATATAATGACTTTCTGTCAAGGTCAGATCACTTTTGTATCCTTAGGGAGTGGTGGTAAGGAGGGCACTAATGGATGGCATTACCCAGTAACTCGATCTTAGATGAATGGATGAAAATAATCTGTTGACCCTGAAGCCTGAACCCAAGGACAATGTGAATGTATACTGTAAAATCGATGTAAGTTACAAGAAACACTGCGAAAATAGGCACAAACATACGAACACTGGCAATGTGTGGAACAGGTTGAACAGGTTTCCATATTGTAAAATGTTTTCTTATTTACATTAAACTTATACAAATCAATAAATAAATGTAAGAAAAAAGCTTTTAATTCTTGTGCATGTGTGTGTGAAGGAGTGTGATATTAGGTATCCTGGGTTTTTGAAGCACGTGGCCACAGGCCCATTTACTCGAGGATGCTTTCCTCCAGTTTCAGGTAATCACTGTACTCCTTCAAGTCCGCCTCCTCGCTGTCTACCTGGAATGTGACTGGCTTGTCAGGCTCCTGCAGACAAAGCCAGAGAAAAAAAGCTTCATCATAAACAATAATTACGAAACAATAGAGCACTTAATCCAAGATCTCAGCCTTTCCCATCGTAGAGGCAGAAAGTTACATTGCCTCTGAATTTTACTGAACTGAATTTTTATTGAAGGATGCAAATATTAAATAGGATGAGACTTTTCTAGTAAAATCTGGACTGTGCCCTGCATCTGTGTATTGCAGGCAGGGCACAGTCTTTTAAAGAAAAAAAAGGAAAATTAGGATACTGTGTGGCAAATTCCTGATACTTTCCTCCCACAACAGGAAACCAGACAGTATTGTTCATATCATATTCAAGAGGCGCCTTGTCCTGATCATCCATCTAAATTCAACAGAAAGAAGCTGGAGGTGAACATGAAAATTCATTTCCGTTTTGAGGAATTAAGAGAAAGTATCCACTCCAAGTGACATTACTACAGCAAAACAAAACTTTTTTTGTAGCTGTCATGCACCCTAAGATGGAAACAGCCACTAAAAGACTTTGCTTCTATACTTAGCAGGCAGACTGTCAGGCAGTGCCTGTCAATAACTACCCTATCCCCAGTACTTGGGATCAAATAACGATGCGAATGAATTAAACATGAGCGGATAGAAAATGAGAGAGAGACACTGACAGAAAGAGATACACGAGTGCCTTCTTCATCTTTTCCAATGTCAACTTTATACGTGCACATATTTAGCTGGGTCAGTACTAAAACTTTTGTAAGTCTGCTGAAGATTCTGATCACCAATGCAGGGAAGTTTTGTGGGAAGTCGAGGTTTAACTCAAGGACACTTTCACTGTAAACAAATTCTCCTGGAATTGGACAAATGGCAAAGGACACAGGGAAAGAAAAGCTTTAGTGTTCTATCCTTTCTCGTCCTTCATTTTCATTTCAATCTTCATTTCAAATCTAACCATTCGTTGTGCGACATTATGGTCTGAACTGTCAGATCATGGAAATTACAAACACTGGACAGAGGACATCTTTCCTCCCTCTCAGCTGCTGTTGAGCCACCTTCCAGTCACACTGTTTGATGGAAACTGGCACCTTAAGACTTCTGGGAATTCAGTTTAGAATTAAAACCCACTGCTCACCACTTGTTTCTTGGACTCGCCTGCCTCCTTTCTCTGTTTCGCCCACTGTTCTTCCCACTCCAAATAATCCTTCAGCCTGTCATGCTCTCGGTCAAAGAAGATCTGCATGTTTAAATCCTGCATACAAACAAAACAAAACAAGACAAAGACACTAGTAAGCAGTCAATAATACTGTAGCGGCCATTAAATACCTTTAAGACAAATAACACATTTTTACCACAGTTTCTTAAAATTACACAAGGGTCCAAGCAAAACAGACAGCTCATAGTCTTCTTACCTCATTCTTAACGGGGGAGCGGAGGGTCTTTGGCACACTGAAAACACGGAGCATTCCAAGGTTGTCAGCAACAGCCAGGTAGTGTTGTTTGGCTGTAAGTACAAAACAGTCCATTAAATGAGTTTTAAGGTTCAAAAATCTTATCTGTCCTGAGCACCTAATATAAGCCAAGAACTCACAGGAGGCGATACAGGGTTTGATGCAGGTAATTCTGGTACTGGCGATGTGTTCATGGAAGTGGGTAGATTCGCTGGTGTTTAGGAGCAGATTCCACACCTCGATACTGCCATCATTTCTCCCAATGAAGAAAACTGCAGGTCGGGAGAGGGACCAGCATGCCGCACTGTACTCTTGCTCAGAGCTTGGTCCCACGAAGATTGGGCCACCCTGGATGTTGTGGTTTACAAGAAGTATTTAAAGAATTTTGTGTGTTCTGAAGCATTTTATTTATTGAATTGTATGCTCCAATTTTGTCGAGTGAACTTGTGGTATTTTACTTGTGTGTTACTTAGGACGAATTAGTCTGTGTCTGTGCATGGTTACCATTTGGACGTGCTTCAAAAACCAAAACTGACAGTGTTTATCCAAAAACCAAACAAACAAAAAAAACAAAAGCACAACATTACTAATGCTGAGGCTCCACAAACCATACATGGCCGCTATATCCATTTTTTATGTACAGTCTATGTCTGACTAACTGAATAAGCCTGAATAGTTTTGCTTAGTTTTGCAGTTTAAATGCTCAACACAGCAACCAAGAAATTACGTAATTAAATTGTCTCGATTCTATGTGCATTACGCATACGTCATGTGAAGTAATCAATATTTTCTGTTGCAGTACCATCACACCCTCTTTCCAGATGGCAAAGTTCCAGCCTCCTGTTGTCAAAAGAATGTCTTTGAAAAAGGGTGATCGCTGCATTGTGTTCACAAACCAGGCATGAGTTCTAAAACAGAGGAGGGGCTTGGCACCTGGAAGTGAAGTGAGACAGATGGAGAATATACACAGTTTTATTTGACAGTCATTTCCTTCCGAGGTAATCACAATGCAAAGGAGCAATTAACCCTGTAAAACATTATGGTCATTACATTTGGTCAGGCTACCAAACTAAATAGTGGATTTAATGTGAAAGTAGCAATCAAAGTCATTTCAATAAACTGGGTGTAATTGTTTTATGATTCATCGTACTGCTGTCAGTCTGACAGCTGAGCACTGGTGAGCCATAAAAAACAGAGCGTGGCAAACCCGACTACTCACTGAACTTTCGTTCAAACTCATCTTCCTCCAGTTTCCAGTCAGTGTAGACAATCTCTCCTTCCTGTAAAAAATGAACATAAAACTGCTTATAAATGTATGTATGTGTCTTCCTTATTTCAGTTAAGTTGTAAAGTATAGTATACTCCTTAAGTGGCATGACAAAAACATGTGCAAAAACCTAATAAAAAAATCATTCATTATTGGTTATGCCAACTTGAGATGAACTTCAATGTAGAAAAAAGAAGTCCAGCTTGCTCACAAGCTGAGTAAAGCGTACTTAAGCAGTCAAGAACTTAACTGTATTTTTTACTTGCTCTATGTTGATATCATTTGAAGACATTTTTACCTCTGTTCCAATATAAAACTTGGTATTGACATCGTCCAGGGTCCTGAGTGTTTTGGCTGAGGGTATTCTGAGTTGACTGTATTCTGGGAGGACCTCTGCAACATCATTTTCATTATCTTGTTATGTAAGACAAAACAGGAAGAGAGGGTAAAGTGTGGGGGCCAGAAAGTAAGAACAGGTTAAAAGTTCAACTCACTGTTTTTTATTTATTTATTTAACATTTCAGTGACCTGAGAGAGGGAGCCTGGTGCTGACGTAGGACTAAAATGTTCACAATACTCAGCGCCTTGTTACTAGACAAGTACAAATATTTCAATAAACTAAAATAGGGGAAGAAAGATTGGTGAAAACTAGCAGATTTTAGGAAATAGAATATCTGCTTTATTCAAATGAAGGAAATAACAGACTGAATTGTGGCAGTGGTGCTGTAATTTGACCGTGAACAAGACGACAGAAGTACTAAAGCAAGTGAGGTGGGGAGGGGGTACAGCCGAGGTGAAAGGGCTGGTAAGAGTGGATTTGAAGGGAGAGAGAAAGAAAAGCACAAGAGGCAAAGTTAGGAGGGAAGCCTGTGGAGAAAACAGGGACAGGAGGTAAAAGGTGGAGGGGCTGAAATAGGTTAAGCTGGTAGAAGCCTTTTCCATCACAAAAGCCTGACTGTCTGCCAGAGATCATGTGGATCTATCTGTTCACAGCCCCTTACCTGTGGACCGCTCTCGATCAAGTCTCACTCTTGAAGGTTAGATCAGATTACCCAATCACATGTCTTCTAAATCTATTTTCTCCCAGTTAAGATGTGTGTAAAGATATGAGAAAGATGATACAGACAGTGTTTGACTTTTACCCCACTGCTGCGTAACTGTTGCTTAATCCCCATGAGGGCCTGCTCACAATTTATTTCAGTGTGAAAAATCATGCGCTACTGTTAACAAGTATATTGTAGGTTTTTAAATGTTCAGAGAAATGGCAAAAGGCACAGAAGCACACAGCAAAGACCACCCTCGATCAATGTGAGTCAGATATTTTAGGTAGCGCTGCAGTATTAATCACACAGGGATTCATTAAAATCGTAATAACAGACTCCCTGAGGGCTGATGAAAAAAGAAGCAGATTTATTGCTTGAGTTAGTAAGCATATTAATTCTATAACAACCAGCCACCAAGGCTGTGTTTATGGAAGCCAGACAAAGACATGTCTCTTCTTGACCAGCCAGGACACACATGATCATCTTCTGGCCCTCAAGGAGTCTGAGCAGCATATTGCAAAGAGCTGACAGTCAGCAAAGCCAATGGTCTGCAACTATGGCGGCCTTGTTTTGGAAGTATCACTTAATACAGTGCCATGAAACCTGAGGAGAGACAAGACAGAGAGAGAAATAGAGTAGCTCAGGGCCAAATGAGCCCTGCCCCACTGATCACTGTGCTCAGCCATCCAAAGCAGAACTCAGGAATCCAAAACTCCCTGAAAGAGGTCAGGAGACATGTCTGTGACGCTCACTGTTTGCTCTCCTCACTTACCTCAGTTTTTAACACATTCTGATCCATTCAGATATTATAAGAATTGTTCAGGCACATTAAAGAATAATTGCTCTTTACCTTTGATATTTTGAAGACACAGTGAGTGTATCTTTTACTATAGTTTGCGCTTGAGCTTTGCTTCATTATTTTCCTCATCAGCTACAATGGGGAAATCATTTCTCTAATTGTTATGGTGGTTTAATTTTAATGGAGGGCACACAGAATATAAACCAAAAATCCAGAAAACACTTTATATAGAAGTTATAAATTGATTGTGAAAGAAGAATTTGATCCATGACCAAAGAGCCATCCATGACCCGTCTTTAGTGTTCTGACTGAGGAGAGGATGTTTGTGTCCAAGATTTTACGTTAGGTTACATTGGTCCCTCGTGCAATGAGTTTGCCCTGAAACAGTCCTAAAGCATGTTTACATCTCCGTGCTTGACTGTGGGGGTGATGCTCTTAATGTCATATGCAGCATTTCTCTTCTTTCAAACACAAACACAATAACTTGACCACAGTACTTTTTCCTACTTACGTCCTCATTGGCAAACTTGACATGCGCCTGTAAATGTGCCTTCTTGAGCATTGGGACTTTGCGACAGCCAGAAGATTTCTGTCCATTGTCCAAAGTGTTACCAATGGTGCTCTTGGTGGCTGTGGTCCCAACTGCCCTCAGATCATTAACAGGCTCCTCTCATGTAGTTCGGGGCTGATATGCCACCTTTCTCACAATCACCCTCACCTCATGAGGCAAGATCTTGCATGAATCTCCAGACTGAGGGTGACTGATGGTCATTTTATTATTTCTTTCTTCTATTTTCGATTCATACATGATTGACTGTATCAATCATGTATGAATCATACTTATACTTATTACTTATTAATCTCTGGCTCTCTTCCACAGCATGTCTTTTATCCTGTCTTCCCTCTCTCACCCCAACTGCTCGAGGCAGATGGCCGCCCCTCCCTGAGTCTGGTTCTGCTGGAGGTTTCTTCTTGTAAAAAGGGAGTTTTTCCTTCCCACTGTTGCCAAAGCGCTTGCTAATAGGGGGTCATATGATTGATGGGTTTTTCTATGTATTATTGTACGGTCTACCTTACAATATAAAGAACCTCATTGTTGTAAGTTGGCACTGCATAAATAAAACTGAATTGAATTGATCTGAATTAATCTGTCTGCCACATGGGCACATATTCAATCTGTGGCAGCCAGATTGTTGGCTGGGTTGTAGGGGATCAAATACTTTTTTCACTCACTGACATGCAAATCAATTTATAATGTTTATGTATTTTTTTTCTTGATTTTTTCTGTTTCTCTCCATTAAAATGAAGCTTCCATGAATATTAGAGACTGCTTTTTTTTTTTTTGCAATAAGCAACTGTACAAATTCAGCAGGGGATCAAACAATTGTTTCCCTAACTGTATCTCTTATGGACAATTGGTTTGATTTGAATGAGCATGTGAGTGAGTCAGCTTCCTAAAACGTTTGGCATCAAACAAAAAAACCACAAAGTATTTCGTGTAATTAAGTAACGTGACTGATTGCAGGAAAATGGAGAATGAGTATAACAGACTGAAACAGACAAAGCCTTGCAGCCTCGAGGGTAAAAGCGCTTGCTCACCTGTGTTCCTACCTGTATTACTATTACAGGTGTAATGTTCTAGGCTGAACTTCAAAGGAGCATACTCTCCACTTGTATCGCTCTTTGGCAGGGAAACCTGACACATGGCATAAAAGAAGATGGCTTTTATCACTTGAAGAAAAAAGAAAACATTATTTAAAACAAAATCACAGAGCATGCTCAAGAATCTACACACTGAAATCATTACCTAAACCCAAGTTAAATAAATCTAATGCACACATACAGGGAGTGCAGAATTATTAGGCAAGTTGTATTTTTGAGGAATAATTTTATTATTGAACAACAACCATGTTCTCAATGAACCCAAAAAACTCATTAATATCAAAGCTGAATGTTTTTGGAAGTAGTTTTTAGTTTGTTTTTAGTTTGAGCTATTTTAGGGGGATATCTGTGTGTGCAGGTGACTATTACTGTGCATAATTATTAGGCAACTTAACAAAAAACAAATATATACCCATTTCAATTATTTATTTTTACCAGTGAAACCAATATAACATCTCCACATTCACAAATATACATTTCTGACATTCAAAAACAAAACAAAAACAAATCAGCGACCAATATAGCCACCTTTCTTTGCAAGGACACTCAAAAGCCTGCCATCCATGGATTCTGTCAGTGTTTTGATCTGTTCACCATCAACATTGCGTGCAGCAGCAACCACAGCCTCCCAGACACTGTTCAGAGAGGTGTACTGTTTTCCCTCCTTGTAAATCTCACATTTGATGATGGACCACAGGTTCTCAATGGGGTTCAGATCAGGTGAACAAGGAGGCCATGTCATTAGTTTTTCTTCTTTTATACCCTTTCTTGCCAGCCACGCTGTGGAGTACTTGGACGCGTGTGATGGAGCATTGTCCTGCATGAAAATCATGTTTTTCTTGAAGGATGCAGACTTCTTCCTGTACCACTGCTTGAAGAAGGTGTCTTCCAGAAACTGGCAGTAGGACTGGGAGTTGAGCTTGACTCCATCCTCAACCCGAAAAGGCCCCACAAGCTCATCTTTGATGATACCAGCCCAAACCAGTACTCCACCTCCACCTTGCTGGCGTCTGAGTCGGACTGGAGCTCTCTGCCCTTTACCAATCCAGCCACGGGCCCATCCATCTGGCCCACTCTCATTTCATCAGTCCATAAAACCTTAGAAAAATCAGTCTTGAGATATTTCTTGGCCCAGTCTTGACGTTTCAGCTTGTGTGTCTTGTTCAGTGGTGGTCATCTTTCAGCCTTTCTTACCTTGGCCATGTCTCTGAGTATTGCACACCTTGTGCTTTTGGGCACTCCAGTGATGTTGCAGCTCTGAAATATGGCCAAACTGGTGGCAAGTGGCATCTTGGCAGCTGCACGCTTGACTTTTCTCAGTTCATGGGCAGTTATTTTGCGCCTTGGTTTTTCCACACGCTTCTTGCGACCCTGTTGACTATTTTGAATGAAACGCTTGATTGTTCGACGATCACGCTTCAGAAGCTTTGCAATTTTAAGACTGCTGCATCCCTCTGCAAGATATCTCACTATTTTTGACTTTTCTGAGCCTGTCAAGTCCTTCTTTTGACCCATTTTGCCAAAGGAAAGGAAGTTGCCTAATAATTATGCACACCTGATATAGGGTGTTGATGTCAATAGACCACACCCCTTCTCATTACAGAGATGCACATCACCTAATATGCTTAATTGGTAGTAGGCTTTCGAGCCTATACAGCTTGGAGTAAGACAACATGCATGAAGAGGATGATGTGGACAAAATACTCATTTGCCTAATAATTCTGCACTCCCTGTAAATACAAATTAAATAGTTATTCAATTTAAGCCATTTTCCCATTTTCTTGTAACAAATCTTTGTCTGCAGAATAATTACTGATGTGTAAAAATAACATTAAACATCGAATCATTCTTTTTCTTATGGTTGATTTTCTTATAGTTGGAAGTTGAAGAAAAAAGCTCTTTCTACACAAATCATGAGCTCTGTAATGCATCCCAGACATGACAGTACCCTGAAGAGTGGTTTCCATGTCCGGTCCAGGTGTTTGAAAGTTTTGGGGATGCTGTAGGGTGTCATCATGGTCTTCTGATCTACATCTTGCTTCCTGTCGGCCAGAAACTGGTTCTGTAGTTTTGGCACTCGCAGATCCCAAAACATTACAGTGCTTCAGACAGAGACACAATAAGATAATATGGAATTAAGAACCACCTGAAAATTAACAAAATTCTCTATCGTCAGATGTTCATATTCAAACATGATTGCTGAATATATAGATATGTGGTTTTCTTCAAATGTGGTTATTGCCAAAAACAACAGGAGCAGTGTTTTGAAATCTTTCTGTCATTTGCAACTCCTTTAGCGTCAGTCTAATGACACCGAGTGTGAAACACAGTCTGTGTTCACATTGATACTTCATATCTAAACTGAATAACAGGACATGCAAAATGAAGTAACACATAAAAACACTAGTGAGAATTAGACTGCATAGCTATTTCCTGAGAAATATAATGATTGCCAGATACACTCATTTACGTGGTTTACAAAAGGCAATATTTTATCCGACTGCACAGCTCTTCAATATATTATTGGCTCAGTATGTTCAACCAGAGGAGAATGACTACAGATTACACCATAGCATTAAAATGAAACCGGAAAAATAATCCAGGGTGTTTAAGTGCCATAATATATATTCACCAATGGAAAGCTTTAGAACTTTACAGTATTAAAAAGCATCTTTACAGTCTACTACAAGAAAAAAAACATTTAACTCTATATAAACAGCTTTCATCTTTATGAAAAATTTATAGGTGATTTTTTCACACATATACATTTTATGTTTTAAACTGTCTCCAGTTAGCTAGTAGCTGTTATGTCTTGTTAATCCAAGTCACTGATCTGAACAAAATTGTAGTTTTTTATTATTTAATTGATATGTGACTTGGCACTAATAGCCAGACATTTTTGTCTGCCAAATACAGACAGTAAAACCAAACCCATACTCGAAGCTAGGGATGTAGCTTGCTAACTTTCTAGCATTAGCCTCAAGTTAGAATTCCATCTTCTCTAAGAGATCTGGTACTACTTGAATTTTTCCGTATCAACTGTGTTTCTACTCTTTTACAATTTAAATATTACTACTTCTTATATTCTTTGTATTTGCTTTCTTTTGTATTTATTTCCAGTGTTAGTTATAAGTCAGTTTCATTTGGAATTACACAAAATATATACACCAAGGAACTTAAATTATGATGTATTCATTTAGCTCATGTTATTTAGCTGCATAAGTAGTATAATATTCCCATTTGGGTTGTTTTGCTTATTATCTAAACTTGTGGAGGTTTTGTTGTAATTTCATAATAATACTTTATGTATCCTTTTTTCTATGCACATGTAGAGGTGTGACAAAGTCAGTAATGATGAGGGAAAATGACTAAAAGCTATTTTCTAAACACTGTTCACTTCCAAAGTTTTTCTTTCTTTTCCCTGTATTTGACCTTCATTAGAATGTCAACAATCCAGAGAGACTCAAAACAAGGGCAGCGAGAGAGAAAGGGGACGTGATAAAGCAAACAGTGGATCTAGTGAGTGTATAATGTACCCATCAGGTAACCAGACGCCTTTGTTTGCCTGCTTTTCAAATAACTGTATGTATTAAAAAACACACACATGCTATCAGCCATCCAAAGTACATAGTGACAAGCAGTGAAAAGTAAAAAGATAAAGCATCAGGAGTTATTCTTTTCATTAAACTGTAGAGAACTTACCAGTCAGGGGAGCAGGTGACAACTTGAACAGAAATGTTAGAATTGTTTTGAACTGGAACGCCTGTCCTGGTCACCTAAACAGAGAGAGTTACAAAATCAATAAATGTCTACATCAGGCTTGGTCTTGTAAAGAATGAACATGGTTCATGAAGCTGTATGGGTGGTTGGATTTTCCCCTGGGGGCACTTTGATGATTGCCTTATTTTACTTATCCAGATAACTGAAAGTGATTGATGTGATTTACTGCAAGTAACTACATAGAGGTAAGTGATAGGCACAAGTGGGAAACCAAATCTGGATATATATGGCTAGTAATTATCTGTGCACACTTAATATTGGATTTCTTTGTAAAAGACAAAATACCATAGTCTTACTGCAGAAAATATATCTTTACAATATAAATATAATATTTATAATATAAATATAGGTTTAGATTTGATTTCTTTTGACGCTGTGATTGTGGGGTTTGTTTTCCTCTGAACATATATTCTACATTGCTCCTTTTCTGCGCTCACACCCTCATTTGTAACATTTGCTCTGCTTGCTATCTACTTCCCACTAATGCCCTACATCCTCTTAGCCCTGTTTATAGTGAACTGCCCATTAACCTGTCACCATTCCAAAACAAGACAGAGAAATCAGTATGCTAGTATGAGACCTGACCTTGAAGTGTATGTTTTGTTACCATTTTGAGATTGGGGGTTTTAGTATGTTGAATTACGACACAGTGTTTGTATTAGATATAATTTAGGGAGGCTGAGATCTAGAGAACACTAAAGATTGCTTTTCTGAGACCATTGCTGTGTAGTCACACAAAAACACCTTTTATCCACACGCTAAACAGCAGTAACCTTGTGGAAGGGCTCAGAGTAGGCTCATGTGCGCCTGGTGGAAAGAGTAATTCCCAACAGTTGTTAATTCCCTCCAACCCCTTTGCCCTTCAGTCCCTCAGTACCTCAAATGTTTTTGGCAGCCACTGGACATCAGTAACTGGGGATTTGTGGCTGCTTTCTATGGAAGAAACTGCACAGTAGCGCATGACAGGAGTCTTGTTCTCTTTTTTGTCAAAGTCCTGGTGGGAAAGCAGACACGCGACAGTAATGTGCTGTATGGTCTACACACAAATTCAATCTAGACACAAAGACTGTACACAGCTGAATAACCACTGTAAAACGCACAAGCAGAATAATGAAATGCACGCAGACTCTGTGTTTAATCCCCAATGCGAACATATTGAACAACAATGATTTTTCTGCTCACACTTTATGACGTGACAACTTCGATGTGTGCATGGAAAAACAAACAGCACACAGATAAATATACTCAAACACATTCTGGCACAATAGAGCCACTTAAAAAACATAAAATCGCTGCAATATGGTTATTAAATTTGTTTAAAACACCTCCTCATAGTGTTGCAAGCAAATTTTACACATATATCTTAGTCGTAGTGTGGACCTGCAATTGGATTTATTATGTGCAATGGAGCGAATAAAAAAAATAGATAGAGAAGATGTTAATTTAAAATGTAATTCTTCATTTATCTGACAACCCAGTGACAGGTGGTGGTGTAGCACAGCTTTCACATCACCTAACAGAGCGTTCTAGTAGATACAACTGCCACTGTTTACACTGCAAACAGCAGGAAGGGCAGTGATCTGATTTCACTGTGTGTTATCTTCTATGTGGGGGCAATCTACGGAGGTAGATGAAGAGTTATGTAACAGCTGGCGTATGTGAGCCAGTGCTGTTGACTCTGGTGAATAAAGGGCTAACAATGACAAAGAGAACAGAAGGAGGCACAGAGGGTGGGAGAGGGGAAGGCAAAGAGAAGGAAGCAGTAAGGAGAAGGATGGAGACAGCTGCTCCACTGTAGAGGCAATAAAAACACACAAGGCAAATCTGGGCTAGAGATGATAGGACACGAGTGTCTATTTAAATACAGCTGGAAGATATCAGTGCAGGGTTAGGCTTTGAGAAACTGAAGTAAAACAAAACATTTTCAAACTATAAAAGCTACACTGAAATGAGCTAAAACAAAACAAAGTCAAAACTACGGTAAACAAAAATTAAACAAAAATTAGAAAATACAAACTATAATAGCTCACAACTGTTCTCTGGCCTTACCTTTATATTGGGTTTTTACTATAGAATATCACATGATAGATATAATGTGTTTCCCACAACATATTGTCACGTTACTATTTTGTCCCAGCCCTCAGTGAAAATGTATTTTTTACAAGGCTTTGCTAAAGATATTTCAGTCTTCAGTTGGAATTTTCACTTTATTTCACTTCAGTTTAACTGAGGTGTCCATATGAAGCCTAATAAGCTGCACGTATATAGAAGCAGGATTATGTAACGATATCATCTTTCTAAGAGATTCACTCCTTTCAAGTAATGAGTAAGGAATTATTATTGCAAAAAAAGTAATTAGATTACTGTTACTTTCCCGCAAGCACGCTCCATTACTGCGTTACTAAACCATGATTTTTTTTGTGAGAGCGTCTCATGACAATGACGTATGAGCGTGCGACGTCCGTGGCAGCAAAAGACGTGTGCAGATCAACAATGGATAATATGGCGTACTGGAGAGAGTACGACTGTGCAGCGTTTAAAGCTTGGAAGTACTGACATTACTTTGAGTTTGATTCCGTAAAAAGTGACAACAACATTAGCGTCCGCTGTACACTCTGCATGGGAAGAAAACGTCTTTTTTCAGCGTAAAATTAAACTTTAAATCTGCCACGGGAATGTGAAATTCACAGAGAAACCCCCCGGATCCCCCCGCTGTCATGACCGCTGCGGCACCGGGCAAACCTCCAGCGGCCCCACTCCTGCTAAACAGGTGAAAATAGATTTAAGAGTGACAGGATTTAGTGCCACTGAACCTTTGATTTTATTTATTTTTTGATGTTTTACTTGGATGTATTTGAAAGAATGAGTTGTAAACACAAAAAATTATTTTATTTTATATGTTGGAATATGCAGAGAATAGGTTTAAATGTTAAATAAATTTCTTTAAGTCAAAGACTGTTACATATAATTTAATTTTTGCTTGATGCAAAGTGCATAAACTTAAAAGTAAATTAGTAAAACAATTTTTAAAAAGAGACTTTTTCATTTGATTCAAAATTTATTTCAACTTGATATGATGGATTATGCAGAAAAATATTGGGTAGAAAGGTCTATTGCTTTATTATGTATTCAGGTTGTGTATCATGTTTTTAAAAGTAACTAATTAAAAGTAACTAAGTAATAAAGTAACTAATTACTTTTTTCAAGTACCTTGACCAACATTATACAGAACGGCATGTCTCACTGCATCAGCACTGTGACTATTTCAAAGAGAGTATGGGTACTTACAAATGTGTCAGTGTCAGAGTCGGAGTCTGAGCCTTTTTTACTGTTAGGCTGTGTTCCCTGTAAGTGCGGGGCATGAAAAGAAATGTCCCACAACACCACCTGAGACATCAGCAACAAAAAATCATTTAGTGGTGATGACCATTTGAGCCTGAGACTATAGATAATAATATACAAATATATATATTAGAAAAAACCCCTCAAACATTTCATATTAAATGCTGACAGAAGAGTGGCAACAGTATGCAATACCATTTTTATATTGAACTAAAATGGGGGAATGGGATGAGAAACTGATTATTTTGATTTGTGAAGTTGAGATGCTGAGTGAAAAAGGAGCACCTTGCCATTCCTGCAGCCACCAACGATAACATTTGGATTTGAAGGGCAGAACTCAAAGGCAAAAATGTCGTCTGGGCACTCCAAGAGCAACTATATATAAAAACACATAAAAATGAACATACACATATTTCCAAGCAGAGGTTTCCATGTATAAGGAGCTTCACAATGCAACAATGTATTTATTCTAGTCTCTCTCTTATATGATAAAACCATATGCCTACACTGACATAAGGGGAAAAAGACAGTATGCAGTACATTTTTTAGCTTTGTTCCCTTTTGTAGAAAATTTTATTTATTTATGTTATTTATATGTCTTGTCAAAGTGCCACTGGTCCCAGAGGCTGAAACCAAATCATGACACATTCACCACTGAAGGCACACGTGGAACTCATATTACTTTTGAGTGATTTAGCAGCTTGGTTATATTGATTGAGTGCTTGGCTCAAATCAATAGATCTTTTCAAATTTAATACAGCAGAAGATAAATTACAGTAAAGGGCAAATGCTTAGAGCTAACTCTCAAACACATACATTTAAAAAAATGTTTTCTCGACTCCCATTAATGGGTTTCTCTCCTCTACTTTTCATACCCGGGGGTTAGATTGATCGGGGAAGCCATAGAAGACAATGAAAGCAGGACTGTTGATGTACGCAGTGGACTTATCCAGCTGCTCCTCCTGTTTCTTTATAAAAGCCACAGCTATCAGACCTGCCACATAGACAAAAAAAACCACACCCCACAATGTATCAGCTACATAGCAACAGGAAAACAGACCTGTGTTTACAAAGCCTTTTTTGAAAAATTTGTAGGTCAACTCTAATTTCTACTTTACATAGAAGCCACAAATTGATAATGCGTGTGTACTGATCACACTGATATTCTTTTTCCGGTTCTTGTGAAAGTCGATGTGTGTCTTAAGGTGAGAGACGCGTTGATATTACAAGACAGAGCTTGTCAGTGAAGTTGAAATAACAGGAAAAGGAAGTGCAATTTCTTTTAGCCAGGCTAGTGTATATTTGTACGTATTTATATTATTGCCCAGTAAGTGTATACTGTCTCGCCACAAACTGCTGTTGCTGAAAAAACAAGAATTGGGCAAACTCCTGCCTGCCCAGGTCTGTGTAAGGGGTCAATAGTGACCTTATTTTTCCAACTAAAAAGTGAAAGAAAATGAATGATGATGATTTTAATGTGACATGTCAGGGTTCTAATGATTATTTTGCAACGTTCATGAATGTCCAAAGTTTCTATGGTACACAAATCTTGACTTGTTCATAAAAGTACTCTATGTTATGTCTGTAGAAGTCTATGTACTTCACCATGGATTGTAGGGTGCCAGCTGACGCTGCTGATTTTATTGCCCATGGCGCGCTTCTCGTCTGTGAAGGTCCATTGAAGCTTCAGACCTTCAGAAACCATCACCAACCTGTCAGAAGCTTCTGCTCCTATGCCCAAGGCCTTAAAGTCATCAGTGAACACATTCATTATGTGTGTCTGCTGAAGGGCATGCAAGACCCTGCAAAGTGAAAATGTACCTCTTGAAATTTGGACCAGTACTTTTTACGTATCAGTGCTCACAGACAGCGGAGCAAACAGACAAACGCTACTGGAAACATTTTTTCTCTCTTGCCTCGGCAGAGGAATAAAGTAGACACAATTGTCTTAATATACCATCATCATATTTCCACTGAATATTCCTGCACTCATAATACTGGATGGGATTGAGTTATCTATGGCTGATATTTCGAGCATGGGTTGTTAAGAAGCAGATGGAAAAGACGATACCATAAGAATTCATTTTACCTGGGGGTCACTGAGTTGAGAAACTTCCTCAGATTCTCAGAACTGAGGATGCGTTCTTTTTCTTTCTTACTTAGCTCTCTTGGTTCATACTGGGTAAATATATTCCTCTGAAACGCCCTGTAAAATAGACAGAAGGCAACACATACAATAAAACATGGAAGTTGCCTTACTTTTAAAACAATATGTTATGAAAAGTGTTGCAGATGCACTGAAAGCATATATAATCTATAAAGCGTGCACAGTATCATGTATGTAGACAAAGCAGAAAATATTTCTGAAATTGATTTCATCTTACTTCCTTGATTTGAAACAGATGCAGTCTTATTATCAGGCTAGTCAAACCTGCACGTGCTTTCCCTCCCTACAGAACAAATCCATTTTAAGTGCACTGATTTGCTGGCCTACCGCTGCGTCTGAGTAGTGCTGCTCTGCAGCCTGGGAACAGCCTGCATCCCGCAGTCCCTCTGCATCCGCTTGATGCTGAATCTGCTGTCTTGGTAGGAAGGACACTCCACGGAGCGACACTCAGCCTCTGTACTGTTGCGGTCAGAAAAACAGACGGGTAACCCCGGTCTGCGCTTTAAGTAGAACTTGTAGCACAGCTGATGATGACAGAAGAGACAGAACAGAATTCATGAGCAAAGCAATCAGATCAGATATAAATATTTAATGTTAATTTGAATATACTGCAGTGCCTTTTCTCTGGTCTCTTTGACAGACTCTTGATCTACTTCCAGCTCACTGCCGAGAGATATCCATGGCTTTGGTTCTGGGGTTTTACTGACATCATCCTCCAACACTTCTATTATTTCAGGCTGTGGGGGCTGCAGAACCTAGATACAATTTTAAGAATATATAAAATAAAGGACAAAATAACAGTAAAAAAAACCCCCACACACTAGCAATCTTTACATGTATTCATACTTACAGCAAAATGCTTATGCTAGGGAAAGATAATAAAGTAGTACTTAAAGTCTTAAATTTTACGGAAAAATAGCTAGGAAAGCGAAACAGCCAGGATGATATATGACCTGTCACTATTACTAATAACTGGTGCCACAAAAGCACTAGAAACTATTACCTACCTTTAAATTAAATAATATAAAACTTCTGCCTATGTAACTGCTTATCAGTACACAATTTTTAATTATTGACCTGGTCTGTCCAATAACAAACATGTATTGAGGAAAGAAAAACTATATTAACAAAAGAGAACTTTGTTACCGTAACCAACACTGTTAGCTTACATTATATATTCTAGCCTTGGCTTCTGGTGTGAGAACCAGGTAAAAACTTTGTCCATAGGTGAAATCTACATCAAAAACAAGCAATATTTCATCCTCTGGGTAGTCCTGTTAAAAGAAATTGAAAATCACAGCATTAATTCTTTATGAGAGTGTTAGAATACATCACAGTACAAACTACTTCTCCAGTAATTTGGCTGAGAGTGAATGTGAAAGTGCCAAAAACCCTACAAACATCACAAAAACCAAAATGGCTGGAAGGAAAACTGGTGTTACTTAGGGTTTAAATCTCATTTGTGGATGACTAAAGTTGCAAAGTTCTGTCATAAATGCATAAAAGAATTTAGATCAGACAGAGAAAAAAATTAAGTTAAACTGGTTGCTTTGTCTTTTCCCACAGCTCTAAACTTGGGTCTGTGCATCATCACAGTGTCTGGTTGCTGTTGTCTGAGTAAACTATGCAACAATGCATAACCAGCGCCTAACCAGCACAAACTGCTTCACAGGGTGGAAATCGGACACTGCAGCTCTTGTCTTAATATCCTGTATGATGTCGTCCTTTTTCAGCAGCTTGTAAGGGCTCTGGTCTGTGACATCCTCATCAATGCAGCATTCAAAGAGCTCCTGGGTGGCTGTTGTCAGGACGATGGGGTAGATGTCATCAGGGTGATCTTCAGGAGCGTTCAGAAACAATTGAGGGAAGAAAAATAGGGAAGTTATCTGATAAAACGAGCTTTTGGGCTTCATTCCCTAAAAGCAAAGCTGATGACTTGAACGGCTCAAATAAATACTAATACTAATACTACTACTACCACTAATAATAATAATAATAATAATAAATAACCCAGAACCAATTAATTATGTTTTAGAATATTGAAAGAGACAGTATCAGACAATGAAACAATAATGATACCAAAAAACAATGTTTTGATATCAAAACAATGTAAACAGTCAGATAAGCAACATCTGGTATAAACTTTGGGATTTTACTGGCTTGTGGACACACACAACAGCTGCAAAGACCACTGACATGTATTTATTCAAATATGCTTTGAGTGGGCCTGGAGAATGCGTGCAGAATTGGTGCATTGCAGTACATTGTCTATAGGGACAAGTCCTTGTGGTCACAGCAAACTAGAAGGCACGCGTACATCCACGCAGAGCCTCGTGTTCACCTTCTGATGAAATTTAACATCCCTCAGACCCAGCAAATGCCTCTCATCCTTTGCCTGCTTTGACCCTACAAATATCAGTCCTTATGAGAAGTCTGTGCACAAATTTTAAATGTTTCTAGGAGTACTTTTGTATCAGAATGTGTAAAAACCAATAGGGCATCCCTCAAGACATAAAGTGCAGTTACACACATTTATTCAGGACTGTTATAAAACGAAGCCAAAGTACTTTACCACCCCCACAACAAAGCTTTTCCTAATAAACAATCCATTCAGACTCCACTATATCTAAGCCAAGCACAGTCCAGGGCATAGTACAGTAAACAAAGCTTTGTATAATGATAGTTTTCATCCTGCTTGTGGTCTCTCTCTTCAAAGTCTTTCCACAAGGTTGCTAAGGGGACACTGGGAATGCTCAAGTACAGCTTAAGTAACCACTTCCCAGCTGGGTGTGTCAACCTTTTCCACTCACACCACTTAGGCCTCACGCCAAATCATTGTAGTGGAAACTCACACCCTTCATTTCACAGAGTCATGTGTCAACCAAGGCATTTGTATTCATGGGAAATATTTGCTTGGGAGACATAAAGAGTGAGATGTGCAACGTTCCACAGCCCTCAAGAATGCAATTAAATTACATTTGTCGGGTGCACCAAAAAGCTATTTTTAATTTGTTAAGCTTCTTTTCTCTTGCATAATTTACCCAGGCATTTTTTAAAAGCATACCACAAGATATTTATACCGAACCTCAGAGCATTCAAATTTTAGCACACTTTGTTTTCCAGTCTGCTCATATTAGTGAAGAATTTAAGCTTGAACAAAATACATTTATCAGCTTATGCTTAATGTCACACAATGTGCAGAAACCTGCATTTATATTTGAACTAGAAGGCCAATGTGTTTTTATTGTCACAAAGATTTTAAACTGGTTCCTATAAAATTACCATTAGTTTTATGGCAAAGACAATATTTTATGACCTAATTAGGTTGAGCCCAAGCCAAGACAAGCCTGGGCTTAACCTAATTAGGTCATGTTCAATTTTGTCACGTTCACAAATTGGACTTAAACTGCTGGAAGTATATGATTAAAAGGAATAAATAAATGCAAAAAAACTGAGCAAATTTTGAAAGGAAGAATATTTTTTACTCACAATCACCTAATCTAAAGTAAAACTTATGTTGATGGTTACAAGCACTTGATCAAAAACAAGTTTTGGGGGTTGGTATGTCTAAAAGAAAACCAAATCCAGGGACACGCAGCCGAGTAGAGAAGATCTCCAGAGGCTACACACTTGAGAACATATCAGAACAATGCACATATGAAGGATATATAACTATTCACGTTATATGAGTACTTCAAAATGCGACTGTTCTTTTGACTTGAGCATTGCTACTGGTAAACCTGAAAAAGAATACTAAGGGTCTAATTAATATGCTGTGTTGACTTTAATATTAAAGTCAGCACGTATGCAAGTAGGAGAGCCAAATGCTCAGGCTCTCTGAGTTCAAGAATAAAAATACAGTGGTGAAAAATGAACAAAGCCAGCTTTTTGTAAAAGTAAAAAGACATAAGGAGATAGAATTTAATTTTCTCTCTTCAAAAAAAAAACCAAATATTTTTTTTCTTACCAGGCTTTTCCTTAGGTGAAGGTGGCTGATTCTTCTTGACTGAATAGAAAGTAACTGTTAGTTTTTAGGGTAAATCAAAAACAAAAGCAAGCCTGTTTAGGTTGTTTTGACAGTGTGGACTTATACTGTCGGGGCTATAAGCTGGAAACTGGTGGAATGGGTAACACGGGATATTTTTAAAAAGAAAATCTCTGAGAACAATAATGTTTAACAAGGACATGGCACCATCACCTCATAGTAAAATGATATGCTGCTGGTATTTAACGGTAAGCAGGTTTTTAGCTGTGGCATGGTGAATGTAAACCAAACACTGAGAATGGGGAACCACAGCTGAGTAGAAACCATCTCCAAGCACCAATGTCAGTCTAAGGGCTGTCTAACATTACACTCAAGACCAAATTAGAACAATGCAAATAGCTTTTTTTTATTTTTCTCAACTGTTTGTGTTACAAAACTAATTAAAAGTAATTCTGTTCTCATGAGTTACGAATCCCTCAAAGTAAACTTAAGGGCCAATTCAAAAGCATCAAGGATTATAGGATCACCCTGGCTCTGGGAAATCAGTTTACTATTTTACTATTTTAAGATGTTCTTTCATACAGAGACATGTACAATAAAAGCAAACAAATGCATTTAAATTCAGAAATTAATACTCCAGGACTCACCTTTACCTTTTCCTTTAACACTTGCTTTTCTTGATGGACTATTTTGCCTCTTGGGTGCCATCTTTGCTCTTTGGGCAGATTTATAAAGGGAAGAGAGGAAGTTTACACATTTTTTTTTCCTAAACACATTCTGTACACAATTTTCAATTTAATTTTCCCCACTGTCACTGGCATTAGAACTCATCCACTCAGGCAATCCTGATGTCATTATGAAAGGCTCTGGTGACATCTTGTGGCAGATAAGGGAACTGCACTGCTTACTTAAGAAAAGCTGGTGAACTCAGAGAATAAATGCTTATATTAATTTAAACAACTTAGCCAAATAATACCTGTTAAAGTTATTATTATAACAATAATAAGTTGTTGTTTAGTTGTGTTAATCAGAATTATAATACAGATTACAACCAATGATACAGGAAGTTTTCTTAGACACTTCAGTAAAAGCTTTGACTCTTAAGTATTGTGTTATATTTTGCACATATCAGTAAAATGTATTTAATTGGACAACATAAAGTTACAGCAATTAGCACTCTTGCCCCACAGCAAGCAGGTCTTGGGTGCAAATCCAGGACCTTTCTATGTGTAGTCTGTTGTTTTCCTTTGTTCTCCAGCTTTCTCCCACACTCCAAGGACATGCATGTTAGGTTAACTGGTTCTCTCTGTTAGGCCTGTAATAGATAGACTGGTGACCTGGATGGATGTAGTCTAATCATCAAAAGTATTAATAACATAATTTGACCACTGGACATAATGTTTAGTGATGTGAATAAACTCTGCCAAGAGGACGTTTTTACTGCTTTGTGTAATATTGGGAAATTTTAAATATCCTCTAACAACATCTAGTTTAACAAGCTCATATATTTTTCAATGAAAATTTTGTTTAAAACAAACTACAGGTGTGCACTTACAATAATAATTTACTAACATTATTTCACTAAATATTTCATTCTGAAACAAAAACACACACACAAAAAAGAACTGTAAAGTATTGGGCCCTTAAAATGCACTAAGTCACGAAGATCAAATGTCAGAGTTATTACAGTTTTGTAGTTTCTAAAAAGTTTTTTGTTTCTTTTTGACGTTTGTTTTCAATATATATTACTTTCTGAGTTCGCTTGTATTATTTGACAATGGTCAATTTAGGTGTTTATGCGTTTCCTTGCTAATGATAGTCTCATTCATTTCCTGAAATATGGATGGCATTTTAGTCGGTTTAATTTTAGTCCACTGTAGTAACCTAGTACAGCATCATATCCTCATAGCTATCACTCAGTATAATCCAGAATATGTAAGTCTCAATTTAATATCATAAAGTATAACTCGTAAACGCATTACAGACGTCCTGTTTTCTTTAAGGCTTGCTTAGGCATTATAAATTAGAAGACATTAGCTTATACAGGCTAGTTACGTTAAGTTAGTCATCTAGCTAGTTAATAGGGCTAAAGTAATCAAAAGAAGATTGGATAAGCAGCTTATTTTATGCTCAAAGGTGCAACTTTTCCCTCTTTACAGAAGAATAAATCAATATTACCGTGAGCTTACACCACATAGGCTTGATATCTTCTTCTATCTTCTTGATATCTTTGCACTCTCTGTTTTTGCTCACCAGTGGGTTGGGAACCGCTGGGTTGCCAGTGGTTACAAGAGAGAGGGCGGGAGAACATTGACTGGCATACGCACGAGCTAATCACATTCCAGCTTCAAGAAGTGGTTAAAAGTTACCTGGGTATTTTACATAGTTAAAGGAGTTTACCGGAAAGACAAGTCTGGTGCTTTAGAAGTTCAGTCGAAGTCAGTGAGGTCACTCGTGATTCTCTAATCAAAACAACAGTTTTAATTATGATTTTTAATTGAGAGGAATATATTTATTTTGCGCGTCGTTGGATCCGCGGCGTTTGGATGCAATTACAAGTTAATTAACCTGTTTCGGGATATCGGTAAGTATCTGTTAATGTACGTTATTCGATTCATTTTTTACTGTTTTCCCGGATCTACGGGGTATGATTTAACTCCTTCACGAGGAGTAATGAATAGCTGACATGTTGCCGCAATGCTGGAAGGCGACCATGACTGTAAACCTGAGCTGGTCTGTATTATTCAGTACAGGTAAGCTTGAAGTCACTGCCTTCCTTTCTTCCTTCCTTCCCAGTCAGCTGTTGGGTAGTCATTAATCATGTGAAAAAGAAATGAAAGAGGAACTGTAGCCTTGCAGAGCTATGCATTCAGCTTGTGGCAAGTATGTTGGTTTGTTCTTCATTCTTAACGATTAACAAAACAGAACAAAAATCAAGACTAGTATTCATGTTTTAATTCTTTTAAGTTTTCATGGATAGCACTAGGCTGGACAAAAATGTTACAATCTGCATTTAATCCCGTATAGCACATTAAAAATATTCATCATATATCTGAAGTGTAAACTGAACTCTATACACAAACACACTCATAAAGGAGCTTGCATGCATATCACCCATATGTCAATAATTCTAGATATGGAGGAGTCCGGTGACTTGTATGACGTGCATGAGACCAATGACCCCTCTTCTTGGGAGGACCAGCACCCCCAGTGTCTGCAAGACGTGGCAAAAGTGGAGTGCCTCAGGAGGAAGATCAAGTACTACTTCATGAACCCCTGCGAGAAATACCACGCTCGTGGACGTAAACCATGGAAACTCATACTGCAGATCATCAAAATCGCCATTATTACCATCCAGGTACACGGTATTCTCAAACATGATCCAAGCAATTATGATCAGTTCATTTTATTGTGATCTACTGTCATAAGATTTATAATTTATAAGATTTATATTATAATTTTTTCCCTACTGCAGCTGGTTTTATTTGGGCTAAGCAACCAGATGGTTGTCACTTTCAAGGATGAAAATCTGATGACATTCAAGCACCTCTTCTTGAAAGATTATGTGGACGGAGGCATAGATCCGTATGCTGTTTACAGACAGGCGGATGTTTATGATCACATTGAGTACGTCATTCAACAGGTGACTAAAACTTATCTATAAATAAGAAAATAAACTAAGAAGCTGTGAAATGGGTTTGCGTTGGTTGTTTGAAAACACAGCTTTACATGTGCCTTAGTTATTGTTAATTATTGCTGGAATTTTACAATTCTGTATGCTCGTATGTCCAAACGTCCTACTGGCTAAGCTTGTCATGGGATTGGACTTTGGTCACGTCGCTTAAATCAGTATTTTAGTTGTGTTGATTATGGCTCATATAGTAAATGTGTTTTTAAACAACATGTAGGTTACATAAACTTCCTGTGGCAAAATGCTAGCAAAATGTCAACTACCTTTTTCTACTGTTCATTTCCAGTATCAGCTTCTGCACAACATCACAGTAGGCAATCATGAATATGAGAAAAAGGACAGCGTCTACACCCCACTGTTAGTGTGTAAGGATTTCTACAGGAACGGGACCATCTACCCTTCAAATGAGACCTTTGAAATTGATGCTCATGTGGACACCGGTAAGCATGATTATTATTTACAAGAAAGACTCATAACAGTATTGCTAAAATACAGTGATTTACACGTAAGCCTACAGTGCCAAGTGAAAGATTGAACACAGCGACTCAAACAAGTACTCGTTTTTTAAATTTTGTAATAATATAAAATTATATTGTCTAATTATCTAAAGTGTAGAAAAAATAAGGTGCTGAAACTACAAAGAATGATGTTGACACCGTTAGCAAAAATGATAAACTTTACACAAAAGTGCCTTCATTTTAAACTAACCAGCTTCATGAAGTAGTTACCTGGAGATGTTTAGGTTTGCCTTATAGAAAATTAACTAACTAAAGCCTCTTCCAGAGTAAATAGATAACTGACACATATTGACAGCTAAGATAAACAGTGGACTAAACGACTGCACTCACTACAGAGGAATGGCAGCCAGAGTCACTTGTCCTCCCGCTGCCACCGTAGCAAGGATTATGCACTTGAATTGGAAGTACTAAGAACACAGAATTCAGTTGACTGTAATCTGCAGTCTACTGACATCTAGTGGTGAGATTTTACACACTGCACCTTTAAAGTAATCTCATCACTTAACAGCACCTCAGATTAGTTGATGAACCCTGCAAAAATTGCAAATTGGTCCAAGAAAACCTCTGAGAAAGACTAATAACAGGAGAAGTTATCTGTCTAAGAAGCACAGTAAATGGGCATTAGGTCAGGTGAAATGCATGGAGGATAATTTATCAAGGAGCTGCTGGTGGCTTATTTTGTTTTCAAGGTAACACTTTGACTACCTCAGCCTCCTGAAGTATTTCCCTAGTACAGTGTATAGTGGAAACATCAGTTGTTTTCAGTCAGCAAAAGCATGCCTCCAGGCTCTGTAATGAGTGTTTGACCGATTGGCGCCATGATTGAGGGCTGCATCAATACCGTTGGCCTTCACTGAAATCCAAACCTAACTGATGTTTGGGATTGGAATGAGTTGGACCGTGAAGTGAAGGAAAGGCAGCCAACAAGTGCTCAGCATTTCTGGTAACTCCTTCAGCACTGCTGGAAAAGCTCCAGGACACAAACTCATGAAGGTGGTTTAGAGAAATAAACAGTGGAAGCTTTGAACAGCATAAAAAGGAAAACATATTTGACTTTGTTTAATTTATAGACAATGGGATCCAATAGAAAAATGAAAAAATCCAATTGGGTCTAATGGGTTTATTTTGTTAATTTCTGTCTGTGTTGTGGCCTGTCTCTACTAGAGTGCCTCAGAGTTTATCCCCAGCCAGTACACGAAGCGCTTCCACATTTTAAATTGGATTTCATAAGGTACAGAAACCACATTCGATGTTTTCTTTGACTTTGCTCCCTCGCTGTTGTTGCTGTATATGCATTTAGATCCTCCTGTCAGCTCATGTGTCTGCTCTGTCTTCCAGGTTAATATCTGTCAAGATTACATTTGTTCTCAAGGCAATAAATTTGCAGACAGTGAGACATCGAGAGCTGCCAGATTGCTACGACTTCACTCTTATCGTATGTCTTTTGACTTGTCTTCATGGCTCAGTGAACATGAGTGGATCACGTCAGACTTTGACTCTTACTAGCAGTTATACGACGTTAACCCTTAACCGTGACAGTTACTACTTGCGACTCTGTACCTAAACAAAGCACAAAGAGGACTTTCAATGTCAGTGAAGAAAACTGAAGAGAGTCGGTGTGAATGCTGTCTTTATTTCTGAAGTTAATTTGAGTAAACAAATCAGAGCAGTTTAGTAGCGCACAGCAGCTGCTGTTTATATAATGAATGTTATGTTTGAGGCCAGGCAGGTAAATGCTTGGCTATCAAGTGTGGCTTTAAGACCGGAGTGCTTACTCTTTTCTCTCCTCCAAATACGACTGTTTGGTTAACAGATCACTTTCAACAACCAAGCTCACAGTGGCCAGATAAAGGTTGACTTGGAAAACGAAGTAGACATCAATGAATGCAGGGAATGGAAAGTAACTGGAGCATGTAAGTTTGATGAGCAGATTCTAGTTTGTACAAATCATCTGGTTGGAGATTTTCTTTTTTAAATTTTGATGAAAATTTTGAATTCCTGTCCTCTTTCAGATGGTAGAAGCATATACCTGACTGTGCTGTTTGACTGCCTCATCATTATAATGTGCATCATTTCCTTCGCCCTGTGCATGCGCTCGGTGATCACTGGGATTCAGCTGCAGCTCGTGAGTAAACCAAAGTGGTTTCTTTTGCTCACACCTAAAACAGGCTGTGATTGTCTGATACCTTTAAATTCATTGTGTACAAGAGTGCAAGAGAAGCCTTGTGTGTACAACATTTTTAAACGTGTTCACGCTCACAGCTGATTCTACACCTGACTAGGATCGGCAACATGTTTTTGGCATCATTGGAAAAAAAAGACATTTTAATTCAAGTGAAGGGATCTACACGCTCACCGTTCACTCCCACTTGCCTCCGTTTTTTTTTTTTAACAGAGGCCAGTGGGAGTAATATTGGCCAATCAGAGAGCAGATTAGGGTCCTGAAAGTCTATAGAGGAAGTTGGTTGTGGCAGCTTAAGCAGTTGGGTGGGTTAAGCAGAGGACTTGTGTCTGGGTGAGTGGGATTTTAATCCTTACTGAAGTCAAATCAGACTTATCTTAGCCCATACAAAGTATTTGCTTTTGCCTGTGCTCAGCTGGTAGGAGGGGCTTAGGGCAGAGAGGGGAGAACTGCAGGATTTCTTTTTTTTCAGCCTAGTGCAGCTTTTATTAAAAAAAGAATTATTCTGTGGTATAACAGCAGGTAAGAGTTTGCCGTTGTGAGTTTTTACTTTGGGTTAGATGAGTAACACTTGTCTGTACTTAAAAAGTATTTCTTTTTAGTTTTTTTTATATAGCTTTATGACTATTGTGGCAGGAAAATGAGTATCTAGCTAGTAGCTAGCTGTATTCTGCAACCTCTCCACCCTCCAGTGAGCAGACACAGAAAGACGGAGACAAGGAGAGCAGTGGAAAGAAAGCTCCAGAACAGAGCAGAGCAGTCATCGGGGAAAATGGATATAACATTAAGTCAGATGCAAGATGAAAAGGGGGGAGATAGGATATAAGAGGTGGGTTGCAAAGCAGGTTGCACATGCGCAGTAGCTGTGGACAGGTTAAAGCAGAATTTACAGTCCCCGCAAATGTGTTTGTCTGCATGCACATTTCCGTTCAGACATGGAGCAGAGAGGGGTGTTCACCCATCGTGCATGCACTCTGCCAAAATCCCACCTGTGCTTTAAGCAGTTGGTACATGCGTTTATCAAATGCAGTGGGCACTTTTCATTGTTTTAACACTTCAGCTCGCGGAAAATTTTCTCTTTTCCGCGCCTGACTGACGGACCAACAACAGCACAGGCAAAAGCAGCTCACAGACCAGTTGTACCACATACTCTGTACCTCCATCAACAACAGAGCTCTCTGCAGGTAGCCAGGACATCCCCAGACTGTGAACGCACTACCCCCACTGTACCATAAATTCCACTTAAGCAAACTGACTGTAACAAGCAGTCTCTGTATATCATAGCCAGTTGGATGTGCAGAAATGTGCTATATCAGTTGATGTGGGCTGGAACTGAGATCAGCTGAATTGCTGGGTTTACAGCTGAGCTTGACTTGAAGAAAATGATAAAGATGAAGATTAAATTTTCTTATGGCCAAAGTTCAGCTCGACTTTGACTTGATAATGTCCTGCACAAACACTTTTCTCACCACTCTTTAGTACCAAAACTAAGAACCAAAGGGAACATTGTGTCCACCTTTCTGTGTCGCCTGTTCATTTCCTTCAAATGCTCCCTACATATATCACCATAATATCTCATTCTCAGAACTAATAATATCTAAGTTCTAATATCATCTGATCTTAATTATTCTGTTTGGTTTTTAGGTGCTTGCGTTTAGATCACAAACAAAAACCTGTAGTGATTAATTCTCTTTAGCGATTCAAATTACAACCCACATTTCTTCGTTTAAACAGGAGTACAGCCATTACTGCAGGAAACACTTCGGCAAGGAGCTGTTGTGGTCTGACAAGTTGGAGTTTGTGAGCGGCTGGTATATCCTGATTATTGTCAGCGACACACTGACCATCATTGGTTCCGTTCTCAAGATAGAGATCCAAACAAAGGTAATAACATTTTTAGTAAGTGTGTAATTTAAATTGTGATAGCCGTCATTATTTTCTGTTTGGTATTACAAGTATTTTTTTGAGTTCATCATTCATGGGTTTTTTTCCTCCCAGGTCCTCACCAGCTATGATGTCTGCAGCATCTTCCTTGGAACAGGCACCATGTTTGTCTGGATGGGGGTGATCCGATATATGGGATACTTCAAGAAGTATAATGTAAATCTGTCAAACAGTAGTAGTTATTTTCGTGCTTTAATAGATCTCCTCCAGACATGATTAAACATGTATAAAATCCTTGTTTATTCATTAGAAAGAATTAAATTATTAGAAACATTAGTTCATAGGTCTGAAAAGAAGCTTTTCTTATTGTCTTTGTGCAAAATGGCAGTGTGTGAAAGACTAATAGGACCTCAGAATACTTTCAGGTCTCCGAATGGCTAGTTGTGGGAAAACCAGACCCAGTAAGCTTAAAGGTATTCTCAAAGAGAGAATGATTCACACACTTTTGCACATGTGTTCATTTCCAGATCCTCATCCTGACACTCCGGGCAGCTTTCCCAAATGTTATTCGTTTCATCTGCTGCGCGGGAATCATCTACCTGAGTTACTGTTTTTGTGGCTGGATTGTCCTAGGCCCGTATCACGAGAAGGTAACAAGCATTGTAATTAACACAAAAAAGGCCTGCTTTACTTTACTGAGGCCAAATGATTTTTTTTTTTTTTTTTTTTTTTTAAATCAATGCAGTGAAAAAAAAAAAAAAATAACGTGGTGCTCTGTAAATGTCTTTGCAGTTCCGGACGTTGAACACTGTGTCAGAGTGTCTGTTCTCGCTGATCAATGGAGACGACATGTTTTCCACTTTTAAGAACATGAAGCAGAAGAACAGCCTGGTGTGGATGTTCAGCAGAGTCTACCTCTACACCTTTGTGTCACTCTTTATCTACATGATCCTCAGCCTTTTCATCACACTCATCACTGACACCTATGACACCATCAAGGTATAGCCACCTTTCTACTAACTTGGTCATTAGTTTTTGTGTTTTTTAAATGCAGAGTCTGCTTTGAATGCTGCAGAAGAAAGTTTTAAGCACAGGTCTAACAAAAGGTTTCTAAGAAAGCCTTAATAGTTGAAATGGTGTCTGAAACGCTTAACAAGCACACACTCTGTATTTACTGTCACTCTCCGACTTGCATCATTTAGCAACAGCAGCAGAGTGGAACCCCAACATCAGAGCTGCAGAAATTCTTGTCAGAATGTAAAGATCTGCCAAACTCTGGGGTGTACAGACTTGACAAGAACAACAGCTGTTTCCTAAACTGCTTCATCAACAGGTAAATCCAGACTTCTGCTCTATAGCACTTCTTTGCTCTTTAGGTGATATTGCACCGCTTAGCTGAAGATGTCCGTTGGTAATTAAACTTGAGGTGCAAGTGCAAATTTGTCATATTTCTGTAACAGAGACTCTCCCCCACCTTCCTTTCAGATGCAGGAAGTATCGAACTCGAGAGAGGCTGACTTCAGAGGCGTGACATGATTTCATTGTGGAAACGCATTAAAAATTATAATTAATGTGCACTTTATCCTGTTATATTCAGCTACAGTGGGATTTTTTTAACCTGACTGAACCCAGATGGTAAGAAGTGAAGCGCTGTGATGCCTTTCTCCTAGTTTCCTATGAACACTGTATGAAAATGTTTTTAAATCACGTACATCATACTGGAAGTTGCAAATTCTAGGTAATAAATCAAGGTTCAATGAATAAGTTGAAATGTGTATAAAATGATTTTATTTCCCCATCGTCAGGAGAAGGTATTAGTATAAAAGCTAATTATATATCGTTTTACCCTTCACATTAGTTAATCCTCTGTAAAATCTTGTTACAATTCAGAAAAAAAAAAATCCCATTTCATTTCATGGTAATAAGACAACCTATACATCTGTCAACACAGTAAAATAATCAAGTCTTTTGTGTCTTTAAAAGCAATATCCGCAAGCAGATATTGTATATGGCTCCACAGTCAGCGCTGTAGCAGTGGATTATTTCCCAAGAGAAGAGTTGAGCTCCTTTGATAAATTACTGCTGGAGAGGTCAGAGATCAATTCAAACAAAGATCTTCCATTCTTGCACTTAATGAAGTTGTAAACAGACCACACACACACTCTGTTCCACGCTGCTTAAACACATCTTCCTTTCATCGAATGTGGCATCCATCTTGAAGCCTTGAACCTGAAGCCAAAATCCATTATTTTCTTTTTGGCTTATGATTTTGGGATACATAATCCAGCCACCACTGACCACTACAACCCTCTGTTTGTAGGAGTGACTTTATGCAAACTTCTAGAGTAAACCGACATCACTGGTAGAGAGGTCTCTTATAAAAGCAGCCAACCAGTGACATCACCAATATTTAAAAAAAAAAAAAAAAGTTGTGACCTTTCAATAAAATAAATTCCCAAGTCTTGAAATCATAAATTTCACATGATTTTTAAGTCACGATGCCAGTTTTGAGAGCCTGACTTCCTTGCAGGATTGCTTTGTATTCTTCCCGATCTCACAGGAAATCAGTCAGGACAGTCCAAAAAGGCAGGAATCCCTACGGGTTACAAAACCCTCCTTAAATGTTAAAAAAAAACAAACCAAAAAACAAACAAACCCAAAAGCAAAACGCAAGAGCTTGTTACTTCATTTAATATGAGAAAAAAAAAAAACCCCGCTCCATGACGTCAGCCTGGTTTGGACTGGTTTACTCCAGGGGGAGGTGGAACCCGTTGCTCCTCCATCCTGTTGGATTGGGAACGCAGGATGAGACTGAAAAAATCCTCATCAGGAACAGTCGATGCTTTGGTTGTAGATGGTGGAGCAGTACACCTCTGGTCATTCAGTCTGGAACCCTAAAACACAATCGAGAGTTAAATTATACCAACTGAAGTGTTTAGTGCTGCTTTACACGTATCAGAATTGATTAACCTCTGATTATACTTTAATAGGCATAAAGCAGAAATTGGTAAGTGAGGAAACTCATTTCCAGTGTAGTGGTGCAGCATGGAAACTGACTAAAATTAGAAATGAGTGGCCTAATATTTTCTATTCTGAGGTCCAGTAAGTTGTTTTCCTTGTGGACGGGCTTTGATCGGCTCTTTACTGCTCTTTGCCGGGATCCTGCAGTATATGAGCGGAGCTTACATACGCCTTTATGGCTCCTTTCCAACCCCCCAGCTAGAATATAGCATGCATAAAAATATAAGATGTTACTAAAGAACATCATCAGCTTAAATTGACGACTCCTGCCAATGTCCTTCTCAGTAAATCCTGTTACTCAATCGCTATATAGAAACACATCTAGGCGGTAATGTTGAAACAATGTCTGTTAACTTTAATTTCAATGGTCAACATGACATAAAAGCTGCTTGTGCAGAATATCAGCTCAAATCTAATCAGAAACACTAATAAGGTTTTAAAAGCTTTCTCTCCTGAAAGTTACACTTTTACCATCATCATGTCTCTCTCCTATAAGGTGACTATAGTGCTACTGAGAACCTAACCTAGCAATGCACCACCTGTGCATCAGTGCAACATAGACCATGACTGGAAACTGTACCACAGTACTGTAAACTACCCACTGTAGCATGCATCTAGTCTAGTATAAACATTGAATGACCAAGTTTGTCATCTCGAAGGTTACAGCTGGGAGGCCTGCCACGCCACAGCCCATGAAAATTCTCACTTGACTGCATTAAACTGCCTATCAGACCTAGACATTAACTCACTTTTCAAATACCCAACTTGGTTGAAAAGTACATACATGAGTCCCTTTTTGTCTTGGACATTCCTTGGAATAAACTGGGTAATATGGTGCCAATTAAGAAGGACTGCACTGCACTTTCAGTAAAATGGTAATACCTTGTTTAACCTGGAGCACATTCAGTATGAGAAGACAGTGTACAGCAGGGTTTGAGGTCTCTTGTTTAATATGAATAATCCTGAATTGTCCAACCATGTTCAAATTATTGAAGCTACTTCCTGGGACCTAAATTCATGGACCCAGAATCTAAGTGTTATCACATGGAAAACTTTAAGGGCACAGATTCTTAATAAGAGTTATGTACAAGGCAGGACGTGATGCAATTAATTTTCTTTACCTGGCACTTGACTAACATGTCGAAGAAGACATCATCCCCCTCGGGCTGCTCAGAACTGGCCTCGAGACGACCGTACAGGGAGGGTGTGCGAGTAGTATTTGCAGTGGGGACTGGGACTAGAGAGAAAACCAGAAACACTTTATGTGATATTATGGGGAGTAATGAAAGGATAAAAATGGGCTTTTCCTTGCATTCTTTACCTTGTGACTGGACTTGATCTGTGTTGGAGGTGGAGGGTGTACAAGGCTGGTTGGAGGTGTTGACACGCAAGCCAGGAAAAGGGGTCATGCTGACCCGTTGGTCGTCCAGACGGCGGGCTTGGGAGCTGGCCAGCAGCTCCAGGAAATGACCAGGATCCTGGTATAGTCGTTCGTGCTCTGAAACAGCTACAAACAGACATAATTATTATGTGTGTGAGTAACAAATGGAAGTGAATTACACCTGCACTGGTTAACTGTGAGTTGGGCCATTAGCTACTCAACCCAACATTTAATCCTGACTTTGTACACGTCAAAAGAGGGCAGTATCTTAAAGCAATCCTCCACCCAAAATGAATTGTCCTCAGAGGTTTGAAAGCTGGCTGAAAAGAATTTGCCCTTCATAGAGACTGACGGGTGTGATAAGCTGGGACTCATGGCCGTTACAGACGAGCGCAATGATAACAAAAAGGCACAAACACTGAAGGATGAAACCACAAATATAGCTTTTTGGGTTGAGAATCACTTAAGGTCATCTCTGCCATGAGGAAAAGCAACATTCAACATGTAAAAGGATAATTCTGTGACGTTCACACCATAATACGCCAGGACTGGGAGTGCCTTCTTTGTAGTTCACTCGTATATTACTGGCACCTTTTTAGATATGGCGTGAACACCAGTAAGGACACAAGACTGACTCACATTTCTTTTCAGCTACAGGTGGGACGGAGGAGGGAGAGGGATGGGCAGGGAGATGGCTGTTGCCATCCAGTGTACACCTTTGGTCGTCCAGTCTGTTGCCCTGGAAACGAGAGATGACGTCGAAAAAGCTGTCCTCGCCGATAGTGTCCCGTGTTTCTGGCTACAAAAACAATAAAAATCCATAAATAAATAATGAAGCAGGTTTAATAACAACAGAAAAAGCTCCAGATAACAGAGGTACTCAGAACAGCTTAAACAAACAAAACAGTAAAACTAAAACAATTAGTTAATTTGACCTTTGACAGAAAATTAAATCATTTTAATAAAGATGCCATTTGTGTTCTGGGAAATTTTGATGAACGCTTTCTCTATTTTCCAACATTTTAGAGGCAAAAGTGACTAAAAGGTAAATGTGGGAATACAAGAGAGTAATCTTTACATTCTGGCGGAGAGTGGAGATGTTTGCTGATACTTATGCATCAGTATAATATAAACAGCTATGAATACAATAAGATATGATACAAGTATCCTGAGTGGTTTTTGACTTCCTTTGTTAATACAGCCTTTCTTCATCTGGTGCACACAGTTTGTTACATTGTAGCTGCGATGCAGTTGAATATACAACAGATTCTCTTAACACTGCGCTACTTCCGGCTGCTCTCTTGTCACAAGGGGTAACCACAGCAGGTAGCTTCACATGTTTGAGTTAGCAGAGGTTGCTCTTCTCGATGAATCTACCCAATGGAATTTGGGTGTATAATAATTCAATTAGGAATAATAAATAAATAATAATTATAAATAATATAATTAGGAAAAGAAATGGTAAACAAGTGGCACTTTTTCCCCCCGTTACAGATGATTTAAAAATACTCAAACTGAATATAACCTGGTTTGCAATAGAGGAGGTGCAGAAGAAAGCACATCTAATCTGATCTGGCGAGGGTCCTGTACTCCAAAGCGAGTTCAGCATACTTAGGATATCTTTGAATCAAGATAAGCAGTTACATAAAGCTGGTTATAAACTCATCAAGTTAGCCCAGGGTTTCCCAATAAGAGTGCTGTTAGTAGCATCTGACCAATCACAACTTGGGATAATTGTACTAGCAGCAGAGTGGGATGATTTTTTTTTTTTACAAAGAAAGCCAACACTGTAAAATGTGAACAGGCTAAACAAACAATATAGATGGTATGCAATACAGCGATGTGAGTGTGTGTGACAGGAGAAAAAAAAAAAGCAGTCTAGTCAGTAAGCCATGTTCAGTTGCTCCCTTATTCAAACGGGATCGCCGAACCCTTTCAGCTGCAGCTTTGGTGGTGTTTAACTGTCAGAGAGCAAGTGAAGAATAAATATATAAGCTCTACTAATGATTTGATCTATGTGCAAATTTGATACAAGGTCAGCAAGTACAATTAGGTGTCCTCTTTAAGGATCATTTATTAACGCTTACAGAACAATAAAATTGTGTGCAGTCAACAGGGGGACAACAAGAAGATTATTTAATTTCTATTTATTACTGTGTTTCATCAGGGAAACACAAAGACTTCAGACACTACTGAAAAACTTGTTTCTGTGTAGCAATTTTTCTTATCATTTTTTCTTGTTTTTCTTTATTAATATTTGTATATTTTCTCATAATAACACATCAACATACTCCAAGACAGCTGCAGGCACATAGAGGACAAAAGCTTACTAGTTTATAGTTTATTACTACAAGTGTTACGTTTTGCTACAAATTCTCTTAATTCTGAAACAGCCTGTATTTTAACAGACTCTGTATTGTACAGACAAACTGCTTCCCTTTAAGGAAGTTCTTGGAAGCAGTAGGAAGAAAAACAACAACGAGCACACATCAGAAACTATGACTCCATGCTGCTACACCGAAACTCTTCCTCCCACAGCATTAACACTTTTTGTGGGAAGGCATCTGCGTGAGGTTGTGTCACAGGCTACATGCTCACTTTTAACTTTTAGGCTGAATCATCACTGACCAGAAGCCCAGCGAGGATTCCAAGAATGTTTTGAGTGGGTTACGTTTTTTTGCCTGCTTTAACTTACACATACCTTCGGAGGCACTGGTGCTTCCAGCTCAGGCTCCGTGTCCTTGGTGCAGGTTTTGCGCTGGTCTTCAGAAGAGGATTTGTCATCCTTCTGCTTTTTGCTTTTTGTCCAGGGGAAGGGGAAAAGCTTACTGGAAGCCTTGACTGAGTTGTTTTTTGAAGACCCAGAGAACGCATCTTCCCCCCAGTCCTGTATATATAAAAACACACAACTTTCTTACTGACAGAATTACAAGATTTTTCTATTTTTCTTTACCTACCACAGGCTGGGTGAACAGAGCGGAAAGTACCATTCTTTGCAGAGCATTTTTCATGTAAAATTAACTCTTTTTGTATTTAATGTGTTTTCATTGTCAGCACAGCTGTTTTTTTTTGTTTGTTTTTTTTACTCTGTTCCACTTTGCCTCCTAAAAATAGTGAAAATAGTAAAACTAAAAATTTGGCTAGCCTAATTTAAAGCTCAGAAGTTTGGACCATTTCATTTGATATGGCCAGTTTTGAAATAAGACTGAGCACAGTTATTTTTACGTACCGGGTGTGCTGGCAAATCTCCCCTTTGACTTTTGGGGGAAATTGGTCTGAAATCCAAGTTTTCTTCTCTACTTCTGTTCAAGGATGCATACTTGGTCCCTGAAACAAAAATAAAAAATTAGCCAGTGTGGCCACATTCCTGGGAAAACAATGATTCAGCAAAGCATCACAGCATAAAGCTACAGGACACAAGCAAATGGATTTCTGAATCTTAACAGCATGGGTTTGGTGTTTAAGAGGACTTGACTCTTGTTCATGCGCATTTACACACATGCAGAAGCGTAAAAATGAATTGGTTCACAAAGTCCTGATTTACCTGGTATGCTGGGGTAACCCTGGTAGCCTTCTGTCAGAGTAGAGCTATTTGCATTGGTGTTGCCAAAGAGGTAGGGATGAAAGTTTGGGTTGGACTTGAGGCCTACAGCCAACCGTAGGTCTGACAAGTTCATCCTGGCAGTCGCCTCGCTACTTTTATCTCCGGTCTGCACCAGTGACAACATTACAGTTTACTGTGAGCATATGAAGGAGCAATATTTATACAACTGGCTTTACAAATACATATACAATTATTTCCTGTTGTTCCCTACACAGCCAGCAGATGGAGGTGTGGCCCGATAAAGCTACTGACTAGACTCCTAAAAGAGCAGGAAAACTGTAAACAGTCACCTCTTTGGCAATTTCTAGATGTTTTTCAGCAAACTGCATGGCTTGCTCATGATTCCCCAGGGCTGTGTGGGCATTTCCTAGACTCCAGTAAGCTCTTCCCTCACCGACGCTGCAGCAAGACAGAGCAGTCTGAGCAACTTCATGTGAAATTATGCAAGAACGGTGTAGTCATACATCAAATTGTCACACACTGCAATTACAACAGCTGAGACTAAAATTAGGTCATGTGTATTTCACAACAATAGGTGGTATTTAACATTTTCACGCTTGCCACGATTTGCTAAAATCTATACATATAAACAACAGCTAGTTTAAAAAAAACAAAACAAAAAACATTCTACAAGATTTACTCAGCACCGCCCATTTTAAACCTTTTACATCTTTTCAAAAGACTAAAAAGAAAACTATCCCCCCCTCAAAAAAAGAACAAAAAAACCCCCAAAAAACCCCCCCACACATTTCCACATTATAAAATAACCATTGTTCCCAAATATCCTGCACAGCCTTTATATAAAGCTCATCTATAAACACTTATAACCAATTACAACATGAAATGACTGTTAATGCTGCTCCTTGGGACTTTTTGTTTTTGGATGTTTGTTTTAACACCACAGCGGCCACCCACATGTTAAGTGCACAATCTGATTACACTTCTGAGGACAGTTTGGCAGCAAAGCTGGCAACAACAAAAGGCTTTCAGTGGTATACCGGTCGCTGAGATCCTGAGCAATGACCAGATGTTTGAGGTGGTAATCAATAGCTCTCTCATAGTCCTGCAGTAGCGTGTAGGTGTTTCCCAGACTGTAACAGGCCTGAGCCTCCACTGCTCTGTCCTTCAAAAGCCTGGCCAGCTGCAGAGTCCTCCTGAGGGTGAAAGAGAAGGGGAGGAAGGTCAAAGAATGTCTAGGGCGGGTGCAGGAGAATGATTGTTATCTGCTCTTTTCTGTTCTTTGTTCTCATTTTCCAAGGACATCTATGTCAAGGAAGTCCTGGAATGACAGACTGACAGCCTGAGAAGTTACAACATTTGACAGTGTTCCTGTATGCAAGTCATTAAAAAAATACTATGCTGCTCATAAAAACTAGGGAGGAAGTGCAGCCAAAAAAGTCCTCCTAAGCTGCTGGGATGAACTCATCCTCCAGTGTAAATCACTTAGAGAACAAGAATCAGATTAAACCTAACTCGTTTATAGCTGTCTGTTCATGTGTAAAAGGTTTTAATGTAGCATTTATGGTACAAAGAGGAGAACAAAGAGAAGCCCTAAAAGTAAAAACTGTGCTTTCAGCAGACTTTTCTTTCTGTCATGCCACAAATGAGGTGAGAAAGATGATGAGCCTCACTTGTAATGACCAGCCGCCACATCAAACTGTTTGAGGAATATGTGTGCATTGCCAAGGTTGCAGTGGGCCCTCCTCTCAGCAGACCTATCCCCAAACTCCTTAGCAATGAGAAGGCGCTATCGAATAAAAAAAGGGTACATGTTACTCTTATCTTATTAAAGAAAGAGTTAAGCATCATAACAATACTGGCCAAGCTCCTAAACAAGCATCAAAGAGCGTTGTGAGTACTTTAGCACCTACCTTTTCATGTGCAGCTACTGCGTTCTCAAAGTCTCCTAGCAGATAGTAAGTGTTTCCAAGGTTCCCGTAGGTACGACCCTGGGCCGCTCGATCGCCTAGCTCCGTCACCAGGTGCAGGTTTGCTCTTTGTTCACAATAACAAGAAGATGCTCACTTATAATTGAAAACTATGGCAGAAAGACATGGCTGTTTTCTTGGACTTGGGTTTAATGCCAATCAGAGCTTGTCTGCTACTTTTTTTTTTTCTCTTCTTTTCTTAAATACTCTTGACGGACCATCTTATGACCTAGATCTTGACAGCACAACCACCCAAATTTGTTCTAATCAAAGTACATGAGCAGTTTCTTTTTCTTTCTTTCTTTTTTTTTTTTTAAATCAATTTACCACAATTTAACAACTTAGGAATTAACTTTAGCAACAGTTTATTTTTTGTGTTTTCTTTAAATCAGTTTATGGATCAGTGGAAGATTACATACCATTTTTTCTACAAACCGCCTTTGTCTGCTTGCGCATGGTGGTCATTGCATAATGAAATAACAGCAAACAATCAAAAATGACAATTTTGGTTACAGCTGCATGGGACAACAGTTTCTATGCCACTCAAAACTGTTCAGTCATATATTTAAAAAAAAAAAAAAAAAAAATTGCCTGCCACTGATGCAAAGACATTGATGTTAGTCAGTGAAATGTGAGGCAATGGAAATGATTATTAAACAACTTCATTACAAACACCATACACCACCCTGGCACCTCAGAGCTGTCTTAAGCTCTATATCTAATCCATTCTGGCAAGATCATTTTTTAAGTAACTTCCAACCGTGGCACAGTTCAGCGTCTTAGTCATATCTCATCGGGACCTTTGCAGTAAACAAAGCAAAATCAATGCTAGAGGTAAACAGTGATGCCAACTTACTCGTAGTACTGCGCAGCTTTCCTCAGGGCTATCCTTGCCTCCTCTGAAAACTCTCCTGGCTCTGCTCCACTCCAGCAGATGCTCTTGCCCTTGGCGTGGTAAACGTTTCCGAAATTATACAGCGCTCGAGCCTGCCCAACCTACAACACGCACAACAGATTTTCACAGACGGAAACCAGAGTGACCGGCGCTGTAATTACATACTTAAAATACACAGACACCAGACTTTGGTGCTTGCATGCAGACTGCAGAACTATTCTAGATGCTGGTACACCGAGTCTATGCAGTCGTCACGTGTGCTCGTTCTGTGGCTCCACAGCACGTTACATGGTACAGTTGTAACAAATGTGGATCTATTTATTCTAATCAAAGTATATGAGCATTTTAGTCACAGACTAAAATGTTTATTGACAAAACAGTGAAAAATAATTTAATCTTATGTTGCTAACAAAAAAAAACAAAAACCAAAAAACAAAAAAAAACAGCTAGGGGATGCTCCACTTGTATTGAAATAATAAATAAAACATTACCCACCTTATCATATATGGCTCTTGTGATTTCCAAATGTCTTTGGCAGCAAACCACTGCTTCATCATACCGTCCTAAAAGCTTTAATGTGTTTCCAAGGTTACCGCTGGCTTTGGCCTCTCCAACTTCATCTCCAATTGTTCTGGGATTATAATGAAGATTTAAAAAAAAAAAAAGCATTAGGAAATAATTAGATTGGAATATCAGTGTATTCCTTATGTGTATTAGATGGAAAACACAAGAGGCAAGAAAGTAATTTGCAGCTGCAAGCGGTAATACGCTGGAGTCTAGTTTAGCAGTTTAATCAAGGAGGGGAGATATAGTGATTAAAAAAAGTTGTAGCACTTAATCCTGAATGTATTGTTAGACTATACGTACGTGCGTGTGTGTGTGTGTGTGTGTGTAGGCTGACCAAGGTCAAAACAGTTGAACAATCAACTCAAAAGACTTAAAAATGAAGACATTTGGATGATTTGTTTAACAACCATATTGTAAAAATGTTCACCTGGTGAGTGTGAGGTCATGCCGATGGTATTCCAGAGCTTTATTATACTCTTGAAGGTGAAAGTAGGCATTTCCCAGCTGGCTGTAGATGGCACTGAGGATCTGGAGGTCCTCTGTTCCAACCTGGATGGCAGACTCAAAGAAGGACACACCCGCTCGGTAGTCCCCGGTCTTACAGAGCCGCTCACCTTCCAGAGCCAGGTCCAGACATGATGACTCCATCCTGCAGGGAGGCGGGACCAGGCGAGAATTCAGTGTTTAATCACAAGGTTGAAATACCTCACTAAATCAGAAGGATGACAAATCAGTTATAATTCTCCCCTAACCCCTTACTCATGCTGAGCAACAAAACTACAACTCGATACTTTGTCATGTCTAGATAAGTCCACAGTCCCGAACATAAGTGTGGACACACTCATCCATTCAAATGTACGGTATTGATTTTTTTTCTTCCAAATTACTAAAGCTGATTACTCTTGACTAGGTTTTGATTAACCAATCAATTTCCTAGCATATTAAAAAAAATATTCATCTATTCAAAAATGATGTAAAAGAGCAGAAAATTATCATTTAAGAGAATCTGCTTCCAGTGAGGGGAAAAAAGATGCCAAAAATTCCATTTTGGTTGTCTGAATTATTCAACAGATCACATTTAGCAAAAACCTTTCTGAAGTGACTTAACAACAAATTGACAAATTGTTCCAGCAAAATCTGAAACAACCACTTTTTAAATTGCACGAATGTCCTTTACTACAAAGAAACACACTAAAGTGCCACCGCGGAGAGATCATCTGTGTTTTGAAACAGGGCCAAATAACCTGAAGGTTAGCTCACTCAAGTAACACATGAACTCCTCTCACGGCTCACTGTGGAGATCCCTTTTTAAACAGTCAAATTCCCACACAACACAAGAAAGAAACTCCAAATGAGAAGCAGAAAAAACCCCCTCCAGACTGTGAAACCAGACCCAAGAACTATAATTCCAAAATAGGACCAAGCATTTCCTGTCCAACTCCTAAACTGCCACATTTACCCTGAAATGAAAGTGTGTACTTTACATTTAACCATGACATTAGGTAAACTAATAAGGTCTAACATTTTTGCACTCTCAATCATCTTTTATTTTATTAAGCTTCAAAACTGTCAGTGATACAAAACCAGGAGGGGAAAAAATCTGTCATGAGCAAATCCATGATAAATTTGTAAAACAAATCCAGTCATGCAAGGCTGCAACAGATTCACAACTACAGCATTAACATGACTTGACTTGTTGATTGATACCAAATTTGGAGGAACAGCAATATTGCTCTGCATTAAAACAAAGCAATACTGGTGTGAAATATAAATACATACTTCATGAACTAGGTTAAAATTTTAGTGCCTGCCACAGAGAATCACACACATGCAGGTATTTCTTTTTAATCTGAACAATCACAGGTTTATAATTACCCTTGCACACTGTTGACCCCATCCCCCAAAGAGACCATACCAGTTATCCCCCGCCCCCTCAGCCCCCTCAGCCCCCTCAGCCCTCTGAGGAAATGAAACCACATTCTGCGGTGTTGTCTGCAATACTATTATGTTTGTTAGCTTGCTCTATTCAGGAATTAACAAGTAATTTATGAATGGCAAAATGTGGTTTCATAGGATTCATTAAAAATACATAAATAAATAAACAAACAAACAAACTAATATAGCTTCATCTGTGATGTGCTGCATTTACTTTCTAAACTTAGACATTTCCTCTTCTGAATGTTCCATGGCTACTTGAGCATGCTTTGGTTACAAGAATAGAAGTATTTAATCTCAGCTAGAGAGCAGAGATTTTCTTTCAAAAGGTTAAAAGTAATGTAAATAAACTAAACCTTTTCTTACTAAAGTACTACTGCATTAAAAAAAAAAAAAAAGTCTTTATTGTTAAGAATATGTTGAAGACTTTAAATTCCACAAAAACAGTAACTGTAAGCTGTTGAGATGTATGTGTACAATGTAGGACCTCAGAGTACCACAGTGTTTCCTGTATATTAACATGCTTTCTGACATGTAACTGGACATTTTGCTGCTCCCGGTCAAAGACAAGTGACAATCCAATACCCTGGCTCACATACCTGTCGCCTCTTCCCCTTCTGATGCACTCGAGACAAGTTGACACGACAGACATTTCAAGCTTCTCAATGACTCTCAGGAGCAAACCCAGCTCGTTCAGCACTGCACCCTTTATCTTCTCTACCTTCGCGTGCATACACATAACGCACACAGCTACGGTGTCTCAATTTCAAAGAAATAAAGAAAACCCCCACAGATAGGCCGCCTTCCCTGCGAGCGCCCCGCTAACTCGTAGCAGCAAAACAAAGGACTTAATCCTCTCAGCGTTCACGTCGACCTCAATGGCCAGGTGAAAGGCTGGGAGACCTTTTGTTTAGGTGAAGGCGGATTAACAGCAGGCTGTTACAGAGCTGAAATGATTTAAGTTAGAGCAGTCCGCAAGGCTGGCATGTTCAAATGATTGTTATATTTCTCACTTAGCCATTGGTAACCTGCACATCTAATCCACCTGATGGTATGTGTCACTTCCAATTAAGCCAGACCTGCGAGGTAATTATAGTAACTTTAAGTGGCTCTAGTGAACCCTAAGGCTATTTGCTCGACTCCGCATGAAATAATCATTCTGCGGCATGCAGTCTGCATATACACACATTCTACTATTAACATATGAAAATGTTTTACCTGGTCGATAGGGTTCATTTTAATGAGACGCGTCATCTTTTATTAGATTGACTCTCTGTGATTTCTTTTGGCAAATCCCACAGTGGACAGCATAGTGATGTATTAGGTACAGAAAGCCAAAGATAAATTCACACCCCTTCACAATCCCTTAACCAAAGCTTCTCGTATCTCAGCTGTTGCGGATCCAAAGAAATCCACTTGTCCGAATTAAGAAGGCTGGACCAAAGTGCCCTCTGGGGTGGACATTTCCTCACCCTTGTCCACGAACACTAGAGCAAGCCATGTGACTTTAAAGCTACCACTTCAGCTGACCAAAAGCCAGGTCAATGGTTATACAAAGAGGTGAACGTTGGTGCACGTAGAAATGTATTAGACAAGAAAATGCATTATTAAAATTCTCCTAATTATATATTATTATTCCTACATAAGTAACTCATAGCTATATTGTACATCTTCCTGCTACTTCTCATCTATGACTTCAAAGTAGACCAGAAAAATCTCCATTATCAGGTTGTCTTATTTACCTGCATGCTAGCTGTTGCTGAACACACAGAATGGAATTCATTCAAAGGAAAATATGCCAGTAGTAAACCGGTTTGACTGGGCTTGTGCATGCAGCTCAATTATGTCTCTACCCTACGCCGTTTCCCAAAATATATGTCATATACTATACCAGTTACACGCGGAGCTAAACATGAGAGTCAGGGTCAACAACATGACAGCACAGCTTTGTAATCAGGTTCATTTTCTCACAACTGTTTTAGTCCTGCCATGAAATATTTACACCGTGGCTCAGGAGGACCTCCTGTAGTCCATCCAGAATCTGTCATCAGCTAGCCAATCAGGTCTCATGTTACTGACACAGACACAAACTTAGCAGATAAACTAATGATAAATACAAATGTGTGTAATTATTATTAGTAGAATTAGTATTATTATTGCTACTATTGTGGAAGAAAAAAGTCTAATTAGCTGTAACCTCAATTTGAGATAATTGTGCCATTTAATATGGAAGCTCTTATGCATGTCAGCATTCAGATTTTCAGCTCTTATCACTCCACGCCAAATAATGTGGATAATTCAAAGCATCTTCAGTCGTGTTCTTCTAACCTCTCAGATTTTATATTCAGAGAGAACAGCACAAAAGCATGCCACAGTTCATGTGAATGCAAACACGCAGCCTACCTGAGGCGCACATGGAGTAAATGCTCTCTGTCGTATGCACATTGCAGAGCAAAGCTGCCAAACATGACAGTCAGCCAAGCAGTCCTACAAGGAGCCAGAGACTGAACCACATTATGTATTCCTGTCAACTCCTCAGCTCAAGGTGAACCAAGCTTTTTTTGTTTTGTTTTGAAGAAAAATCTGGGAACTAACTGACACGAAATATACATGCAACCGATTCACGGAGAACGCCCGCATGCTGCTATGCATGGGTTCAGCTGTTACACTATCTCTGTCCCACCTCTTATCTGGAAACCAGAGCTGAGGTGGAAGAGAAAACACTCACTTTCATGGACACATGCAAAGAAAAAAACAAAAACAAAAACCAACTCACAAGGAAAAACTAACACAATCAATCAAGGGCGTTTGACGAGACACAGATGGGGAGACAATTGAATCAGCAGAGCTTTATAATTTAATTATTTTCATTGCTGCACATGCTGCCAGGAGTTCTGTGGAAGCTGTCAGTTCACGTGCTTGTTCAAAGCAATAGCGATCTCTCCTAAAGTTGCAATATGTGGTAAATAAAGAGAATACACTTTCTCAAAGGGGAAGAGCTTGCATTGGGTACCACTGCTCTGTGGCATGCTCTTTGATTTTTATGCTTAAAAAAAAAAAAAAAAAAAAAATGACTGGGGATTTGTCATGAACAGTGCACACAACGAATGCGCATGCTACTGCATTCAAAATTATGTTCACCTGACTACTCAGTGTCAATCATATGCCAAGAGCTCATGTTCCTCATGCCTAGCTCCCAAGACCGTGTCCAAACAGAAACTCGAAATTCAACTACTAGTTTCACACCTCCTGTGTTTCTGATCATGCTGCCGTTGATGCTCTCTTTCTTGATTTTTGACCTATTTTGCACATACCTCAGCACTGAGCTGTACTAGGCTTGTTTGCCTCCCTGTTGGCCTGAATGGATCCATTTATCCTATGACCTCATTCACTGACTGAACTGTTTTCAGAGAAGGCACTCCAGCTGACTGCACCATTTTTCTTTTTTTCCCTCTTTTTTTTGGGTGAAAGCATCATCATGTTCTCTAAAGTTTTGACAGTGTTGCAGTGCACACGGATCCCAAAAGGAAAGCCGTTTCCGATGCAGGGACCATGACGTCTGGCAACAATCAAAAGTCGGTTAGGTTCTGCGTCGCACTTTTAGCAATACCTGTCAAACTGAGACTTTACTTTTTAAAGCTTAAAAGAAGAGGGGGTGAAAAAAAGCCATCGGATTTTCTTGAGATTAGAATGATGAAAAAAAAAAAAAAAATAATCAGCTCACTGAAAAACATTCCAGATCAAGCACTATACATGTGCAATGTTCCATTACAGTAAATGACAATCAGGAGGAACTGCGGCACAGTAAAACCAAAACTGATCACAATGAGCTGCCAAATAAGTCCAGTTTTCTTTCACTTTCTCCTCCAATTTGGCCTAAATATAGATCTCATTTGTCAAATGCTGATTTAAATATGAATTCTGATAATTCTGAAGAATTATAAGAGCAATGTGCAGTCCTGCAGCAGCTCCTTAGCCTTTAATCACAGCTCTCTGCTGAAGATCCAGGGATAAATATTTTTTTAAACATCCTGAAAAAAAAAGGCCAATGCTCTTAATTTCCCATAATACAAAAAAAAAGCTGACACAACAAATCCTCCTCATTTCGCTGCATTAAAAAAAAAAAAAAATGCTGTTGCTCCACTTTCCTTTTGCACAGAAAGTATGGACAACTACAAACGAAAGCACCACCCCAGCACTGCTCTTTGGAAGCCTCTTACTCACCCATGCATTAAAAAAGAAAACGAAAAAAAAGGGCCCAAAGTGACATCCAAAAATAATTTCCATAGAAATACGCCCAACCAATCTCTCTCCAATTAAGTGATGCTCTCTGAAGTGCTAACAGCTTCTTTCTTTCTTTTTCCCCTGAAGAAAGCTCACCAGAAACCATCATTAGAGACTTAAACCCAGCCCTACATGGGAAAATGGGTCGCAGCCTATTTAAATGGCAAACTGAGCTTCAACATCATAACTGCTGCCTGCCCTGTAATTACTGTTTATGTTAAACTAGTTGAGTGGGTTTCACCATGTAGCCAAAGCTGTAGCAATACAGTACTTAAAAAACAAAACAAAACTTATTTTTGTTGCTGTTGGGCTTTTTTTTTTTTTTAAATTTTATTTATTTATTTTTTTTGTGCTAAGATTTAACACCTAAAGTTACCATTTGTTTGGTCCGTGTACTGGCTCGCGCTACATTTCTTCCCTAAACTTATGACACAGCCTTGGTCATGTTTAGGAAATTCTGTATTAGAAAGCTGGAAATGAGTCAGTTAAACATGAGCAAGCCCTCACATGCCCCCTGTCTGACTGAACGGCAGACGGTGTCACTTGTTGTAGAAGCTATTGTGACATCGTTAATACAGTCCAAACGTATGAAGTTCTCACAGAGAATAAAGCTACCTTAAATGTGTAAACGACTGTTTCTAGAAATGAACCACAACGACCAAACGACACCAAAACTTCCCAGATGTTTCTTTCACCTACCTCAAAGTGAAGTCCGCGAATACACCACAAACATGGCTCCAGCTCGATAAAGAAAATAGTAAAGTCAAGTCAAAAATCTTCGAAAGTGTTTGTTTTGTTTTCCACCGGGTTGTTTACAGTAGCGTTACTACTCACTCGTCCATCTGGGAGGAAGATGACTCTGGTGTCTCGGGAAGCACAAGTCGAAGCCACTCCTCGAGCTCAAAATCTGACTCCAATTAGGATTCCACGGTTGCTGCCTTCAAGTGTCATGGGAAATATTTGGCAGTGGTACTGTAACCTGACCAATCACGTCGCTAAAAAGTTCTTGAGGTGACGTTTGCAGGAGGGCGGTTGTAAACCTCCACTGTCAACTATCCGTCGTTGGAAGACAGTGATTGTTAATAAACCAGTCGCGTACTGGCAAATAGCCTCAATTAATACAGCGTGCGTAGCTTTGAAGGTCTCTCCCGCCCCCTGCCGCACGGCGCTATTCTTTGCGACTCATTTTCAAAACAAGCAAATTATGGCAGATGTCTTGTGTAGTCCGGTAAAAATATTCAAAAGTAGGGTGGCAAAGTGTAGCAGTTTGTTTAAATCACTTTGACTAAATGGGAATTACGACAAACGCGCAGAAGCAGCAAACACGTATAGGATTTCAAAATAAAAGTATGCCCCTTACTGATGGTTGTAGTCGTAGTCTTCACCCAGGCATTTAGCTGTCATTAGACTGTGCAATACTGCAAATTCACTGGAGTAAAAGTTACTTACTGACCAAGTAAATAGAGGGCCAATTTTGTCAATACTGATATTTTAACCTTTAAAGGCAGCTTTTAGCGGCAAGAGCAGTGTGTCATGATTTTTGAGATGAATTATCATTAGTTTGCAAATTCTGAAGACATTTTAAAAACCATTAAATCACTGTGATTTTATTTTCTTTTTTACTTTGCACAATAATTACTTAACACAACAAAACACACCTTTCAGCTTTTAATGTATTTTGAAACTGTTGGACATTGAATGTAAATGTGCTTACCTCTTCGGGTCAACTTCTGTTGTTTAAATGTGCCATAGGCTATAAATAAAATAGAGGTGACAGGCAGTCAACACAAAAAACGTTCAGACATTTTTCTAATGCACATGCGCTTGAGGTATATATTTTTTCATTTCCAAACAATAATTTATTTAACACAATTCAGTGTTACAGGCCTGAAACAAAATATCGTTCCTACTATCGTACTAGCATTGGACTGACCTGGCCACCTCTAGTTGTCATTCACTGTCTCTCCCAAGTTTCATTTCTTCTCTAAACTGCCCAAATAAATGCCTTAAAACATTTCAGCTAGTTGTGCTCACAAATTCTGCCAATGAATACCCTTAACTGATGATTTAAAACAGCTATTTGCTGGTTAGATTGTCCAGCAGCTGGCCAAGAGCTCAGTTTTGGTTTCTCTTTGTTTTATCCAGAAACAGTTGTCAGACTGAAGTACTGAAATGACTACATCACACAGGACTACTCACTTATACCCTGACTTTACTCAAGAAATTTTTTTTTACAACTGTTGCAATTTTGCAACACCCCAAGCTTCCTTCTTTTGTAGCTTTGGGGGATTTGTCATTGCACAGAAAGCTAAGAACCATAGGGAAAATAAAGAAAGTGTCACTTGTGCTTCTCCGAAGCTTCCAGTTTGCTGCAATTCAGAAGAATGCATTATCAAGAATGGCAGTGATGTTTTGATGCATTTAGGGAGTCACAGACACTTAAACCTCTGTGGGACGTCGTCAGTCACTGAAATTGTTTACATGGCTGTCATATGAGTACTGCTGGTATTTTGCTAATGTCAGGGGGGATGGTGTTCCGAATGGTTATTTTAGCTTTTTTCATTTTTCATTCATCTTCGTCTCTGTCAAGCATGAAGCTCAAATAATGTTCTGCTGTCTCTTAAATGAAGACATACTGCAGAGACCTGACCTGGTTTGCTCTGTCTTAGTCATATTTCATCTCTTGGCTTATATGTTTCTGAATTTGTCTTTGCTCTGGACTCGACATTGTTCTGTGTGTGTGGCTTTCTTAATAGCTAGTTTCTGACACACTGGCCTTAAAAACACTGAGATGCTGCTGATTGAGGATTCTCCAGAGTGACACTCCAGCCAGGTACGAGATGACTTTTCACATTTGTGCTGCGTCTCTCCTCTGTGCTGTCCTGCTCTTTCTAATAGCTCATGTAGCTGTGTTGATAAAGGCCCACTTTAGCTAGCTGCAAGCTTTTAAAGCTTTCCTGAGATGTTTGCACTTTCCTTTTCACTTCAGTGCTATTTGGCACAGTATAAGCCCTGTGGTGAGGAGTCCTACAATAACAAACCCCGACTTTTTCCCCTGCTTTGCCAGATGTGTTTGTAAAGCGGTTTTAAACCATCTGGATCTTGAGGGATATGGTGTGGAGAATACAAACCTTGCTGTGTTGTACAACACTGTCATCTTGAAACTTAAAAAATAAAATAAAATGTTCTAAAATATTCATTTTTGACTCATAAAAGTCCTGTGAGTTAAAATTATCCAGATGAAGACAGGATGAGGACATCCCTTGAAAAGAACATATTACAGTTATTTTCTACTCCATAATTTTATTCTTGGGCTGTACTAGAGGAGATTTCCATGCTTATTAAATCAAAATAATCATTATTTACCTTCTGTTAGCCCTTTGACCTTCAGCTCATCTTCTGTGTGAAAGTTCATCTTTGTTCTTTTTATATTACTATATTCTGATTGGCTGTCTATCACAAACAGAACATTTAAAAAAGAAAAAGGAAACAATTAGGTTGGGCTTCTGCACTTATAACCTGAGCTGTGTACCTGAAATGACTGTGTTAAGGGTATCCCCTCTCACAAAAGTGCACTAAATAGACTGAAGCCTGAGCTTTCGGCTAACAGGGCTCACCTGTAACTTTGAATCATATTAAATCCTCATATTTAATTTCAGCATTCACTGCTATATACATACGCTATATGGACAAAAGTATGTTCAAATTCAGCACCATTTCTACAGGTGTGCAAAATCAAGCAGCCAGCTATGCACTTTGCCTTTATATATGCTTATGAAAGATGGGCCATTGTAAAGCAGGGAAGTCTAACTCATGTTACATTATGGGCCCTAACAGCCCACTTTGATATCAAGTGGGCCGGACTCCATTCTGTCAGTGTAAACCAAACATGTAATCCCTGAGATGTCTCAAAAAAGAAGTGCAGTTTCAATGGTACGTCTATGTCAGTGTTCTACAACAGGGCAGGGATAGCTCAGTAGGTAGAGTGTCTGCCCCATGATCGGAAGGTCGGGGGTTCGACTCCACTGAACGGCTACCCTGAGGTACCCCTGAGCAAGGTACCGTCCCTACACACTGTTCCCCGGGCGCTGCATTGGTGGCTGCCCACTGCTTCACTGGGTGAATGGGTTAAATGCAGAGGAGTAATTTCCCTTCGGGGACTAACACAACACACTTTACAACAAATAAATGTTGTTGTAATGAATGAGGAAATCTCTACAGTAGATAATAAAAAAACAGGAACTTTTCTCTGATTTAAGTGTTTATCTATTACTTAATTACTTTGGTGTAGTAAAAATGGCAATGATGGAAATAGGAAATGCTGTAAAACTAATGATAAAACAGTTAAAAGTCCAAGTTTATGCCCTTCACATTTTCCAAAGGCGTCCAATGGGCAGATTGGAGTCTTTGCCCTCGGGCCTTTAGCTCTGACACCGCTGTTCTAAAGAGGTACATGGTACTGTGATAAAATGCCATCATTACAGCAAGTTTGTGAGCTCTCTTCCTTCATAGATATTGCACAACAAACTGTATGTGGTACCAGTGCATACTCAAGGCAACTCAGCCACATAGTGGCAGACCACATAAAGTTACGCAGTGGAGTTCCCCAAGTGCTGAGAACTATAGTGCATAAAACTCATCTGTGCTCTGCTGATTCAGTAACTGCTCAGTTCCAAACTTCCTCTAGCGTTAACATCAGCACAAAAACTGTGGGCCAGGAGCTTCATGACGTAAGTTTCCTTGCTCAAGCAGCTCCTGAAGGTGTCTGTATAGTGTATCAATGTGTAACAGGAAGTAAGGAAAAGCATAAAAGGTCACCTTTAAAACATTTGAGGGAAGGTTAACAGTAAAATGAAATGACCTAGTGTGATTAATCAGTCCATTATCGTTACATATGAAATGTATTACAGAAAATTGGATGCGAGTTGACGTAGCTGTGCAGCAGTTAGCACAGCACACGGCTGGAGCCTTTCTGTGCAGTTTGTATGTTCTAAATGTGTCTACATGGGTTTTCACCAGTTTTTGTGGTTTCCCTACTCAGTCCAAAAACATGTGCATTGCATTCTAAATTGCCGTGGACTTGAATGGTTGTCTGCGTCTTTATGTTAGCCCTTTGATGCCTAATTTCAGCAGGGATGGGCTTCATAGAAATTGTAGGAAAATAAATGCAGCTGCAGCATGGCAGCTAAAGATTTGCAGCTGCAGCTGGTTATTTTCTCATTACTGCATTTTTAAAACACCCATTTCCTTCTTTAGTTAGTCATTTTGAAGAATGTGAGAATTATCAAAGAATTAATGAAACATGCTTGTAACACAGGGGCTGCATTTTGCAAGGATATCTGAATTAGAAAAGCGCATGAAAGTTATCAGCTTTCTGGGCCATGTTGTTTCACTCAAAACATTCAATTATTCATTAAACTAGTTTAAGATTAGTTCCATTAAGACTTTGATTGACAAATTCAACTCTTCAATCAAAATTGTATGTACTACCAAATAAGTCTAGGTATTATCAGACTATGAGCGTAAGAATTTGAAGATTCTGATGAGGGTTTCAAAACAAGTTTTATTGAAATTTTTAATAACATCTGAAGGAATTTTGCTGCATTAGAAGCAGTTTACAATGCAGCAGTATTAGAGGTCATTTCAGGGCCAGTGAAAAGAGATAGGTTTCCTCTTATTAGCACAAATTATTTTTATGCTTCCAGCAACAGAAAGTGGAACAGTTTATCAGCACAGGCTCTCACTGGATAAATCAGAAATTGAAAAACAGACTCCTGAACAGAGCAGCAACACTTAAACAGTGGTGTACCGAGCTGGACCGGGACAGGATCGGAAAGGAGAGGGCCCACCGGGGAAATCAGACAGGAAGACAGGGTGGTGAGAGGGCGAGGTGTTGTTCAAAGCCTGGCGTTTTTCACGGTCACGCCTCTGGTAGCGGAAGTTAAAAGGGGGACGCAGAGCCACAGGGCCTCCGATTTCCTCGGAGGATGAGTCAGAAGGCTCAGTGAGTAGACCTTCAGCAGACTCACTGGAAGAAGAGCTAAGAGGGACAGCTGGGTTAACAGCCACAGAGGGGTCAACGGGTACAGGGTGAACGGCAGTGGGAAAGGGAGGGTCAGAGGGAACAGGCTGCGGATCGTTTCCTGGGCCGCCAATCACAGGTGGGAAGGTCGGGATTGCTGGGTTTTCTGGGAGGTCGTGACCCTGTGGCTGCACCGGCCGGAGGACATCCACATTCTGAAGAGACGCAGACAACACCACACCAAATGAGAACTCTTCTGGTTGCACGAATGAATTTCACTCAATACTGTAAAACTGCTTTACAAACCACACGCTCTTAAATGAACTGAGAAGACAACATAATTGCAGCGCAGGAGCATACAATTTGAAATCTCACACATAGGATTAAACACACACACACAAAACCAGCAACTTGTAAGATATGACAGAATAATTATATGACCACTGGCTTCCATTCAGAGAGTTAAATGTTCACTCTAAAGGTTACTTTAGTAAAAAAAAAACTGAAAGAAAACAGAGAACATGAAACATTCATCAAATCAAGGTCAAGCGGTGGGTTATTACACGCCCAACTCCCAGTCCTACAGTGTGAACTGACACTAAATGGTACACTTTTCCAGAAGTTTTTGCTTTTTTTCTCAGTTACTGACATTCTTCTATTAATGCATTTAAATTTTCTGTTCACTTTTGGGTTGCGGATAATTCAGCTGCTATCATTGTTACACCTCCGCTGCGATTTTCCTGCATGTAGGACGTTCACAGTTTTTGATAGAGAACAATCAGAACAGGTTTTTAGGTCAAATCTTGCGTGCACATTGAATGTTGGCTTTACTATAAATTTAAATCTTTTCTTCTTCTTGTCATTGGAGAATAAGAAACATGTTTGGACCATTGCACATGCAGTCACTTCTATTCCTTTCCTCCTGTTATAGTTGTTGTGAATTTATAAGATCTTTGCGTAAATGAGCTGCTACTTTGGCTTAGCAATGAAATATTAAAAAATATTACGTAATTTCCTCCCATACCTGTACTTTAAACATCTCACAGGACGTCTGGACATCAGGATCAGTATTCATGTCTCCATGTACAGATCCTGTGCAGAAACCTGCAGTCTGAGAGAAGAGTGTGAGACATTTGGTAATGTATTTCTGTGACATACCGGGAGACTATTAAAAAGTAAGAAGATGACACAGGGTGGGTTAAAATGTACATTCCCTCTCAGGAATCTTCAGTTATAAATAAATACATAAACATGGCATTAGTTCAGGCAGTAAATGAAGTTTTGGGGGGTAAGGGATAGGATAATTATAAGCCACAAGGCTTCAGCCTATTCCTTTTCAGTTACTGTTTGAGTAAGTTAAGCTCAGCAACAGTCCCTGCAGCTCAGCTGATGTTATTACTAGAAGCTGATATCAAAGCCTGCTTTACCCTGCAAATAATTGCTGAGCATCTGCAAGCCGCTTCGCAACCCACCTGCACCCCAGCACCACTATTCATGTCTGAATGGGCTAAAACAAATAAGTGACGTCACATTTTAAACGTAACTGAATTAGTTATGTCAGCTAGTAAATTCTCCATGAAATGATTCAGTGATCACACACACAATGGTGATCGATGATTTGTAATTAACAGTGCTGTTTCAGACAGCGCTGCTTGACTATGTCTGAGTACTAATTTATCATTAATATGCACTAAGTGGCCACGCAAATAGATCTAGAATTCATACAGCTCTTCCATGAATTTCCCCTTTGTGAAGTTTGTAATGTTCAATTTTTGTTGACCTTGGAAATGCTTTTGTCGTTCTTGTTTACATACACAAGGAGCCCACAAAATCTTCTTAGCTGGGCAATAGGGACACAAAAATAAAGAATCTCCAACAGTGGCATGACTAAACAATACAGGAATCCTAAAAAACAATAAATTAATGCACATTGTACGGGTGTATCTAATAAATTGGTGTGTGAATGTGTCATTCTTTCAAGTAACTTCTATACGAGTACCTCTGTGTCCGAGTCGAGTGTCAGTCGCTGGCAGGTGCCTCTTTCTGTCACTCCCTCGGGGCATTCTTGCACTGTGTATTCCACAAAGGTGGCTTTTACTGGCACAGACTGAAATATAAAAATAATATGGGAAGAGAGGAGCAAACTGCAAAAACAAACACAAGCACAGGCACAAATAGAGATGGCAGGATTTTTATTGCGACAGCTATCATGTTGGTTTTTCCATCCTGAAGCTGGACTATCATATGCAAAAGCAGCGTACTTAGCTTTGGTCCCCAAGCAAACTATTCAGTTTTTCTTATTTGCTCCCCAAACAAAAGCTGGGCCAAGGAGGAAAGTGCCTTCAGTGATCCTTTGCAACCTTGCCAGACTCGTCTATAACTATTGCGTGATGGTGATGCTTGTGCAATAATGGTTCTTATCTGGAACACTGAAGCTCAAAGGTGCACTGTACCTTCTGCATATGTATACCCAGAGAATTTCCTTAAGTGTGATTTCCCCCCATAAACATAACGTTTGACGCACTGTCAAGCAATAAAATTAGCCCCGCAGCTTTCTTTCCCCCCATCAAAGTTAATAACAGTATATCTAGCGATACCTTTGCAGCAGCTCTAGTGATTTTTTTCACCCCCAGCCCTGCAGCCAGAGTGGACGTCCTTTTATAGGATACCAGAGTGACCCGAGCAGCAGTCATGGCCTCGGGGCTGTCTACGGAGAGCAGGAGGGGGCATGTTGGGCAGATCTGCTGGAGTTTCTCTGGGGAATCTGCAGAAATCAGAGAATTGAATAAGAATGAATAAGTAAATGTCTGTATTAAATTACATCTAACAAACAGATGATAGAGACTGGATAAAGCAGTGGCACTAAATTTACAGTGAAAGCAGAAAAGGAAAAAAAGTCATGTCATTTTGAACGGATACACAACTTTTCGCTCTCCAAATGCACTGGAGAACTCTCTTTTCATGACAGTGAGGTGTAATCTGCTTTTGCTGATGTCTCCTAAGTAGCACCAAACCAAACACTAAACTTTAACCTGAGAAAAGGTTTTAAAAGCCAGTGGGGAGGGGGTGTGGCAGTGAGAGAGAAGGGAAATCGATTGAGATCGGGGCCAAATCATCATTTTCACGCTCGACCTTTTGATTTGTCATAGTGGGAAATTCACTAGCGTGACTAATTGATAATTAATTAGGACTCAGCTTCATTAGACTGGGCCATCATTAATGTTATTAGTTACACCTGCGCATAACAAATTGAGATACTCACAATGAAACGTCGATACTTTTCTCTCCTCAGGTCTTTGTTGTTGTTTCTTATGAGAATTTTTCCTTACTGGATATTTACAATTTCTTTGTTTTAATTCGATATTTTCTTTACCTTAAATCTCCAGCTTGATGTGGTATCCAAAGCAGCACATGCCGGCTGCATGATCTCTGATGCTACACATTATTTAAAGACATCGATAAACAGTGGGCATCTAATAATAGACGTTATGTTGCGACTCATGTTGCACAGCACTGTATGCATGCAACCTTCTGTGTATGTAACCAGTTAGTGGTTAGGGGATAGGAACCTGCTAACATTACCTGGCACGAGAGCACAGTCGTAGCTGTATAAGTAGGAGTAGCCCTCTGGTGTGTGCAGGATGGTGGTGTTGCAGTTGCCAGAGATTTGCTTTGAAAAAATAAAAAAGATAAAACAGACAGAATTCCTGATTGGCCCAATATCAACCACTTTACTACAAAGACTTGGCACAAACAGATGCAAGAAGAAAAAACTTTGAATGTACTCTTCTATCAGTGAGACAAGTGTGAGTGTTTTGGCTTGTGTTACTTTTTCAAAGGGCTGTTTTTGGCTTAGGAGTCGCTCACCTATATGGAAAAGACATAAACTCATTTGAATTTCCTATTGCTGTAAAAAAAAAAGTTTGTGTTTGTAAGTGTTACAGGACTGACATTCACCAGCCACTTTGTTAGGTACACTATGCTGCTACTACTGGTTTGGACCCCTTTTTGCCTCAGAGCTGTCTTAATTCCTAATAGCACAGATTCAACAACGTTGCTGGAAATTTTCCTCAGAGATTTTGGTCCATGTTACGTGACAGCATCACACAGTTGCTGCAGATTTGTCCGCTGTACACTCATGATGCGAATCTGCTGTTCCACCACATCCCAAAGGCGCTCTATTGGATTGAGATATAGTGACTGTGGAGGCCATTTGAGCACAGTGAACTCTCTATCATGTTAAAAAAAGAGTTTGAAATGATCTGACCTTTGTGACATGATGCTTTATCCTGATGGTAGCAGCTATTAGAAGACAGTTACACTGTGGACACTTTCAGCAACAATAATCAGGTAGACTGTGATGTTTAAATATTTATTTGATACTATTAATTGTCCAAAATGTGCCAAGAAATGATCCCCCACAGCATTACACCACTTCCACCACTTCCGCTGATATAAGATTAGGATGGATCCCTACATTCATGTCATTTACACCACATTCTGACCCTAACATCCAAATGTCACAGCAGAAATCCAGACGCTTAAGGGAAGTTCAAGTTTTTCCAGTCTTCTGCCTTATCTGACATGAGTAGGGCACCCAGTATGGTCTTCTGCTGCTGTAGCCCATCTGCTTAGAGGTTTGTGTTGTGCAGTAAGAGATGCTTTTCTGCATACCTTGGTTGTTCCCTTGCTATCATTTCAAAGCAGTCTGGCTGTTCTCCTCTGACCTCTGATGCCAACAATGCATTTTCACCACTCACTGGTTGTTGTTTTCAGACTATTTTCTTTAAGCCCTAGAGATGATTGTGTGGGAAAATCCCAGTAGACAGCAGTTTCTGATGAGCCCAGTTCAGCCTGTCTGCTATCAACAATCCATTAATAAACCAACAACCATTAACGAGCAGTTGAACAGATGTACCTAATAAAGTGGCCCATGATTGCCATGCCAATAGTTCCTTTCACCCTTTTGGCAAAGGAGCTGCTTTCATGATTAAATCAATAGGAAGTTGTTTATAATGGAAGTTTTATAAGTAAAATATGTAAACCACAAATATCTATTTTAACAGAATATATTTTTCAATTTTGTGGGAAAGATTTCCTCCAAATGCCCAGTTACTGAAGAGTAATACAATTATGCTTTGAAAAAGTCACAGGAATAAAATAGATCTGCCAGTGGAAATGGGTAAAGTGACTGTGACTTCTGAAAGAACGCCCTGACACTTCCAAAAACTCAAATAGCTTCATGTCCAAAGCTTCATGTATATGGTTTAAGTGTGACTTTCTTACATTATCCAGTACAGTGTGGGACATATCTTACAAACAGTGCCTTCAGGCATATAGGGGCCTCCTACACGTGCGGACACGTGCTCTTGTTTGTATACATGTGAGCATCCTACCGTTTCCATGAATGGCCTGACGTCACAACGTTTCCATGGTTTCTTGCTGCCTGTGTGACACTTGGTCTCCAGGACTTCCAGGTCGAGGTAATACACGTTGCCTGCCGGGCCCTGTAATTCAGAGTATAAACACATGCGATAAGGGAGAGCAGGCATTAACAAAGCTATGAGGCTCAAATTTATGAGAAGTCCTCCTGCCAAGTAGCATCATTTGTTCTGTTAAGTATATCAATAAGGGACCATTTAGGAGGTGCTCTGTGTAATTCCACACAACACTTTGTACAATAATGATTTGTCAACACTTTGCGCCACAGTAATAGCAGCCTTTTTAGGTCATGAAGTTGATCTGAGCCTCTTAAAACCTGATCTATCCCACAGTCAGGCCACTATAGCCTTCAGCAGCTGACAGCATGAAGTTCATAAAGTCTGTTGTGCAAGGTTTGTCTCAGCAGTGCTGGACTGAAATGACCTGGACTTTATTAACACTCGCTTCAATCCTAGAGGCCTTTTTTCATGAGGCGTGAAAAAGGAATGGCTTCCCGTTTTATGATATGAAATTATGTACTTTGATCTTAATGCTACATTTATTAAAAGCGACATGCACTGATGGCGGCCATTCGCACCAAAGTGTTTCTTGTTGTTTTTAGTGCTTAAGTTGCTGCTCCCTAATGAAACTGCTGCTGTTTTTCCCAGCTTTCATTTAACCCAGTGGGTCCTCAATTGGAGAATCTAGAAGCCACAGCGAGTCCTGGAGAAGGGTAATTTTTGATTTTTGTTGTTTTAAATTTTATTAAATGGGCTTCCCCTGACATGAATCTGGTCACGGCTGATACATATAAACACTTCCCACCCTGGTCTAGGATGAACAAACATGTGTTTTACAGCCTCCTCTGGTCTTTGTACTGACCTGAGCGTGCAGATGGACATTTGCGATGCGGTTCAGGGCAAACTTGTAGCCTTCTCTGCGATCCTCATTGATGTAAGTGACGGCCAGGCGAGACAGCTTCTCCACCGCTTTGTCGTTACAGGGGATGGGAGCAAGTTCAACTGGCATTAGTACGACACCCTCTCCACACACACACAGGATGTGAATGGATAGTGATATTAGATGTAGTAATTTGTCCATGATGGCAGGTGGTTTTAGACAGGAGCCAGAAGACAGGGCCGTTTTATAGTGAAGTTTGTTCCCTTGTGTTTGCCTTTAGTCGAGGCATTGACTTTTGGAATCAAAACAGGACGGCACAGCTGAAATGAAGCCAAGGACAAAGTTTATTTGACGGCAGAGAGCTGATATTTGTGAATGGATGTTCCTGGTATTTATTTAACCCCTGGAACATGCAGTCGTCAAAGGCAAATAGAACGTATGTCAAAACGGTCATTCATTATGCTTTTTCCTGTGGCTCCAATATTAAGACTGGGGGTTATTTTATTGTTTCTGCAGGAGTTGTTTCCATACTGTGCAAGAGGTGTATGTCATGCAAACTAAATTAGTGCAATAGATACCTCATTAAATGACAATGAACACCAAAGAGAGCATGCAATGCCTTCAAGACTGGGTCACTGAGTTGGACTGTAATATTATTATATCACCAGTAGGGGTCACTGTGGATCTGGTAAGATGCGGGTTGAGAAATCTATTGGTCCACCAGGCAGAACTGGGTTAATGATTCACTGATATCAAGTTAATTACTTTCAGCATTTGATGTTGATGTTGTCTTAGAGCCTCATAACTCTGATATTTGTGTTTTTCTATCTTAATTTTTTTTCTGTGGAACCCAGCTGCCCTTAATCCTTCTCAACTTACTTTGTTGTGGTAAATAAGTAACCGTAGCCTAATTGTTTTAGATTTTATAAACTAGTGTCATGTTTACAAAAGAAATCTGATTTTCTTTTTTAAATAAATGGGAGTACATAATGTTCCTTTTTAAGTAATAAACAGAAGGTAAGGCCCTCGTAGAGAGTGTGCGTTTGTGTGTAGAAGGGTGGTAAGGGTGGTGATGGTGGTGGGGGGGGGATTCACAATTTTTGGGAGAATAAGCCTGCTTCCATTGTTCATGACAACATCGATGACTAATGTCTGTAACTGCAGCTCAGTACAGACTGGCATACAGGCGAGCACACATGCGTGGCCTATCTCGTTCTCTCTTGGTTCTCTCTCTCTCTCTCACACACATATGCTTGCATTTAATTAATCATAGATTTTACAAAGCAAAGCTTTTTTTTTGCATACACTGATGAATAAAGAATTCCAAAGCATTTGTTTTATACGACTGGGAAATACTCTCATTTGCCCTCTGGCAAGGCTGTAAATCTAAGTAAAGCTAAGATGCTGTTAGCTTAGCATAACGGGCAGCAACAAGGAAAAACAGTCTAGCTGTGGATTTAACCAGGTGGTGACCTCAGGGGTTAAAAATGATGTCAAGACAGAAAGGGCAAAAGCAGGTCCTCAAATGGCTACTCGAGACGGCTTCAAACCCAAATCACTCCCCATAGGTCAAAATGCCCAACCTTTCATCTGGAATACACGTGTTTAAAGCCTTTTGCCAAAATAAATAAATAAATAAATAAATAAACCCTTTGGTTCTCTGTAGATAATTTCCCCAACTTTTACAGCTGACACATTGCTTCCTCCCTTTAGGGGTTGCCACAATGGATCTCCTGTCTTCCATCTCACTCTACTCGTTGGATCCTTTTCTGTCACACCAACCCTCTGCATGTCCTCCTTCACTGCATATGTGAACCTCCTCTGTGGTCTTCCTCTTTTCCTCCATATTCATCTGCCTTTGTCCATTATATCCACTATCCCCCTCTGCACATGTCCAAACTATCCCAGCCTCACCTCTCTGACTTTACCTCCAAACCACTCAACCTGAGCTGTCCCTCTGATGTTCTCATTTCTAATCCTGTCCCTTCTGGTCGCTCCCGACAAAAATCTTATCATCTTCCACCTTGCCACCTCCAGTCTGGCCTCCTGTCTTTTCAGTTAGTGCCACCCTCTCCAACCCATCCATCATAGCAGGTTATAAACCTTCCTTTTCACTTCCCGCTCCCTGCAATCCTTCTGTCACAAAATATCCCTGACACCCGTTTCCGCCCGCTCCACCCTGCCTCCGCTCTCTTATTCACTTCTCCTGTGCACTCTCCTGCTTTGGGTGGTTGACTCCAAGTATTTAAACTCACCTTCATTTACAGTTAAGTAAGGCTGTGGTACGGCCACTTTGACTGACAGGGGGGTGCTGACTCACACCTGCACAGTCCGTGGATGCCATGAGGTCTCAAAAAAGGAGATTACAAATTGGTGGGTGATGTCGTGGTGGCTGAGTCCATCATTTATATGCAGTCTATGCCTTAAATAAAAGCTATATAGGTGAATCTCTTATGAAAGGATGTGCTGGTATGACATGGCAATGCTCTTTGAGTTAAGCTACGTGCTGGTGGTGACTTCATCTTTAACGCACAAACACGAGAACCCTCTCAAATCCATTTTTCAAACTGTTGATTTTTCTAGTTGCCCTTCATCCTGAAATTAATATCATCTGAGTTTAGTGTGTAAAACACCATAAGCCAGTTTGTTTATACGTTTCAGCGATTTTCACTTTGCTGGTGCTTTCGCGTTGAAAGTACACCTGGAGTGGTTAAAATATTTAACATCATATTCCACTGCAGAGGGTTCTTTTGCAAGCATCTGTCCAGGGATAATCATTTAATCCATTTCAAATATTCACTGAACCAGGTTCAGCTCTCGACAAGAAGCAGGAGGAGGGAGAGAGAGAGAGAGACTCGCTCAGCAGAACAAATTCTACTAATATCAGGGAAAAGAGAGAGAGAGAGAGGGAGAGCTGCTTCTGTGCCGTGTGTGCCCTTTGTGTATGTGTGCTTTCATACGAGAGAATGTGAACTGGTGTTTGTCTGTGTGCACATTTTGACCACGCAGAGCCATGCATTCATGCGTCAGTGTTACCGGGAGCCAGTTGTGTTGCTGCAGAAAAGCAGAAAGAGTCTGTGGGGGAGAGATAAGAACGGCACGGCTGCTCCAAGGACTTGCTCTACCAGCACAACGCCAGACCCAAGTTAGACAAACCTCCTTTGATGTGAGCACTGAGTAATCTCCCCTTCTGCTAGCTGCGGATAGATGCCACACTGTAGTGATGCCCAGGCCCTGATACGAGGGGGCTGCTGCCACCGGGGCTCCTGCTGTTCACTTTGTACAGTGATGAGCCTGCGGGAAGAGAAGAGAAGAGAAGAGAAGAGAAGAGAAGAGAAGAGAAGAGAAGAGAAGAGTAATTTGTAGCGTGACGTTGGTCTATAATACCGCTCTGAAAGGTTTCACTGAAGTTTCTCGCAGAGCAAAGTTTTACACTGACATGGTTTAAATGCTGCTTCAGAGAAGTTCATTAGTATTGTTTTCAGTGGAGAATTTCAGTCTTCCATGCTCTAAATGCTGTTTCACAGACCTTTGCACCTTGCCAAGAACAAATTTCTGGGGGAAAATCTCCCCCCCCCCCCATCCCTCTGTGTCACATCCCTTGCCAGCAAAAGAGGAAAAGAATTGGTTTCTGTACTGCATGGTGCATTTAGGAGGAGGAGGGAGGGGGAGGCCAGTGCCATTTCCCTTTCTAATCACATTGTACCTGGGATGTGTGTTTGTCTTTCAGAGTATTTACATTTTGTCTTTTATCATTACTTAGACTATCTCCCACAGATTGGTGTGAATAAATAGAACAAGTGGACAGGACAACAGCCAGCCTTTATCTTTAGAAAAATCACGCTCTCCCATCTCCATCTCGCCCGCTCTAATTCTCACACTAGCCTCGCTTTTGTCTTCTCTTTTGCATTTTGTCTCCCACTGTCTTTTTGCCGTTTCTATTTCTGCTTTTTTCTGACTTGAGAAGCTTCTGGGAACTCTTTTTTTAAAATCTTCCTGGTCAAAGTCTGCAAGGAGACATTACATCAGGGAGAGAGGAAAGAGGAGGAAGAAGGATAATTCCCTCATTTAATTGGTTTCAAACTTTTTTCGCCCCTGGAGGACCTGTTTCCTCCGATGTTGTGGCCAAAACACGGACACTGACGCTAAACCCATTAAATTTCACTGTAATTGGTCAAGCCACGAGCTCATGTTAGCAAAAGCTTTCACAGTTGATTGGCATTCTCCGCGGCAGTGGTCACAAATCCCAGTCATTTCACTTGGATAAAGTAGTCAGCTTTAGACTCTTAATTTCCCCACCGTGTATTCAGTTTCTGCTTTTGCAGCAGCAGCCAGTAAATGAGTGGACACCTGCACCAGAACACGGCTTGTTATGTGGGAAGTCTTGTGTTCTTCCTGCATGCACTTAGTAACACATGCTTGTTTTTTGCTCAAAGTAGAATAAGGTTTTTAATTCAACATTATTATTGTTAACATTATCATTTTACAAAACAAACTCAAAGATACGAACAGGTAAAACAGCATTTAGTGTCCATGCGAAGTGGTGGGCCACCACTTGCTGCGTGCACAGGTCCAGTCTGGTTTAGCACTGATTCCAAGTCTCTGGAAATCTACTGGACAGGCGGAATATCCCACATGATATTACAAATGTTTCTGGTGTTCTGATGATAGTGGTGGAAAGTGCTGTCTGATGCACTGGTTTGAAATCTTCCATCGGGCCTGTGCGCATTTACGTCATTTTATTGCGTCTAACCATTTACTGATCCCTTGTGCCTCATGGATGGAAGCCCTATTATCCGGGAAGAGACCACTCCTATCGAGATGGGAATGTTTTCTTTCGTTATTACATGTGATCACTCACTTAAAACAAATTTAATTTGGACTTTCCTTTAATCTTGCCATCCATCTGTGTGACTGTAGATAAATAGATAGATAGATAGATAGATAGATAGATAGATAGATAGATAGATAGATAGATAGATAGATAGATAGATAGATAGATAGATAGATAGATACTTTCAATTTCCATTTGTAAAATAGTCAAAAACAAAAACACACAAACAACAAGAGAAATCCAAATTGATCTGCAGACCCCCCAAGAGCTGGGAGGGGCTTACGAGTTACTACTTCTGCTCTAATAAACGCATGCTGATCATTTCATTTAGAGATGCATGTAATGCTCGATATCGCCGCTATTAGTGCTCAAAAGCAGCAGCAGCTATTTTTGACATGATTCCACCAACTGAAGGAAGTATTCCTCTGAGTTTGGTGCATGCTGACATGATTTCACACTATTTCCGCAGATTCACGAGCGGCACATTCATGCTGCAAATCTCCTGTTCTGCACTCATCTGCAACATCCCAAAGGTGTTCTACTGGATTAAGATCTGGTGAATGGGGAGGCCTCAGAAGCCCAGCGAAGTCAATGTCGTGTCATGAAATCAATTTGAGACGACTTTTGATTTGAGACTTGGTGTGTCAGCATGCTGGAAGCGCCCATTAGGAGATGGCTTAATCATGGTCATGCAGAGGCCACTCTGATAGGCTGTGCCACTAAGACCATGGATTCTCCCAACACCATTACACCACCAGACTCATAGCCTGGACTACTGACACACGCACATGCAAGGCCGGTCGGTGGATGGATTCAAACTGGTGACGTCTGCTCTGAGCCGGCACATCGGTAGCCTCAGATGTATGTTCTCGGCTGCCGTGGTCTTCTGCTGATGTAGCCCGTCTGCCTCAAATTGAGAAGGGTTTTGGTTTATAAGATGCTCACAATAATAGCACTCGTCTGACCTCTCTCTCTACAATGCACATTCCCACAGGAGCATTTGGGGTTTTTTCCACTGACCTGTGTGGATTGCAGAGAATGTTCTGTTGAAATTCCCAGAAGTACTCAGAGCAGCCACTCTGGCACCAACGAGTCATTGAGACAGCAGCTCGCCTCCTGTTCTGGTGTAAACATTAACTGATGCTCCTGTATTCTGTATGTGCAGGATTTTATTCATCGTATTGATTGAACCATTATATGTGCTTCCTGTATATGCCTTTTCAAAACAAAACCAAAGTAGTAAAGTAACATTTCTTATTATGCTTATTGATATGCTTACGCTTAGACTTATTAATAGCACTTAATGGCACATCATAAGAATCTAGGATTTGTCCAGTCATTTGGTTTTAGGTTGAAAAAATAGGTAAACAGCAAATCAAAACCCCATTATAGTGTAATATTAGTGACCCAGGATAAATCCAAAATCAATTCAGTTCAATTCCGATTTATTTATGTAGTGCCAAATCACAACAGCAGTTGTCTCAAGGCTCAACTAAAATGAAAAACCCCCTGTAAGCAATCACTTGGCAACAGTGGGAAGGAAAAACTCCCTTTTAACAGGAAGAAACCTCCAACAGAAGCAGACTCAGGGAGGGTGAATGGAGGGAGGCAGGGCAAAAACACACACTGTGGATGAGAACCAGAGTTTAATAATAACAACTAATGATTTAATGCAGAGTGGTGTATAAAAAGCATACAGAGAGAAAAGTAGTGAATGAAGAAGAAACGCTGTATATACTGTATATCTACAAATATGCAATACGGCAGCAGCCAGCACTTTGAGTCTAACAAAGCCGATTAACTGTTAACTGTTAATTGCTCATTGTAAACTAGCTGTAGGTATAATGACATGTAACAAGCGTGAATGCTTGTCTGTCTGTATTAACCCTGTGATTACCCTGAATGAAGTTAAATACATGGAAAGTTTATAGCTGATTGACAAGCCACTGGATAGTTCTGTCCAATGATGTTAAAAGAACATTCAATTAAGTGAACATTTAGGGAGAACAATGGCTGTTGTGAAGTGAAAAGCACATTTTTCTGTATATTGATGTGCTGTATGTCTAGTTAGGATAATTGGTGATTCTAGGAATAAAAAAAATATAGATTTGATATAGAATTATAGATTTTCTGCACCAGTGGGATAATCACTGCTTGCTTGCTTACTGAGAGGTATTTGCTGTGTGTGCTTTCAAACAGAACCAAAAACTCCTCAGAAACATAGCTGGCATTCACTAACAGGAGACCCTCTCTCTCGTCACATGCCTTCACTTTATTTTACATTAGAGCAACATTAATTAACGGGGCTTTGTTTTTCTGCACACGCTGCCTCCACGGCCGAGACGCGGTACAAGACACTGCAAGCACAGGGATTCAGTGTGACTTGCAGAGAGAGAGAGGGGGAAAATACTGTGGAACATAGCTATGTCAGGGTGTATTATAGAAACCCAGAGCTGGAATGATGACGCACAGTATGAGAGACTGGCTCAATCACTGAATGTGATTGAAGTACCACGTGTGGCACTTCAAACTCTGCCTCTCTCGATGCATTGCCCACTCCTCATTTTACCTCCTCGGCCAACCCTAAGATGTATCAGGACCAGTCACCTGCTACCCACCGCACAGCTGGACCTCTGCGCCTGACACGCTGACAAAGAAAATATAATACTTTTTTTTTTTTGGCAGTAATATTGTGGCTATTTGGGAAATGTCATAACCTCTACTTCCTATTTGTATTCCAAGCGTGTGTCTGTGTGTGTGCGTGTGTGCATATGTTTATGCTGAATATATTAAAATGTGTTTGGATGCATGTGCTTATTTGCACAAGCTGTACAGTGTTTGGAAGCCTGAGCGCAGGTTGTTTTGTCGGCCTGTGTGTATTTATGTACTTTTCTCTGTGTGTGTGTGTTTCTACATGTGTGTGTGTGTGTGTGTGTGAGAGAGAGAGAGAGAGAGAGAGAGAGGGGTTAGTGAGAAGTCACTGAGTCAATGCATGACCTTGTCTAACCGACTGGGTATCAAACTCATGACAACTAAAACTTTTCCAGCCCTAAAGCCTATTTATACACCCATACAGGCCTCTTTGATGTCGGCACTTAAAAGCACCACTAACTCACCCTGGAGGGAGAGCCCGGCACATAGAGGATGCTGTGGATGTCTCAGACTGCCTGTGTATATATATGTGTGTGTGTGTGTGTGTGTGTCCGTCTGTGTGTGTGAGTGCACGCCAGCTTACATGTGAGAATGTGTGCGTATCTGTGTGTGTGCCATTTATGAATGTTTAGGTTCATGACAGCTAAACAGTTTCATATTTATTACCATTCCTCTGTTTCAGGTGAGGTGTTTTTGTTTTTTTCAATACGTCTAAACAGTCTCAGGATATTTTATTATTCACGTTTTGAACAATGGATCCAAATCTTACAGGCAACTTTCCCTATTGTTCAGTGGATATACTGTATCTGTGTATTCTTCAGTCAGCAACAACAGATCTGCGGGCTACGTCGCTCCTCATCGGCCTGCCTTACATACCACAGACTTGGGATGTCGTTGGCAGCACGCCATTTCAATTATCTTTCGCTCTCACTTTCTCCAGAGTAATCTTTTAATCTTACTGCTATCCACCAAAGTCTCAGCCCAGTCTTTGAAAATCACTTAGCATTTTTTCCCCTCTCTTTAATGTTCATCAAATATTGAATTCTTTTTTTCTTTTTTCAATCTGACTGTGTGTCTTGCAGCAGCAGCCTGTGCGGACGCCCGCTGCATGCTTCATAATAATAATAATAAGGATGATGATGATGATGATGATGTGGCTGGGGAGCAGCGCTTTGATGATCAGGTTCTGATGATTGTTTGTACACCACTCTTGTGCATGAACATTAGGTGTGCGTCCCCGCCAGTGGTTTTCACTGTTTTAATAACCAATCGGTGGCAGTTTTGTGCCTTGCAAATCTGGAAATGCATCACCAAAATGCACAGATGATGGTTTTATATATATTAATTTTAAGATGAATACTTCACCGCAGTCTCAGATCTTCACATTTGTTCAGCTACTAGTGGCTGTGATTTGACTGGATCAGGTAGTATCTCATTGTACTGCACCAGGGCTCATATCAGTGTGGCAGTAAGCCAAGTGGAACAAAGCATTGTATTGTCTCATACTCAGTGTAATCTGTCTTTTGAAACAAGGCATGCAAACTGTTAAGTGCAGGAGAAAAAAATTACATGTTTTGACACCGCGCCTCGACAGATGCTGCTTGTTAAGTTGTGGAGTATCACGGTGCTGCCACTGCTCGTTTGTTTGTTTCAGCCGCATTCGGATCAAGTCTAATTATCCTACAAACTATTTTGTTTGGGTCAGAATTTCAGGATTTTGAGTGACATGAGCTCTGAAACAGTATTTTTTTCTGAAAAACAATGATTTTAAGTAATTTCATTACAATTTTCCATGTAATTTTGATACAAAAATCCAAAGAAAAATATTACATTTAATGGAATCTGGTCAATGAAATTTACTTGATTGGTATATATTCAGTTTATGTTTCCATTTCTTCTGTTTAACTGATTCAGGGTAACACTGGGGGGACTGGAGAATATTCCAGCTGCCATAGGTTGGTACACCCTGAACAGGTCAGGGCTAACACAGAGAGACAGACACTCACATTCAAACCTATAGGCAATTTAGAATCAACAATTGACCTAACCCCACTAACTCCATGTCTGTGGCCTGTTGGAGGAAGTCGGAGTACCTGCGTGCAGACACGTGGAGAACATCAGGAGCTAGAGATGGTGGTTTTGAACCAAGGACCTTATTGCTGTTAGGCAACATTGCTACCCTCACTTTATACCAAGCAGATTTCAGATTCAGCTGCATTTTACTCAAAAGTATTTTTTGTGTGTATCTGGGTGTGGTTGTGGATGTGGTATACTGCACCTGTTGTCACAGTTGCTATATTTCTCTGCAGGAGTGGAAGTTAAACCAGTGGAAACCACTGGGGTTGTGCCAGAAATCAAGGTTTTCGCTGCTGTGAAATTTCTCTTTAATTGAATTCTAACTAGAAGAAACTGACACGTTAGAGATCATTCCCAGCTCTGAGGATCAAAAAAATACAGCTAACAAGGCACACGCATTAAAGAACACTGGCTTTCTTCACTTGACCTTGGCCTTTCTTTCACTGGAGCTCGATTGATCCTGGTTTGATGTTTGAATGAAGACGGCTGGTTCGGGGTAAAATAAAAATTCAGGTCCTGGCACCACTCCCACGCAGTCTGTCTCTTTGTCTGACTACCACTCTTTGCTTGGCTGCATCTGACCAAGTATCTGCCTGATTGCGCTCTCTCTCGCTCTGTCTGTCTGTCTTTCTTTCTGCCCATCAGATCAGTGTTACTCACAGCCAAAGAGGGAGGATGTGTGAAAAGCTCATGCAGAGAGAGCAACCCCAGGAAATGCCAGCCAACGAATCACTGAAACAAGGAAAGGGTGTCTGCGCATGTGTGTGTGTGTAAGACTGAATGTGTTTGTGTACATGAAAAGTTACACGTGTTCGTATGTGTGTGTTGCATGTCATTTCCTTCCTTCTAGTTTTCTACCTGTCTAATTCTCTTCACTTGAATGCACAAAACCTTTAGCCTGACAGTGTTACAATCCATGGCAGGAATATCAAAAAGCCCTGTTGTTTTACTTAAAACGGGACAGCTGTAAATATGCTGCCACATTCAGATGTGCGTACGCGTCAAAATGCGCGATGTTGCACACAGACTCGAATGGGCAAGAGGCCGCGTTTACATTGGCGTGTAACAGCGGCTCATGGAGTTTTAATGTTGCGTGCATACCTGGCTTAATATCACTGAAGTGGCTGTTTGAGTCGAGATGCACATGGGCAGCGTGAGGAACATGATGATGTAGTCATTTCGACACTTTAATCACAGATGATTCAACACTTAAAAGCTGTGAGAGATGAAATAGAAACGTGCCCTCTGCCAATGATATTAAGCATTAATGGATAAAAAACACTTCACACACACACACACACACACACACACATGTACACACACACTCTTGAGGGGCTACTGCAAGGAACAGTTGTGCAGCTTTATCAACCCTGTAATGGGAAGTGGTTTGTGGTATTAAAAAGGAATACGTGACTATGGCAAGCAAGTGGAGGCGGGTAGAGCGCTGGTCTGCAGGGAAAAGAGAGGAGGCAGGTCTCTTAAATCCCATTGACGACTACTGTGTAACACGATGCTGGTCTGGAGAGGACCGACCCTTGCCGGATACAGTCAATCACATAATAGAATTAATATAATAATGACACACAATAAGCAAAATGCAATTTTTTACTCTGCTGTGCTTCAATGTTGTGTTAAAATCCAAAACCTGACATCAGCCCCAAAAAATGAAAGGATACTAAGTTTATTAGATGCTGATACAATGTATACACTTTGAAAGCTTCAAATTAGTTATTAACATAGAAATTCAAGAATTCCTGTAATTACAGCCTATACAGTAGCTTGCACAAACCCATTTCCATATAAAAATCAACTCAACTCAAACTGAATATTTTCAAAATTTAAAGATCTAATAATATGCTATATCTACATTTTAATGAGTTAAAGTCCTTAGAAAGTAATGTCGGGTTTTTAATTTGAAGTAAGACACCTTCATTTCATTTCATCAAGATGAGATCACCTTGGGGAAATGACCCTTTGGAGTCTAGACGCTTGTTGGTGGTGGTGGAGAAGTCAGTGGAGACTTGGGTGAGGCTCTCTGAGGAAACGAAATGAGCTGGAGGTGTGGAGAAGGTGGGTCGCACAAATGAGAGTCTGAAAGGCAGAATGACAGAGCAGTACTGAGGCTGATTGGCTCATAGAAGGTGGCCAAGAACATTACCGCAGCTGAGTAACAACAACAGGATTGCGTTGAGAGCATGAGAAAGCTGAAGAGGCGTAAAGAATAAACTCACAGACCAAACCACGGAGGAATGGTAAAATTAATAAAATCTTCCTTATTGAACTTATACATAAGCCTTATCACTTTAGATATGGCAAGGAAAGCATTGAAGCTATACGTTGTAAATATAACACAAATGTTACATTAGATCATTACTCTTTACTTTGCCTAGCATAAAAGTTTTATGAGTGACTCCACATTTCATCAGCAGCAAGACGGTTTGAAATTCACTTCAAAGATCTTCCTTTTAAATGTGGGAAAAGCATCACTCCTATCTGTGCTAACACAGGTTTAGTCATCACGGTGACACATTCTACCATAACATATTCTAACATAATGCTAAATAAAGCACAACCTTAGCAGCTGAGCTGTTAGCTTTATGGATCGAGCACATAATAACTCAATATCATAGAAAATGCACATTATTTAAAAATATCCATCTATCCATTCATTCTCTACCGTTTATCCTTTTCAGGGTTGCGGGGGGGCTGGAGCCTATCCAAAGGGATATATATATATATATATACATATAAAACATCCAGACTTTACTTATGCAAACTTCACTAAAGCAGCAAGTCTGCAGACTACAGTAATGATGAGAAGCGTCACACAATAAAGAAAGCAAAGAAAGCGTAGTGAAATTATACTCTTTTGTGGGCCGTAATTAATCCACAAAGATAATCAGCTTCATTAACCGAAAAAGGGAGAAAACATCATGTGCTATCTTTGTGTAAATGGAATATTTTTAAAGAGAAAAAAGCCTCATCTCATGGTTATATCTCTACAAACATATCAGATGTTGAAAATAGGAAATGTTACAGTCTTTTAGAAATGCTCGGTTTTAATGTGATGCTAGCAACTATACAATGAAGTAATTATGTGGTCAAATCTTTTGACATGCATCTCATTATTGTGGCGTCTGAAATCTTTTTGAACTCGGAATTTCATTTCTCCACTGAAGTTTCTCTCATGCCTTGAACTTGAACTAACAGAGGAACTAAAATCAGGAAACAGATATTTTGTAACATGGACACTGTCGTGCAAAAGTCTTAAGCCGCCTCTCAGTTCTTTGTGCATTGCTAGCAAAATGGGAAATATATATAGCGATTTATTGAAACATGGGCAAACATACATGGGAATACAGTATATAAGGTAACAACTGGTTCAACTCTAGCTTGAAAGTCAATATTTGGTATGACCAACTTTATTCTTCAGCCCCGCCTCTCTAATTTAAGCTTTCCTGTAATTTCTTTACTAGTTTTTGGGAAAATTTCTTCAAGACATTTAAAGCTCTCCTTTGGATGTTGACTGCCTTCAAACTGACCCCTTACTACTTCAATAATCTTGAGTTTTGAGCTCTTTCAGGCTAATCCATGATTGATCATTTTACTGTTGTGTGTTTTTCTATTCAGATATGCTTTTTCTGCATATAGATGGCTGCAGATCTCTCGAGACCTTTTTGCTACATATTTTTGACAATGTGAACCAAACATTTAAAATTTGGATTCACTACCCCACAAGACTTGTTGCACTGATTTTTAGTCCAGTTCTTGTGTAATTTGGCGTATCTCAATCTTTCTGGTGAGGCTTCATCAAAGATCCAGTGGAGGCATCTTGCAGGTCCTGTGTAAGGTCTCAGCTTTTTACAATTTCTTAAGGGCAAGAATTTCAGATATTGTTCATGAGGTCTAGATAGTTTTTATATCACAAAACACTATTTTATGACTGTCAAGCTGTTTTATACTTTTTGTAGATTAAACTAAAGAAATGGACACAAAGTAACCAAGTCACTAAAGAAAAAATCTAAAATTGGTTCTTTGCTCTGTTATGTGTAAACATCCCTTGACACAATACTTGAGTTAGCTGCCTTTTTATGCTCGAACAATTCGTGGGCAGTGATGGGAATAACGGCGTTACAAGTAACGGAAAATAGAAGGAAATTGAAAATAGAAGGAAAACCTTGAAAGAAATCCCAGAGAACTATTGCTCAAGACCACAATTACAAAAAGGTCTGTCTGCTTGGAAGCAATATATAAAGAAATGAAGCATGTTCCCTCAACATGATCTGAGGGAAAAGTCGTTAGAGCACCAAAAATGGTCCAAAGCTGGACAAGGAAATGACATTTGAAGCACCTCCCATATTGTCTAAGACAGGTAAGACTGAGCATCCTTTGACCACGTTAGCAAGATGGGATGTCCTCCTGTACAGCCCTGGCTCACTGTTCAACACATATTCAAATGAAACAAATGCTTGTTTGAAGAATAATGAAAAATAGCTGCTGCAGGTTTATCCATCAAAGAGTGGCCAGAGGTAAAGACACAGGGTGGGTGCATGATTTCCGGCACTGCAATGAGCTTCAGCCATTGTGTTTGTGCATGTATAATTATGTGTGAATAATGCTGCTGAACCGTGTGGGGACCTCCCACTGTGGGACCCTGTGTTGCCAGTCCCTGTGCTTTCACATCTGGCAGGAGCTTTGAAGTGGCAGGTGGGCCATCTACATGCTACACACATGCACACTTCCACCGCCACGGTGGCAAAATAAGAGACAGAGATAGGCCTTTGTTGGCAACTACAAAGAACATACACATTGCTGTTTTGGTGTTCAGGGACAGATTTTGATACGGCGTAATCAAATTCACATATCTTATGTTACGAGAGGCTTCGAAAAACAACAGGAAACAGCCTGAAAACCCACATGGTTGTCAGGCACGAGTCATCTGGGATGAGCAATGACTCAAAAGTCTCACTCCTCACATGTGGAAGACATGATCTGATACAAATTCCTCTCGTGTGGTGCGTCAGAAATGAATTTCATATTTAAAAAAAAGAAGATGGGATTTACACAAATGCAGACACCCCCACACACACATGGAGAAGTGCCTTGAAATGATGTTGCAAGTGAGCAAAATTCACAGTAGAATAAGTCAAAGAAATTCAGAGGAGATGTTGTCAGTTATCTGGTTGCATTATTCCACACAGGCTATTTCCACACACAGCATGTGTGTCTCCTTTTAAGCTTTTCACCATCCATAAAGTTTGACTAAACTACTGGTCTCTCTGGGGATGGATGAATGTGATCCCCTAGAAGATTTTGCAAGATTATCTGTACATTTTGGAAAGAGTGCATCTTGTATTTTAATCCTCCAGTTCATTTAGCTTTGCAGCGGAAACAAAACGACTGCAGACAAACTTAGAACCTCCATTAAACCATGACTATTTCAAACAACCTCTGAACTTATTCATACAGACACCTAAAGTATCAAAAGTAAGAAAAAAAAGCATTGTTAAAATCAATCATAGAATTAAAAAAAAAAAAGATTGCTTTATTCACCTTTTTTTTAGCTCTTTGTAGCATATTTAATGTTTAATATACAGAGTTAAAAATCAAAAACTCCAACGGACTTTATTTTAAATGGTACATTTGCAGCTGCTAATTCACAAATCTAAAAAGCTTCAGTCTGGTTAAGATTACTTTATCTTTTACATTTTTATGGATAACTGTTAGCATCATATGCTTGTAATCTGGATGTTTACTGTTGTGGGGGTTCAGACAGCGTCCAGATAGTGTCAATAGTATGTTTGTGTTCTGCTAATCTGTCCAGTAAATGTCTTTGTGGTCTCCCAGGGTTAAAAGTAAAAGAGCTGCGGCATTCATGACAATTGAGGCAGCACAGGCAATGCTTTAATGAGATGATTAATATTTTCAGAAGACAAATAAACAAAAATCAATGTCTAGATTCAATTAGTGCAGCGGTTGCAGCGGTTGCACTTGAAGTCCCCCTGGGATTCAGATCCAACATTGACCCGACCATTTGCTGGTTATTTGGAGGGAGCAATGTGTGAACCAGTTTATCTTATAGAGCAGGAGATCTGCCATGACTGAGAGAAGGTGGTTCAGGGCAGATTTGAGTCAGTACACATCACCCTCAGTAACATCCTATTTTCTATCAATATCAGTTTTTTTGTTTGCTGCTGGTGTTGTTTCTCCGTCTGTTGATGTGTCCTCAAACTCCTCGCTCTCCTCACTCGCTGGATTTGGCCGTAAGCTACATTCTCTCTGAGCCACACTGGATGGAAGCTCCTGGTATGTGTTACAGTGTTTCTCACTAGTATGTTTTTATTTAGATGATGTCAGAAATGTATATACATTCATTGAAATATCAAAAGGCTCAAATATATACACACACTAACTATTAACTTCTTGTTAGTGATCATGATTGACTACAACTGGCATTTTCTTTTTGCCAGCATGAAAAAAATTTGTCTGACACACTTATCCAAGAGATTGACTGGCCAACTCTTGGATCAATGGAAAATGAATTGTAAGTTTACACAAGTTGCAAAGGTCTTTTGGAGCCATTATCTGCATATTCCAGAATCATCAATCAGTTCAAGCATTTGAACTTAAGTGCAAGTTATTCAGATGTGTCACCACTTTGCCAAGTTCTGGAAGAAGACCCAAACTGTCAGCCTCACATGAGAGGAAATTGGTTAACATGTTCAGACACAACCCAGGAACCACCAAGCTTCAAGCCTGCCAAAACACTGCTAAAGCACCAGAGTCGCTGTCCACAGAAAAGTGAGTTTCACATTGCGATGGAGTGACAGCAAGAAAGAAGCCCCTGCTTCAAAATGAACACCTTCAAACTCAACTGTAATTTGAAGCTTGTTTTGACCCAGGTCATAATTTTGTGTATTGTTTTTGCTCTTCCACACCTGATGGTGGTAATGTTCCAGGTGGACGACTGGTTGAAGATTGAATGGTGCTGGCTATAAATTTGACACATGTCAAGACCAGTGTGGCTCCGCCTACTTCCTGCTTCCAACCAGGCTGTGTGTTCAGTTATGTACTGTGTGTGTGATGAAGTTCCTGTGTCTAGAAGAACTAGAATAGTTATTTTTGTATATATTATAAATATTGTGAATAGACTCTTCTGTTGATTGATCTGGTCTGTAGGGGTGGGAAGCCTTTTTCCCCTGTTTAGGTTAGTGAGACAGGTAAGAGGCCTGTGTTTTCTTTTGGATTTTCATGAAAGGTAAGTTAGTTCTGCTTCCCTTCAAGAATGTTTTGTATCTTGTTTTGGCCGTGCTCATCCTGATGTTTCCCAAATTCAAAGATAAATAAAATATTTTGTTGTGAAACTGCAAACTTTGTGGCGGCATTGGTCCTTCATTGGGAGCAGGGGAGTCATTTTTGTGTTGGGCTCTGGTTTTCCTGAGGCCGCTCAAAGGGGACAAATGTGTTTTGGAGAAAAGTGTTATGATCAGAAGAGACCAATAGTGAGCTATTTAAACACAATGAAAATAGGTTTGTTTGGCAGAGTAAAGGCAAGGCTTTCAAACCTGGGAGCACTGTAACAGCTGTCAAGCATGGTGGTAGCAGCATCATGCTCCTGGGCAGTTTTGCTCCCAGTAATACTGGTGCATTGCACAATGTGGATAAACAGAGAGAACCACTTGGATCTGACCTCAGATCAACAGCTAGAAAGTTAAAACTTGGACACAATTATGTAAGGATGTCATGTAAGGATAACTTAATGATAGGCTCAATCCTATTTAAAAAGCTATGAATAGCTTGTTGCTTCGACTCTGATCCAGACCAAACCAACCAAATACACTGTTACTGTCTGTTATGCAAGTAAAAAAGCATCAGAAGCTCATAAAAATGTTGAATGTTGATCAAATGTCTGTGGAAACACAGAGATGTTAGATATAAATAACATTAATCACATCTGTTCAATGATATTTGTAATTTATCTGACACACAGGGCTCGAACTGTTAACCTATCTTTTTAAAAGCTCTCAATAAATGTGTGTAACGTTCAGAAAAACCAAGTTATTAACGAGACTACTTGCACCAATGTCACACTGCACACTTACTTGCACTCTGTATGTAGGTGCCAGCTACCACTGACATGACACACAAGACTGTCCAGCACTGTTACTTTGCCCTATTTGACTGCGTGTCATGTACAGTGCTGGGTGCAAGACGTTACAAAGGGACTCGCTTTACACTCATACACAAATTTGAAGTGCTTTATTCATGGTGTCAACCTCTTTATTCTCTTCCTATTGATCTCAAAGAATATAATTGCCTTCAGCAGCTTACTGGCCATTAGACTGATTGTCCTGCGCCCTTGTTTTATATGCACACTACATTTCAGGAAATGCTGTGCTTTACTAGGCTGGAGAAAAGAGGAACGGTGGAGAAAGTCCAACGCATTTTTCCGTTGCAAAGCAACAGGTTTTCAGACAAGCTAACTGTGTAGTTGGCAACATTTTCATTTTTTCAATTATTACAAATTCAATTAAACCGCAGCATCAATACATGTTTTATTTTTTCCCAGCTAGTTTGTGTTTTTTGATTCAGTGCCCACTTCTTTATAAAAGAAAACTACACGTCTGTGTTTCCTGGCCACCTGCCCGAGTGTACCCTGCCTCTCATATAGTGTCAACAGCTCTCACACAGTGTTACCTCCAACCCTGTGTTGGATAAGTGGTTACGAAAATGGATAAATGGCTGGATGGATGTATTATAAATACTATTTGCAAATACTATTTGCATCTGTCTTTGATAATTATGTTGTGTAATCCTACAGCATCCAATGAAAAACAAAATGATCATGAATCACAGAATCTGAGCTGCCTTGTACAGTTCAGGCTGGGGGTGGAGGCTTCATAGGTTTCAGGATATTTTCTTGGCAGATAAAGGCCTTAATACGAACTTGGCCGTGTTTAATAATCCCAGCCTGACAATGGACTGAGTGAAAATTCTGGTGCTGTATTTGAATCAAATCTGCCAAACTACACATCGTTTTCAAGTGCAGGTTACACATTTCATGTGTAAATCATTTAAAGCAGGGGCCAAAGAAATTATTTACAGCTGCTATTGTCACTAAAACTGAGTCTTTAAAAAAATAATTGAGGTACCTATTTACATGTTATACTATGTAATCTACTTCACTTCAGTAAGCAGGGCTACAAACACTTGTGATGCAGATCTTTCAGATGCAGATCAAGGCACCTTCTGACCTCTTTATGACCTCTGATCCTTACCCATGCTGTAAATGATAACTCCTTTGCTGTTTTACTATTTCACCATTTTGGATGCCCACCACAATCTTTCATTGACCTGAAGATGCCTTGTCTCTGTAGGATGCAGACGTGGTGGGAACACAGGGAGTTTCAACATTGTCCCACTTGAACTTTGTCATTCATGTCCCATAGTAAATACACTCTGACTGAATGATATTTGGGGTAGTTTTGCTGCTAAATTTTGCTGTAGCAAATGAATAATTCATTAACTAGTACTTCTGTCTGAATACACCACTGATTTTGAGACACCGCAGGAAAGGTTGTTCCTTATTTTGTTCTAAGAGTGCTTATGCAGCAAAAAGGGACTTTCTTACCTCTCGCTCCTATAGGTGCACATACCTGTTGAATCACTCCATATTGCAAGTTATATTCACCAATATAAAAAACAAAATACTTCCAAGTGGTTTAACACTATGGTTGTTGCTTAGCATAAGCATCTTTGTGGACACAGTGTGTGATTTAAGTTTGGTTATACTGTAGGAAAGGCCACTGCAGCTAGCATATCTCAGTCCACAAAAGGGAACCCTTGAGTCTGCATCATGTAGCAACTTTGTAATGCTAATGCACTGCTGAATCAATGTAATGCAGAATGCGGGCACTTCTGGGATCCTAGCCAGCATTAGAGAGTTGTTAGTAATAAAATAGTCACTGATCCTAGGGTTATAGGGGAATCCTGATCCCGAAGAGACAGAACAGTCAAAGAAAACCCTCTCAGAAACTGTGATCCGGATTTAAAAATAACCACAGTCTAATTAGTTTTCTGCTTTGTGTGCGTGTGTACATGCATGTGAGGGCAGGATGGGGCTGCAGCGACAGAGTAATTAAGAGAAACAAGTCTTTGATCTTAATGAGGTTTTTCTAGTCTTGTCAGAGTGCGAGGCTGTGAATACATGTGAGGGGCTGTTTGTGTTCATACTTTTACTCTGCAAAAAAAAGAGGAGAACTCTCCTAAAATAACCCCTCTGAAATGAAAAGTAAACTCAAATTCCATTTGAAACAGCAGGGAAGTTTTATCTCCATCTGTGCCGGTGACTCTCTTTTTTCACTCTCTTTTTTTTGGTCGAGGAGTACATGTCACTTCTTTGAAATAACAGATTTAGGTCATTCTAGGAGAAAAAAAAAACTCCTTCAGTGAAGGCTTCCTCTCAACTTCATGACTAATTGACTGGAAGATAATTTGAATGCTGAACAGTGGCAGCAGGAGTCCACTCCATTCAGCGGTGAGATTGATGCATCTAAACAACACCAACAAACATGGCCCCGCAATCACTCTAGAGGGGGTGCTCCGCTGAGAACATCATTACCGACTCTGCGTTGTCTGCGGAATCAAAGCAGCTTCCCTCGGCTTTGATAGAAAAAGCCTGACGCCGACCAGAGTGGGAGTGTGCTGCTGCACCCGGATGGGAATCGCCCAATGACACACCAAGATTTTCTGGTCAAATGAAAATTTAAAAAAAGAAAAACAAAGGATTAGAACAGAGAAATGGTGACTGCCTGCTGTTTGAAGCCATGCGATAAGCAAGGCAAATAGAACAGAATAACAAAGGAAATATACCGTGCAAGCTGAATAAAGTCTGACTGTGTAGTAAAACTGAAGCAAACATAATTAGTTCAAGTTCGGCATCACTTATCCAGAAAGTGACGCAAGTTCTCACAACACGGTCACAGAGCTCTATTGTGGCAAAAGGAAGATTTTCTTCACAAGTAACAATGACAGGACAAAAAAGCTCACCACAACTCGAGAAAAAAAAGAAAGAAATCATTGCACATCAATTCAAATCAATTCAATTCAGATTTTTCTATATAGCACCAAATAACAACACTTGCGTCAAGGTTATAATGTAAGGTAAAGATGCTACAGTAATACAAAGAAAACAGAGAAAACCTCAACAATCATATTCCCCCTTATGAGCATGCCGTTGGCGACAGTGGGAAGGAAAAACTCCCTTTTAACAGGAAGAAACGTCCAGCAGAACCAGGCTCAGGGAGGGGCGGCCATCTGTCGTCTGGGGTGAGCAGATGAAGACAGGAAAAAGACATGCTGTGGAAAAGAGCAGCAGATTATTAATAATAAATAATAGGGGTCTGCGAACACATAGTGATTGAAAAGGGTGATTAAACGTATGTAGTCTGTATGCAGTCTATCTGTAATAATTGCAATGATAATAATCTGACCAGTTAAATGGGCTTAAATAGGACTTTTTGAAATAGAAGGAACCTTGTCTGATAGCCGGGGCACTTTTTGGGGTTTTATCCACTCTACTTTTCATTTTTCCCCTAATCATTACAGCCCAGACTCTGACTCCAAATGACATAGCAACCCAAGATAATTTGGCATATGAAGGATAGATCCATCTTCAATCATTGAGGAATAGTTTTAGGCTAATATAGCCAATCTTTCATTGGGAAAAATAGGAAGCTTATTGATTGCATATTGACTGATTTCAAATGAATTTTATATGAGAAATGTGTTGATTGAGTGTAATAGTATCAGTATAGTGATTCAGTATGCCTAATAACCCACACTATAAGTAGATATAAGAAGTATAATCAAGGCTTTATGAAAGCTACCACCAATAATGCACACGAGTAGATGGTTGCCACTTCCTGAGCCTGGTTCTGCTGGAGGTTTCTTTCTTTTAAAAGGGAGTTTTTCCTTCCTACTGTTGCCAAATCCTTGCTCAAAGGTGGTTGTATGATCGTTGGGGGGGTTTCCTTTATTATTGTAGGGTCTTTACCTTACAATATAAAGTAACACGATGCAATTAGGCACTATAGAAATGAATTGAAGTAACCAGTTTCACAGAACAACTTCCAGCAACCTCTCGCAACCATTCAGGGAATATTTATCTTTATCTAGCAACTAATGCTTGCCAGGCAGTTGGTAACTGGGATCGAGGCCTGTGTGACAGGGGCCTTCATCAACTGAAGGCTCCTGTCACAACAACTTTACACATAACTTTTTGAATGTCCTGTTTAATCCATCATCATGCATGGATTAATACAAGGCCCCTTCAGTCTTAAGAAGCTCAACTGTTATGACTGCAGCTCTTGAAGCACACTCATGGTCTCAGAGTTCACTGTATGTGGCTGAATTAGACCAGAACACCTGAAACACGTGTCTTCAATCAGCACTGAAGCGCAAACATCAGCTCCATTACTGATTTGTTCCTTGCTCCACTGGAAGAGCTTAGTTCCAAGAAAAGATAGTAAAATTGACAGTAATATACTTTAAACCAAGAAACTGAGATAGGAAAGCACGCAAGAAACACCATGTAGTGGAGAGATGCGGCTTTAGCCAATTCCACCGTCCACATTAGCAAGGATAAAAGCTACATCGACTGCTGGGCTGAAACGCTGCATCAGACCAGCATGTGTGTTTGACAAGGAGGGAAAAAACAACAGGCAGCATCAGATATAGCGCTGTGCATGACTCACACACTCATTGTTTGGCCACATGCAGGTTCTTATAGAGAGGAGGCAACCAGGAGGCATTCCTTCACCTGCATCGAGCAGCATGTTTCCTTGTTAATGATACTTTACCTAAGGCAGGAGAGCGCACTGCTGAGGAAAGCAAGAGGCTCGTAAGTATGAGTCAAAAACAGTTTAAACTTGAAGTTTTGATTCCGCTCAATAAGACTATGACTCGTGCTTTTTGTTAGGACAAATAACAATCAAGTCATAATATTGGCAATGCGATGATGTGGAAAGGCTTCACTGACTTATGGGAAATTATCAGCTGAATCTGCAGCTGCACTCATCTTTTTGGAGGAATGCACTTCTAGCTGCTCCTCGTTACTTAGCTGTACGGCCCTCAAATGTATTGTAGAGTGATGCAACAACAGCAGTTTCCTTGGCTGATTGGCTATGTGTTATCCAGATGTCTATAAGAGGGTTTCAGAGTGATAAGAATCAGCCTCACATGCATCTGATGCTGTGCCGATCCACCACAGCCTGACATTCAAGCAATCGTAAAGAAAAAAAAGTGCAAGGGGAAACACGAGCAAAATGTTGCTAACCCAGAACCTAACCTAGTGAACTAATCAGCTGTTAGATCAAGCAAGCTCATGTCACAGGCCTAAATGCTGCATGTGTTGGAAAGGCAGAAGGACGATAGGCACTGTGGCATCCAGAGGACCTGTCAAATAAGCTCACAGTGTTTGCACACAAGGCACAAATTGCTAGTACCTTTGTGTTAGCATGTCTCCTGAATTGCAGGTGAGTGCAAACATAGATGCGATGGGAATGGTGAGCTGTGTTCACAGAAAGTAGGGAATGGTTATTTCTTTCAAATTTACTGCACATAATGACCAAAAATGTGAAGATAATGTGCATATTTCAGGCCTCCTACTTTTTCATACCCTCTCCCATGCAAGCTTAGAATTGAAAATTGTTGCAGAAGGATGCATGAAAAGATACGTTTGATGATTTTTTTTTCTTTCTTTTTCCCGCAGATAATTGAATCACATTACTCCCAACACTGGTTAACACAAAAACTGACTGAGCGCTGTAATCTCTTCAAACTTGATTTCTTTTACAGATTCACCCTTTATTCTAAAAGCTCTTGCTTTGTATTTTACATGGTACTAACATTTATTAAAGCAAAACCCAGATGCTAGTGGGATAACTTTCCTAGACGGCAAAGCTATCCAGTCAAATATGTATTTAAACCTACCAATGTGTACAATATATCGCTTTTGTAATGTCTCTAAGTCAACCGCTGCCTTACTGGATTCAGATTGCCTTCACAAAGATTCCCAGAAACCCATTACTGTTAGTAATTTTAGCTCATTATCATCAGCCTCACTGTTTACTCTTCCTTCTCCCACAGCTGTATCAGAGCTGTATGAAGTTACTGCTAATGAAAACAAATATTTCCAACTGCTTCACAATGCTTAATTCACATGGATAAAAAAGAAGTCAGACTGAAGGAGTGACAGAGAAAATAAACACATCTGTCATCCAGGTTAACACTGACAGGAATCATTCATTTAAAAGGAAGAAGAAGCAGCCACTGTGAGGTTCTGATGATGAGCTGCACCCCTCCAAACCCATGGGTGTACCCGATATCCCCGTGTTAGTGTCGTTCCTGCATCATCATGATAATGTTGGTACTGGATCAACATTGCAACTGGAAAAAGTTTTCCTATTCTGGAACAAATTGTAAGTACTTCAAGTGCTTTCTTAATTCTTAATTAATTTATGAAATATAACAAATATATTTCAATAACAAGAGATCATTTGGAAGAACTGAACATGATTTATTGAGACAGAGAAATAAATCAATGTATTTAGCAGTTAGACTCCTATGAGCCATCCTGACCCGTACTGATGTAAGCACCGGTATTGGTATTGGCAATACTGGCCCCGTAATTACTCGGTATCAGATCAATGCCAAATTTTGCAGATTTGCACAGCACTACTAGTTGATTGATGGGTCTGTGATTTGATTTATGAAAGGATCCCCCCCCACTTGAAGTCTAGATGCTGGTAGTGGTGAAGATCAAGACTGAGGCTTGGATGAAGCTCTGAGGGAATTGAGTGATTGTTATTTCCACAATAAATAGTTAACGCAACAAAACACATCATTCAGCTTTTCATGTATTTTGAAACCGGGTTATTTTGGAGACCTGGCACGTAAACGCTCCTGTCTCTAAAGCACGTTGGGCAGCTTCTGTTGTTTAAATGTGCTATAGGATATAAATAAAGTAGATATGACAGTCAACACAAAAAGGTTCAGATATTTTTCATACTGTTTGAGGTGTATTTTTTCATTTCATTTCTATTTATTTAACACAATTCAGTGCGCTACACACTGAACTTAGAGATAGAAACAAAGTATCGATCCTATCTCGTTAGTACTGATCAGTGTTGGTCAAGTTACTTGAAAAAAGTAATCAGTTACTAATTACTGATTACCTCCCCCCAAAAGTAATCCCGTTACTTTACTGATTACTTATTTTCAAAAGTAATTAGTTAGTTACTTTTTTAAAATATGATACACAGCCTAAATAGGTAATAAAGCAATAGATCTTTCAGCCCAATTCTACTTTTTCTGCATAATCCATCATATAAAAGTCTCTTTTTAAAACTGGTTTTATTAGTTTTAATCTTTTAACTTTATGCATCAAGCAAAAATTAAATTATATGCAACATTCACTGACTGGAAGAAGTTTGTTTAAATTTAAACCTATTTTCTGCATATTCCAGCATATAAAATAAAATCGTTTTTTGTGTTTACATTCACTCTTTCAAATAGATGCAAGTAAAAATAAATAAAATCAAAGACTCAGTGGCACTAAGTCTTGATGCTCTTAAATCTATTTTCACCTGTTTAGCAGGAGTGGGGCGGGTGGAGGTTTGCCCTGGTGCAGGTGTGCCGCAGTGGTCATGTCAGTGGAAGGATCCGGGAGTTTCTCTCTGAATTTCACATTCCCATGGCAGCGTACTCGGTGCTTGCTCAGAAGTTTAGGGGTTTTTTTCACTGTGAAAAGAAGTTTTCTTCCCACGCTAATGTTTTTGTCACTTTTTACGGAATCCAACTCAAAGTAAGGTCAGTATAGGTCATTGTCATGAGACACTCTCGCAAACAAAATCACGGTTTAGTAACGCAGTAACGGAGCATGCATACGGGAAAGTAACAGTAATCTAATTACCTTTTTTGCAATAGTAATCCCTTACTTTACTCGTTACTTGAAAAAAGTAATCGGAATACAGTAGTGCGTTACTTGTAACGCATTATTGCCCATCTCTGGTACTGATCTTATACCAATACTGGCATTGGTATCGTACTGTTGATATTTGGGTCATTCCAACAACATTAGAGGCTTGTGTAGAGCCTCTATACACTGTTGCTGTGTGCAAAACTGCTGCAGCACGCGGTCACAGTTGTTCAAGGATGGGAAGTGAAAAGGCCAATTATCGATTGACTTTTTTATTAAAGCTACATGAGCTGCTGCTCAGCTGCGTGTGCTCCTGACAGAATAGATGCTGAAAGGCTGTCATAGTAAGCCAGACATGCTGCAGATCAGTCAGGAAAGAATTCTTAATAAAGGTTTCCCATTGCCCACAGATAAGGTAAATCAGTCAGGATGGGTTAGATCTATCCAACTGTGACCCTGCTTTTGACTCAGAACTGCTGTGAAATATAGTCTGATGTTCTGGATAAGGCAGCAGTTTCAACAAAGTCCTCTCACACTCACACAGAGCAACTTCTGCAAACTGCTTAAACACATAAACATACTCTGTGAAATGCAGAGATGTCACTGAGCGAATGAACAAATGTTTCTCACTTCCTGAAAGCTTGACCTTTTTAGAGAGCGTTCTGCTTTCTGTTTGCGGGACACCGACGATAGGTGTCTTAATCAAAACCGGGAGCATTTGGTCCGGGCTGCTTCTGACAGCTTCAGACAGTTTCTCATTACTGAGCTGGCATTTAGCATTTAGTCATTTTAACATTCAGTTCCACTCTCGTCTGCTGAGTCAGAGCACAGTCTGTGCCCTGCTACTCCAAAACACACCCAAACACACTCTACAGGGGACACTAACAAGGCTTGAAAACACTTAATGGAACGGTAAAAGCTGACTAATACACTGATTAAGGGTGATGAAAGGGGGCTACACACACATGTGAAGTCCGACTTACGAAGTGATGGAAGCTGTTTTTTTGTTGTTTTTTTGCTTGGTTTGTTCATTTTTTGGATCATTTGCCCAGCTAATTTGTTGTTTTGGCCGCTTGTGGATCTCCTGGGTTTTAATATTCACACACACACACACACTCACACACACACACAGTGATTTTTTTTCTTTTACTGCTGTGAAAAATTTCATTACATTCCTCCCATAAACCCCGCACTCACACTGCAAGCTACATGATCAACAAGTCACTGGAATAACTATTCATTTCCTGCAGAGCTGAGTAACCAAACTTGGCCGTTGGGCAGATGATAAACAAAGTTGTCAAAATCCAAACAAAAACTTATCCACAACGGAACTTCTCTGAATCAGCGTACCGTCGGCAGTCAATCAGTTCCTTACATTTCTTTGTACCCCCATCATTGTGGTTTTGTTTCACGAACAATGGTTTGTGCAAAATGGAGTAGAAACTGATTACGGCCATTCAAAGCCTCCCGGTCCTCTGCTGCTTTTGATTTGAAAGGCTACGGGAATAAAATGATGTTTGGAGAATGCCTGCATCAATCACTGAGGTCAACATTAAAGGACGACTGCAGCCTGATTGGAAATGTTTGCCCATTTCCTATTTTGTCCTTCAGCTTTGCATCATATGGACAGTTTTTTGTGCCTTGCTATGCGCCACATTTTACAGAGGCTCTCAAAGTAGTAATTTCTGAATTGTAAACTATCATGAGCTGTTACTTAATTCTGACTGCACACAGTAAATCACTTGTTTCAGGTGATTTTTCAGTGGCTTTGGTTTGTAGTTTGATAGCATACTTATTTTACATTAAACATGTGACAGAGTTCTCTTTGGCTTCTGTGGCGCTGACAAGTCCGACAAAGTGTAAGCAAGTGACACAGAGACACCCACTGAATGGTAACACATTCATACATATGTTAAAGCCTCATCAGATGTTCAAACAGTGAAAACGCGCCGATCGTTTTCTCAGGTAAAACACAAGCAGAGAGATAAATGGCACCTGTGCTCGGTGTTGGACATAACCAGGCTTCAATGCATAAGATGGCTTGATAAAAGCTAAAGCCCACTTAGTGATAATGGGTATCTCAGTGACTGGTTCGCAAATATCTGATTGTGACATTGCTGCACTTACTAATGCACAGCTCAGGGTATGAAGCAATAAGCTTGATGGATAAAATCTGCTCCTTCAGTAAATCTAAATCACACGTGAAAAGTTGGAACGCTGTGAAAAATTAAAGAAAACCAAAATGAAGTGGTTGCCAAATCAAGGAAAAGATATCACATGTTTAAACTACGACATTTTACTATTGCATGAAGACTTTTTAGTTTATTTAGTTTATGCTAAACTGAAACTGAAAAATATTAAATCACAGGTTTATTAAGTCAAATATTTCATCTTTTAAGGAAAATCTGCCAAATAACTTCAGTCAGTTTTCAGCTGACCACAGAACAATTTTTCACTTTGCCTCAGTCCATTTAAAATGAACTGTGTCCTAGTGACGACACAGTGGTGGTGTTTCTATAGTGTTCACACATGGCATGATAGCCTTTGCATGATAGAGCTTCAACCTGGATTTGTGGAGGGCATGGTGAGCTGAAGGGGCCGAAGTTCGCGGGCATCCGGTATTGATTTTTGGCTTTGTCCCTCACGCACAGAGATTTCTCCAGATTCTGTGACTCTTTGAATGATATTATGTACTGTAGATGATGAGATATCGAAAATCCTTTACAATTTTACATATTTTATGTAAAATTCTTTCACAAATTGTAAAAGCTGGTTTGGTTTTTTACTGATATGTGAATCTTTACCCATCTTTACTTCTTAGACTTAACTCTGTCTCTTTAAAATGCAATTTTTATAATGAGTCATGTTACTGACCTGTTCCCAGTTAACGTAATTACCCTGTAACAGTAACTTTGTCCACTTTGCAGTGATATAGTTATGATATAGTTCGTCAAATATGTGGGAGGAAAGAAATTTCACAATGTTATTGGCTTGTTGCAATGGTGGCATCCTATTACAATAACACACTGTTCAGTGAGCTTTTTAGGACCCAACCTTTCACAACAGTTTGTAAAGGCGGACTGCATGGCTAGGTGTTTGATTTTATACATCTGTAGCAATGGCACTGAAATTTTCTCTCTGAGAAATTGTATTTATTTTTATTTTTTAAGTTATCATCATACATGGGTTTTGAGTTGGTCTAAAATGCAGCCAGATTCGTACTCGTGCCATGGAGTTATTCTCAACTGGAGTCTTTAGTTTATCAGATCGATAAACTCTAAAGCTTAAAGCTGGAGCAGTGCGGTGTGAAAGTTCTGGCGATGGACTGAGAGATTTATAGGGTGTGTTAGCCTTTTGTTCCACAAACCTGAAACACTGTTGTATGTGTGATCTGGGGTTCACTGTTCAGCGCTGTCTTTTTTTATTTTTTATTTTTGTCATGGACAGTGGAGAGAAGACAGCAAACCAGAGGAGACAGAACAGGGAGAAGTCACTCTGTAAGTGGCCTCAGGGTAGATTTGAGCCAGGCCCTCTGCAAAAGCCATCTGTTTAACCCAGTGAGCTACATTGTTGCCTAACAGTAACCTTCATCAACCACAGCTACTTTGTGACTAACGAAAAGATTTTTATGCCATCATAACTTCTGAGTTTAATGGAGACAGATGAAACACTCTCTTGAAATGTAATCTTTTTAAGATTTATACCTATTAATCTCAATAAGTCCAACAGTGTTGTATCATCACTGTCCATTTATGAGCTAACTATTGACTTGTCACATTTAATGTGGCAATGCAGAGATTTATTGGTAATTGTGCAGTTACAGGCTGTAGAAAACACAAACATTAAATAAACAATAATCAAGTTTTTTCCAATAAATCACTGTCCTTTCTGATGTAATCATGTAAGGCCTGAAAACATCATACAACAACACAGTGATGAGATTTATATTCCAGAACACCCATAATAACATTGTTAGTATCCTGACTGTCAAATATGGATTTACTAAACATACAGCAGTCTAGCAAGTAGTTAATAACTGTTCTTACCCAGTTATAACTGTAGATGTTCATTTTCTGTAGGCACTCTTTTAGTGCTCAGAGTACTAAAAAGAAAAAAAAATCAATTCAAACATTTTCATTTCCCTTACAGTAGTCAGAAAAATAGATGTCCCTCCAAGACAAGGTCAAGAATAGACCCTGAACTGCAATCTGATAGCAGTCTTTTCACACAGCTATGCAAAATGCCACACTGATCTTTAACTCGCCTTTAAAATGCTTTCCCCCCCCCTCCTTTTTTTCTACCACTACCATCACACTGCAGCATCTTCTGTCTCCTGTGGCATGCCAGCGGAGATGAAAACATGTGCAAATATAGCCCGTCCAATACGCCACTACTGAGTTGTTTCTGCTCCCAAATCTCATAGTGACTCACTTCAGGAAGAGCAATCCTTGCCGCGCTGTGGTTGGTAACCCATGCCTCTCTCAGGTGCAATACTTTGTAAAAATCCCACAGCACCAAGGCTGTCTACTTACCAGGTAATGGGACTTTTAAATGACTACCACAAGCTACCTGTACAGCACACCCCTGCTGCTACACAACACATTATCAGGAGATTATCCCCTGGCATACTGCGAGTCCTTATCTTTGCGTTGCAGTTGGGATTATTTTTTTGCTTGGCTATTTGGAGGCACCAGTAGGGGACTCGGTGATGTAATGAATGCACAACCCCCATCAAATTAAAATGACTGGACACCTACTGGAACTCCATATTATCAAATTACTCTGCAGTGTGTGCAAGTCAGCTGCAATACCACATTTAAAATGATGTATTTATGAAGGTCAGATTAATTTCTTTGGTAACCACAGCACATAACTCGGAGAACCTGCACAGCACAAGCAGTGCTACATTTCTGAGCCAAGATTGCCTCTGCCATGGCAGCGCATCAGGCAGCACAGGTGACACGAGAGACTTCCAGTCAATTTCCACAGCAGCAACAGTTCCAATGCAGCCGAACACACATTGAATGAGCTTGATCCGAAATGACTGGTTGAACAGTTTGAAACCAATATGCATAACGCCACGCAGGAGAATTAGTATATTTATCAACCTCCGAGTGCACGTGTGCAGTCTTGTGTGTATTTCTGTGTGTACTGCGTAGAGGGTTTCTTGACTCCCAACAGATGTCATTATTTTCCACTTGCAAGCTCTCATCTCAGTGTGAGTGCCGAGGCATTTTTTATTATTCTGTCTGTGTTATTTTGTGCGCACATGCACACGCCGATGGGTGTGTGGCACGGGGAGGGGAGGCATGCATCCCTGTGTGTGTGTGCTCATGTGTGGGAGTCTGCCTCGTGAATTTTTGTCTCCGGAAAAGTTGAACTTTCTTGCGCTTTCAGGTTAGGAAAGGAAGTGAGGAAAATTCCCTGCAACAAAGGAGGCACGGTGCATCAAGTGTCACAGTGTCAGCGGAGTTGGTTTCAAGTTAGTGGCACAAATACAATCTTTCATCTCGTTCAGCGGGAAGCGTTTGAATTAACTCCGTATGTGGCATGACTGTCTATCAGGCTGCCAGGCACAAGGCTCATGTGTTGGAGAGCGGGAAGGGATTCGCCCTGGAGAGGAAGGAGATGACACGATCAATTACATCAGCATAGAGCTCACAGAAGGCGTTAAACTGTGAATACCGCACATGGATGAAGGCAGCCAAATGGCTCCGTGTTGCTATCAGCACCATGGACAGCGCTATCTGAGCAGCAATCCTAGTGCAACCAGCACCCTGACAACTGTGGCGCTATTTTATTTCTCAACATTCAGCATTTGGCTCATTTTTGAGCTATTAGTGTAAGTTGTATAATTAAAGGGATGTTTATGGAATGAATCTGGGGTATTTGCTGGTAAACCAGTGTCCACACTTGACCAAGGCCGGTGCCGAGTTGCTGTTCCTGCGAGTCAAATGATGTGAATCTGCAAGACGGAGGCAGCAGGAGGTTGACAGCAGTGAAACAGGTCAAAGGCCTTAACCTTAACTTCAAATTAAAAATAAAAAGTCAAACGGACACTTTATTATGATGGTTTCTGTTATACGCCATAATGGCAAAAGTATTTGCTCACAATTCACAAGGCTGGTGTCAGCCCACCCTTTGCAGCTATAGACAAGGTTTACAAGTGTGTTTATGGGAATTTTTGATTGTTCTTCCATTTGTGAGATAAGACACTGATGTTGGAGGAGTAGGCCTGGCTCACAGTCTCCACTGTAATTCATCCCAAAGGTGTTGAGGTCAGGACTCTGTGCAGGCCAGTCAGGTTCTTTAAAACAAAACACACTTATACATGCATAGTCATGTTGGAACGGGAAGGAGCCATCACCAACTGTTCCTATGAAGTTGGAAGTGTGCAATTGTGTGCAAAATGTTTGACGATCGTCAATTTACGTCTTTATTGATGTATATTGAGTAAAAGTCACCGTTAAGAGTACAGGGGAGGTCATCAAATGTCGTCTTCATGGGGAAAAGAGAAACATGCATATATACATACATGTACTCAGGATACTTTACACACTTATATGTTTCAAGATTCTGACACAAATGTAGGGCTTACCCAGACATTTTGCATTATTGTGACTTATTATTCCTAACAGCCTATCTGTCCGCTCTTACTGGAACAAGCATTTGTATTTCAGCCTGAATAACAGCATAGTTTATACCAGACCAATTAAATCAAATAAAACTCAGTGTCTCTCCAGTCGTTTCAGTTAATGCCAAATCAAATTGATTTGGTTCTCTGCTATTCACAGCCTATTTGTGGGTGGGCTGGCAAGGATCATGATCTCGGTCTATTAAAACACACAGCTGTCCACAGGAGTTTTGAACATATCACAAAGCATTTCACATTACCTGTCTTTGAATTTCCCGGGGGCACAGCGACTTATTTTTGTAGTGATTATGATGATCAAAATTTCACTCTCAATTAAAGTGGCGCTTGGCAGGTTGTGCATGCTTTTTATATATTTCTGCAAAATTATGACCTAAAACATCATCAAAATTCCACACAAGTCTTGAACAAGGGAAGCATGTGAACCTCTTTGATTAGCAGTTAATGTTAAGTTGAATTTAGTCTAGTGTTAAAGGGGAGATTGGACTCCACCAATCCACAGTCAGAGGGATGGCGTACAAATTTGGACCATTGTTACCCTCCCCAGGAGTCATTGGCCAAAGAAGATTGCCTCAAGAGAAAGGCGTTCAGTAGACTGAGAGGTAAAAAGGAAACCTGGGAAATGTCCAAATGACTAACTAAATGACTTTCTCACATTCACTGCTGTTCATGATTCCATCATCAGGAGAATAGTGAACAACAATGATGTGCAGGAACGCAAGAAGAAAGCCGATAGAGCCCCCCCCCCCAAAAAAGAAATGGTTTAAATGAGAAATGTTTTGTCGGGAGAAAATAAACCTCGGCACTTCAGGATCTTATCACTATCTTTGCTCACTTTTGGCCCTCTTTGTTAATGTTTAGTGTGAAAAACTGGTGATATTTTAAAAAATATTTATGGAGAAATGTAGACCATTCTGAAGGGTTCACCAACCTCCAAGCACAACTGTAGCGATTTAGACGCATATGTTCTGCCTTGAGTTTAGTGCCCCCTACTGGGCCTTGTAAATTGTTGTTAATGTGACATGCACTTTGACCCAGAACAGGAAGTCAGCCATGTTAGTTGGGGTAAGCAGGTTCACATGTGCTGAAGTGTTCCCGTAGTTATCCGCTGCATTCCTCTTTCTTGTTTATGCCTTCGAAAGCATCGTCTGTAAGTACTTGTTGACTTAAGAGTATAGAGCCATATTTTAGTAACATTTTGGTAGTTTTGTGTTCTAAAGCCTAACTCTGTGTATAATTATATTGCTAAGCTAATCTCATGTCATGTATACATAGGAGGACCTATTACATGGATATGTCTTTGTCTTTTGTTGCTAGCCTTGACTTGCTGTAGAGTAGATAAGGGAATTTGTAATATCAGTGTGTTAATCACCTTACTGTTGTACTCTTGCTTTTGTTTTAGTTTCACTCTGATTCAATGGTGTATGGCGGTGTAATGTAAAATAAAGCACCTGGAGCTTGGACGCTATATCCTGACTCCCGTATTCTTTTGAATGAAGTTTGGCTGGCTGCTGAATTGTGTACCTACGCACGCATGCACACACAGAAGGAGAGCAGTACAGCATAGTCACCAAAAATGGCAAAGTGTAATTATCAACCGTCTGTTGTATAAAGTAAATATTTCTTCCATAGGAATAAAGACACAGTTAGCTACATCTGAGGCTCTCTAGGTCCAAATTGGCATGCTAAATGTTAACGTTCATGACAGTGTAATTGGGGAACGACTGAACGAGTATGGCTTGTTTGAAAAGTTTGACAGGAGAAAGCCTCTTGTGTCTAAAAAGAACATGGCAGCATGGCTTAGAGTTACATCTGAACAAACCACAAGAGCAGTGTCCTTTGGATAGACCAAAGCACCGCGAGAGGAGAGGTGATGTACACTACAGTTTAAGTATTCTTAGTCCTGATGGGCCTACAGCAGTTGAAGGAGGGTGTACTTTTTTATTTTTGAGATTCTAGAAGCCAAATCAAGAGAACAGATGTACTGGTATTTTCTCTCATTTGTAACACTTTACAGTCAGTTAATTAAAAAATATATTTCAGTTGTACTGATGATGAAAATAAATGTTGGTTGCAGCTTTCCACGGCTACTGTGTTTAAAAGCTAACAGTACTTTCCCTCAGGGTCCATGGGTGTTAATTATGTGAACCAAAATGAAAGCAGATTGATAAAAAACAAAAACAAATAGTGACCCAAATAAAAACTAAAGCAAACTTTTTTTTTAACAAGGTCATCTTACAAGACAAAAAAAAAAGTCATGGAAGCCTTGTTGCGATTGCTTCAATTGGGCAAATTTATTAATAACAAAAGCGTCGTGCAGAAATGACGTGGAGGAAATCGCTAGACAGTTTGTCCACTTGGTCCAGTTGGTAATCTAGCTTTATAAGCTATTTATCTTTCCCTTAGTAAGTATTTTACTTCCAAAATGAAACATCTGAGCCAGGTAAAAGCCTCTTTATCTTCTCTTTCTTTACCAATCTGTCCCTCTCTGTTCTCTCCTCCTTTGTTGTGAAAGCTGTGACCAATCTGACCAACTCCCTGCAGCAACATGAGAGACGGACAGAAGGAGACAAAGAGAGACGACTGAGAGGGCAGGCGGATGAAGAGAGCAGAGTCGGTGGAGAGGAAGAAAAGGAAGTGATTCAAAAGAGAAAGACGGACGAGAGAGAGAGAGAGATGGATAATGAGGACAGACAGAGCTGAGTATTTCACCGCTGGAATATTTCACACTTCACATAATATTTCATTCCCACCGTCAGATTCCTGGGTTTGAGATTCTACCCAGGGCAGAGAGATTGACAGACTATTTTTCATCAGCCATGCTTTTCCTTCCCGGCTCCTGCAACTGTAAACCTCTCCCTAAATGACTGCCATAAATCCTCCACAAATCCACATATATTTCTGCCATATTTCCACTGACAGCTGATTATTTCTGCAGCGGCTAATGTGTGTGTTCACAACTATGGTGTATTAATCTGAAATCAATGGGTCCATTATTGCTTTGTGGGTGTGTGAGTTAATTCAGTTGATGCAAAGTAATAAAGAACAACCCATCATTTAGAAAGCAAAATAAATAGATAATAAATAGTTCAGGTCTGTGTCCTGACCTAAAAAAACGAATCACAAGTTGTTGTTGGTTTTTAAAAAAAAAGAAGTTTAATTGTATGTCTATTTTTAAAATACCAGGTGAGTTGAGTTGGAGTGTCCAAAGCAACAATCTGCTACATTTTTAAAGAGAAGGAACATTTTGGCCAGCTCAGTAACACCAAAAGGTCTGAAAGAAGAAGACAACTGAAGGGGATGATCGCAGAATTATTTCAGAATTGGTAGGAAAAAAAATACAACTTCACAACAACCAACCAAGTCAAGAACAGTCTCTGGAAGAATTTCACAGTGTAAATGGATAAAGGACAGCACAAACGCAAAGGCCTAACTTTTGGCGGGGTAGCTACCAAGGAACTGCCCAGTCAACATGCTGTGAGCCCTCGGCCCTTGACGACAGGTTGGCACACTGTGATGTATATTACTCGTACTTCCTGACTTTTTTCTTTGACATCTGTGGAAAAAAGGACAAGCAGAGCACCAGGATTTAGGATTTGAGTGGTGCTGTCAATGTCGTTGCTTTTCATGTCTTGGTTTGATTTTGTATTTTTGGTTATCTTCTTGGTCTAGATCAGGGGTCCTCAATCTCAGTCCACGAGGGCCGGTGTCCCTGCAGGTTTTAGATCTCACCCTGGGTTAACACACCTGAATCACATGATTAGCTCATTACCAGGCCTCTGGAGAACTTCAAGACATGTTGAGAAGGTAATTTATCCATTTAAATCAGCTGTGATGGATCAAGGACACATCTAAAACCTGCAGGGACACTGGCCCTCGTGGACTGAGATTGGGGACCCCTGGTCTAGATGATGATGATGATATGTCAGTGTGTCCAGCTTTGCTCCCCCTGTCTCGTTAGTCCAATTTCTCCCAGCTGTGTTTCCCTCCTGTTGCCCATTCCCTGATTACCACCCTGTGTATATTAGCCCTGTGTTTTCCTGTGCTCAGTGTTGCGTCGTACCATCAGATTATGCCTGTGTGTTTCAGTTCTCTGTGGTCAGTAGTCTTTGTTCAGTTCAGTTCAGTTCATGTTTTGTTTTCACCGGCAATAAAGCTGAGGGTTTTTGAGTCACAATTCGGTGTTCGAGTCCTGTATTTGGATCCTCATCTCCACCTGCCCGCACACAGAGCCCTGACACCAATGGGCTTATCTTGTTTGTTCTGGGCTTACAGATGCTGCACCTATCTTTGTTACTTTAGCAAAGCTGACTCTGTCTCGGATTTTTTGTGGGCAAGTTGAAATGTGTCAGTTTCCCTGAACTCTGACTGGAATTGTTATTTATAAGCTGGAATGATGCTATTGATATTATTGATTACTGCTAGGTGATATTATTTGTGAATGAGTGAGACAGAGAGATTATGACACATAGTGTGTTTGCTTGTGTACGGTGGTTAATGTCCAAAGATATTCTTCAATGGACATGTCAGTCACATGATCTCAACCCAACAGTTTTTTTCAGTCATAAATACAAAACTGAATGCAGAAAGACCCACAAGCAGCATATGAAGGTGGCTGCTTTAAAGCTTTTATATGATTGACCCTTATACAAACAAATTTAATAGGATTTTTTTTTTTCCACAAGAGTAATTTTGGAGCCATCTGGATTATTGAGAATATGCAAACCATGGCGAACCATGTCAATAATGCATTAGTATGGTCCAACAACAGCTCTCCCATGTTGCTGCTCACCATAATCTTTTTGGTATGGCTTTTTCATTTTATTTTGTTAATGTTACAAAAACTGCTTGTTCATGATTGGCTCATATTTGTTCCTAGAACCTTAATAATCCAAACCCATTTCAGTAAACTTGCTTAGCTATAGATATTCTGTGGACTACCACAGAGACCATTGTTAAATATACATTTTGAATCTTGGATTTTGAATCTTTACCTGACATGCAATTAATCCTGGAGTAAATTGTACAGTTAACTTGTTTACAGTATTTGGCAACGGTGGTGTCAGTACGCTAAATGAATAGCAAGTAGAACTTTAAATATCAAAAGCCAGAGCAGGATAGAGCAGCTACATTTGGCTTTCAAACTGACTGGAAACACTGCTGTGATCTGTCAGTCATGCATGGAGCCTGCAGCCAGCGGTCACACACGTTAATGTCATTAGTTAATGATGTGCTCCTTTGTCTCGGAAATTCAGCATGTAGGTGGTATTCTAGGTGGTAGTGATGTGTCGTTCGTGAACGAAACGGCTCTTAAGAGCCGGATCTTTGAAGTGAACGACGCGAGCCGGCTCCTTATTGGGAGCTGTGTTTTTTTTTGTTTGTTTGCCCCCCCCAATCTCTCACCCTCTCTCTATCTCTCTCACTTTTTTTCCGCTTCACTTCGCAAGCGAGCCTTGTGCTTTGCGCTGGAAAGAGGGGGGAGGGGCGGTAGTTACACTCGCAGTAGCACAGGAATAACATGAAATTAATAATAATATAAAATTATGCACACAAAGAATTACTAATGGAAAAAAGGGGTTTTATTTATATACGTATATACGGTGGCCCCTAGAGACAAAGCACGTACAAACTCCAAACAGCACATACAAATTCCAAAGCATGTACAAACTCCAAAACACATTTCTAGCGTTAACTGAACTTCCAAAACAGAGCTACCTAGATAACTTAAATAACACAATTGAAAGCATATGTGTATTGTTTGTGTATTTATACACAAGCACTCACATAGTTTCAAATAATTAAAAGAAATGTTCATTTACCTTTTACTACCACACACCAAATCCGGTCGTTGGTACTTCCTTGCTTGTGTAGCCACTAGGTCAGTGGTCCCCAACCTTTTTTGCGCCACGGACCGGTTTATGCCCGACAATATTTTCACGGACCGGCAATAAGGTGTCGCGGATAAATACAACAAAATAAAACTAGTGCCGGTACCGAAAAAAAGAAGATTTATTCATAACACACGTGAAAAGACCCAGGAAAACCGAGTTAACGATAAAAACGATAACAAAATAACGCTGAAAACCGATAAAAACCCTGAAAACCATATAAATAGTTGGGTTTTTGTATTATTGGATTTATTTATTAAATTTTATGTGGAGTGAATAAATAAAAGCATATTTACGGTGGCCCCTAGAGACAAAGCACGTACAAACTCCAAAACACGTACAAACTCCAAAACACGTAAAAACTCCATAGCACGTATAAACTCCGAAGCACATAAAAACTCCATAACACGTATAAACTCCATAGCATGTACAAACTCCGAAGCACGTAAAAACTTCAAAACACGTACAAACCCCAAAGCATGTACAAACTCCAAAACACGTACAAACTCCAAAACACATAAAAACTCCAAAACACGTATAAACTCCATAGCACGTATAAACTCCGAAGCACATAAAAACTCCAAAACACGTATAAACTCCATAGCACGTATAAACTCCGGAGCACGTAAAAACTTCAAAACACGTACAAACCCCGAAGCATGTACAAACTCCAGAACACGTACAAACCCCAAAGCATGTACAAACTCCAAAACACGTACAAACCCCGAAGCATGTACAAACTCCAAAACACGTACAAACCCCGAAGCATGTACAAACTCCAAAACACGTACAAAAGACAACAGAAGTGCTCCAGGATGCTAGGCGCAGTGTTGAGCTTTTGTTACCTAGTGGCTACACAAGCAAGGAAGTACCAATGACCGGATTTGGTGTGTGGTAGTAAAAGGTAAATGAACATTTTTTTTAAATTATTTGAAACTATGTGAGTGCTTGTGTATAAATACACAAACAATACACATATGCTTTCAATTGTGTTATTTAAGTTATCTAGGTAGCTCTGTTTTGGAAGTTCAGTTAACGCTAGAAATGTGTTTTGGAGTTTGTACATGCTTTGGAATTTGTATGTGCTTTTTGGAGGTTGTACGTGCTTTGTCTCTAGGGGCCACCGTATATATTTATATATAAACATAAAAATAAAAACCCTTTTTTCCATTAGCAATTCTTTTTGTGCATAATTTTATATTATTGTTAATAATAAATTAATTAAAGCAACAAAACAACCTGAAGATCCGGCTCTTTTTGGTGATCCGAGCCGAAAGAGCCGGTTCTCCAAAAAGAGCTGGAAATCCCATCACTAGGTGGGCCTGCTAGCATGAACTTTTTCTCTCGTCTGATGCTTCTCTATACCGGTGAAATGTATTAGTACTCCTAAAATGCTAGAGCCTGATGGGACAGCAAGAAAAGAAGAGAGACATACGTCTGCGTCCCACGAATTCACCTCAGGAATCATAAAAGGCAAAGTGAGACGATTATCATGATGAGCTGCCGCTCTCCTGTGACCTTTGACCTGTATTCTATTGTTGAGGTCACAGGATCCCCGGAGTCTTCATTATCACATATCGGAAGAGCAGACTGACTGTGTTAAATGGAATCTGGTTTTCTAAATGCAATGCTGCAGTTCATCCTTTTTACACCCAGCTCTCTAGTTATGTGCGGTTTTACTCACGGCTTTAATCCAGTGTTAAAAAAAATAAACGTGTTTTTTATGAAATGGTTGATATTTCTCTCGACACACAGCACTGTTTACTTCCAAACTATCTGTGAAATTTTTGTATAATTACTGCAAACAGATGACACCGTGGCGAAGATGATTGGTAACCTGATCCTCGCACCAGTGATGCTGTCACTGCTAATGTTTCTCTAAATTAACAGCACATTTCCCATAAACCAATAAACCTTAAATCTTTTTTAACAGGAAACCTCCCCTCAGCAAAAAATGTTGCTTCTTCGGGCAAATGTTTTCCCTTCTACTTTACTGAAGAGGATAAACAGCTAGTAAGTGGTTTTCCATCTGTCTTTCACTCCTTCTACCATCTGCCTTTGTGAGAAACTCTGAAGCAGTAGTTCTGCTTGTGCTGGCATCAGTCTCTCTTCTGCTTTGTGTCATAAAGCAAACCGGCACGTACGCTGCGAGCAAGATTTGACCCTGTGTTGCACAATGTGAAATGTAGCGTCCAGTAGGGACTGCCAATCTTATTGAACATGTTCTCATTTGTTTATGGTAAATGTGCCTGGTATTTAGCCAGAATCAGGCCAGTTGCAGCTGAGTGTTGGTGCACTCATCTGGGTTCTGGCATCGGAAGACAGGACGCAGGCCAGCTCTGGGCCATATATAGTTGCCAGAACATGCTAGAAACGGCTCCAGTTAGCATCACTCGGGCTGGTGTTACACCTGGAGCAGGACCAATGATCCTGGGATGTTTATGGCATGTAATTCATCTGCTGTGGGATTTAGGCTGCTGTTGGGACATTTGGGATATTTGGCTGTTTAGCTGCCCACACTAATTCAGTAAAAGGTTCATGTGAAGGTTAATTTTATCACTTGTGGGGGGCTGGTGCATCCTGGGCATGCTGCCAGTCTATCGCACACTCACATTCACACCTATGTCCAATTTAGAACCACCGATTATCCTAACATGCAGGTCTTCCCATGATGCACTCACCTTTTTATCTCTATGTGTTTACACAACACCCTGTTCACTTTGTATTTAATTGTTTGTTATTATTAATCTCTGGCTCTTTCCGCAGCGTGTCTTTTGTCCTGTCTTCCTCCCTTCTACCCCAGTCAGTCACGACAGATGACCGCCCCTCCTTGACCCTGGTTCTGCTGGAGGTTTCTTCTTGTTAAAAGAGAGTTTTTCCTTCCCACTGTTGCCAAGTGCTTGCTCAAAGAGCGTCGCCTGATTGTTGGGGTTTTCTATGTATTATTGTACCATCTTTACCTTATAGTATAAAGCATAGTGAGGCTACGGCTGTTGTGATTTGGACCAAGTCTTGCCTTCCAGCTATCTATTTAATATAATAAAACAGGAAAGAGCAGCTATGCTCTGTACTAAACTATAATACAAATATAAAATACAATTAATGATTTTAAATCATATTTATTTATCTAAATAATTAAAAATAATAAAATAATTGAAAAATATTTAGTAATCGTATATTTTTAAAAAGGAAGCTATATATTTTGTGTGCCAATTGACAATTCAGAGTTCCCAGACGTTTTGGAATCACTTTGCAGGATCCTAGCGAGCGTCCCACCCAGTGACTCCGGCAGTATCTGAAATTCTAGGCATAGTCGAGCGGCAGAAGGCTTCCACTTTGGCTCTTGTCTCTGCTTTTTGCTGATGATGTGCTTTCATCAGGTGATGGCCTCCAGCTCACACTGCAGCGGTCCGCAGCACAGTGTGAAATGGAAGGAATTAGAATTAGCATCCCCAAGTCTGAGGTCCTGGTTTTTAGGTTGTAAAGGGTGGAGTGGCCACTCAAGGCCAGAAATAGGTTGCTGCAGGGTGGAGGAGTTGTAAGTATCTCAGGTTCTTGGTCATGAGTGAGGTGAGAGGGAAATTGAGAGAGAGCTGGATCTGTAGTGATGCGGACTCTGTACTGATCACTTGTGGTGAAGAAGCATGAAAAAGCAGATGGTTTACTGGTCAGTTTGCGTCCTTACCTTCACCAAGCTCTGGGTGGTGACCAAAAAGAATGAGATTTTAAATACAAAAAGTGGAAATGAGAATCCTCCAAAGGGTGGCTGGACTGCCCCTTAGTGATGGGGTGAGGAGTTCAGTCATCTGGGGGGTCATTTGGTGCCTTAGCAATCAATTTCACAGCAACAAATAGAATATTTATTTCCCTTACCAGTCTCTCCAACAGATTGACAATTGGTTTTCATACCAATATCCCCTAATTTAAACCATGTATATAATGTGATGTGCTTCATGGTGCATAAGCAGACAGCAGCCTGATGCACAGCATAAGAGCAACACATTTTAAACCTCGACTCAGATTACTTTTTCAATTTCATTCTTATTTAACTACCAAAGTCGCACATCTTCCATTGCCAGGAAATCTACACTGTATAACAATTTGCAGGCTAGATAACTAATCAGCATAACAATCACAAGAGACTTAAATGAGAAAGACGCTTAAAGAGAAGGCGTAAATGATTTATTTGATGTGCGCACAGTATGGAATAACTGAAGAAATATGTGGAGTCTTCTGTGATTAAACTCGTGATGCCGTCATTTTAAGGGTGTAGTAATGCCATGAGCCATAGGAACGTTCCCCAGTGGAGTGTAGCTGGGAAAAATGATTGGCAGACTAACAGATGCTGAGGCAAAATGTGACTGGTTTAACTGGGGAGAAGAGGAAAAATCCAATGAGCTTCAAAATCTCAACTGCAGATATCATTTCAGACACATTATGTGCTGATTTGGCAGAAAAGAAGCGTTTCTCATCCCTCCATCGTTTCCTGGTCGTAATTAAAAATGTAATTTGGCTATTTTTGACTGCACAAAAGAGAATCACTGCCTAATTATGAATTAATTCTAAAACACTGTAGTGTTGTGATTCACTTAGTTTGTGTTTATACACGTTTGTACGTGCTTCTGAGTTTTTACGTATTTTGAATTTTTTACGTGCTTCGGAGTTTTTACGTGTTTTGGAGTTTTTACGTGTTTTGGAGTTTGTACGTGCTTTGCCTCTAGGGGCCACCGTAAATATACTTTTATTTATTCACTCTACATAAATTTAATAAATAAATCCAGTAATACAAAAACCAACTATTTACATTTCAACTTTTAACTATTTAAATTTTCAGCTTTTTCCTTTTAAGTTTAAAGTGAAACAATACAAAATACTGCAAACCACAGCCAATTAAATATAAATTAAAATATGAAAGCAAAAAGAAGATGCATATTCTCTGTCATATGGGCCTGCATGAATAAACTTAGTGAATCCTTTATTCAGAAAGTAATTTCTTTTCTTTAGACCAAATCCCCTGTACACATATACTGACTCAGAGGATGAGCAGCCTACAAAAAACCGGTTTATTTGTAATACCTAGTTTTATTTCTCTTGGAGATATATCTTTTATATATATATATATATATATATATATATATATATATATATATATATATATATATATATAAATGCACCATGGGGGGCTTGGGGTGAAACAGCATTTCGGTATGCTGTATACTGTGTATATTGTTTTATTGACAATAAAGTTCTTGAATCTTGAATCTGAAAGGTGACTTTTCTTGTGCTCACATAACACCTGGAAGTTTTAATAAAGATTTTGTTCAGCAAAAATAACTTCTTTTCAGAAAAGATAATGACTTTACATGAGAACAAAAAAACCAGGAAAGTTGGGGTGATTGAGACAAACACTGCATTTTGCACAAAGTGATGAATCACATTCATTTGAGGGCAGCTGATGCAGATACAAAGTCTGCATCACGCTATACTCAGACTGAAGCAGCTTACATCACAAGAATCACAACCATTAAGGAGACAAAATCAATGTGTTTTATTTTAGTTTTTTTTAACTGGTTTTCGCAGCAAGTCATACCTCTGGAAGTGCTTAGCAGCTTTGGTTAGGCATATTATGATTCTGCAGCAGCTAAATATTTTGGAGTTTTGCCATGTTGAAAAGTGAAAAAAAAAGTGCAGAAGACTGCTGAGGGGGTAGGTGGGGAGTTGGGGGTGAACAACAGGGGACTGCACTGCAACAATCAGTGTGTCTCTAGTCAAACCCTTGGCTTGGCTGGTTAGTATGGAGATTGGGTGCCCGAGGTTAAATGAGGAGATGTCTTTCCTTTCGAGAGAAAAACCAGGAGTCTGCTCTGACTTCCAACCATGTGAAATATTAACAAGGCTGGGGACTGTGCAGCAGCTGCACAGTCCTGGCCTATGCATAACGTCGAGACACAGAGACAGCATAAAAAGAGATTTTTTTTTTCTAAAGAGGAAGAAGATAAAAACAAAACAAAAGAAAGAGAAGGCAGCTGATATTTTGTGAAACTCCAAAGGCTGTTATTAGAGTGGGGAGAAGGAAAAAAAGGCCATAAATTCAAAGACAGGGATTCTCTGAATACTTGTTTGATGACTCTCACACATGGCTGAACAGAGCCATCTAACAGTCTCCTGTGCTGACTGAAGTGTTAAGCACGCAATCAATCAGTAATTAAAAACAGATTATAATTTCAAGTAACCTTCTGCGCCCTGCCGCATGAGTCAGTCTGAGCTCAGCACTTAAATTAACTCTAATATGATGCAACAATCCTGCAACTGAGGAACGCGAAGAGAAAGAGAAAAAGAATCAGAATGCCTTGTTAAAGCATGCTTTTTTTCCCCACCCCTATTTTTAATAACATTCCTAAACCCTGTGCTAGTTGTGTTAGTCTTAGCTTTTACTAAACCAGAGGCAGACAGTGACTCATTGATAGCGCAAAGGCTGCCCCTCGAGAAGTTACAATGCTGCTCATGTCAGCAAAATTGTGAGCTTTTTTTTGTCGCTGCAAGCAGAAAGCAGAATTCAGATTTACACTACAACATAATTACTTGCTTGAAAGAGGGAGACAGCGCGAGAGAGTGAAAGAAAAGATGGAGATAAAGCCAGCAGGAGAGAAAAGGGACACGAAACAATAACATGATTTCAAGTTCAACTTTGCCGCGTGTGTCAACGCGGTTTGTTTTTAATCGGTGCCTCTTTTTTGTTGCTGTTTCCTGCTGGCCGAGCTGCAACAAAAGCATCGAACCACTTAAATATCTAATTTAGCCCGTGAAGGAAGCCCAGACACCTTCGGGGAGCAGCCTTTGACTTGAGAGCATAAGTATTCTCTGGTACATGAGGAGACGAGGGGGGGTGTGGGTGGGTGGGGGGCAAATGAGGCTGGCTGATTGCTATTCTGAAACGTGGCGTTGTGCAGGGAGGAAGACAAGGCCAGCGCCGAGAGAAAATCTATACACTGACAAAAGGGGAAAGAAGTGAAGGATGTGTGTGTCTGTGTGTGTGTGTGCATGCGTGTGTGTGTGTGTGTGTGTGTGTGTGTGTGTGAGGGGAAGAAAGTACAAAGAGAGACATGGGTCACAATTACTGCAGAGATTCATTTTCTGCACCCCCCCAACTCGTCACACACTCACAGATATTGTCACCGAGCCATCCCATCTTTTCAAAGATGATTTAAAAAGAGATTACAAGAGAGGACCAGATTTCTCTACAGTCGCCCCGTTGCTATGGTGACACAAAATTGAGTCACTCCCTCCCTCTCCCTCTCTCTCTCCTTCTTATGGTCAAATCATCAAATCAGCACATAGGTGCAGTCCTGAGGCAGGCTAAATGCAGGGCACGTGCGTCTGCTTGTATTACTTGTGTTGTGGCGACTTAAATGCACTTAAAGTCTCAGCTTCATGGGACTCATTTTCCTTCTGGGCAAGTCTCTGTTAACAGATGGTTTAGTTTAAGGATGAAGAAGCACTTTAAGGTTGGGAATCCAACAAGTAGTGGTAATTGTTTAAGGTTAGTCTTCAGACAATTAAAGTTATGTAATTTGATGTCCTGAGACGTGATGGGGACGTGTGTGTGTGAGAGAGACAGAGAGAGAGACACTTCTGTTACCTTGGTGTCACCACTCTGCCTCCCTCTTGCTGTTGTTGTTGCTTTCATGCAGGGACAGCGAGAGAGCCTGAATGAGTCAGACTGGTTTCTCATGTTAGGGGCTTCCTCATTGCCATCTGAGAAGACCAGTGTTTCCACAATTCCTTGTTTTTTAAAGGACACTGACAAATTTAAATAAATACATACAAATAGAGTTTGTGTTTCAGTTTGACCTACCAACTGCGGAGGGAAGGCACTTGAAGGACCAATCCATGGGCTGCAGTGGAAATCATGAATTTTTTTAAAGAAATAAACACAAAGCCAAACTACTGGAAAATTGGTTGAAAACTCTGTAAGTTCTAATTTTACTTGTGGCAAAGAGAAACCCCAACAATCAAATGACTCTCTATGAGCAAGCACTTGGTGACAGTGGGAAGGAAAAACTGCCTTTTAACAGGAAATAGCCTCTGGTAGTCCCAGGCTCAGGCAGGGGCGGCCATCTGCTACAACTGAGTCAAGAAAAAGTATTCTGGTAACAACTATAAATATATTGCTATATAATTCTACTGAGTGGCAGAACTAAACACATCCTTTGGTTTTAATTCATATTTGCTAGTCAAGGGAGTCAGACCTCAGTCGCACAGGCCTAGAGAGTGGTTCCATCTGCCAACAGCCTGTCCCTCGGGAAAAACACATATTCCTCGACCAGCTGGGAGTGGTTGCTGGGTAAAATCAGGTACAAAAAGTGCGCTGCATCAAAAAATGTGGAAAGCACCCAGCATACCTCCACTCTTGCCATTAAGTTTGCCTCATTGGAGGACGCAGGAGAAGAGAGTCAGTTTGCTTGGCTTCTTTGGCTTTGGAGAGAAGCAGATCTGAGACTGAGACCGCTCTCTTGAAGGTCTGTAATGATCTTTTAATGGCTTCTGATGCAGGGAATTGTTCTGTAATTATTTTTGCTTGATCTCCGTGCAGCCTTCGATACCACTGACCATAAAAGAATACTTAATAGACTTAAGGTTTTGGCTGGTGTATGTGGCTCTGCCTAAGACTGATTTTCTTCTTATGTACCTGACAGGACCTTTTCTGTTAGAACAAACTAGTTCTAACATTTCCTCCCTAACCTGCAGGCTTCAGTTTTGGGTCTATTATTGTTTTCTTTCTACATGCCTCCTTTAGCTGGCATTATTCAATGTTCTAATGAAATTTCTTATCAGTTCTATGCCGATGACATTCAGCTGTATGTGTCTTTTTAGCCTAATCAGATGGATAGGTTGTCCACCCTAGTCCTCTGCTTAACTCAGGTTACTGATTGGCTGTCTAGAAATTAGCTTGTTTTAAACAGTAACAACACTGAAACCGTAATTACAGCTCCTCCTGAACTACATTCTCAGTCAGGTTCTTACTTCTTTTTGTCCAATGCTAAGCCCAACATTTGAAATCTTGATGTGATATTTGATTCTTGTCTGGGCTTCGACCCGCATGTAAAATCTTTGTCTTGTTCCTGTTTCTTTCATTCGAGGAACATTTCTGAATTGCGACAAATGGTCTCCTCACCTGAACTGGAAAAAATTGTTCATGCATTTGTCATCACGTTTAGATTATTGTTTACCAGGTTGGACTAATTGTCTCTGTTCACAGACTCAAAACTTGTGAGCTGTTCCCCATGAATGACTAAAGACTAAAGGGGACATAACCTTTCAGTCTGTGGCACCAAGGCGTTGTAACAGTCTACCACTACAAATACGTTTAGTTGACGTTTTGGATTAAAAATTGAAATATTATTTACTTTTTTAAAACCTGCCTTTTTTAATTAAATTTTTTAGGCACTTAACGTTCATGTTGATTTTAGCTTTTTGTACAGCACTTTGTGACTGGTTGTCTGTGAAAAGCTCTTATACATGAATTTTACTCACTTGCTTATCAGAGGTTTTGAAGTGTATTATTTTGTCATTAGTAGTTTGAAGAATACATCGTATTGGAGCACAAATGATGCGAGGACACTGCACACACCCCCTTTAGCCACACTCCTGTTAAACAGTAAATCAGATTTAAAGTAAATGAAAGGGAAAAACATTGTGGATCAACTAGTTTACATCTAAAACTTTATTTTTATCACACAGGAGTAACTACATTACAGCATTCCCACCAAAAATAGTTTAAAAATAAACTTTCTTTTTAACCAAGAGCTGCATGTGGAGATCAGTGCCACTTTCATGCCTGTATGCAACTTTAGAGCTAAAGTTAGGATAAGCATAAAGACTAAAATAGCAAGAAACAGCTAACACAGCTAAAGAAAATTGTGATTTTCACATTTCTGTTTGTGCATGCTGACTACTGACCTTTAAAGGCAACTTGTAAACAAAGTCTTTTACCTTTGGAAAAAACAGGGTAACTATTTCTAAAGCTGTGTGTACACAGAAGGTGTAGTGTGAACAGCAGCAGCAGCTCCAGTGTGTTTGTACACAGGAAGGATTGAGACACAGTATCGATCTGTGTGTCAGCCTCACATCTGGAGGAACACGCTGCAATATACAAAAACAAAAAACAGCTCAATCTTCAGTTTTTAGTGTTTAGCATTCATGTGCCTTTAATAATTTTTTCATTAAATGTACATTCCATGTCATGTCAGACATTTCTATCCCGAGGTGCTTTTTTCCTTTAAGTAAAACGACCCTTTGATAAACTGGCAACCTGTCCAGGGAGTAGCCTGGCCCTCATCCTAGTTATGTGCGGCTCCAGCTGAATTGTGGCTGGATGGATGGATGGATGTAGCTGCACCACGGGCCCCAGTCAGGACTAAACTGGAAATTTTAGTTATATAACTTCCCTACTTCCCCATTTTTATTCTGACATATGAGTCAGAAAATATGAAAAAGTTGAGATATGTCTGACATGCAGGGAAGTGTGGGTGATATTTTTTATTTAAACCCACCAGCAAAGCAGAAAATCAGCCACCTGTACAGGAGTCAGGAGTTACATTTTTCAAAAAAAACATTCTGTTTTAATTAGCATCTTTTGCATCATCTTTTCTGAACTGGTGTGTTTTTTTCATTTTCATTCAAGCTGCATTTAGGCTCCAACCCCGCCCCCTCCATCTGCAAATAAACAGATGGAAACTTCCGATGAACTCAGTAAGTGGAACACACCCGTGAATAGAAGTAAATCAGAATGAAACGCTGGAATGTCCCTTTAATAATTTTATGTCTGATAACATACCTGTAACCTGAGATGCTTTTTTTTTTAAAGAAAAATAACCCTGACCAGGCGATACCCCAGCCCTCATCATCGCATCAACATAACTCTGACAAGTGGAAGGGGATGGATGGATGGATGGATGGATTACAGTTTTTCATTGTTTTCATTACTGTAGATAACATTAAAATAAGTGCAAAGGAAAGTTGTGGTGTGTAAGTAACCAATACTGACTGTATGTGGGGAGATATCTACTTTATTTTTAGGTGATGAGACCATTAAAATCCTTAAAGGGGAATAAAAACTAACTAAAAAATAAATATATTATTATAATTATTTAATTAATAAAAAATGAAAAAGATACAAAAGATAAAACAAATACTTAAAGGGTTAAATACTGACTTCAGGTTGTTTCAGGCTTTAGAAGACATTATATACTTTAAATGGAAAGCAGAAGTAAATAAACTATTTGCCATTGATTTATTGCTGATCAGATATAAGCTTGCTGACATTTTAAACTTGAGTGGGCTATGCTGTTGTAACTGTACAATATTGATGCACAGAATGGTTTTAAGCAGGGTGTATTTTGTTCTTGCACATACTCAAAAATAAAATTCCAGCAAAAGTCCCACACCGTAAAAAACAAGATTAGACTGAACTACTTCCTGCAAACACCGAGGGCGTCCTCGGAAAGCAACGCAATCACTGATCCCTGCAGAAGAATCCTCAGCTAAATTTAGCCTTCACAGGATTCAGAGCAGAAAAACAATGGGATGTAGGAAGCAGAGGTGGAAGAGGAAGGTATAAACGGAGAATAAGGTGGGAGGAAGAGGAGTTGGAGAGAGAGGAAGAAGAGGAAGGAGGAAGCGAGAAGAGGTGGCATTTTTGACCTGTGACCTGTGGGAAAATGCAAAAATGTACTTTCTGTGAGCATGCATATTCATATTTGTCACCGTTTTCAAGGTTTTTATATTACAAAGACACAGCGCTCACACATAGCTTACATTGCAGTGGTTCTTATCGCAGATAAAAAGTTTAAATGTTAGATAACGTTTTAATTTTAGACATACCTCCAAACAATAACTTAAATAAAGCTGCTAGGTAATTTGTATGGATCCAACACAAAGCTGTTTATCTTACCTTTGAATCCACCCCAGGGATGACTTATGGAGGGGATATTAGGTTCAGATGAAGTTGAAAGAGTTGAGCATCAAAGTTGCATTTGACCCAAATACCTCAAATTAGAATGCTCAGAGGAAACTGCTGCAAAAATGTGTTCATCTCAACCGGATCGGAAAACAAGGTAAATCTGTTCAAAATGCAAGATGGTGCTTCCCGAACTCATCAAGGTGCTGATCTTAATAAAAAAAAAAAAAAAGTCTACTGCAAGCAAATTTCTCTGAACACTTTTTAAGTTAATGGTTCGGTTACGCTCTTGAATATTAATTCTTTATCACAAGACTGAGGTTGTTCACCGTGAACGACTGACTTTTCCTGAATTTCAGAGATATTATGGTTTCTGTTTTGGACTGTAACAACATCACATACCTGCATAGGTTATATGTTAATTATTATCAGCCTTCGCCCTCACATATCTCTTCTGTAAAGTTCAGTGAGTTGAACTGAAGCTCTTCCTGTGCAGCTGTGACTTGGGGTCAAGAGTGTTTCAAGTCACATGTCACTGCAGCGGTTCAGGGATCAAAGTGTCAGTGTCATCAATCTCAGCGTCTTAGCCGAGGTGTCTGCTCCCCGCTGGGATCGAGCGCCACTCTGAGCAGAAATTTACAGCCCTGTTGTTGTTACTGTGGCATTTCCGTAACTTTTTTCCATTTCTTTTTTTCCTTTTGCTGTGCCTTCTCCTCTGTGAGGTTCACTCTGGAGCTCGCGTGCATAACTTTGAATGGGCTGCTGCTGCTAAAGCTAAACTGGCTGTGCAGGGTTTGCCCACAATGAGATCTAAAAGGCTGCCAGCTGGTTTGAGTTCAATGGAAGCTGAAGGGGTGAAGCAGCCTTTTACAAACAAGTTCCAGTGTGAAGAAAATCATGAATTGCCCTTATGGGGCGCTCATTATATAACTGTTTTTCTAGCAACAGTGCCGGTACAGAGGCTTCATCTGCCAATCATTTGGCACTGGCACTATTCTTTTCTATTTTTTTATGTATTTAACAGGTTCTGTGCTTTACACTGGCACCACATCATTGGGAAATAGATTTCAGATGGCCAAAAACACTGGAGTCTGGTTGATTTTCAATATGCTGCACCATCCTGCCTTCATCAGAAATTAAAGTGTTTAGCATAATGGAGTGCAATAATTAAAGGTCAAAATCTTTACGTCACACATGAACGTTCGACACTGCAGGTGTGACTTTAACACGTCTCACAGTGCATGTGCCATCTTGTTCATCAATCCTAAAAAGAGTTCATCTGCACTTTAAAGTCACTGACCTATAGCATCAGCCTGATACACATGGTCCTGACTCTGTTCTGCGTGTGACTTTAGGGGATTTTATGTTTATCAGTGGATATAAAAGAAGAAAATATTCTCATTTCCCTACATTGGCATGCAAAACGCCATTTCATACACACATTTTTATGTATTTGTCTCCAGGACTGAGCACCTCAGCCAGAGTGCCAAAACCACTGCAGAGTATTTTCTTGAACATACTGTTACCAAGCTTGAGAAATAAAAATATGATTCTGGAGTAAGTTGCATGAAGTGGTAGAGACCGTCCCCAATGGGTGGTAATTGGAGCTTTAATAGACATGTAGGTAAAGGAACAGCTGTGATGAGGAGGTGTTGGGTAGGTACGGTGTCAGGGAGAGAAATGCAGAAGATGAAAAGGCTGGAAACGGCTGTGATGAACACATATGTCAAGAAGAGGGAAGAACATAGGTTGATGTTTAAGAGTGAAGGAAAGTACACACAGGGGGACTACTTCTTATGCAGAAGTTGCAATTGGAAAGAGACTGGAGACTGCAAGGTGGTGTCAGGAGATAATTTAGCTAATCAGCATCGGATGGAAGTGTTTAGGATGACCTTGGAAAGCGAGAAGAGGAAGCGAGTGACGGCAGAGACAAGGAAGCTGAGCTGAGCTGCCTCACAAAGAGATTTGTGACAGAAGGATCGGCGCAAGAGTGAAAGAGAAGGTTTACAAGATGGCAGTGAGACCTTCTATGATGTTTGGTTCGGTAGCATTGACAAAAAGACCTGGAGGTGGCAGAGTTGAAACTTTCATTAGAAATGAGCACATCAGAGGGACAGCTCAGGTTCAGCGGTTTGGAGACAAAGTTAGAGAGGCAAGGCTGAGATGGTTTGGTAATGTGCAGAGGAGGGGCGGTGGATATACTGGACAACTGCCAGGCAGGATAAAAGGGAGACCACAGAGGAGATTCATGTAGTAGTGAAGGAGGACATGCAGAGGGTTGGTGTGACAGAAGAGGATGCTAGAGATATGGTGAAATGGAGCTAGAGCTGCTGTGGCGACTTCTAAAGGGAGCAGCCAAGAGAGGAAGAAGAAGATTATTACTGTGCTTGATTGGCCAGCCAACTTGTCTGACCTGAACTTCAGAGAGAATTAATAGGCTACTGTCAAGAGGAAGATAAGAAACAACCGACTCAAAAATACAGATGAGCTGATAGCTGCTATCAAAGAAACTGGACTTCAGTAACACCTCAGCAGTTCCACAGTCTTGTGGCTTCAGCGTCCTGCTGATTTGATGTAGTCATTTGTGGTAAAGGTCCCACAGCCAAGTATAAATGAACATACCTTTCACAAGTTGGACATCTCTGTACTGTAAATCCTTGATCTAAGTCTTTTGAGATCCTGGATTTCTAATTTTCACAAGATATAAGCCATAATCATCAAAACCAAAAACAGACTTGAAATGCTGGATTTAACTATATGTGTAATGAATGTGGCAGGGATAGTTCTACTACTCTTAGCTACTCTGAGCCAGGTACCGTCTCCATGCACTGCTTCCCAGGCGCTGGATTGGTAGCTGCCCACTGCTTCACTGAGTGAATGGGTTAAATGCAGAGGACAAAATATCCCACCCGTGGGATACAAGGGGTTTGGAAATCCTGTCTGAAAAGAAATATGAAAGCAGACCTTTTTTAAAGACATTTCAAATTTTCCTGCTAAATGTAATAGTTTCAGATGCACTTCTATATTTGAATTTGAAATCTACTGTTTACTTCACAACTAGGCACTAGTTATTAATTTGTACTGTACTGTAGACTATATGTGAAATACACAGATTTTCATCTTTGTTTACATGTAGTTCAACCTTAAAGATAAGCAACAGTGTGTTTTGATGAGAACATTAGTTTAGAATGAGTCTGTGCTTTATCCAAAGTCCTAGAAAACCTGAGACAGGTGATGCTCAAAAAACTGAATATTATACAAAACTGTGTTCAGATGTTCAGTTAACAAAGCCTGATCCTTTCCCGCTCACTGTTTTCAGTATAAACTCGTTTCCATGGGCATCAGCGTATTACTATTACACTATCCGAGGATTCCTTACACCATGAAAGGCTCGTCCTTGACTCTTCTTCTCCTCGCAGACAGTCACTTAAGGTTGCACCTTCCTCTGTAAGCAGCACCCACCTGCTGTTGTCTGTCGGGCCTCAGTGTTTCCACAAAGAACAGAAACTCTGACTAATAAGAAAACCAGGTTATTAACCACTCAGTGGTGGTTTCATGAAAATCCGAAATCATATTTTACTTACTCCACTAACCACCCACAGAAACCGGTCAGAATGAAAACAAAGAAAATCTTCGTCATCTAGTGAGACTACATAAAAAAACAAATCAGGCCTGGAGAATATGTGACTAAGGCTGGAAAGCTACAAAACAGACAAGAAGAAAACAGGAGAGGCGCTGATAGCTGGCTGGAGACTGTGTGCATATATGCTGCAGTAGCTAAATGACTAATGAAGAGCAGGTGTTCGTGCGAAAGCAAGGCTACTCACTAGGGCAACAAGCAGGCTCCTGGGGAGAGGGTTTATTCTCTCAGTTTGTGATGTTACTACACAACAACAAAACATTTTACTACTTTCTTTTGAGCAGCTGGCTTTGCTCGGGTTTTTGACATTTCCTTGCTGGTAAATGCAGAACTCGGAAAGCTCCGAGCCCGAGAGGGGGCTTAGTTCAGATCTGTGCAAATCTCTCTGGTGCTGTGTCATATTTATTTTAGAAGCCTAGTAGATAGAGATAGCTGCTGCTGCTGTCTGCTGTTCAATAATAGATAACTGCTCATTCCTTTAAAGAAAAAAAAGAAAAGCTCAGTAGTCATTGTTTCCTGCTGAGAGTTCGGCAAGAGGAAGATATACGAGAATGAAAGCAAGGCCGAGATGGACAGAAGAAGAAAGGATCACGCCGTCGCGCCTCTGAAGTCAAAGTCCGGAGAACAGAATGCCTCACACCAGTGGGCCAGTGTCAGAAAGGAGTCAATTAGTTATCCTTTGGTGGGGGGGAGGAGAGGAAAGACAAATTTATGTTGGTGAGGTTGTGTGAAGATGACTCACTGGGCCTGACACACACACACTCCCTCCTATAGAAGCTCTTTCATCGCTTCATCTCTCTCATGTCCTCCCTCTTCCATCCCCTCTCTCTATCTCTTAACCTCTTTCTGTCACTCACTCTTTCTGCCGGTGATGAAGTCATGCCACCACGCCCGGCTCTCCCCCTGTGCTCCCCACGCTCGCACGCCTGTTACTACCAAAAGCCATTAACCCTTGAAACCAAGGAGCTGAGGTGGCACGCGGCATCATTCATAAGAAATGAGCTCAGTTTAACACTCGTGGCCAGAGGTGACTTGCTGCTTTCCCTTCGATGGCATGAAAAACAGGGCAGCGGTGGCGGCCAAGCATTAACTTTCCTTCAAGCTGCACGATTCACTTTTTTTTCCTTTGAGATTCTCAGTCAGTGGGATTCTGCAATTGAAAGGGTGTTAAATCCTTGATAGCAAAGTTTATCTTGTGCAGCTGTTGAACACACTATAGACATCTAGGCTTGGCTGGTTCTCATTTGAGGTTGGGCTGATTTATCAGTCTTGTAGGCGCTGCCACAAGTCCCATGACCACCTGTAGAGAGCTTGTTTTAAAGAATATGTATTTAATTGAAAAAAAAATCTTTATTCATCTAAAGGGTACAACAAAAGGGGTAAAGAAAACAACATTTTTTGCTTGATCTAATGAATAAAAATAACAATAACTGCAAGCAAACTAGTGACAAAGATACTTGGGCAGGTTGTCATAATATAGAACTATAGAAAACAGAGATGCACCAGGTGGAAGCTGTGGCTGAATATAGTACTCAAGAAATAGGAATGCAATATCTAAAAGGTCTGTGCTCATCTGAGCGTCACAGCTAAATTAATTAAATGTACAGTCGAGGTATGCAGTATGCTCATTACTTTTATGTGTTTAGTATGTGGGTCGGAGTGAATGTGGATATAAACGGGATAAATGTTTGTGGTACATTTAAGTTAAGCTCCAAAGACAAACGATCAGGCATGACATTCTCACAATAAATCAGATAAAATACTGCAAATAATTATTCCTGCATTTGAAATGAATTGAAATATGTTTGCAATGACATGGTTTTAAAGATTTGGCCTAAATAATTTTGGAGTGAATGAGCCTTAACATGATGACCTAACTAGTGACACCGTGTCAGCTGTGACACCCCTTTTTTATAAAAGGGAACATTATCAGTGATGTGCTATTTTGCAAAACTTGCCGTGAGAGAAAACTCGACGTGCTGAAACAATATTGCCTGCATCTGCCAGCCATCTGCGACTCCATATTATCCTTATTGTCGGTTCATAAAAGAACTCCACAAAGCAATGGTGCCTCTTTTTGTCAGAACCGAAGATGCTTTTTTTTCTTCTTTCCTTCACAGGAAACTGTCACTGGAAACCGTCTCCGTTTACATTCGCAGTGAGCTCTGCAGCAATCGATCCATAAACTGTGAGCAGCTAATGTGCAGCTTCTTGGCCGTGCGGTAAGGCTAATTAAAACATGGAGTGTAAGTTAAGATCAATAACAGGCTGTCGAGCTTTATTTTGGAGGCTGGATGGTGTGAAGCTTGGGAATTCTTCATCTCTGATGCAACGCGTCTTAAAGTTGATTCATTCCAAGATTCATTCTTGGTTTAAAACTGGCTCATATATTTATTTGAAGTTTCAGGATGCAGACACAGGGTTGCTGTGTTCTTAAAAAGATGTAAATTGTTCATTTGGCCATGAATCAATGCATAATCAGTGTCAGTGTACTTTTTTTTAAAGGTTCACTAATGTTTGTTTTTTTTTGATCATGGTTAGAGCCACACCGGGAGGGATGGGCTCAATGTCTTGTGCACCTAATTAAATATTCCATCCATCCGCTTTCTTGACAACTTGTCCAAATGAGGGTCTCGAAAGAATGAAGATTAGGGCTAAAAGCATGATGCACCCTTTGGTCACTTCACCAGTCTATCACAGTTCCATCCAAAAGTTAAGAAAAATCATTTTCAGCCTAGTTTTTGTTCAGCAACTTGAAAAAGTGTCACAAAAAGAAGGAAACTGATGTTGTGTCACTCAGAGTGGTTTCAGCTCAGAGCAAGTAACATACAGTAAAGGACATGTATACTATATTGCCAAAAGTGTTACTTTACACAGTAATTATATTTATCTCTCTGATTAGTTACAGATGTTTATCCCATCCCGGTGCCTCAGATCCTTCTCTTCTCTGCTTCTTTCTGTTCCTTCTTTTCATCTTTTTACCATGGGGGGCAGGGCTTTTAGTCGCTCTGCCCCTCGACTTTGGAATTCCCTACCCGCTGACCTCAGAAACATCACTTCATTCCCCCTTTTTAAGTCCACCCTGAAAACCCACCTCTTCAAGATAGCCTCATCTATCTAACTTCTCCATGCTCTTAAACCTTCTTTTATTATTGTGTTTATTTCTTGTTGTTATGCTTGTCTGATTTGCTCTGTACAGTGTCCTTGGGTGTTTTGAAAGGTGCTTTTAAATAAAATGTACTATTATTATTATTATTATTATTATTACTAGTATTATTATTATTATCATCATTATTATCTGACAGCTATAAAGGTATTAATTAGAGCAATGTTTGTAGCCAATATGTTGACAGACAAAAAGATGGACGACTTTGGTTCTGGGACAGGGACCATTCATTTTCCCAAAGAGTCCCACAGAAACTGAGGTTGTTGTGGTGGACCGCACAAGAAAGCTCAGCTGAAGTGAATTCCGTTCAGTGTTGATTTTTATCTCTTTATAATCTTATTGGTGCTAACTCACCACAACAATCCCAGTTTTTCATGTGGCCCCTTGGGAAAATGAACTGCCCACCATGGTTCTGGAGACTAGGAGCAAATCTGCCTCAGAGTGCTAGCTCTGTTTTTTTTGCTAGTATACTATGCTAGCTACTATGTTAACTATAGTGTTGGGAAGGTTATTTTAAAATGTATTCCACTACAGATTACATGCCCCAAAATATATTTTGTAACGTATTCTGTTACGTTACTCAATGAGAGCATATATATATGTATATATATATATACATATACATATATATATGATAAGCACTTGGCAGCAGTGGGAGGGAAAAACTCCTTCACTTGTAAGAATCATAGTTTCCAGGTTGTCTAAGTGATTAAAATGATTAAAGTGATCTTGAAGACCTTGATGGATTTAACCTAAATTTATTATCATTGCTGTTAACATGACCACACTCTACACTGCAAACACGGGCAATCGTGTTTACAAACAGAAAGATATGCACAAAAATGCTACCAAGAGGTGGCTGAAGAGGTTTGCAGAGTACTGTATCTGTTGGTACAGTCCAGTTGCTGTGATGGGATTTGTTATCCCTTAAATGTAGAGGCCGTTTTACAGAGCATACCGATACGTAGAAGCTGATTAGCTGTAGGGAAATTTGACTTTAATATTTAGGCAGGGGTTATATGGAGTTTTTTTTTAAAATTATATTTTACTTGCAGGCCACCTTTTATTGTAATCAAATTTCATTCTCTGTCACTTAGCTACGGTTAAAAGGGTTTATGTCAATTACACTCCTGGTGTGTATTCACGGCACTCATTAGCAATTTGCCATAGCACCTGTGCTGTTAATGTGTTTCGTATGAATTGATGGGGCTCTCACTGCTCTGAATAATAGACTGCAGCAGACTCTGTCAGGTAATAGGTTTCTTTTACATGTGACTCTAGCTTTAAATGTGTTTCAATTTACCCCACATTGTGGGCTTTGAGATTTTCGTGCAATTTTTTGTCAGCTCAGCCCCTTTAAATACTTCCAGGCACTGAGGGAAAGTGCTCAGCATCATTCAGACTCACAGGTTATAAACTTCCCCGTTAATCAACAAAGAGTCAAAGTCAAAAACATGAATCACTCACATTTTTAAAGTAAAATAAAATAAAATTCACTTAGTCTGCTGGTATAAAAAGAAAAACCCATTATAGACTTTTATTATCTCTTTTTTTATTGTGTCTTGTCTTCTTTAATCTCCTGAGAAATGCATCTTACACTACAACAGGTACAATTTAGGCCTAATGTTGCCTCCAGCAGTAAACATATAACCAAGAATATCAAGCACTTTGATTACCATTACTGCAGCCTGAGTAGACTTAATTTAAACATTATGCAACTGTTCAACTGTTATCTTCTTTTATTGTGTTTGGACTTCCACAAAGTCCTCTGAACTATGTATAAAACTATGAAAAACAGTGAATTCAACCATATCCTATAAAAAAAAATCTCCTCATTAAAACTAAATATACAGCAAACTAGTGAAGTGGCGATGAAGGTGACAAGATATGGAAATGACTATGTTATATTGTTATCCCACTATTAAAGTGTGAGAAGGTTACAATGCTTAAAAAAGTCCTTCCAGCACAAACTGTATATACAGAGCAGAAGCTGTATAATACATTTATGTATGGATCACCCCCCCATAGGCTAACCTACTGATAATCCATATACAGTATAAAATATAGTTGAAGTCACAGCGGCACCACCTGCTGGTTAGTAAATTTGCATTGCAACCAAAAAACAAATTAGCAAACACTTGGCAACTGTGGGAAGGAAAAACTCTCTTTTAACAGGAAGCCTCCAGGAGAATCAGGCTCAGGGAGAGCAGCCTTTCTGCTGCAGTTGTTTGGGGATGAGAGATGAGAAAGATACACTGTGGAAAACAGTCAGAGATGAAGAATAACTATTGATTTATACTTTCATACTGGCTAACGTCTAGTCGATCACAAATGGTTAGCTAATGACTATACCTGGGATAATTCTTTTTTCTAAATCTAATAAGGCACATCATTTACAAAATGCATTTTATTTTGTATTCAACATGAACAGAAATTAGTGACTGAGCCTATAAAATCATTAGAAAGTATATACTGAGGTCCCTGTTTTACACCCATACCCACCCTGATCATTAAAAAGCATATAATCAAAGCATTTCCACATCCATCTTTTGTAATATGTGCTGATGTAATGGATACGTATGCTTCCTTACATGTTATACACTGATCTGCTCATCCAAATGTCTGCATGACAGATCGAAAATATCCTTTTAAGTCCCACAAAGAACTAGAGATGGACCGATCCGATATTACGTATCGGTATCGGTCCGATACTGACGTAAATTACTGGATCGGATATCAGAGAGAAATAAAAAGTGTAATCCGATCCATTAAATATCAAAAAAGCACCTCACAAAACTTGCGACACTGCCTAACTCGGCTCATAACCGTAGCACGTCGGAGCAGTGTGCCTCACTTGATAGAGCAGCATATTTGTAGCCTCCTAGCAAACCAGTATTTCATGTCCGAGGAAGTTATCCCAGAGAGAAGTAAAGCAAGTGTGTAAGTTCATCTCTGAATGTTTGTAAAGTATTCCCACGTTAAGCTTAACAACCGACATATGGAGCGACTGCCTCTCTCTCCCTCTCCTGCTGCTACTTCAATCGTGAAACTGCTTAATGATCAGCTGATCGGCTTTTCTGTCGCGAGTCAGTCTCTCTTCTTTGTTTTTGGCCCACTTTGCACCAGAAAGAGGAAACCAGCGGCTGAACAACAGCAGCACGTTTAAGCTTGATAAGCTGTTGTTAGAATTTATTTAATATTACTTTCTACACCAGGATCCTTTTCTATGCAGCTGACGGCTGGTAACTGTGCAGGGGCGGATCTAGCAAAGTTTAGCCAGGGGGGCCGATAGGGCATGAACAGGGAAAAGGGGGCACAAAGACATACTTTTCTTTCTTATTCTCATTTAAAATGTCTAGCTTTTAATAAATAATTATCCGAATCTTACACCCAAAGTTTTAATCTGATGTAAAATGTGTAGAAGTCCATTACTGTATATAGTAACTGTTAAGTCTAATATACCCTAGTAAGCTATAGTACTTTTTCCTTTGGGAAGGTACCGGCTGTGAATTCTGCAATTCTGTAGAAGAAAGATGTTGAATCTATTTAATTATTCTTGAAAAATAATTTAATTCTCTGCATTTTTTTTTTCACACTGCATCAAATAAAAGTTGATTACGTCAATTAAGCATCATGAGGTGGAGGGTGGGGGGTGGTTCCCTATTTTTTTTTGCTGGGAGTTTGCAGCCCTATTTGTTAGTTTCCTTAATATTTCTGCTAAGTACTCTTTAAAATACCAGAATAGGAAGGATGGAGTAGGTTTAAGTTTATTAGATTGATCAGTGTTGCTGAACTATGAAATATTTTGGGTGCAGTGTATTTTTTACATACAGGTATAACAGAATAGCTTTAGTGTTGTTGTTTATTTAAACTTGAGTATGAACTTATACAAAATGCAGCAAGATATTAAAAAACAGTTTTATTGATTAAAAAACACACTATATCGGATTCATACCGGTATCAGCAGATATCCAAATTTATGATATCGGTATCGGTCATAAAAAAGTGATATCGTGCCATCTCTACAAAGAACTGTACATTAACCCAGCCTGTGACGAACTGTCCAGCTTGTATTCCACCTCTCACCCTGCGTCACCTGTGATATGCTCCAGTCCCAACCTGATAAACTTTAAATTTCCTCTTCATCACAAAAGAGAACTGACTTCCCAAAGTTGTGGGTTTGAATTGTCTTCTTTATTGACAAACAGTGCATTGTAAATGTAAGAGTCAGAAAGTTTACAGCTACAAACTCACGCACAAAATACAAACATTTTACTGTACACTGAACAGCACTCACACGCACACACACATTATATTACACCCACACGCGCACACAAACACACAGAGATGCACAGGCTTGTGCATATTCACATTATTTTACAGTATTATAATACATGACAGTGGGATGCTCTGACTATATGAGCAGTAACACCTAGAACGTTATTGTTGGTAAACAGAGAAAGGCAGACGCAGCTGATTATTGAGCTGCTTTTTCTTTTTTCAAGAGAAATAGTACATTACATACATACTAAAAGGTATGGCAAGCAGTTCGAAGGAAAATAAATTACCATGAGAAAAACAACAAAGTGGAAATTTCTGCAGAGGGAGTGTGCACAGCCAGTCTGCGGTTTAAAGAAACACTTTGTGTAAAATGAGATTACAAAGCTCAAAAAGCTTAGGTTGCAACGCAAATATTTATACATTCGGGCAGAAGACATATATTGTCACAGTTTGGGGAAATATGCTCATCAGAATTCTTCGTATTTATTTATTTTTTTCCTTTTTTTCTTTGTTTTTTTGCAAAAGACTTTAAAGAGACATTCCCCGTACAGCTTTTTCATTATTTTCTCCCAGATTTGTGAAGTTACACAAATATTTTGTAATTGAAATACTTGTGCCTTTTGTTGTAGCTTCATTCCCGTCATTTCTTCTCAAATGATGTGGCATCCTTTTGGTGCCTAAGCCAGACAACTTAAAAGTCACAAAAAGAAAGGGTCACACATGGGAGTCGAACCCTTGACTCCTGGATGAAAGTCTTGTGGATTGCAGACTTCATTAATCATTGAAATAAGAACGGCTCTTGCTGGAGAGCTTGAAATGCAACTGAAAAGAACTTGAAGTTGTAAGGGAATGTATTTTTCCGAGTGAAAGCAAACTCAAATGTGTTTTCAGCTAAGCGCTAACATTAGTGATTTAATAACGACCCCAAATTATGAGGCTAACTTGCTCATGATGTTCACGGTTTAGTTTAGCTAGCATGCAGCAACGAAATACAGCTGAGGCTGGTGAGAATTACAGCAGTTTCTCACTTATTTGGTTATGAACCAAAGTACCGGACAAATTCATCTAATGATGACGCTTTAAATGTAGCAATATCACTACACAAATCACAGCTCCTCCCGAGGGGAATGTGAACCAAATTTCATTGTGATCGGCCCAATTCTTCGAGGAAAATCACGTAAATAGCGGTTTCTGATAACACACAGTTTTGAATATGTCACAGGGAGGCAAGAGGGAAAATCAGGGGACCACCAAAGTCAGCAGACTTTATCTGTTTGGGCCTATTAATTTCTGCTGAGCATCCGAGAAAACCCTTTTCTGCCCTTGCAGTGTGCACAGCCACAGCGAGGTCAGCCTGATGAATCGCTGTGAACGACTGGGCGCGAGGAGCAAAGCAGGTGGAGAAGAGGAAAAGCCCATTACTTCCACAGCTCCGGCATAAACAGTTTGCTGAAAGCCCACAACAAAACAGTGCGGGGGTCTTTTATGTAAAGAATACGCGCCAATATATCCTTAAGAGATGCAAGTTCAAAACTGCTTGAGAGAGGAGTGCTTCTAACGCAGAACGATCGCTTGCCTTCAAACTCTGAGTGAAAAAGAGACGGTGGAAATGCGGACTGGAAGCAGAGTGAGCTGTTCAGAGAGGCTGTGGGCATTAGGAGAAGAAGGAGGACAGCTGGGTAGAGCAGAGAGAGAGGGAGAGAGAGACAAAAAGAGAACGAGTAATCTCTCCACACCCAGCCTCATTTTTATTCAAACACAAGTCGAGCTTTGCCTTTGCTCCTCCACCCCTCTTCCCCACCCCGCTTCTCTCTTCTGCTAATCCTTCCCCTTCCCTTCTTTCCCCTTCTATTACCTATTCCCTTTTACCTTTTCCTCCCCTCTCTTCATAACTCTCACACTCTCATCTGCTGCCTCACCTACAGTATCTATTACACCAGAGAAAAAGCAGAGGAGAAAGAAAAGCAGCCCAGTCTGACCAGCTTTCAAAAGAAAAAAGAAAATCTGCAATTAAAAGATAAATCCACCCTAAAGCACTTAGAGGAGACTCGCCCCGCATTTCTGGGCCTACTTTGTTGTTTAGGTGTCTACTTTTCTCATTTTTGTGCGTAAGTGGCTAAATATAGTGTGACGGCTACAGTGGAGTCTGAAAGGCAATTTTATCTTAAAGATCTTGCGGTAAATGTCGGGTTTCAATGACAGTTCTGCAGAATAACAGAATGAGGGCTTTTGTCATGTGTGCCACCCTTCAGAAACGATCATCATCCTCTTCACTTACAGCGCGCAGAGCAGAATGCATTGCAGCTGCATCAGACGTGGAGTTTTCGCAAATGAGACGGGCTGTGGTCACGGATACGTTCACGTGCTCCCAAAACAATCAGGTGCTGCTTTATGTGCAGGCGTGCAAATGTCAACACGACACAAAAGCCTCGTGCAAAATGTATAAATGACAAGTGCCATATCGCGTTAAAACAAAAGCAGTTCCAGGTCTGTGTTTTCGAACTTGGTATGCAAAAAAACAGAAGATGAAGAAAAGAATCAAAAAGACAGTGTGGGTCTGTATTTTCACGAGAGATTTCCTGTCTCTCTGCGCACAGAAACACAAACGCACATGCGCATGCACAATGGTTTACCATCATCTCAGGTGCCAGTAGCATGAAAAGAAGCGCTGCTGTGCAAGAGCGAAGGCAGGGAGTAGTGCTTGGGAGTGTTAACATTGCCTCTGTGTACTCGAGCCAACTGATATGATGAACACTTATTACACTACTGTGCTAATAAATTATTAGGCATTGACAAGTAGTCCGAATACGAGGCTGCAGCATGACTGCAGCAGCCAGCATCAGCAAACTCTGCATGCAGAAGGAAAACTATTCACAAGATGACAGGATAACAAGCACTGAGTTTGCTGTCTGACTCTGATACAAGTCTTACAGCAGTCTTAAAGTTCCCAATTGGTGTCTTCGGCAATCTTCTGCACATAGGAAGCATCTCAGGCAGTAAGGATGTTTGAGAGCTGGCATCAGCAGCAGCCAACAGGTCTGTTATACACAGTAAAAGATGGACGACGGCGTCGTCTTTAAACTTTGAAAACTGGACTGCGTTTGTAAAAAAATGGGGAAAATAATGGGTGAATGTTGCGTACATCACTTATACACTGCTCAAAAAATTAAAGGAACACTTTAAAACACAGCAGATATCAATAGGAGAAATATCATGCTGTATATCTAAACTGATATGGACTGGGTAATGTGTTAGAAATGAAAGGATGCCACATCATTTCATGGAAATGAAAATGATCAACCTGCAGAGGGCTGAATTGAAAGATACAACTGACATGAAATTATGATGTGGAAAGCTAGTCCACTTTGCAAAACTGTCATTTTGCCGACTCAAAATGGTACTCGGTCGTTTGTTTGGCCTGGACGGATGGTGTACTAAAGGGACCTTCTCCCAGACCTGAACCAGGGTGTAGCTGATCCTGGACAGTCTGAAGTGCAACCTTGTAGATGAACTGAAAAATTATGTCTGTTGGATTTAGGTCAGGTTATCATGCCAGCAGTAGTGACACTGACCCTAGCCAAATGCAAAACTAGTAAAAAACAATCTGAAAAGATAAGGAGGGACAAAATATCAGTCCACCTGTAAAACTATTCCTGTTTTGGGGGTTGTCTCACTGTTGCCCCTCTAGTCCACCTGTTAGTCTCATCAACACCAAAGTAGCTGAAACTGATTAAGAACCCCCTCTACTACTTAACTGGCCAGATCAATAGCCCAGACGTTTACTGGACTTGATGCTACACCCTGATTAAAAAGTAGCCCTTCAGTTTTTTTGAGCAGTCCACAGCAGCGACAATGTAGCCACACAAAAAAGCTTGATGTTCTATTTAGCTCTAAATGGGACCATAATTTAGTAAATGAACATTGCATTATATTAAATAAGACAGTTTAAGGTACTTTGGCACTGCCTCCACTTTTTATACCCAGTGCCTACCTCTATGTTGTATACACAGTCTGTGGTTTGTAGTAATGACCAGCAGAGTCACACATACAGCTATGGCATGCATAGAGGGGAAAACAAGTCACCATCTGCTCTGCTTCAAACAAGCCATCACACAGGACTCAACAGAGTTCAAAACCCTGTTTAAGGTTATTCTTCCATTTTTAACACTGGCTAGATTCTCAGCACATAAAAAGCTGAGTGGGAGAAGTGTGTGACCCAATGTGCAAGCGTATGACTTGGCAGTGTAGCGCGGTTGGTCCCGGTACGAATCAAACTCGGAGCACAAGATGAGTTCATTTAGTTTTTGCCAGCAGTGTCCCCGGATAGGGCACCTTTAACTGGTTCACACTGACGAGAAATGATCCCATCCGCGGAGCGACGTACGCCAACCAGACTAGGTCTTTCAAATGTCAGCGCTAATTAAACTTCACATGAACACGTATAAAATATCTCCCTCGTCCTGTTTTACACTTATTTTCTGCCATGCTTTCAGAGCCACCATCCGCGATTAGTTTTCATTTTTAGCAAGCTGTCACTATGCTTCTTCCCTTCTTTGTGCATGCATGCCGATTTTTCTTTTTTGACTATACTCTCTCTTGTTGCTTTTCCAGCAGGCGCACACTCTTCAGACTAGAATTAGTTTGTAATGTGGAACTGGGACACAGCGAGTGTCTTAGGCAAACTTTTCATCTTCCAACTTTTAAAAAGTTGACAGTGAGTGGGAGATATTTTTTTTTCATCATTTTATTTTACCATCACATTTCATTGTCTTTGTTTAGTTTAGCTCAGATCACTTTTGTGTGTGTGTGTGTGTGTGTGTGTGTGTGTGTGTAAAAATAACAAAAAATGTCAATGATGGACTGTTTCTTTCGAAATAAAAACTTTTCTGCAGGAGAGAAAATGAGAAAAATCTAAAAGTTAACACAGTTTAGCCTCAAGCTAGAATTCAGCGTATACATATACAGACAGCATAGCTACATATCTGGCTCCTGACTTGTTTACATGCATATGCTCTCCTTTCTTTTTTATTATTATTTGTTTTTAGGCAACAGATTCAGGGTGGATTTAGCTTTTAACTCAGAAACCTGCTTTCACAAACTCCATCTTTAACACTTAACACCCATAAATCATCCTCCTGAGGTTTCTCCAGGTCTCCCCTCGGTGGCGAACACTTGTGCTTGAACCAAGACACGCAACAGTATAAACACAAGACGTGTCATAGATCACTTATGCCTTCATTGGGTTTTTTTGTTTTGTTTTTTCACAAACACTGACACAGCAACATGTGAAATGGAAAAACATGAATCGGAAGAGCAGACACATCACACTCGACTACAGATGTTACATAACGCAGCAAGATGCCTGTCTGTGTTGATAGTTTTCATTTCCTCTGCATGAATTTTGTTTCTTTTTCGTCTTTTCTTTTCTTAGGTGGCATTCAATATGAGCTTTTAGGGCGCACTAGTTGTCTCGCTCTTTATTAAACCCCGGAGCCAGGGCTGAAACTGTTTTCTTTTTTTTTTCCACAGGCATCTATTCACAACGAATTATGCCTCTGAACTACTGACACGCTCCCAGTTGATCTCAATACTTCCTGATAAAATGCTCAATAAGCTGCTGTTGCCAGGCAACAAATGCAATTGCGGGCTGCGCCGTTGGAGTGGAGTTTCAGCGAAACAAGCGCAAACTGAAATGTTTGGAGGTTTTGTTCTTCCTTCTTGGTTTAAAAAAAAGAAAAGAAAAGCCACAGACCCCTTCAATGTCACAGTGTTCATAAATAAAAAGACTTTGGGGCATCCCAGCAGTGGCGAGCGGTGGTGCGAGACAAACACAAACACAGCAATTTTTTTTTTTTGTAGGAGCCATGCAGCAGTGAAAGCGTGTTAAAAGCAAACAACTGTCACTTCTGTCATCATGAGCCCGAGCTCGCAGCGGATGACAAATAAAATCATAACATCCAATCAGAGGTGCTGATGGGTAATCCGCGCACGCGTGTGACCGGAGGTTTTTTTTTTTCAGCGGGGGGGTGGTGGTTGGAGGCAGAGCGAGCCTGCTGTTGTTTCACAGCTGGTAATCCGCTCAGCGCTGAGATAAAAGAGATCTCCCAGTGCTTCTCCACCAGTGTGCCCTGTAGTGAGATCAGGCCTTCTTTATATCATATTTTGTTAGGACGAGCTTCAGTATTTAGAAAAAAAAGATAAATAAGTCACCAGCTTTGCCTCTTCACTGAAAGCATGTGGTATTTCACTTTATCTCTTCTTGTTTGATCTCTTTATCTCTTCTCTGACACTGAAAAGGTTGCCGTCTGCAGATGAGGAACACGGATAGGTCATTTCCTGTCATTTCATCTGCAAACTGACGCGGCGGTATTAATCGGAGATGTCAATTGGGAAATGAGACTGTCAAAACGGGCTCTGACGGCAACGTGTCCGGCAGCCGGCGAATGAGAAAAATGAATGAAAACAAAGAGTCCTGCATGGCTGCCTGCTGCTGAGCGATGAATGCCACCTGGACGGCGGCCATGACAAAGTTTAGACGGGAAGATCTGTTTCCACGCGTGGACAGAACATGAGCGTTGGATTTCTGGTTGGTTTTGTGCTTGGCTGGCAGGCGGCTTTAGGTTTTGCAGCCAAATCACAAGAACACTGGATACCTTTGGTGTCTTTTAAAGATTCTCTGGACACCGCCGCGCTTTCACAACAGGTGCAATCTCGATAGCTGGTAATGACACAGTACCCACAGTCTTAAGCTGCTTTATTCTTGTGCGCCACCAAGCGTGCATGCGCTTTGATTCCTGGCTCGGAAAAGAGAGACATACCACTATGGTTTGAATATTTCTTTAACTTGCCCTTTTTTTAATCTGTAATTGGCTTTACTCAGTGGGCATTTGTGCTGATTGTAAAACATCATCCATTATGAGTTCTCTGTGAATTAAGTACTTTAAGTAGGCCAGGCCCTGGTAGCACTGAAAGAGTTTATCTTTTCATGGCTGCATGGAAAGTACAAAAAAAAGAAGGAGAAGAAAAAAACCAGAACACTGAAACCTATTTTCTTTCTTTTTTTGTCTGCAGTCCACAGCACTTCAGAGTTTGCTCCAGTGATGATTCAGGCGGGGAAGAGAATCGTTGAGAAGTCACAAATACTCCAGCGACACTGAACTGTCTGTTGCTGTTAGCGAACGCAAACGCTAATGAGCAAATAGGAAAGAAATATCCCGTATCACAAATATGTACAAACTCTTCAATATGAAGATAGCTTTTTTTATTAAAAAAGGTCCCCTTTAAACGGTTGGCTCTTGTCAGGATTCAGATGGTAGCAATTTTTCAAGAACACGCTGAAGTAGTCTCTGGATTTAACAAGCCTGCTCGTGCGTCTCGTCTTTTAAAACCTTTTTTGTCTGTCTTTTGGTCCGGTTTGTGCCCCTTCGTATAAACGTCTGCTCAGCCACTTTCTTCTTCAAAGTAGAGTGTTTTGTGTCCTCATGTAAAAAAAAAAAAAACTTCCTTCAAGTCAAGATGGTTTAAATGGTCTGTAGACTTCAGTGATAGCATTCACAGTTACGCTGGCATGTGGAAAAAGGGGGTAATGATTTTAGAGCCTCGTGCTCAGTAAGTTTTGCTTTTTTTCCCACTTATTTTTGTTTTTACTCTTTGTGAGAATAATGCATCCACACTGAATTCTCCCAGGAGCCATTTTCATTTTGGAAGCTAAATGGCGTGAGAGAAGTCCGTCCTGTCACTGGAGGACGGATCTGTCCATGCAGACACACAAATGGCTAACGATGATTGTTTGAAAGCGCGTGAAGTGATTGAGATCTCCAAAAGCAGCAAACTTAATTGTATGAGCTTAAAAACGGAAGTACAGGACAGCCTGCTCGCTCACAGACTGCACTCAGGTCAAGTATTTCCCCCGTGTGGCTACACGGATTCGGTGGGAGACTGATCATCGGCTTGGTGCCTCATCAGCTGCACGCTGGTCAGGATCTTCTTCTGGTGTCCGGCTAGAGACACTCCGATCCTCTGCAGATCTCTGGGAAGACAGAGATACGGATATGAGGTTTTGTCTTCATAACGACAATCAAATATAAATTGAACACTCCACGTAGTACACCATGTAGAAAATCAGTGTTCATCCTAGGCCCTCTGCTACACCTGACCCACCTCCCCCTTCCTGTCTGTGTTTACTGTCACTACCCAAAAAAGGCACAAAAAATCAATTTTTACATGGTTATCATTGGAGCTGCTGTCTGTAGGATTGTAAACCAGGAAATCAACACTACAGTAAACATGAGCAGCGCTCCAACTGGCCAAGAAAAGGTGCCAGTGCTCACAACAGCTTGAACATGTAGTAGAGTCTGTTTGCAACTGCTACAGAATAGTAGCTTGTGTTTAACTAGCAGGGAAGATACAGGAGAGGCCATCATTGAGTTATACAGTGGGTGTGACTAAGGTGTGTGTGTGTGTGTGGGGGGGGGGTCCTTGCTGGCTAGATTGTCATAACAACAACAACCACACACTAACAAGCTTCAATAAACTGTTAGCATTAACTGAGCTAGCTCTACTAGCTCAGTTGATGCTAATGGCTCACCACAACTATCAACTTCTGCTGCACTTTGATATTGAAACGGACCTCGCTCTCTCTGGATTTGGAAAGTGATTTGAATGGCTGCAGGATCTGAATAAATGTGACTGAACTGGAAAAACTTTTTTTTTCAGCATTTCAGCACGAAAACCACAAAAAATGCAAAGCAATGAATTCACAATTCAGTTCTGTAACGCATGACGTCACCCCACTGAAAGTGAATGACAGGCCAAGCCTAAACCGCATACACAAATCCTGCCTTAGTGCAGTGCCGAGTTGTTTAGATGAGCAGCTCTTATATTTTTGCTAAAAGTGGTTGTCAGTCAAGAGTTGTTGCTGCCTGCTCCAGTCTGTGCGTGGGTGCAGGGGCACACATACACAAACACGGGCATGTTTGTGGGCTAACTTTGAAAGGACATTTATTGACATTAATGGATTCTCAGCTCTCTTACTTCTAAGTTTAACTACCGCAACTGAGTGCCACACTATTATCCGAACTGTAACCTAAACTGGCTTTAACCTTAAAACTAAAACCTTTAACCTAAAAAAAAACAAACAAACTTTGAAGAGGTGCTGATCTGAAAGCCAAACTGGTTTTCACAAAGATGAGTGGACAAGTCCAAACTATATTTTTGACTAAGTTCTTATGTAAGGATGGCTTTGGTTTTCTGTAACAAATAACAGATTGTGGGTTGCATAAAGCTGCAACCCACAATCTGCCCGTTCTGTGCAGCCACAGTTTGAACTGGCACAATCACACACAACATTCAGTGAGTGTATCCTTAGAGCTGTCCTCCTTTCAGTACAGTAGCTTTGTGATTGCTTGCATGTTTGGCGATATCTGTAAGTGTTAGCTGTTAAGAAAAAAAACAGCCTCGGTTTAGACACACTCTGAATGTTCACTGCATTAGCATGTACTGTGTAATAACTTCCTTTCTTAATTTGGTAAATAGGAACACCATCCATTGCAGAAAGATTTATTTAGACTGAAAATTTGAGGCATCTTGAAGCCCTTCCAGTTACTATTCGCCTTAGCCTCATCAGAAATGGTCTCAGTGGAAGGGTGGCTGTCAAGATGCTGTGCTTTAGGAACTGAAACAGGGAAAAAAGGCTAAATCATACAAAACTACACAAGAACTGGACTGAAAATCAGTGACAACAGGTCTTATGGAGTGATGAATACAGACTTGAAATTTCTTGTTCAAATTATCACTAATATGTTCAGAGGAGGTCAGAAGATAAGTACAACAGTTAGTGTCTAAAACCATCTGCAGAGCAAAGTGTCCTGATTTGGGGGTTTGGGGATCCTGTCTAAACTGATGGAAATCAGATTTTTGATCCACCATGCAATACCATCTGCAAAGTGCCTGACTGGCAACAGCTTCATTTTTCAGCATGACAGTGATCCCAAACACACTGCCAATGAGGTAAAATCATACTTGGACAGACAGAAATACACAATGGAACACTATCAGTCATGGATTGACCTCCACAGAGCCCAGATGAAGCAGCGTGGGATTATCGTGACAGAAAACAGAACAAAAGGCAGCCAACATGCAAAGAAGAGCTGTGAATGACCTTTGAGAAGCCTGGAGAACTATTCCTGAAGACTACTTAAAGAAAGCACAAGAAAGTTTGCCTAAGAAAGTTGAGGCTGTTTTGAAGAATAAACGTGGTCATACCAAATACTGATGTTTATGCTTGTGAGAAAGTCAATATTTATAACTATGTATTGGGCTTAAATGCTATAATTTCTACTCATGTTTCAAAAACTGCTGCGACTACTTTCCATTTTACCAGCAAAATCTAAAGAAATGATGTTCGGTCAAAGACATTTGCACTGTACTGTACATTACTACATATTAGCTATGTAATAGCAACGAAGCATGGGCTACATTTTAAATCAGCACTATTTTAGAGGTAAATGAATACCTAATTAAAAACTCCTAAAAAGTGACTTCAGGTAGGTATTGCCTCCATTTTTCTCATATTAGTGATTCATTTTGCATGAAAAGTATTTTAAAGTTCACTCAGTATTCCAACTCTGCCTTCTTCACACCGTAACTGTGTTAAAATACACTTAATTAATCCCATTGGTGAAATTTACCCTCTACTTTTGACCTATTTTAGCAATTTTAGGAGTGGTAGATAGCCACAGTGTAACCAATGGGGACCAGCTCCAGGTCTGGCGCTTTGGTCAAAGGTAAGGGCGGCAACCACGGGTGGACTATTCACTGATAGAAAATTAAGGACAGGCCCAGCAGCTGTCTAAAAGAATTAAAGATACACCTCTTTCACATATTTGCAATCTTTGCAGGCTCATTCAGACAGGATGAAAGTGATCAGCCCATTTCTTCTAATGACAAAACTGAAGGTACATTCATTGATTAAACCCAGCTAAACTCTGCAAATTTCTTTCATGGACACATTGCTTTTTATTTGTCTGTGATATAATGGCACTTGGAGCATTTTATACCATGAGGAGTAGAAGAAATAAGGATGGCAGTAAGCAAGCCAGATATAGAGAGACAGACAAGTGTTCACACAGTCAGCCAACCAGCTGCCCCACCAGTCTTCCAACAAAAAAGATGCCGACTTGGCAGGATCAGCTAAGTGTGAGACTCAGGCAAAGAGAAGCAGACAGACAAAAATAGAGGCAATTTAATGGCTAAACCTACTCAGCTGTGATTTGTGTGATGAGCGGCAAAGAGGTGAAGCCCGAGCCCAGAAAGGAGTCTCTATACTGGGTCATCTTCAATGCAGCCAGCCAGTCTTCTACTGAGCTCACCCTGCTTAGGTCTGGAGCTCCACGGTCTAACAAGGGATGATGGGAAGGACTGCAGAGAGTAGATACAAAAGAACGTGGAGTTAAAAAAAAGGCCATCACTGAAACAGAGGGATAAGATAGGAAGAGTGTGTTTGTGTATGTAAATGAGTTTATATCTCTGCTCACCCAGGGACCATGTTGTTGGTGCCGGCTTTGAGAGATGCAGGGTTGCGTATCATTTTGTCCAACATGCTGACAATATCGGGGAACTTTGGCCGGGCGTTTCTGTCTTTCTGCCAGCAGTCCAGCATCAGTTGGTGCAGCACTACCGGACAGTCCATGGGAGCTGGAAGCCTGAAGTCCTGCTCTATGGCATTTATCACCTAATGCGCAGCAGAAGAGTCACACAGGAAAAGGAGAAGACCCAAATGACCACAAAAGGTTATAGAAGAAAACTGCAGCATGATGTATATTTCAGGCTCACTGGTGAACGCTTATATAATCAGTATCTTTATAATAAAGCTTTGGCAAGGTCTAATGAGAAAGATGTAGCATATTAAATCCGTGCTATTCCTGGTATTCTATTTTCCCCCTTCCAATTTGTACCTGGTCTCTCTTCTTACATGTCATTCTATTGCTTACATTGCCTCCTTTGGACCTACTATTGTACAGCTTTCCTCCTCCCCATCATTAACTTATGTTACTTTTGTGTTCAGGGAGTTTTCAAAACCAATCACATCACAAGGGTCAAGCTCCAAAGAGTCCAGCTCTATCTCCTACCTGTTTGGGTTCTGACTGGTCCAACTGCCAAATTTTATTTTATGCCAATAAACAATGTACATTAAATTCAAATAAATTCAGTTTTATTCATATAGCACCAAATCACAACAGCAGTCACCTCAGTGTGATTTATATTGTAAGGCAAAAATCCTATAATAATACAGAGAAAACCACAACACTTAGATGACACCCTATGAGCAAGCAATTGATGACAGTGGGAAGGAAAAAGGAAGAAATCTCCAGCAGAATCAGGCTCAGGGGGTGACGGGAGGAAGAGGGGCCAAAAGACACACAGTGCAAAAGAAACAGATAGTAATAATTCCTAATGATTAAATGGAAAGTGGTGTATAAACACACAGTGAGTGAAGAAGAATCACTCAGTGCCCCCAATACCAAACCAGGCTAACTGATCCAGCCCTGACTATAGGCTTTATCAAAAAGGAAAGTTTTAAGCCTTATATTAAAAGTAGAGAGGGTGTCTGTCTCCCAAATCCAAACTGGGAGCTGCCTTCACAGAAGCCTGAAAGCTGAAGGCTCTGCCTCCCATTCTACTTTTAAAAAAGTAGAATGGGAGGCAGAAGACAGCAGCCTAAGAGCAAAGCTCTCTATTGGGGTGATATGGTAGCAGTCATCTCTAAATGATCTCTAACCTTTTAAACTGTGAAGAAATAATTAAATAATGATATAATCATAGATAATGATATAGATCTATAGACCATTTGAGCATCTTAATTTGCTACTTTAGTTTTATAATTGCAATTTACAACAGTCACTGGCAATACAGACAGTAAAAAACATACACGTAGTTTCTTAGTCAACAAAAAGAAATCAACATGGAAGTAGCATAAACCTGCATTCTATCTAAAGGCCACCAGATGGCGATAGTTGTGGTTGCAAAAACTCTTCCAGTCTCCAGAAATCTTTGAAAAAGGGCTTTTTGCCTTGTACTCTTTAAAAAAAATTTCTCACAGAATTTACGGTCTCAGTCACTTTTGGGATTTGGGTCATGCTGAAAATATTGAATCTGTTTTTTTTAATGTCGGTTATACTATATTTCAAATGGCGGATTATCTATGGTATGAAACCTGAATGTTTATTGGCTAATGACTTGTCAGTCATAAGCCAGTTTCACACTCTTTGTCACCAACCAAGATGGTAATGTGGCATCTAATCATTGGTGCTTGATGGAACATAAAAGACAAAATTCAGAAACCAATGAGTGACGTCACGTTAGCTACGCCCATGATGATCGCCATGGCTAATATCAGCCGATATGCTGATATTCGACTGACATATCAGCACATATCTAGTATCTACAGCGCCCAGATGTAGGCCAAGGGATTTAACAATATATAAAAAAGTTAGCCGGTTAGCCCAAATCAAAGCCCAAAGTCTTGATAAATAGTATTTTACTGTATTTAGTCACTTTTGATATACATTTGACAAAAGTAGGTTTTCATAAATATGAATTAAATCAGAGTGGGAAAGAAAAACAGTTCAAAAGAAATTAAATGTTGTGACATGACATCAGTAAACTGAACACAGTATGGTGCTGGCTTGTGATGTGCGACATATTAAAGGGCTAAAAAGATCAGCCCCCTGAGTCGATCTCTCTCGCTGCTGTTTGTCACTCGCTTCAGGCAGACCGGCATACGGCAAAGAGTGGATCGTCTTCTGTGTTATGGCTCCTTTGTGATTTCAGTCGATAAAGACAGGCATATTTTTACAGAACAATCTTGCCTCGTTCAGCTTTATTTAAAACCACATAAAAACGAAAACTCGGATTAGTTAAGAGGATCCAATTTCCGTTTAAGAACTTCATCCTGACACAGCGTGCAGTCGCACAGTATATCCAGATATTCATCTCTAAGCAGCAGTAACTTCTGCTGCAGTCTCAGATGTCAAGGCAGGTAGTTTTACACAGAGGAGCTTTTGATTTCATCACGCCAGTGCAGGTACTGAGAATGATAAAGTTCTTTCAAAGTTTTGATTTTTTCTCCCTGTGAAAACTTTTAGGCAGGAATTTTGTAAAGCTAAGAGGTTGTGCTAGATGTGTCAGGATACCTTTGAGTGCAGAATGTAATTATGCAGAACATCATGGAATTTAAAACTACCTGCCTTGCCACTCTAAAAATAATCAAAGAAAGGAAATATCGCGTTTAGTAACCATTACCTGAAATTATTCTGCCCCCTGTGTCAGAAATGTGAAATTATTATTTTTTATTTCTCCCCAGCTGTAATTACAATCGTTGTAATGTTTAAAACTCCCATTGTGGTGTGCCCCAAAGGTTTAAAAAGTGCCTTCTATCATCTTTTATACATGTTCTGTCTAGCAGATTTTTTCTTGTTTCAGATATCCAATTACTATCATCTTCCTTGTCATCTTTCACACTCTTTAGACACATACAATCAGTCTCTTTTCTGCCTTATAAATTAAAGGTGGATTAATATATACTCAAGAGCCATAAAAAGAGAATAAATGGTAGAACTGTACTGATGACGCATCTGAGGTAAAACTTGATTTGGCCTAGTGTTGAAGACTTGTCAGAGCTTTTCTGTTTATTTCTAACAAAGGAAAATGCAGAAATTGAATTAAAAGATAAGTATCAATACAACAATACTGAGGAAACTCGATGTTATTCTCGTGCTTTATGAAAACTACATTCCTTTACATTAGGAAAATAGATAAATCCAAGTTAGACAACACTGGAGCATTTCTTCAAATGTATTGGGTCCTAGAAACTGCAGCTGCACACTGCTGTATAGGTGAAACACAACATTTTCAGAGCCCACAACATTCTGACCTGCATCCATACAACTGCTGACAACTCTCCGCAATAGTTAACATTCTGCCATCATGTCTGTGGCTAATGCACTCTTTCCTGCAAACCTGGCATCATCGTTGCCAGGTTTGCAAGGTCATGTACTGGACCTGTTATATACCTTGTCCACAAAATTTTCTAATATCTTCATGTCAACATGCACTGCTGGTGGATACTAGCTGAGTTTGCCGAAGTGATCAGACGCCTCATTACATACTCCCCCATGTCTGCTAAGCTGTCTTCTTGTCTTTGATGGGCAAGGCTGAAAGAACAAAACACAGCCTGTGAAAGCATGAAAGAAGAGAATCCCTTTACTGTTCTCTAGTCTCAGAGATAGGCAAAGGTCATGCACAAGGATCTACTTCAGATTCTGTCCATAGCCAAAGGCAATCAACAACTGCTGCACACCAATTTCCTTAAGGGCTGGTAGAATGCTGATGGCTCTTAGAAGAATATCTGACCCTGACGTGCTGAAAGATTTTTGTGTCTGCCTTGTCCTGACTGCGAGGAGCTATCTCATGCTTAGAGCATCTTTTTCTTTGGTCACAGTGACCAAAGAAACGTCCCTACATTTTGGAGTTGTCTGTGCAATTGTGTCAGAAAGGAGGAGTTCGGTTTTCCTTGAGCTTGGTCTAAAATTTGCCCTTGCTGGTCACCTTTCATGTGATTCCACATTCTTGGTCTGGCCTCAATCTTCAAACTCAATGCCAGGCAGGTCTCAAAGACGATGCATGTTCCCTTGGCTATAGAGGAATATTCTTCTATCGTGGGAAGGACAATACACACTTAAGAGCTACCTGGTGGCAGACTTTATACCAGTGAGGAACCGTCAATGATGGGTACTACCTATGGCTGGTTGTCAGAGATTGCAAAAATCACCCGAGAAAGGCAGTGCTGGGATTTCTGACAGCTGTGCTCCTTCTGCCATCACTCAGTGCTACAGGGAGCGCGTGGTTCTTCTGACATAAGAACCACGCACTTCGATATGGGTTGAACAGCCTGGAGATGAGCTGTTTAGAAGTTGTTGTTCCATTTAGTCGAGGTAACTTCTGTCAGCGTCAGGGTCAGGATTTGTTGCAGCAGTCAATCCAAGACAGCAGATTTTTTATGAAACAAACTACCTTTACTACTAAACTATGTCTATACCTCTATACCTCTATACCTCTACCATCTCGACCACCACATCCCCATCCAGTGTACTGGTAACAGATTATTCAGAAAAAAATGGCTGTCCAAACTCAAAAACTAAGACCCTTTGTCTACAAATTACTGCCTCAACAGTTATTTCAACTCACTGTTTATCGGTTCAAAATCCCTGGTGTGTACCCACCCTTCCCCATCAATTGACCTCCACATCCACCGGCACACCTGCTCCTGTTTTTCTGCCCTGTAACCACAGTGCTGCCAGATTTTCTGTTTTGCATTCCTGCCAGAGTGGTCCAGCTTTTTGTCATGTTATCCTGGCTACCTACATTTATGTATGACCTCTGCCTGTATCTGGACTTACTCCTGCCAGCTTTCGCCCCCTCGGACTCCTCTGCCTCTCCTTGCTTTGATCATTGACCTACTAAACTTTGTTTTCGCTCCACCTTTTGTCTGGCTGTGATTTGCACGTCTGTGTCCAAACTTCTAAACTTCTACCTCTACAGTAGTGCGAGAATGAAATAATACTTTAGTGTGTGTGTGTTTTTTTTCTTTTTGTCAGAGTTCCCTGTAAATGTAAAGTAACAAGTCTGTCTCAGTGTAGTTGGAAGTCTACCTCGCGGTGCTTCGCCTACTGTAAATGCAGCACGGGGGATTTGTCTGTTCGCTGAGTGAACTCTACTTGACCCCGGCACACTTCTCGGGCTTTGTGCCGCATAAATTCACTTTAAGCACCACTGTCAATCAAAATAGCAGCGAATGTAGTGAAACATCACAGGTCTCTTTCATGATTAATTCATGTTGAACACAGCACCTGCAGTGGCTCCGCTGACAATTTCCCCACTCCGTGTTCTTTGAAATTGCATGTGTGTGTAACTGTGTGTGTGTGTGCGTGCATGCCTTTACACATGTATGATTGCATGTGTGTGTGTGGATTAGCAGGGTGTGTGTCATATGTGTGAGTTTAGGGTGTGAGATTCATGCATAGTTAATGCCCCGGCAGACCTTCGTTAGTGGTAACACACACTTTCACCATCATTATACGCAGTCTCTGCCATTATAAATCTGTCTCTGTCATTATACTGACTGTGTCATTACTGCTGCATAGGCTGCTTCTGTTGCTTGCGAGCAAGCATGGGGGAGAAGACTGGGGTAGCTGCAAGAGAGGAGGGGAGAAGGGGAGAAAAATGTGAATGTGTGAAATAAGGGGAAAGAGGTGTTTAAGGTGAAATAGAAGCTACATGGGGAAAATGGTGCTCCGCAGAGAAAAATAAAGAAATGAATTAGTTTTATGATTTAAATAAAGACTTATGTCTCAATCTTATAGTTAGGATGGGGATCTTGCCACCGATTAACTTCTCGGCAGTTCATCTTACAAAGAAAACTTTATATATAGTCTGAGTTAACAAGGTCTAAAGCCAGGTAAATGCTGCTGGAGCGGGGCTGTGGTTTCCTGAAATAGAGTTAAGAAGGTGCTGATTGAAGATATTTACCTGGGGTAATAAACACACTAGAAGCTGCTTGGCGGATTTTCTGCGGCAATAAAATGTATTTTAAAGTTTTGACTGGAGCGAAATTGGAAGCTTGTAAAATCCCCAGCCTCCTTTGTGTCAAAGTCATTAGATATATCATTTGAGAAAGCTAGAATTTGGATTTAAAGCTTCAGTGATTTGAAGTGGGTTTTAGTGCTGTAACTATAATCTGCGCATCATGTTTCTTCTCAGAACAGAAACTTAAAAATAAAAATGTCAGCAGTCCAGTCTTGTGGAACCTTCATTTTCATGGACTGCACTGCATCCCCTTTAGGGTTTAACAGTAAAATTGAATTCTCACCCTAAAGAAAGTGTTTCTGGCACCACTTTATAATAACCATTAAATATATAACAGGACTCATTTACAGTTAAAAAAAAAACAACAACGATAAAATGACCTGAAATGATATTTCCTAATTGGCTAACTTGTCTGTTATCTGAATGGTTATTGTAAAGTTATAAATGGTTAACAAATACTAATTCCAGAGTCATTATTTTGACAGCTGTGATGACGGTAAAACAGATTTTAAAACATATTTAAATAAGATGACGGGTGGGGTGGTAGGAAAAGGTGGTTTGTGTCCTGCATCACTCATGGTTGTCATTGCAGTTTGCTTTATGCACAACTACTCACAAGCTCCAATATTATCTTAAGGTGGAATATATAAGTTATCTCAGCTATTAACTAAAGTTTAATTATACATTTAATATTTACTCACCATGGTTATGATAAAGTGTTACCATTTTTAACACAAATGCAGTAAATGTGCACTGACTACGGCAGGATGAATGTAATCTCAGAACACTTAATAAACATCAGTGTGATATGACGAGACACAAGGAGAGCGCGAAAAAACACAAGGTAAAGAAATGCCGCGGCAAATTGCTCACACTGTGAAGGTAATTGGAATAAAGCTGTCACTACCATGAAACATTCCCAGAAGAAAATCCCAGCAAAGAAAAAAAAATCCTTTGCCTTTTGGTCTGATTTTCATGGAACAAACATTTCTGTGACACTTAAATTGATGTCCTCATTTTCCATGTGTGTTTCCTAGACATGCAGACACCCTGCTGTGACGGAGGAAACAAACAAGCACATCCCCCGAACGCCACACACACGCACGCACACACGTGCTGGAACAGACATACACGATATTTTACAGTCACAGACATCAGTGAGAACTCAAACTAAGAGTCTCTTTCTCTCTCTTTTGCCCTCTCTCAGGAAAGCAGGTGGTGACTTACATCTTGGTTGCTCATGTCCCAGTAAGGTCTCTCTCCATATGACATCACCTCCCAGGTGACGATCCCGTAACTCCAGACATCTGAAGCTGACGTGAATTTCCTGTAGGCGATCGCCTCTGGTGCCGTCCACCTCACGGGGATTTTACCTCCCTGAGAGAAAGAAAAGAACAGGGGGAAAACATAAGAAGGAAATAAATAACTAAGGGCAGAAGGGAAGGAAAAAAGGATTTGTAGCTTTATACCTGATAGTTCTGCTTACGTATTCGTTACATAGTTCTTAGCTGAAGTCTCTTATCAGACACGGTGGTAAAAACTGTGCATTATGCACATGTGTGTAAAAAAAAAAAGAAACATGGCAAATTTGAGGGGAAATTTAAGGGCAGGCAACATGCATCTGAATTTTCCTACTTTTTTTTGTTCTCGAGTGTGGAAGTGTAGACAAAGCAGATGCTTGATAGCATCCACCTGCTTCACGTAGACAAATCCACATCTGCCTGCTGTTGTCTTTTCTAATGAAGACAAAGTAGTGCGTAAACAAAAACTTCTTCCTTCTGACTGCTGAGTGAAATCCAGGATAAAAGGATGCATTACCATATGCTGGTTTGGCTGGTGTATCAAATTTAATATATTAAAGGAAATGCTTAAGACAAACATTTCTTTTTAATAGACTCCTTTTTAAGTCAGGCAAGCGACATGAGTTTAAGGCAGTGTGTATTTAATCTATCATGCAAGAACTTTTCTTTAACCCTACCATGGTCCTAGATCTCTGTGTTTACTTTAGTATTTAATTCTGGTTAGTTTTGTGCTCTGGGTTTTGTTTGCATTTTGAATATTGGTTTGGATTTATTTCTTTGCATGTTTCAGTTTAATCTAGCTTTCCTAATGTTCTGTTGTTTCTTGTCAAATCTTCATCTCTGTGTTATCTTAGTAAGGAGGTAAGACAGTGTTTCACGACAGATAGAGGAGATTCAAAAATACTGCCAGTCTGTACCCTACCCTTTGAAAGGCTAAAACAGAATTTTTATTTGGAAAAATTATGTGAATAGTTTGAATAATGTGAACAAAACTTACATATTTAAGTAAGCTAAAGTCAGTGACATCACTGACAAGGCAAGGCAAAAACAAATAAAAAGCATGATTTAAATTTGATTAAAACAAGCAAACAAACAAACAAACAAAACAGTATATAAAATCGAATATCAAAACAGTAGATAAAATCAGTAGTTAAAAAGTAGGTTTAAGTGTGGATTTGGTGCTTTATTCAAATGCAGCAGATAAGGATTTAAAACTAATTTAGACTTCTGTGGTGAATCTTGGTCCAGTCAACGATGCAACCAACGTAGTCTCCTACAACCAAAGTGCTAGTGTTGATGTCCTTGTCCCATGGCCCACTCTTGACTTATGAGTCAGGTTGTGAGGTTGAGGCTCTGATTATTAGTTTTCTCACTAATAAACTCAAAAACTGCAGAGAAAACGTAGCTGGATGCACACGATGAATCAGCTGTACTGAACAGGCCAATCACAATAGTTGCGGGTTGTGTCAACACGACATGTACTTACATTTACATGTAAGTACATCACACGTCTGTGGAGGGTTTTGCAGTTACAACATACCTGCGTTGTAGATTTAACACAGAAGCATAAATCCGTTTTTAGACCTCATAGGGTTAAATTATGAACTATATTTGTTTCCCAATAGGATAGCCTGAATCTTTATTCTTCCCATGGAGTACAGTACTCGGATATTTCATTGCGAGTTCAAAATATCGCTTAAATTCATGATCTCTTAAGCTTATAATTGAATTTTTATCAGCCTCAGGGTTAACATGCTGTGTGAACAATGTGAACGAACAGGTCTATGTCTATAGGATAATGGCCAATGCAGGACTGGCACGGGATATTAAAAAAAAAAAGACTCAGTGAACGTTTTTGTGTGCAAAGGCATCTAAACTGTAAAAGGAACATCATGAGTGGCTCAACATAGTTTTTATTAACAAGCAAGCTACTTGGCAGCTTGTGAGTACAGTCACAACCACAGGGACGAGTGAGAAGTGGCAGAAACAAATAACACAAATTGTTACCTTCAAGCAGTGCGTGCCAACATGTTAAATGTAATCAGTCGAGTACATTTTAATTTAAAGTATTAACATTCAGCTCAAAGCACAGATGAGCTGAGGTACGGCCGTGAAGTCCGGCTTAGATTGATGAAAAATCTGTGTGACGATGCACCGGCGATCTGACAAGCTGAGTCTTTCTAAAATGTCCAACTCACCACCCGCAGGACAAACTTCAATCCGGCCTTTATCAGTTTAGTCTTAATTAAGATTCCAGACTGGCTGCACCACACAGATAAGTGTGTAGGAAACAACACATATCACAGTCGAATTGTTGAACATATAAAAGTATGTATATATATTGAAAATACATTTCAATCATATTATATAAAAGCTGCTACAAGGTAGATGAGTAATGACAAAGAAAGTTCTGACGGCTCAAATATAATTGGTCGACAGTACTTGGACTACAAGTGGACTAAAAATTGAAACCGCTGTGGTTTTGATGGCAAAAATTTTATCCCTTTCCTACATATTCTATATACAGTCACTGGCCAGTTTGTTAGGTACACCTGTTCAACGGCTCATCCATACAACCTAATGCCTAATCAGCCAGTTACACAGCAGCAGTGCAATGCATTTAGGCATTAGAAGACATGGTCAAGAAAACCTGCACTTAAAGGTGATTTAGGTGAGTCTGACCATGGTAGGTTACAATTCACAAAGGCTTACCAAAATTGGACAACACACAAGATTAGAAAAATGGCACCTGGTCTGATGAATGCTAATTTCTGCTGCAACATTCGGATAGTAGGGTCAGAATTTGGCGTTAACAACATGATCTGTGCCACAAAGAATGAATGCAGTTGTGAAGGGAAAAGAGGTACTAGGTAGGTGTACCTAATAATGTGTATATTGAGTGTATAAATATACTGAAATCTATTTATAGGGAAGAAATGTTTGGTAGTTCTTAATGACAGAACTGAACTGAAAACCTTATTTTAAAATGACTGACCTACTAATAAAACGGTTAAAATTTGCATTTTCACCAATCCAGAGACTTTTCATTTTCTATGTGTTAAACTGTGGCAGACCAAAGTTCTTAAGCGGTGCATCTTTTTATTTTTTAACAAATGTGAGTAACAGGCCAGAATCCTGGTAATGAAAAGCTACCACTGCAAAAAACATTTTGCCCACCTTTGGTCTGCAGAATGAAGGAATGCAGAAGGAAGCGTTAGTGTGTTTTTAGCTTACATACCAGCGAGCTGGTGTAGGTGGGGTCGGAGGTGTCCTCCTCCAGATAACGTGATAAGCCGAAGTCAGACACCTTACACACGAGGTTACTGTTAACCAAGATATTTCGAGCTGCCAGGTCCCGGTGAACATAACTCATCTCCGCCAGGTACCTGTAACATCAACAGGATTTATTGTATGAATTTGTGTTATCTGTAGCCAGCTACCTAGGCTACTATAAAAAGGTAATGGGATTTAGAGTTATGTGTGTATGTGTTTGCCTGTGAGTGCATGTTATCACTGCCAGCTACCTTCGATAAAACAGGAATAGGATTTAATGTATGTGTATACAGTAACATGTTTTTGTGCTATCACAGCCTGCATTTAACACAGATAGGCTCTGGTGTGCGTGAGTTTGTGTGTATGTGTGAGCATTTGTCAGTCTGCCAAGCTGAAAAGTTGCAGTTATCTTAACTTTACCAGTGGATTCAAATGCAGCGTACAGCGGAGGTTGCATGTGTCTATGTGCGTGCTCATATCAATGTATGTGTCCGTGCAAGGAGTCATCAGGATGTGGAGACAGCGCATCTCAAGCTGCTGATGCACATGACCAGACAGCATTGGATATCACCACATGAAATCTCAACATCTGAAAGAACTGATATCGCCAAAAAGAAATCTAAATCCTCATACCCATGTCTGAAAGATCAGAAAAAGTTTCTTCTTCATCTTTATAGTAAAATGGATTTCTGTAGTGGGATATGTGTGCGTGTGTGTCTGGGTGTAAGTGTCAGTACCTCATTCCAGATGCGATGCCCCTCAGCATACCAACCAGCTGGATCACTGGGAACTGCCCATCATTTTGCTGTGAAACCATGAACCGTGACAGGATTATTCTTATTTTCCATTATCAGACTTTTTCACTTTAGTGCTTTAGAAAGAATCTTGCAGGTAAGAAGATTTATTACCACTTCACAGAAAATGTCATAAGAGAAAAACATTTTTTACCCCCCCATCCCCCTCCCTATTTGCAGCACAGATGATGGTGTGTACATGTGGTACGTTGTGTTACAGTCGCATAAAAAGAATTTGATCAAGATGATGCAAGTAAGAAAAAACTTGAACTTAATCTTTTGCAAGATTCCATTTTCTGCTTTCACTCCTTTGCTCATACTGTGTTCGTGTTGGCGCACGGCTGGCACAGGCTTAAAATACAGCATCTGAAACCCAACTTTTGCTTCTTGCTTCTGACAACTTTGCATACACCGACACACTAAAATCTTCAAGCACACTTCCCGCTGTGTGTTGGCCAGAAGGTTACAGAAACAGGTTTATGACCGGAAGGCTAAAATCTAGGTGGAAGAGTGAAAATGAATCCCTTTGACCTTCCCTCCTCAAAACCACTGTGGTGCCCTAAGGAAAGGCCTTTAACCCCCTAGAGCCCAGCAAGTCAGACTGTGGTTAGAATTTGCAGCTTCCAGGTGTGTAAATGTGATGTACTCAAAGGACAACTATCCTTCAATAAATAACGGTAATTAAAAAAAAGGGACCAAGAAATTGCAAACTGTGTCAACACTAGTATAACAAATGCTTTTACTTTTAAGCTATTTTTCACACATGAACTCTGGGCAGTGATCTGCAGTTGACCTTCCTCACATGCGGCACACAGCCATAGAGAGTTCCCTTCAAACACTTTTTTAAGCTTCAGATGCCCCGTTTGGTTTAGATAGTTGCACACCCTTTCCAGGCAGCACAAGAGGCAGGAAGCAAGATGACTACTCCAGATTATTACCTGCACTCTTCTCTGTAACATCGCATAGACTTTGTACAAAGGATCTGCAGGGTTCAAGAGGTTTACTGTGACCATGTGGGATATTTGTTTTTTTCCCCACACGGAGCTCACAGTTGGGTGACGAACAGAAAAGTTCAGGGCAGCAGTGCGTGTGTGAAAACCACTCTGGAGAGAGTTAATTGAAACGCTGTGATAAAAGTGTTACAGCAGGCATTTTGGACCAATACAAAGTAGACAACTGGAAATTCTACAAAGCCTTTTTGCCGTCAGATGTAGCTGGATGTCAGCTAGTTTAAAATAAGTTTAAGCAAATGGAATCTCAATAACAGAGTCTGAACTATTTTAACAAGATTGCAAGTGAACAAGGTGCATAACCACCTTTATTGTTTATCACAGCCTGAAATGCAGTTTATGCTGAAGTTCAATAAGGAAAAGCTTTTCATTCATCTGTCTGCATTCCTGGGTTTTCAGGCTGCTAGTCTATTCTTTACATCACTTCCTCTTTTCCACGCTTTCAAACTTAATTCTGTCATCATCGCTCTGACCTAATCATTTTCTTGCACGTCTTCTGCTAGCCAATCAGCCTTTGCCTCAATGCTTCTCTGCCATAGTGCCTTTCAGACTCTCATTCATGTGACAAGTCTCCTCAGCAACTCAAAATCTCCATCTGCTTCCTCTCTGCCACCACCTGTATGTAAATTCCAGAAGGTCCTGTCCTATTAGCAACATTGGGCCCTGCTCTACTTTGTAGCTTCAGCTGAAGTCTAATAGCCAAATACTCAAACTCTATAAAAACCTTCTCGTAATTTCTTCAAGTCGTCTTCAGGAATACTTCTCCAGGCTTCGTTTAGGACATTCAAAGCTCTTCTTTGGATGTTGGCTGCATTTTGTTCTGATCTCTGTAAAGATGATCCCACACTACTTCAATAATGTTGAGGTCCGGGCTCTGGGGAGGCCAATCCATCACTGATAGTGTTTATTGTGTGTTTTTCTATCCAGCTATGCTTTTACTGCATTGGCAACGTGTTTGAGGTCATTGTCATAGTCAAAAATGAAGCTGTTGCCAATCAGACAGTGTATAAATGGTATGGGATGGTGGCTGCATTTCACTGACTTGAATGCAGCCCCAAATCGTGTCAAAGTCAGCATTTCACAGATGGCTGTAGACACTCACTGCTGTACCTCATTCCTGACCTCCTTGGTACATACTGATGAGGATCTCAATTCAGTTTCAGTTCAGGTTTACTTACATAGCACCAAATGACAACAGTTGCCACAAAGCATTTCATACTGTAAGATAATGACCCCAAAAGATTTGAACTAAAACTTTCAAATTTGGATTCATCATCATCCGTAAGACCTGTTGTCACTGATTTTCAGTCCAATTCTGGTGTAATTTAGCAGAACCTTTTCTCCCCGTTTCCCATCCTTAACAATGGCTTCTTGACAGCCACCCTTCCACTGAGACCATTTCTGATGAGGCTTCATTAAACAGCAGATGGATCAGCAGATGCATCTCTCAGGTCCTGTGTCAGGTCTTTCAGGATTTTCCCTTATCATTTCTTGGCATTCTTCCAGCACGTTCTCCTCCCAAAATGTAACATATTGTGTGTGTGACAAATCGTTGGTATGTTACGCTTTCGGCCACCCAACCACTCTGTATGTTACACGTTCGGAAATGTCAGGAAACATGACAACCGTTTGGAATGAATCTACACGTGTACATTTATTTTACTTTCTCATCATTAATTGCTTTAGAAAACACTATCTAATACGATTAAGACTGTAGTTAAGGTTAGAGATAAGGTTATGGTTAGAGTTAGGATTAAGGTTAGGGTTTGGGCTGGAATACATGGCTGGAGGGTGTGTTACCGCCAGGAGTGTCATTCTATTGAATTCCATCCACAATCCGGTGCATATCAAAGGGACACAGAAGAGTACCTTTTGCATTTCTATGGGATGCCTCGGGACGTGACAAATTGTCAGGAATGAGAACGGTCTCCATTCTTTGCAGACTCAAATAAAGAAATTGGAAGAAATGATGTGTTTTTGTGACAAGCTGCTAATAATAAATTGCCTAAAGACATAATTTAAAGTTGGTTATTTGCCCAGCTGTATGTTATGTGTGGACAAAACAGTGTTTTATTCCTTGAGGTAGATTCTTTTTTTTCCCTTAATGATTGTTAATTCAGAGTTACAACAAACATTCATGTCAAAATGGGCAGGTGCAAGGACTGGATTGAAAATGAATGAAAAAGCAGCCAATGTCCAAAGAAAAAAACTTTGGAAGACCTTCAGAAAGTCTGGAAAGCCATTGCTCAAGACCGCTTGGAAACATTTTAAGAAAGTCAGTCTCCTTGGAATAAAAAAAATATGAGGAAATGAAGGGTCGCTCTAGACTTTTGCATAGTACTGAATAAGAAAAAGAAGTACAAAAAAAAGAAAGAAAGAAAGCAAGTTGACCAAGACTATGGCTTGGAAAGTTAAGAAAGTTCCTGTTTAGAGCTGCTGGAGGCTTTGTTGGATTTATGAAACATTTTTTGATAAAACTCAAAATATTTGCCTTTTTGCTACTTCACCTCTGGGCCAGGCTGTCTCTGTTTCTTATAAACATCACTGACATCTCTGCAGTCGAAGGTGTGTGTGTGTGTGTGTCTTTTAATTCACTTTGCGCATCAAACCTCACCTTTGATGCTCCTCTAGCCTAATCCTCTGCAGGCAAAGACCTTCTTCTAGGCACACACACACTCACACACACACGACATTGATCTTTTGGGTCTTGTGCCTCCAAGATGGTCACGCTAGGACAGCAACACCAGTAAGATCGATCATTGTGTTTGTGAATGTGCGTGTCTGTGTATGTGTGTGTGCATGAGTCATCGGGTGATTTCTGAGTCAAAAGGGGTCACGCTGTGAGAACCAAACATCAAAGAGTTTCTCTTTCTGTTTTTAGAGGCGCCTCAAAAGGAGGGCAGGATCAAAGAGACGGACAGACTGACAGACAGTCAGGCTGGCAGGATGAGGCGGAAAGAGCACAGGAAGGAAGAGAGGAGAAAGGGAAGCGCAGGAGGCTATTTCTGTCTTTGTGTCTATTTCTTCAAAAACTCAGTCCTCCTCTCTCCAACTGTTGCTCTGTTTGGTTATTTAGTTTGAACCGAAGGTGAAGGTGCCTATACTCAGTTACCGCTTTATTAGGTATGCCTAATAAATAAACAGATTCAGATCTGGTAGAGGTATTAAATATCGCAAAAGCATGTGATATAATACTGTACAGTGCCATGTCAATGTGTGATGCTCAATCGTAATTTTTATCTTTTGTATTTCAGAGTGTAAATCGTGTGTTTCTTCCTGTCAGGCTAAAGGTGATGTTATCTTCATTTTTCTTAAGCATCATGTTGAGTTCTAGATGATAAATGGTTGGGAACTGAACCTGACCAACCAGACCATTAGCACCCTGAGCTGCTGAGCAGTGCTGTCCAGACAAGTGATGGTTGTTTTTAGAGTTGCTGAAACTTGCCGTAAGTGTGGAAAGCCTTTTTTTCTCTTGTCAGTTATATTTCTCCTATTTATGTTGGAGAAAAGTGTAGTAAGCCTTAATTATTAAGCTTTAGTAAGTTTGGCTATGTTGGGGTTGACGCAGTTCATATTAATGGATATGGCACAGTGGCACTCCTCATTCCTTGGGAATTTCCCCTCATAGGAACCTTAATCAAACCTTTAGACAACATGTCCTGAAAGTGATCTAAAGTGTAGCAGTTACCCTGAGAAATGAGTCCAGTGCTCCATTCTCCATGAACTCTGTGATTATCATCGTAGGCCTGCTCTTGGTGACCACGCCCTCCAGTCTGATGATATTCGGTTGGTCAAACTGGCCCATGATTGAGGCCTCTGACAGGAAGTCCCTCCTCTGCCTCTCAGAGTAGCCCACCTTCAGGGTCTTGATGGCCACAGGGATTTCTTTTTTCCCCACAGGTTTCAGGCGACCTTTGTATACCTCACCGAACTCGCCTGAAAAAGAAGAAAATATAAAAGGGGTCAAATTAAAGCAAATTCCGTTTTTTTCCCCCAACAGGACAAAAAATGTGCACTAAAGTATTCCTTAATTTTGAACTATTAAATAAATGATTTACCAATAAAATGGGATATTAAATTGTTGCATTTTAATTGCATTAATAATGTAAACGGGGGCTCAAAAAAAAAAAAAAAAACAGGCTCGATTTCATACTGAGCACATTCTTCTTTTGAATTGGATGACTTAGAGAGCCGTGTGTGTGAGGGAGTGCAAGTTAAACATACAAACACTGAAAGCTGAAAAGCTGCCATCTGCACCCTCGCTCTCATACTGATGGCCACCGAGCAGCTTCACCGGATTAGATTGAGGTCGAGGGGTTTTGCTCAAGGGCACTTTTTTCTTTTTTTTCTTTTTTTTTTTTTTTTTTGCAGAATGAAAGAACAACAAAAATTGGATCGCCTCAATAACCGCTCAAGGGTGAGGAAAGGTTGTGTAGCAGAGGTGGCAAACAAGATAAAAGGGACAGTGCCACTGTTGTTGCTTGGATACTTGGTTTTGCACACCACACCTCAAATATAATCTCTCAGTTAAATAAAGTCGGCCAGGGTTAAAGTGCTGGATGGAAAGAGTGCGCCACTAAGGACATGTCAGGTTTGCCTTTTCATTAGAGTTTCAAAGAAATGTAAAAAAAAAAAAAAGGTCAAAATGAGCTGAGACATTGTGCCCCAACTATAAACTATAACAACGTCAACAATGCACCTTTTGGGGTTTTTTTTGTTTTATACTTCCTTATTGTGACTTGTGAAACAACCAGGTTTCACAAGTCACACGATCAGGCTTTCTGCTAATCCCTTCAGCATTTAAAAATTAGTTTTTGCAGTGCTTTATTGAAGATATACTGTTTAGGAACCTAGCACTTCCATAACAGAGCGGACAGATAGCCGAAACACTCCGATTTTCCTTCCATTCCTACGCAATATGCACAATACAGCATGCAAAATACCACAACTTATGTGTTAATGCAGTTGAAGTGCATGTTACTAACTACCTTCTTATAGAGTCCCACCCTCTGTAAATGACCTGCCCAAAGGCTGTGCTTCCAAAGTGTTCGGAGCAAAGGAAAATAATTCATGCTCTTTTTTTTAACATAGCATCAGTTCACAACAAGTCACCGAGGTGGAATAAGAAAATACAAGCAAATGCAACTTCAGTGAGTTCTCCAAATAACAACAAAATACGCAGAGGAGAGTCATTTTACCTTTAATAAAACTTTTAATGACAGAGTGTTTACTTCATGCTTTTTGTGTATGTGTATGTGCTGCACATTAACATTATAACAATATATCTGCTTTTTTTTTTTTTTTACTGTGAAATGAGATCCTTTTAGTCTCGCTGTTATGTCATTTCCTGTTTTATTTTGATGACCTCTTGTCTCTTGTGTTTTGTATTCTTATCTACTTCCCCTGTCTTGTCATTTGTAATTAGTTTCAGTTGTTCTCTGCCTGCTGGCTGTTCCCTCGTTATCGTCTGTGTGTACATATCGTCTCAGTCTTACCTTGCTCTTTGTTGTGTTCTCCCTCATGCTCTATTCCTCATATAGTTTTGTTTTTCATTTTAGTCTCTCGATTAAAATTAAACTACCATAAAAAATTGGAGACTGTTTATTTCTTTGGAAGTGAGTAAACTTACAAATTCAGTAGGCGATCAAGCGTAACCTATAAATTTGAGGTTCAATAGTTCACGTGTCTCTCATTATGGTTTTCTTTGCGTTTTGCTGTGAAAGAAGCCGAACTGGTTGTAACTTCAATGAACTCGTTCTTTGCACACAAAATTCCCTTTCTGTGACACAGATGTCTTTTGTCAAAATAAATGCAGCTTTATGCTGATTGGGGACATGAAAATTGAATGTCACTTCAAAATAAAAGTCCTCATCCCAGAGATAAAAATCGGTGTGTGAATAATGGATGAGTAATGGGAATTGGATGACAGGCCGTGCCGTCCTGTCTCACTGTGATCTCTGCTCCACATCTTACTGCTCATTAAAAACTATCTACTGTCACCACTGTAAACCAGCCGACGCACAGACGGAGAGGGAGAGAAAAACTGAACGGGAAGGGGATGAGAGAGAGAGGGCTGTTGAAAGCGCGAGGGGTGGTTATGAGCAAGCAATGATAATAAGGACGAGGTAGGGAGAAGCGATGGAAGGATGGGGTTTTTTCTCCAAGAGGCCATGTCAGATGACATGTCACCGCTCTTTGGAAAACAGACAAGGTCAAAGAGACGACGGGAAAATCAAAGGAAAGATTTAGTCGTTGTATTATAAAAATTCTTGAGTCTACATTATATCTAACTATGCTGCTTAGTAAAGAACTGTCAGATGAGATATGGTTGCTACTTCCTTTTATAAATGTAAGTGTTTCATGATTCGTCTTCAGTCAAATAAAGTGCTTTTTGTGAAGGACAATTCCTACAGTGTCAGTGATAGTAATACAAAAGGAGGAAAGGAGAGGGTGTTATCGCAGAGGGAGAGGATGAGGGAGTAAGGTGAGATATTTTTATTATCTCCTCAGGGTGCTTTCTTCTTTTATCTTCCCTGCTCAATCTGTTGTTCTGCTTCCTCCCCGCCCCCCAGCCCACCCTCCTTTTGGTTCTTTGTTTAGCATTTCGCTATACACAAACAAAGTGAAACTCCAGAGGGGGCTGAATCACAGAGGGAGCTCAACATAGGAGGAAGTATCAGAGAAATACACAGATTAAAAACAAAAGGCAAACAGCTATGGATAAACTTTCACTATCACTTAGAAAGGTAGAGATCCGCCCGTTTAAGGGTTCAAAGTCCCCATCTCATATTATTCGGGCTCATATTCTCTCCTCCCTCCTTGCAGTTTTCAGCCCTTCTCTGTCACCTCTGGCTTAGGTGAGAAACTCTTTCGCTGAGGGAAATAAACCGAGAAACGGGGGAGGGATTACCAAAAGCCTCTCAGAGTACCTCAACAGACCAAAGCCCACAGCACATACTCGCAGCAGTTCTAGTTCACAACCTTTAACACCGTGAGCTCAATCGCTTTGAGTGTGATTGGTTTTGGTCAAAAGAAAAATAAGTAACAAGTTATCAAAGTATAAGATATGAAGAATAACGTTTTACTCCATCTAAGATCAAAAAATAAATAATCTGCACAAGGTTGTAAATTATGGCCAATAACAAACAGACTTAGGTCTGTGTAGACATTTAGCTTTAATTCCAGGACTTCAACAAATGTGTTGCATTGATTAACACAGCCTCAGTTTCAAAGGTTGAAAACTAATTGGGCAATTGATAAGGAGTGTCATGGTCAGATGAGGCATGTTCCCTCATTATTTCATAAGAAATGAAGCAGATGAAAGATCTGGAGTTGAATCCTAATGTTTAAATTTTATTTGCTTTTCACCAAAACTCTTAAAATGCAGCTCAAAAAGAGGTGAGTGGCAGTGAATGAGGCCAGCATTACACTAAAAAAACAAAATAAACGTATCAGAGAGATAGCAAAAGCTTTAGAAGTGGACAAATCAACGCCGCCATGAGTGGAAAGTGTGGAAAGGGCGAGAAACAGCTCATGAGCTGAAGGATAATACATCATCTGTCAAACATGGTGGAAGCAATGCCATGGCACAGGCATGTATGACTAATCTGACAGAGCTTCACAGTGCAAAGTATCCTACAAAAGCAACCCAAGAGCTTCTCAAAGCAAAGAAATTGGGATATTCTTCAATGTCCGAATCAGTTACCTGATTTTAGTCTAATACAGGACGCTTTTAATTACTGAAGACAATGTTGAACGCAAAGAGACCCACGAACTAGAAGAAGCTGAGGGTGGCTACAGTTAAGGCTTAGCAGAGCATCTCAAAGGAGATGAAAAAAATCTCTCTCAGTTAATTTTCAATAAAATGCTTAACATCACATATTGGCTATAAAGATGTAAATTTATGGATGAAATGCACACAGACAATGTTTAAATATATAGAACCTGATCAACTCTCTGTGGTCACGTTCTAGTAAAGGATATGGGAATGCTACAAATTAAATGTACCCTATACTTCTTAACAAAATTTATTCACAGAATCAAATGGTATTATAGCAGGATAGCTATTCAACTTAATCATGCTGAAAAAAAACTGAGGTACTCAGTAAAACTCTTCTTCAGTAAAAGTCTTGGTTACTTGCTGGTTACGACGGTTTTTGGCCATCACCTGCGATGGCAACTGGCTGAAACGAACCGTTCCATTTAAAAAGGTTGGTTACGTAGTAACAACAGTAACAATGACAGGGGCATCACAGCTAAAATTCATGGTGGAGGTGATCCTTTCTTTTCCATATCACACTTGACCAGCAAAGAGGCAGTGCCATGGTCCAGACAGGGAACCCAGGTGAAATCAAAAAATAACGCTTTATTTGAGTTGACAGCAGCTACGCTTGAAGTTGTTATCAAAACCTTTGTGGGTAAAAAGCCAAAAAGAGCTGAAATGTGTTGAGAGCAACAGCAACCATCTGCCTCTGGCAGTTATTTTTTATTGATTATTAAACAGTAATAGGTTTCATGAAATTTGACCTGATAGATTTTATGCAATCTTGCTCTAAAACAAATGACAAACAGGAGCAGTCATATACCCATTCACACCTTGACTAATGTGAAAAATGATTCATATCAGCTTAATATATATTAAAATCTGAATGCATTTTGAAAAAATAACCATCTTCAAGACAGCACCATACTGAACTATCACCTTACTTGCAATATTGAAGAATCCACCCCCACTTTATTGCAAGTACTCTCTTCCCTCCCATTTTCACCATTAACCAAATGACAGTTTAAAGTGAACCTCCAACCTTTGTGGGCCTAATGCTGTGATATATGATCTAAAAAAAAGAATGCCAATAAGATCAACATATGAACCTTTGAAAAAACTAAATAAATGAGGATTAATATTACCTTTCAAAATCTACTTGTAGCAAACAACAGTCCTGAACATCTGCTAGTGAATATATACAGGCTTAATTCTGTTATTCCTGTGAGGCAGAGGTATGGCTTCAGTGCTTCTGCTTTATTTGTCGGTCTGTTTAGTTGTCTGTCAGTAATACTGTTCGAACATGAGTAACCAAATTTCAGAAAACCTGGCAGAGCATGAGTGAAGAAAGAGCCTATTAAATTTAGGTGCAGCTCCAGATCGCTTTCTTTAAAACTGTCACACAGACACTGGCTGTGTCTGAGAGTGTGAGTGCCTTTTCTGACGTCCTGATAACAAACAATAAATATATGCAAATTTTTTCTGGGGGGATAGAATAGTAGTAAACATAAATACACAGCTCTAATATCATTATATAATCAGTTCTTATTGCCTATGTACAGTACTGTGCAAAAGTCTTGAGCTACAATTCATTTCTTTAAATTTTGATTTTAAGCTGTCATATTTGATTTTTTTAAAGTAGTCTTGAGCAATAATTTCTCAGCTTTCTGAGGATTTGTCTTTGGTCACTGGGTGTTTTTTGGCTCATTTTCCGTCTAGGCCTGACCATTTTTCAAGGAATGCTTTTTTTCTTTGACCTATCCAGCTAACTAACTCTAGGATGAACCAGTAACAGACAACTTAAAATTCTTTGCTAAGTTGTATCTTTAGGCACTTTGTAGTAGCAAGCTGTCATGGAAACACATTTGTTACCATTTTAGGTGACTCTGTGGAAAACACGAAAGAGAACACAGTTTGACAGGCATAGAATTGTGTTCTGGCACCAACAAAGTGATTCCCAAAGAGCAATGACCTGAAAACTAATGTCTCAACACGGTGTGCCAAATTTGCAGAAGGGACAAAAGAAGAATTTAGGTCCATAAATATTTGTACAGAAGCAATTAACTTTTAATGAAACAACTGCAGCTGAAGTGAAGACTTTCAGCTTTAATTTAATGGGTTGAACAAAAAGATTGCATAAAAATGTGAGGAACTAAACTTAACACAATCCCTTCATTTCAAATGCAGGTTAAAAGCAATTGGACTAATTAAATAACTGAAAATAAATTGTTCATTTCTAATACTTGGTTTAAAAGCCTTTGCTGGCAATAACAGCCTGAAGTCTTGACCCCATGGACATCACTAGATGCTGCGTTTTCTTCTTTTTAATACTCTGCCTGGCCTTTACTGCAGCAGCTTTCAGGGTTTTAGCAGGCTAGTCCAATCTAGCTTTTCTATTCTTGAGGCTTATGAGTTGCTCACACCTTGCAGTGAATCCTCTGTATTTACTTTCATGCAGTCTTCTCTTTATGGTAGACTTGGATATCGATACGCTTACTTCCTGGAGAGTGTTGTTCACTTGGCTGGCTGTTGTGAAGGGGTTTCCTCTTCACCATGGAAATGATTCTGCGATCATCCACCACTGTTATCTTCCAGGTCACTCACTCCTAATATTGTAGCACTTTCTCAGATGGGTTTTTTCTGGATGGCTTGTTTCACCTGCATGGAGAGCTCCTTTGACCGCATGTTGTCTGTTTACAGCAAAATCTTCCAAATCAAACCTCAAATCAAATTCAGGCCTTTTATCTGCTTAAGTGATAATGACATAACGAAGGAATTGCCCACACCTACCTGAAATAGCCTTTGACTCAACTGTCCAATTACCTTTTGTGCGTTTAAAAGGAGAGTGGCACATATTTAGGACCTGAAACTCCCAAACCCTTCATCCAATCTGAATATGGATACCCTCAAATGAAAGCTGAGAGTCTACACATTATGTCTATGTCCATTATATAACTATAATTGGAATATGTTTCAGTAAACAGGTAAAAAATCAAAACCTATGTCAGTGTCGAAATATATATGTACCTAACAGTATCTACAACTGATGAACAGCATTTGAAAGTTATGCTTAAGAAATAAGAATAAAATCCAACAAAGGCCAAACACAGGGCCTGAAAGATGCATCTGGCCCTCAGTTGATTCATCCACTGTTTCCCAAAGCCACGGCAAAAATGGTAAAGAAGCCATTCTTAAAAGCTCTATGTCAGTATTATGAAGTGGATCAGGATAGAGGTACAACAATGAGTGTGTACAGCCACTACAGCCATCATATAAAACAAAGTGGAGGCTTAGTCGTGGTTTTGGGGTTGCATTTCAGTCAGCGGTGTAAGGAAAATAAAAAGAAAGTTCACTCTGTGCTGAAGAATAAAGTTGATCGTACAAAATATTGACTTTCAAGCTTGTTTGAATTGTACAAACTGTGCTTTTGACTTATATACTGTAGTTTCCTTTATGTCTGTGAAGGTTCTCAGTCATCCAGGTCATCGTAGTCTAAGGAGCTTGGAAAGAAAAGCGTCTGGACTTCTTTAAGTTGCTTTAAGACGTTTCACCTCTCATCCGAGAAGCTTCTAAGGTCAAATTGTGGTCCCAGATTTAAGCCCTATGGGAGTGTCCCCCCCAAGAGGGAGAAAGGACCCCCTAATCAGTGTCCTAAGGTTTTTATCTAAACCTTAGAACTGAAGAAGCTTCTTGGATGAGAGGTGAAACGTCTTCAAGCAACTTAAAGAAGTCCAGACGCTTTTCTTTCCAAGCTCCTTAGGCTAGTTTCCTTTATGTTTGTACACACTTCAATAAAACTGCTGCATTTATTTTCCAGTGAAATGATGGGTGGCTTAAGACTTTTGCACGATACTCAAGCCCAACGACTGATAACTGAAGTGGATGATAACTCACACTCCGTTTTATACTTTAAAGGTGTTCCTTGTTTTTCTTTCCTTCCTCTTTTCCTTCCTCTTTTTCTCATTCAGTAGCCAAATTGCCCCCCCCCAAAAAAAAAAAAAAAAAAAAAATCTGAAGCAGCCCTGGGACTCTCAGCTTTCTCTGTTTGCCAAACATCATACAGCATTTTTACAGTGAGAGTGCAGATAGCCAAAGAGAATGCATGAAGACAGTTTTAATTTATTCCTGTGAAAGTTTTCAACATGAATAAAACATCTCTCCTGACTTCAAAGGAAAAATAAAGCAAAATAATAAACTGGCATTGTGTGATTCCAGATCTTCCTCATTCACACTAAAGTCTGGCACAGTTGAGGAATTTGATTAATTTGCTGTAGAGGATCTGCTCCTTCACATGGCGGTTGGTTTCATTAAATAAACCAAGGTTTGCTTTTCTAGCTTGTGTTTTGAGGCACTTTATAGAGGATAGCAGTGCTGTGACTGTGGTTATTTTTTCATCTCAACCTTCAACTGATTTTGCTTAAACTGAATGAATGCAGTGGTTATTCAACACATCTGAAAATAAATACAGACTTTCCCTTGCTGAGATTTTCTTTCAACAGCTTATAGAAACAACACGATGAAAGCGAAAAGGTCACCAAATACACGAAGGCACTTAAAATATCTACCTGATCCGATGACTTCCTCTATTTTGACACAGGAGGGATCGATTTCCTTGGCAAACTCTCGGACAGCCTCATTGGGGTCCTCGTAGGTGAAAGGGTCAATGTAGATCTTGACCCCCGGTGAACTGTGACCCTCAGACAGGCTGGGAAAGGTCACAGTGGGTGTGGGTCCACTGAACATGTCTGGCCTCAGAGTCACCTCTGAGGACAAAGTCAGAAAGCTCGAATACACACACTGTTTTAACACATCATATTTTATGTATCGTGATAAAGAAATAAAGAGCGCAGTGTTAGGAGGGGGTCGTACCTCCTCCTGTGTTGTACTGCTGCAACTTGTCACCATATACGCTCTCCTTCAGCTGCCTTCTCCTGCAGACAGAAACACGGACACAGAGATTTACGGGGAAGAAAAAATGGCAAGTAGGTAAAAAAAAATAAAACAACTCAAAGTTAGAAATGTTGCAGAAAGATCATGCTAATTGGTTGTCCTTTCGCTGCTTCTCTTTTGAGGTGAAATAAATTGTTTTCCAGAAGTGTGCTTAAGAGAGTCTGTCAGGAAATCATTAGTATTGGGTGACTTGTTCGTGCTCTTTGTCATCAGCTCTTGTTTCCCGCTTCTCTCCGAGGCTGAAACTAAAGGAATGCACGTGGTAATATTTTAATATGTGGACTGATCTCCACAGCAGACACCTAATACTGAGCGCAGGAGAGACAGCTTGCCGCTTGCTATTTCTGGGAGTTCATGGGGTCACTGAGACTTTGGACATTTCTCATTTCACAGCTAGTTTAAAACTCTTGCCGTATTAAATATTATAATTTAATACTTTTTTTGCACCACTTGTGTGTGATTTATTGGTCTACAACTTTATTTCTACTAGGAGTCATTTCAAATCCTTTTTTAAAAATTTGTGAAGTACATTTAGAAATGTTCCCTTTGTGTACACAACCAATGTTATTCCATAAGAATCTTTTGTTCGTGGTCTTGCACTCTAATTTTGATATTTCTACTTCACATAGCCCACCTCTCCCTTAATGTCAGCTAGGACAGGCTCTAGTTCATCTGCGACGCCCTAACAGGATAAGAAAACAAATATTTTACAGTCCAATGCATCCAAAATTTAAAGTTAGACTAACTTGTAGGTCTCCTTGCTGTCACTGGCTGTGGCCATGAATGACCGTTATTCGGAAAATGCCACACTCGGTTTTTGTAGTACCATACGCAGATAAAAAGGTATTGGAAATACCTAACAATAATAGCAATAGCAGCAGCAAGTGTAGTTTGAGCTTGAATCAGTTGATCAGCAAAAGGTTAAAGACTACAGTGTACAGAGAGGATTTCACTTAAATGCATACATGCAACTGCAAGCAGGCATACTGGTGAGAGAGGTGAGAGAGTTGCAGCTGCCAGTGGTGGAAACTACACTATATTGCCAAAAGTCAAAACGCAGCAATCCAAATCATTGAATTCAGGTGTTGCAATCACTTCCATGACCACAGGTGTATAAAATGAAGCAGCTAGACATGCAGGCTGCTTCCACAAACATTCGTAAAAAAAATGGGTCGCTCTCCGGAGCTCAGTAAATTCCAGTATGTTACCGTGATAGTGGAACAAGTCCAGTTGTGAAATTTTCTCACTACTAAATATTCCACAATCAACTGTTAGTGATATTATAACAAAGATGAAATGATTGGGAACAACAGCAACTTGGCCATGAAGTGGTAGGCTATGTAAAATCACAGAGCTGAGGTGCATCGTGGGCAGAGGTCACCAACTTTCTACAAAGTCAATCTCTACAAACCTCCAAAATTCATGTGGCCTTCAGGAACAGTGAACAATGGTCGAACAACAGACTTACGTCACCAAGTGCCATGCAAAGTGATGAATCAAGTGGTATAAAGCACGCCACAGGCTAGAGCAGTGCAGATGTGTCGTCTGGAGCAACGAATCACACTTTTCCGTCTGGATGACTGTGGGTTTGGTGGTTGTCGGGGCTCTCCCTCATAGTTTCCAGTGAGAGGAACTTGTAATTCTTTGATTTCATGCTCCCAACTGTATGGGAACAGTTTGGGGATGGACCTTTCCTGATCTAACATGAATGTACATCAGTGCACGAAGCAAGGTCCATAAACGCATGGATGAGTGAGTTTGGTGTGGGAGAACTTGACTGGCCTGCACAGAGTCCTGACCTCAACCTGACCGTACACTTTAGGGATCAATTAGAGCACAAATTCACTTCTGGAAGAATGGTCAAAAATTTCCATAAACACTCTTAAACCTTGTGGAAAGCCTTCCCAGAAGAGTTGAAGCTGTTATAGCTGCAAACCCTATGGATTAAGAATGGGATGTCCCTCAGGTTCATATAAGTGTGAAGGCAGACAAGCAAATACTTTTGGCAATATAGCGTATATTTAGTAAGGTACCATTTAATGCAACTTCAACTATACTTCATTTCAAAAAGTATTATTTTACTTTCCAAGACATTTATTTAACAGCTCCAGCAAATAGTTTTAAATGAACATTTTACACAGTTGATAATATTTTAAAATAGAGCACATTATTAAAGCCAACACCAGTGGTTTCCTAACCTTTCAAGCTCGCTGAATTACAAAAAGCAGAATGTAATGAGATCAGTCAAATGTCTGTGTTTTTTAACAGCTGCAACAAATAGGGATTTTTTTTGGTTCCAAATTTCTCACATGGTTTAATTTCAATCGAAATTCAAATGATATGACACCACAAAAAAAACCAAAAAAAACCCATCAAAGATGAAAAACAAACAACAGATTAGTCTATCACATGTTTTTCTTCTTCTTCTCTACCACCAATCATGTCCTCAACCCCTTTACCCTATTACCCCTATGTATAAAGTAATTCAAATAAGCTGTTCATGCACTGATGCCTGTAATTTAACAATCTAACGATGTCATACAGAATAATACAACACCCAGAAAGACCAAAGTGGTACTTTTGCAACATTGCTTTAACTTCATTTTAGTGGTCAAGCACATTTTCAGGAGGTGGTGGTGCCACAGGGTTCCTCTTGTCTCCAATTGGAAAAATGGTGAAATGCTGCCTCCTGGTTGGGGTTTAGAAGCTAGTATCAAATATGATGGCCTCTTATTCCCAAGTAACAGGAAGTGCAGTGTGACTTGAACCAGCAGATTGGCACAACATCTGCAGTGATGTGGGTGCTGTACCAGACTGTCATGGTAATGAGATTACTACTCCACCAACAGTCCAACTCTCATGAGACTGCAACAAATAGTGCAAATAGTGATCATGAGATCTAGTAATGACCAAACGACTAAGACCGATGAAATCAGTTTCCATCAGTAGAGGGAATGGGCTCAGCTTTGGAGATGAGGAGAACAGCTCAAACATCCAAAGGATCTCCTGCTCCTCCCTGTCAAAAGCAGGGAGGAGGTTAGGAGGTCTTAAGGGAGCCTTCCATTGGAGGTCATTGGGTATATCCAAACATGAGGTGATCCTAGAATAGACTCAGGGCTCACTGAAGTGATTGGGAGCACCTGGGAACACCTCAGGTCCTCCAGGATGAACTGGAAAGTGTTGCTGGGGAAAAGGAATACCCTACTTGGCTTAGTGCCATTGTGACCTGACTCCGTATAAGTGGAAGACGATGAATAGATGGCTTGATGGTGTTTTGTATGGACTGATGGATGGACATTTTATTACAATTATTCATGCAGAACTTTCACTTGTCATTGATTTTTTGACACATCAACAACATATAAAAATGTTACTTTTATCAGTTGTAAATTAAAGGAGGTACATCAGCTGTGGCTACGCTCCACACAACACAATCCCAGAGGCTTCCATTATCTGGTTTACGCTTAAGTAGCGATAGCTCGCACCGTGAGCTAGGTGCTGTTCATATGGTTGATAAACTTCCATTTTTTTCTTTTTTCTTTTGTTTACCATTTTAGCTGAAATAGAAGAATGCATGTGCAGCAGCTCTTTTATTCATTTAAAGGAGCTTTGTTAAAGTACATTTATTTGATTGATATTTGTGGGTGTCAGATTTATTTTACTGGATAATTATATTTGAAACAGATGGCAAATGTCAGGAAAGAGAGCAGGGGATTAGCAAAATGGGTGAGGGATTCTGTTGCTGGGGGCATTTTTATTCATGTGGTATGCGCCATGGCCAATCGGCCATGAACATTTATCCTGGAAAAAAATATGTTGTTCAAAGTCCACTTACTGCTTTTAAAAAAGCATCTACCAGTCTCTCTCAGCTAATCGATTTCCTCAGCGGTCATTAAACAATGTGATCTAAAGACGTGATGTGTGGAAGCTGCAACTGTGCTACTGAAGTGCTGCTTTGTCCACATAATTACAAATACCTTTGCATTTCGTTCAAAGCTCAAAAAAGTGGAAAAAAGTGGAGAACTGTTGTTTTAACTATCAGTTAATGTTCATAGTCTGACCAGTGAAAAGTATGTTATTTAATAGGACACGTGTCTAGCATCTCTACCTCTTTGGACATTGCAGTGACAGACATTTATGTGCGGCTGCACTTTCGTGTGAAGTGAGCAGGTGTGTCAGCTGTGCGTTACCTGGTACAGATGATGGCGATAGCTACTAGTGATACAATACACACTCCACCTACTAAGGAGCCAGCAATCAGAGAGAGCTGCTGTCCGAGCTCTGACTTATATTCATCTGCAGAACACACACACACACAAATTAAGAAAAATATTATATTTCATACTCCTCATATGTTTCAGTCTTGCATACACACAGCTGAGCATTTCTGGAAGGGAAAATATATAACTGACAGTTTTTTTCTCTCTCTAATACACAGAAAATATCATTTACAAGGCTCATTTTACATGACTGCAAGCACTCTCCACAAACACACGCACACACACACAGAAAGTAAGGGAGAATTTAATCACTTCACAGCCAGAATTTCACTCTTGCGCAACCCTCTCACATTCCCTCTCTCAGCCCTACACTCGCATTCCTCTCCACCACAAAAACCCACACCCACACAAACACCTCCACACACTCCAGATAACCACCCACCCACTTACCGTCGGTGAGGGTTTGGAAGAGCATCTCTTTGCTGTAGGCTCCGTAGCCCGCTACAGTGCGGGCCCTCACCTGGACCACATAGCCGGTCCCGGGTCTCAGACCCTCCAGAACCACATTAGGTGTTTCGCTTAGGACCATCGAACTGTTCAGCACGGATGACTGCAACTGTGTGTGAGGTACAGAGACAATTAGGAGATATATTTAAGAAGCACCCCAGACAGACTAAAAGAATATTTTGGTCACAGACAGACTAACTTCAGCACTTAGTTTTGGCCAGTATAAACAAAAATACATCCAAAGTAAAGCGAAAACAAAAGAAATTGGTAAAAGCACCCTTTGCCAGGCTTCATCACATTGCCCTGTTCCAAATAACAAAAATATTACAGTTACATGAAGTGGTACAATATGTAGTCATGGAGATAGTTTGGGTTTATTAATCCATATTTGGATATCTGTGTTTTCATGTAATGTGGAGCTAAAACAGGGGAAAAAAGTAATCCACAGGCCTCACTGTGTACAGCTTTTATTTTATTAAAACTTCATGCAGTGAAGTCACTGAATTGTTGTTTTAGGGAAGAGTGTGCTGTGATACACAGTGGCAAAAGCACAATTTTATTTAGTCTTTTTTCTTTGTGGTTATCTAAAAAGCAAGGCAACACTTCACATAGGTAGGTTTGGAATACTGGTGTCCCATACTAAACAATATCATCATTTCAAAATGCATTTTGTATTTAATCAGTTTATCATTGTCGAAAATGAAAATTTGTTTGATGAATTTGTAACTGTTACAAATTTGCAAAAAACTAAGAAATCAGGAAGGTGGCAAATACTCTTTAGCAGCACTGTGTGGGTCACTATCTAACCTAATCCACCTCGAGAATACAAGAAGTCTACGTGGTGCCGCCTTCCTTTTTGTTTTAATGATCTCCAGAGCTGAGAGCTGTACACAGACACAAGAGACTCATCAGTATTACACCCCATGATTCAACAGCTAGAACAACCTTAAGAAGGAATAACTTAATATTTCCTTAATGACTTTCTAAGCCATTGTGCGAGGATTTATAGAGGTGCTCACACTTTCTGCTCTTCAGTTAATCAAGTGTGTTTGATTAGCAGCACCTGGCTGCCACTTACCCTCTCAATTCCTATGGAGGCAGTGACTGATTCTGAGTTTTTGTTAAATAAATAATGACACAGTGCACATGTTTTGTAGTCCATCTGAGTTTGTATTTACCTCATTCATGGACCAGATGTATGCACCAGATGTGTAAAACTTTCTTTTTACCCTGACTGTACACATCAGCAATTGCTTGTAGATGGATCGATGGTCGTCAGTTTGAAAATTTGAACATATTATCCAACCCCTCTGGTTAGCTCTATTGCATCTGTAACCATAACCAGCTCACGTCATGGTTACACTGACATCCTGGATAAAACGATCTACACTATGGAAAAGTGAGTCATGAATAAAGAAACACTACTTAACTTACACCTCTGTGTCGTAACTAAACACTAAGATTGGGAGACTGCCATTTTTTTGCACCACATAAAGATTCAATAAGTCAGTTTCCTCTTTAAGACATAAAAGGTCAGAAACAACCATTTTGCGAGGTGTGAAGCCCTATTCAAAACTAAAGAACTACTAAAGCTGCTGCCTTTGCAGACTTGATATTGGTATTCTTAAACAGATTACACCAGATGATTTGTGAGGCTTAATTTGATTCAAAATGGGCAGAAGGCATTCAAAATACAGCGGCAGACTGAGTGTGTGCTGAATGAATATAATGATTCTGTGCATAGGAAACAGATTCCACACAGCAGAAAACAGTATGTGAGCTTAACCTTCCCTTCCCCATCAGTCTCTTATACTAAACTGTAACCAGAGTAAAGGGCAAAGTTGTCCTATTCTCTCTGGAAACCCGAATCCTCACAGGATCTTCTCAGACATCGAAGGTTCCTCTGGTACAGTTGCAGTCACTGTCAGAAGGCAAGAAGTCAGAAATCTTTAGCTGGCACTACTCTTAATCGTGCGATTTCCAACATTTACCACGTTAGCACCACTTTGTAGCCAACCCTACAAAAACAATGAATAGTCTTTAGCAATCCTGTGTCATTATTTCTGGAAAGACACGTAAAAAGGATATGTTTTTCCAGTTTTCTTGGTGTGGTAACAGAATCTTGCCACATGAGAACAAATGTTGTTCAGGCTTTTACAAGCTCACTATCGTTAACATTTCTGAACCTCCAGTTTTTGGCTCATATGATGCTCCTTCATCTCATATATCTTCCAGTCACTTTTTCACCCCTTTTAACCCCCACCCCCCTTCATTCCCTGCATACATATGTATTTCTGTCACAATGCAGTTAATTAGCCATTACCCCCAGAGACAGGTGAGAATTTGGTCTTCACCCCTTCCACTTCTTCTTCTGGACTGAATTAGGTATGAGACCTATCAGGCCACTCCAATAAACCAAAGACCACCACCTTGTACTGCTATCTTTCTCTGTCTGCCTTCTAGATTTCCTGTCTTCAGTCAGTTTCTTTCAGATAAAAAAAAAAAAGCTTCACTGCAGTTAATTTGAAATGGAGTCTGGAGAGAATGACAGATATAATGTGGTGATGGCATGAAAGTAGAGGAAGGGAAGCGTGCAGTGAGGATGACGGGTGGTAGGGTGGAGGGGGTCAAAAGCATAGCAAAGATGAGAGGAAGAGAGATGATGGTGGTGATGAACAGGACGGGTCAGGAGGGAAAAGAGTGGGAAGAAATTGAGGGAAAGGCAGGCGAAAAAGCAGGGAGGGCTACCAGAAGATGGAACGGATGAAAGAGGGTTAAAGATGATTGTTTTTATTATCGTAATCTTTCATAACCAACACTCATCCCCCGATCACCAGCCCCCCGTGTTGCTGCAGGGGCCTGTTTACTTTTTCCGGTATGCGATATCATATAGTATTTATTACCTTCATTCATGTCATCTTAATCCACTGATATCTCTTATTAACATATATAAAAGACGGACCCCGCTAATTGCTTTCTCATAATTAGGACATAACGCAAGGACAAGTGTTGAAGGCTTGAAGCGAATGCGTTATATTTGCAAGTGGACAGAGAAATGGGGTATTGTGTTGGGGGTGAAGTTTGAATTTGAAGGTGTGTGTGTGGGTGGGAGGGAGGGAGGATGAAGGTGGCTCTGTTTGCCAGAATGAAGAGGTTAGGGGGCAGCCCATCTGGGAAGGCCTGGTAGCCAGAGATAAGTAATGGGGAAAAATCCAGCCTTCTTGCACCATATCAAATCTACTACATTAAAACCTCATTATCTATAGAGTGGGAGTGGAAAAGGAAGGTGCGGGGTGGGGAGGATGGGGGGGCAAGAGAAGGTGGAGAAATTACAAAAAACTGCCAGAGCAGGAAGTAGAGTACAGCTGTCTGGTAAGAAAAACCTGTCCTCTCTCTGCAGGCTTATCAAACCACTCCCTGGGGACATCTTCACTTTCAAATATGTGCTAAAATTAGTCTTTATGTGGCCGACTGCTCCGTGGTGTGAAACGCGGCGTCTGAATTGGCTTCCGCGTTAAATGATATTGAAGTAAAAGCAGCAGCAAATAAGGCTGACTTAGAGTAAAGTCACTGTCATGATTTTGACTAACTAAGGGTTTTATCTGTGGCTGTCAGACCACAGCTGCAGTACATCTCTCAGTGAGAGAACTACTTCTCACCGTGTCCTCAGCTCACTTTAATTGCCCAGCGAGAGGCAGAATCTCGACCTCCTCTTCTCTCCCTACTCGCCATCTTTCCTGGAACTTTGCTGATACCAAAACTGTGAGAATAAGAGGAGCGGTGAGTGCTCCATATGGAGATAGGGCTACTGTGCTCTTCCTGTTATTTATTTATTTTTTGATTATGCCTCAGTGACAACACTGGGTATGTAGAGCAAAAGACTGTGAAAGAAACACAAAAAATGACAAACATGAAACACTAAACCCACATAAGAATATAGATCAAATTTAAAAAAAAAAAAAATGTTTTAAGGTGGTAAACAAAGCCACAACTCCTTCCTGTGCATCTAAGAGTACAATCACTATTTATGCTGGTGTAGGCTTTTCATGGTTGTGTGCTGCTCCTAGACAGCCAATGCACAGCTTTGTAGACTCTTGTCTACATGTAGTAGCTGTCTGCTGACAACAGGGGGCAGTGTCAAAAATATGCTGAGCAACAGGTCTGTAGAGTATACTTTATTGATCCCCGTGGGGAAATTCCTCTCTGCATTTAACCCATTCACTCTATGAAGCAGTGGGCAGCCACTGGGCGCCCAGTTAGCGGTGTGCAGGGACGGTAGCTTGTTCAGGGATACCTCAGGGTAGCCGTTCAGTAGATTCAAACCCCCGACCTTCCAATCATGGAGCCACCACTCTACCTCCTGAGCCATCCCTGCCCATCCCTGTAGGCTATTCTTGAAGTTCTAATACATTTGTTTACTACACTCTTTGTCTGCGCTTTATTGATCTTTCCATGACTTTGTAGGCTCCCTTTCCTGTTCAGGCCAGCGTTTGAATCCAGCATTCAACCTATGCATAGCATCAGCAACATCTACATACTGTTGGTTATTTTCTTGCTGTATGTAAGCAAGCCCACGTAGACTGCATAGCATAATCCTGTACTCTGCGTAGCCAAACACCTACGCAAAGAGACTACAGACGCAGTAGCATGAATCCCACTTGAAACAACTATTATCCGGTTCTGTGCTTCCGGATAATGTTTGAAATACAGCCAGTCCTACCCTGGAGAAACATGAAACATTTTACATTTGAACGATAGATGAAATGAAAATGATACAAATGGTTTTCGTTTATTGGAGATGAGTCACCCTCACCGAGCTTACGGAATCTCTCCTTTATTCCTAAAAGAAAAATCAGCGTCTGTCGTCTAATGCCCATTACAGATAAGAGACATTGAATCGGCATGAGTCTAAATGAAAGTTTTGTATAAGAATTAGTGAGGTTTAAGAGACAATAGTGAGACCTGCTATGGTGTATGGTTTAGAGATAGTGGCACTGATAAAAAGGCGAGTGGTGGAGCAGGAGGTGGCAGAGTTGAAGATGTTGAGATTTTAATTGGGAGTGAGCAGGAAATGGAGGAGGGATAGTGGATGTACTGGGCAAAGGATGTTGAAGATGGAGCTGCAAAGCAGGAGGATGAACACACAGAAGATTCACAGGTGTAGTGAAGGAGAACATGCAGAGGGTTGGTTTGACAGAAGACAAGGTAGGAATAGGGTGAGAGCTAACGCTAACAGTTAACCAGCTAGAGCACTAGTTGGATGCAGAAGAAGAAAAAGACAAGATAAAAATAAAGGTACATGCTGCTGAAAAATACCTGTTTTTAAAACTGTTACTAAGGCATCACAAATTATTACACAAATTAATTCAAAACTAACAATACAATTAAGTGCAATTTATAAAAAGCATTAATTCCACATATGTTGGAAAGCAAACCTTGAAGTAATAGGTACTGATTTTTAATTATGTAATGACAAATGGTTGCATTAGTGCCACATTAAGACTTGTGCAGCAGCAGTATCCATAAAAATAAAAAGGAAAGATTCAAACACACGTTTTCAGTTGTCCTTGTGCAGCCCTGCGAAGTTGACAGCCCTGGAAAATTGGAATCTCTGAGCAAGTTCTCTGAAGCCACGGACTTTAGGACTGCGCATGAGTGTTTTCATCAAAGAGAATAGATAAGAAAAACAGTTGACAAGAGTCCTGGGCATTTAAAGTTTGTACTTGCGCTCACAGCTGAGAGTTTCAATGAGTTATGGAAGTACCAACTCGCTGACAGTGTGTATTAAAAAGAAAAAAATGAGCACAGGGAGAAGCAGTGGTATTCCAAAAAATGCCAAAAACTATTTTCTTCAGATCTTGTGCGAAGGACTGGAGGATGGTGGGGAATGAAATGTGATCCGTGGCTGAGGAGGCACGCGCTCTGTTTGGTGTATGTTACACAATCCCTTGTAGGTGCTTCACTCTTTGTTTTTAATCTGTCTGCAGCAAAAGTCTGTCTGTTTTTGCAGTTCTTGGCTCAGCTTCAAAAAAGATGAGGACATTCTTATATTTACCTTTGGGTGATAGATATGGGAGTAATTTAACTCGGAGTCTCGAAATGCATTGCTTCCTATTTGCGGAATTACAAAGACAAGATATGCTGTCGCAATTTCCCTTTCTCTTCACAATTTTCTTTCCTAGAGCAACTTCTTTGATAGGAAAGCAATCAGAACCTGCATGTTTTACCACTGAATCAGAGGCTCACATTGGTGCCTCTGCTCTGACATTCGCCATTCAAGCTAGACTATGAAGTCTTTTGTTCCATAGTCTCCTGGTTCATACAAATTAGGACCTTGTCCACTACAGGGCAGCTGAAGGCTTGATTGCTTCACTAAGACAGCCTCACAGAAGATTGGTAGGAGCTTTGAAAAACACCCACTGAGGGGATAAATTGGTGGTTTAGTGTTTCTGCTTTTGAGTGAATCGGTTAACAAGATTAAATGATCTTCCACTATTCTACATTACAAAAGCTGGAGTAACACTGTTATCAACGCTGCAGCAAGACATTCATATTGTGATCTCTTTTGCAAAACACTGACTTCACAAGGGTAAATAATATTCTGTCTGCACAAGAAACTGCTTCATATCTTGAGTGCGTCCACAGAATGGAAATCTGATCACAAAGCTAGAAATATCTACGCTGCTAGAAAAAAATCAGAATATAGATCAGATCTCAATGGGAAAAAAAAATCATGCTGCCTGCATATCTATACTGATATAGATTGGGTAATGTGTTAGGAATGAAGGGATGTTACATTGTTTGATGGAAATGAAAATTCAAAGACACCCCATAAATCCAAGTGAAGAACGTATGTGGCAGACCAGCCCATTTTACTGAAACCTCATTCCAGCCACTCAAAATGTCCTCAATATGCTTATATACATGCCTGACAACATCGGTCCATGCTTCTAATGAGACCACTGATGGTGTCCTGGGGCATCTCCTCCTAGATCTGTACCAGGGCATCACTGAGCTCCTGGACAGTCTGTGGTGCAACCTGGCAGTGTCTGATGAAGTGAAACATAACGTCCCACGGGACTCCAGACGTGTCCTATTGGATTTAGGTCAGGCGAGCATGGGAGCCAGTCAGTATGAACTCCTTTATCTTCCACAAACTGTCTGCAAACTTTTGCCACATGAGGTCAGGCATTATCATGCACCAGGAGGAACCCAGAACCCACTGCACCAGTGTAGGGTCTGACAGTGGATTTCACAGTGTGCCAGTGTATTATTGTCTAGCCTGTAGAGGTCTCTGCGTCCCTCTGTGGATATGCCTCACCCCACCATCACTGACCCACCACCAAACCTGTCATGCTGAGCGAACGTTCTTCATTTGTTCTCCAGACCCTTTCACATCTGTCACATGTGCTCATGGTAAACCGGCTCTTATCTGTCAAAGGCATATTCTGGTGTTCTGGCAAATGCCACAGTGTCGGGCAGTGAGCACAGAGCCCACTAGAGGACATCAGGCTAGCCTCATGTAGTTTGTTTCTGATATTTGGTCAGAGACATTCACACCAGTGTGATTTTGTAGCTCTGGCAGTGCTCATCCTGTTCCTCCTTGCACAAAGGAGCAGATATCGGTCCTACTGATGGGTTAAGAATCTATTACAGCCCTGTCCATTTCTCCTGGAGTAGCTGTCTGTGTCCTGGAATCTCCAACATGCTCTTGAGACTGTGCTGAGAGATGCAGCAAACCTCTTGGTGATGCCACGTATTGATGTCCCATCCTAGAGGAATTGAACTACCTGTGCAACCTCTGTGGGGTCCAGGTGTCACCTCATGCCACCGGTCACTGACCCTAACTGAACTAGTGCAAAAAACTGTCAGAAAAGATGGGGAGAGAAAAAATGTCAGTGGCCTCCACCTTTAAAACCATTCCTGTTTTGGGGGTTTTCAAAAGGTTTTAATTTTTTTTGAAGCAGTATATATAGAAAACATGGAAATTCACATGATCAGCATGCCAAGGTCCAAATCCTAACAATTAATCCAACTCCAGGGCATGTCTCTGCAATGGTGAGACATGCCTGGTGAGTCTCCTGCTCCTCTAGACTCTACAGCCAAGCCCTATGCTAAAGCACTACTTTGGTTGGGGAAGTTACCCTCCAAGGTTTTGTTACAGGTGGCAGCAATGAACTTGTTATGTTCACCTTCTTTGGATTAATAACCCCTCCACCACAACAATCTCCATATTCCTAAAAGAAGAAGCAGTTTTCTGGTTGCCTTTATCTGAAAAATTCAGAAAAAAATATAGTTATAAACAACTAAAAATAATTTCTTCTAAAGGGTGGCTGAGTTGAACTTTAGAAATAATTCAATCAATCCTGAGGGAGAACAGAATAGAGCTGGTGCTCCTTTATATCTAAAAAACTAAAGTGGTTCAGGCATTTGATACGGCTGACTTCAGGGTGCCCCCTTTGGAGACCCTGGGGTAGACTCTGACATCGAGAAAGGATTCTATGTATATCTGATGTGGTACTGGAATGCCTCTGGATCCCTCAGGATGTGCTGGGAGACGTTGCTAAGGAGAAGAATGTCTGGACTAACTTGACCTGGCCTAAAGAAATGATAGATGGAGAATGTGGGCATCCCTCTTATGCAGGAGATCAAGTACTGAGACTGAGAGTTTCCTTTTATTCTCAGTATAACTCAGAGGGTCAGGGTAGGGAAGAATAAAGAAAACTTCCAAAGAGTTCAGCTAACGGACACAAGTGGTTCTTCTCTCCGAGCACATTTCTGCCCTTTGCGAAACAGGAACAATAGGAGTAAAAGAAAGCTACAAAGGATCATTTTGAATATCGATCATTTTCCTTCAACCCTGCCTGCCCGGAACAGAAATCCTCAACACTCTGGCCTGGAAGAACGGATGCTTCTTGTTCTCTTTTCTGTGGCAGACTCTATCTCTCTGGGGTGAAAGGCTTTGCCCTTTTAAGATAAAGGTAACTATGTAATATCAGTGCTCTGTGCTGACTTTGGGCATGTACTGAGGTCCACGGAGAGACCTGAAGCCCACAGCAACAGAGAATGCTGAGGAGATGAATCTAGGACACAATCTTACTCAGCAAACAATAGAGAAATATTAGCAGCTGCAGTCTACAAACACTATGACATCCCGCCTCACAGACTTTGGAACAGACAGAACTACATGAGCAGTAAATTGAATAAATGCATCAGAGCTGTATACATGACTGCCAATGAATATTTTCCTGTAAAACAGCAACAAAAGATATCGCCATCTTGTGTGGCTACCTAAATATTTAATATTTCAGCTAGGATCGGATTAGCTGGAAAGGTTTGGGGGAAATTTGTCTAAATTACTGTCCATTTGTCTTCTAAGGTTTTCAGTAAAGACTAAAGAATTAGCTGCTTGAGACTCCCAAGATCAGCATGAGCTCTTACTGTTTCTGATTAGCCTAATGGTTGATTTAATTTCGATCTTCACAAATCCTAATTTGATCTTATATTGCATGTTACCGATAACAAAGCTGCAGCAGCTCAAACTACTCCCTTTGTTCGTGTTCGATTCAGTGAAACACTGAGTTGGAGTGAGGCGGTCCTCATTGCCTGAAAACAGCTTTTTAAAGCCAGTTGTTAATGAATGGACACTCATCCTTCCTGCACAAATACGATCAACAATTTATGTGTGGTTGAATAAAGAAAGGCTCTACATCACTGTAAAACCCTGTCAGTATGGCTGCAGGCCCCATTAAATATGCATTGTAGCTCTAAGATCAATCCTGACTTATTAGGAAATAATATTGCATAAAAGATGATACATGAATAGGCATTCAGCACGAGTGCGAGACAAAAATACATCATTTATAAGAGCTATAAATTGTAGAAATATGCTGACAGGTTTCTGCCTTCAGCTGTCCTGAAATAATTGCCATGTTGATCAGCCACCAAACCCAGTGATGATGATTTTTATCAAGCCGCGTTTTCATACTAAATGACAAGAAATATTTAATAACAACGGTATTACAAAAACGGCAGTACTGAGTGATTATTATTTCTTGAACGATATGATGGAGAGCAGACACGTTCAGAAACACTGGTCACGGTGTCTGCTGCTGTTTTTGCGTATTTGGAGGATAGGGGAACATGGATGGATGGATGTTCTCATGGAGTCTTTGAAACTACCCGACAGCCTGCAATCTTCTGTCAAGTATTAAAAACATAACATCATGCCTGTATAAATTATCGCCATACCCAATACACTTTTGAAGCTTCTCTTTTATGGATGAAAAAAATTCAATTATTAAATTTTAAAAACTGGTTCTCTTCCCTCCGTTGCCTGGAGTTATCCTACCCCCTTATTTTCTTAAACTCCTGGATAGTCTGGGATTTTTATATTGATGATGTAGTACCTAACTATTCTTTTTTTGATGAATATTTTAAGATTGCTATCAGCCTCTCCTCCTTATTGATATTAAACACATCTGATTTCTTTCAGTAATGTGGTTTTTTTTTGTTTGTTTGTTTTTTGTTTGCTGTTTTTTTGTGTTTTCCAAGGGACTGAATCTGGAAACATAAGATAGCACATACAATATCTACCTAGGAACAACACTTCTATGAGCCCCTGATGTGTGTTTATAATTAACGATTTTTGGCTTTATTGTTGATGAAAATGGGAACTTGAACTCTACATCATCACAGTGAGCTGAGGAAGATAAATCTAGGAAATGATCTCACACCCAGTAAACAATGGAACACTATTAGTGGCAGCAGACACTATGAAACCATTAGGAGCCCCTAGTAAAAAAGCAGAAAGTGCAGTGCTGTGCGTAAGTCTATATTTTGCTAGGAAAATGTGAAATCGGTGTAGGGATTTATTGAAACATGCAGAAACATCCATAGAAATACAGTATTTAACACAAAATCAGAGTTTATATAAATGTAACCAGCTTGAAAGTCAATATTTCATATGATCGCCTTTAGCCTTCAACACAGACTGTCTTGGGCAAGCTTTCTTATAATTTCTTTAAGTAGCCTTCAGGAATAGTTCCCTAAGCTTCTTAAAGGACTGCCTTTTGTCCTACTCTCTTCTGGGATGATCCCACGTTGCTTCAATGACGTTGGGGAGGCCAATCCATTACTTACAGTGTTCCATTGTGTGCATTTTTGTTTTCTATCTGGGTATGTTTCTACTGCACTAGTAGTGTGTTTGCGATCATTTTCATGCTGAAAAATTAAGCTCTTGCCTATCAGATGGTTTCCAGATGGTATTGCACGATGGATCAAAATCTGACAGTACTTTTCAGTGTTCATAATTCCATCAATCTTGAAAATCCCCAACAACACTTTGTGAAATACAGCCCCAAACCATGAGAGAGCCTCCACCATAGCTGTGTCCCAAAACGTAGGCTGCATCCTCCTGAGGCCGCATTTGTAGACTGATTACGTACAGTGATGCGACGAAAACTGTCCCCAGGGGCGTAATTTCCAGGGGGGTTAGGGGGGTTATGACCCCCCAATAATCAGACCCAACCAATATAATCCCCCCAATAAAATTATGAATTATCTTGCATAAATAGGCTGTCGATTTTCTTTACTCAAATCTTTACGCAAATCTGAAGGTTAGACCGTCCCATTTCACAGCCTCACACTTCTGGCCTTCTCGGTCTTCGAAGGACCCGGCCCATGTAGACCGCGAACGCCAGGTCCTCTGAAGGATGCAGCCTAGGTTTTGGGACACCGCTCATGTCTTACAGATGGCAGCATCCTCAATTTTGGCTATTTGAAAGCCACTCTTCCACCAAAACCATTTCTGATGACAATCTCTTAGGATCTCTTTGACAATCACCTTGTTACTACAAAAATATTATTTTATGCCAATCAAAGTGTCTGTTTTGTGACAGGTTGCTGGTAACACATTGCCTAAAGATAAAAATGTATTTTTGATAAGTTGTCTGTTATGTGTAGACACAACACTGGTTAGTTAATTAGGTTCCATTCATTTCTCTAAAAATAGTCAGGAATAAGGACTGAACTAAAAATGAGTGAAAAAAGGCCTTCAGAAAGCACCCAAGGACCATTTTTAAAAATTATAAGAACTTTTGGGCTCCTTGGAAGCAAAATATAAAGTAAGTAATGGTGGCTCATAAGTTTTTGCACAGAACTATACGTTAGTTTTACCAAAATGGTTGGTGTTAGTTTTATTCAAGTTTTTAATGGTGTTTGTGCAGAAGTGAGAATCCTGCTGGTCTTCAGTAACAGTCCTGATAATGGATGACTCTGATGAAGTTGATATTGATTTGCCTGCTTTATTGACTAATGAGTTACTGCCAGCGACTATAGCACCAAAAAGCACAGACACAGAGACAAACACGGACATTTATCATCCCACTCTACCTTGTCATAGTATCGTATCTCGTAGTCGAGGATTATTCCATTGGGCTGTTCGGGCGGTGGCCATGACAACGAGAAACTGCGACTTGTTGAGCTCACTTGGTGCATTATGGGAACTACTGAGGGAGCTGACAAAAAGCGCACACACATACATACGCACACAAGAATACACAATCAATTAGGCAGTTAAAAGACTTGCTAGCATGTTTAAACACCATAAATATGGAAATACAGAGTCTAATGACATATTGCCAAAGATTATTTGCACTCAGAGAAAAATGTTTCCTCTTCCAAGCTCATGAAAACAAATTACTGCACTTGTCACTGATGGGGAAACAAGAGTTATGTCTGCGATGCATTTTTAACCCATAATTTTAGCAATGAGAAGCTGTTGGCTGTAATGTATTTCATGGTTTAGCTTCTGGATCGTTTTATGTGATGGCTTTCATCACTTTTGTGCTTTGATAGTCTAAAGTGGAAACATGAGGTGATGAAGGCGAGAAGAAGACTAATATCACACAGCATCTGGAGATGTACTACACTGTTTTAAAATTTAATTAAATTAGTGTTTTAAAGGACAAAAAACCCCAAGAAAATTGAATTTGTCTTCTTGGTTTTATGGGGATTCTGCTGAAAGCCATTATATCCTAAATAGACTGTATGCATCTTACACAGCTGAGTCACCATAATTTCATAGTGCAGCTATAACGCACAGTAAATGCTGTGATGCCTCAAGAGGTGTATACTTCTTCTGGAGCAATAATTTGACAGCATGAGCGATCTGTCACCTGAAAACCCCACAGTCCCCCCCCCCACACACACACACATACACAGTGTTGAGTTTTACATCCTAAAGTCCAATGAAATACGCTCAAAAGCTATTGCATAATTTAAAAATCTCCCCCAGTGCAGTCAACCTGAAAATAAATCAGTTTTTGTTGAGTCCTAAAAGATTTCAGGGATAAGAGAGGCTCGCATCCGACAGCGGTAACAAATGCGCTCAGAAAACGGCAGGGTGACAATGGATCATGTTTCGATTAGGAATGAGCCAGGGGTGCTGTAGATGAGGTAAATGATGTGTTTTTCCATAGCAAAGCGGCTTTTAAATCTAAATTTGGGTAGCAGTGGAAATATCACTTGTGTCTGTCTCCATAAAGTATTGATGGAGTAATAACTCACTCACTTTATGGCCTCTAAGAATTATACTGAGGGAGACCTAGGGTGAGGAAAGCAGGGAAAGAGGGGAGAAAGCTGAGAAAAGCAGAATTGAGAGAAAGATGCAGGGGAGGCGGAGGAAAGGCGATGAAAGCTGTGGATGAGCAGGAAAGAAAGAGAGAGAAGGGGGAAGGAGAGAGAGAACAGGCAGAGCGATGACAAGCACATAACATGTTTTATGAATTAAAAGGCTGTAGCTCAATTTCCTTTATCTCCCCGGCCATCCCTCCCTCACATAATCCACGGTGCCCCGGGGTATGCTAGCACACACACAGATGCTTACACACACACACACACGCACAGTCATTGCTCTCCCAACTTACCAGCTTGATTGGTTGTAATGTTGATTGACAGTTGTTGGGCGGGGTAAGGGCTCTTGTTGGAGACTCCGTTGACTGCCTATAGAAAAGTAATGGTCGGTTATTCCACCCTGAGACATTAAAGTTAATAGTTATTTGAACTGAGTCCTCCACCCCCATCTCTTCATAGCTCTTGGTGCCTTTCCATTCAAGCATTGCATCTGTTTAACAATAATAATGGTGGCTGATAGCTTTAACAACTAGCACATGATTTACCTTTAGCTTCTCAATTTTAGCTAGCAACTGCTGTTGTTTTCTGCCTGAAATGACAAATGGTGCTACTAACATTTGGCAAGCTAAGAGTAGCTAAGTTTAATCCCACAGAGTGATATGAAAATAGCAAAGCTAACAAGTTCAACTGTCACAAGCATGAACTATATTACATGTTGAGTATTATAAGGGAAACCACAACATCAGATTCATGCATTTCTTTGAGACCTAGAAAATATGGCTCCCTATTCTGGACAAACTAGGTAGAGTCACAGATTTTTCTTTGCAGTGAAATTGTATGTTTCACTTATAATATTAAAACAGTTAAGACTTCTCAGGTGAGTTTGAAAACATGATAGTACATCTGCAGTGTAGCCAGAACTTGGTTAGACTGAGTGCACAGTAGGAGAAATCTTAGCGTGCTCTGTAGTGAAACGCTATACAGCAGATGAGCTAATCTACAAGGGTATGATAACCTGCAACTCCACAAAATAATTGGAAATACACTACTGTGCAACAACCTTAAACCATCCCTTATTTCTCTCTCTCTCTATATATATATAAGTAGATCTAAGGAGCCAGACTCTCTCGTGATATTTACAGTGGTACTGTACAATAGTAGTACTTTTCTTTAGATAGAATATTTGACAGTCATGTCTTTAAGAAATCGGGAGAAAGAAATTCTGCAACAATATCCAAAGAAAGGCTGTGTAATGTCCTTCAAGAAGCCTGAAGAACTATTCCTGATGACCACTTAAAGAAAGCTTGGTTAAGAGAGTTCAGGCTATATTGACCCCATCCTCTCACCCTGTGACAGCTGGGATAGGCTCCGGCCCACCCACCCCAACGACTCAGAATTAGATAAGCGGAAGAAAAATAGATGGATGTAAATTATTTAGAGGCTTAAAAAAACATCTGACACACTCTTTTCTTGTGTATGCAGTATCTGCGTCATTTCCACTTTAACATGCACAAAAATACAGAGACCCAGCTCTCCCAATTACAGCTGTTAATCTGTTACTGGGCACTTGCTGTGGTTTAGCAGTCAGTTAAGTATCAGAAACAAGAAGCTAGTTTAATATCAGGGTATAAAAATTCTGCTAGTCCCTTTGTGAAGCTTTAAGATCTCCAAATGTGTCTCATCTCACCAACACTGAGACACAATTAACAGGTTGTGAGTGCTTTTTAAAGACCATCTAATTAGCTGCCACATATTATATTTGTCATGAGCTCAACTAATCATTTTGATGGTTGAACAATGTCTTCAGTCATAGCAAATAAAGGCTGGCAATTACTAATGACTTATTCCAAGCTCTATTTATTCTGTGTCCCTTAATCAAATAATACCTCCTATCAAGACTATAAAAGGCACATCTAACTTTGCCTCAAGACTTTGAGGCAAAGTTAGAGTACTTAGTACGTTTTCATGCATGGTCAAGTTGTGGTAAAACCAGTGTTAATTTACGTCATAGTTTTCGTCAACAACGTTTTTTCTTTGCTTAAAACAAGACGATATCAAAAAACAAACTAATGCACGAGGACAAAAACTATGATTATATGAGCCAACGCTTTCGTCAACAAAAGAAAACAAGATGAAAATATTCAGGAGAGATGAGATCCAATCAGAACTAATTAAGTTGTGTAGAAAGGCGGGAAAAGTTTGGAAGTGAGCGAATTAAAAGTAATTACCGTGTATAGTTTGGGTACATTTGACCTGGCCCTGGAAAATGGTATAACTAGCACCCATTAGTGCTGTGCGTTACTGCACATTTTGATATATCCGATAGTAAGTACATTTAGGGCAACACTGATACTTTTCCCTTATAAAGGCAGCTTCTGTAGGGGACAGCAGTGTATCATGACTTATGAGATCACTCATTATCAATTTGTAAACTCTGAACACATTTTAGTTAACACTAAAGTCACTGTGATTTTTACTTTCCACAATAATTAGTTAACACAAGAAAACACACCTTTTAGCTTTTCATGTATTTTGAAACGGCTTTTTGGAGACCTGGAATGTAAATGTGTCTGTTTCTAAAGAACTTTGGGTCAGCTTCTGTTGTACTAAATGTGCTACAGGCTATAAATAAAACAGGCATAACAGTCAACACAAAAAGGTTCAGAAATGTTTTAAGTGAATATTTGAGGGATATCTTTTCATTAGTAACACTACATGCCTTTTGAACTTCAGGGATTCGATGCCTAACCAGGGCATCTGTATCCAGTAAGGCTCCCTAGGCTCCGCCAGTCACTTGAACAGAAATACCAGAGAGATAGAAATCAGGAGAATAAACCAGTGGAACACTGCGACACTGCCCCACCTCCAGTCTTGGTGGGGCTATATAAGAATAGCCCCACCAAGACTGAAGACAGAGCAATACTGGAAGAGCATATGGGAAAAGAACGCAACCCACAACACTACCACAGCAATCTCCCTGAACAGGATCCAGTAACCATCACAGTGGCAGACATCAAAGAAAGGGTCTCCAGTATAAAGAATTGGACAACACCAAGCCCCAACATAATTCAAGTTTACTGGCTGAAAAAGCTGACTTCTCTCCATGAGCGTCTGGCAGCACAAATGAACCAACTGCTAATCGACAAGAGATACCCAATATGACTAAATGAAGGCCAGGCAGTCCTGATCCCCAAGGATCCCCAGAAAGAACCGTGCCCATCCAACCAATAACCTGCCTCAGTACCACATGAAAGCTCCTGTCAGGCATCATAGCGGCTAATATGAACAGTGACATTGCTCAATACATGAGCAGGGCACAAAAAGGAATTGGCAGGAATACCAGAGACTGAGACTGAAAGACCAGCTGACCAACCTGTGCACCGGCTGGATTGACTATAAGAAAGCCTAAGACTCAATGCTCCACGCGTCGATCCTGGAATACCTAAAACTACACAAGATCAACAGGACCCTTAGCACCTTCATCAGGAACTTAATGGGGATGTGGCGAATGACACTATCCAACTGGACATGTCACCATCAAGTGCAGGGTTTACCAAGGAGATGGCCTGTCCCTACTGCTGTTCTGGATAGGCCTGACCCCCCTCAGTGGGATCATTAACAAGACTGGCTACAGATATAGACTAAGGAATAAAGCAATTGTCAGCTGACTCCTCTACATGGATGAAATTAAGCTGTATGCCAAGAGTGAAGAAGACATCGATTCACTGCAACGACATTGGAATGTCAATCGGACTGGAGAAGTGTAACAAAGAGAAGGAAGATAGTCAGAACTGTGGGGATTGCACTACCCACAGGCAAATGGGAACCACAAAGTGGTCGCTAAGAAAGCAGCAAACACCAAATACCTGCAGAGGGTAAGGCAAGTCCTGGGAGTCAGCTGAATGGAAAAAACAATACCTGGGCAATCAGCACCTACCCCATGCCCATGATCAAGAACCCTTCTGGCCAAAGGAGGAGATAGAAGCCACTGACATCGAGACAAGGAAGCTCCTGACCATGCATGGAGGTTTACACCCCAAATCCTGCACCCTGAGATTGTATGCTAAGCAAAAGGAAGAAGGGCCGAGGACTGGTTATTGTCAGAACCACTGTCCAGAATGAGACAACAAACATTCATGAGTAAATCAGAAACATGGCCACAGCTGACCGTGTGCTTAATGAATACCTCAGGCAAACGAAACCCAAGAAAGGAGAGGAGGAGCCACGGAAGGACAGTCCTATGCACGGTATGTACCACCGGCAGATAGAGGAAGTAGCTAACATTCAGAAATCCTACCAGTGGCTGGACAAAGCTGGCCTGAAAGACAGCACAGAGGCATTGATCACGGCAGCACAGGAACAAGATCTAAGTACAAGATCCACGGAGGCTGGGGTCTATCACACCAGGCAAGACGCCAGGTGCAGGCTGTGTAAAGATGCCTGAGACAGATAGAATTAGCTATAACAAGTGATAACAACATCAGGAAAAAGGAACATGAGAAGCTCGATCAAGGGCTAAGAGAAGAATTCAAGAAGATGTGGAGGGTGAAGGTAACAGGTAATCAGAGCACTCGGTGTAGTGACCCACAAGCTAGGCGAGTGGTTCCAGCAGATCCCAGGAACAACATCCGAGAGGAGAATTTTTTATTCATTTTTTATTTAAAACAATTCAGTGGACTACATACTGAACTTAGAGGACAGATACAAAATATCAATCCTATCGTTTAGTATTGATCCTGTTGGTACCTAATGGATTAGTATTGATAGTACCGATGTTTGCCCACCTCTAGCAGTAGGTGCTCCCAGCAAACAGTACAGCTTTTTTTCCCCCGAATGCTCCTTGTTTCTCATGATAATGGGGTAAAATTTCAATGCATGGGAGGAAAAGACAAGTAGACATATGGGCACATTGATTTAATGACTAAATTTATCGTTCATCAATATTGACATATTCATCCCCCAACAGATGGGCCACACTATTCATATAGTCAGAGATTGGATTCTATTTTAAAAAAATAGCCACCTCTAGTTAGTAGAGTCATTGAACTCATTGAACTGAATACCACTGGCCTTTATTTTAGACTTACACGTGTATGGGAAATGAGGCAGATGGCAGAAGATTGAAGGGACACAATTGTACTGGTTTTATAGACTTCAGGGTGACCCTGTAAGTTGAAAGTTATAACTGCAGATTGTGCATAAAAGCCTGCATGTCAGCAAGCATCTATGTAGCCTCAGTAACATTGAGCATTATGGTTACTATTTGCATTTAAAAAAATAGCTGACAGCAAGGTTGTTTTTAAAGTGGGTAATAAGCATAACTACTTTTTTAAGTACTAACTTTTGCTGTTCTTGACAGTGGATAAAAAAAATATCAACATAACATTTGCTGTGAAATGTCTGTGTAGGTTCTCAGTCATCCATGTCATGGTATTCTAAGGAGCTTGGAAAGAAAGCGACTGGATTCTTTAGGTTTCTTGAAGATGTTTCATCTCTTATCCTAGAAGCTTCTTGAGTTCTGAAATGAAATGGTGGACAATCCCACGTATTTAAATCTAGTGGGAGTGTTCGTTAATAAACAGGGTCAACTCCTTTTTTGACACTTGGCTTATGTGATGAGGCGCATGAGTCATTTGGCCAATAAACTGCTAAATAGTGGCATTTTTGGGAGAGTGTTGGAACTATGCATGAAAATTTCTTTGATGCATTTTTGCTGTGTTTTTAGTACACCTCTGGAGTCCACCACAACTGCTGCAAATCCAGCATGAATGCAACTCCCACTAACTGACAATGAGTCTAGGCCTACACGAAGTGCCTGTTTGATATACACAAAATAGATTTTTCACTGCTGTAAACACTCAACAAATCTCTTCACAGCACAAACAAAGCATGAAAAAGGGAGGCAGCCCTCAATCTGTGGACAAACCTGTATGTCAAAGGTGTACGACGTGTGGGCCCGCAGCTTGCTGATCTCAACCCTTGTTTCCTTTAACGCCTGTTTGCCTGGAACAAACACCACGCTGTCATCACATGGCTGACAAGCCCGCCGCTCATTGCTGTGGCATCGGCGACACAACAAATTATACGACAAGTCGTCGCGGTGTCCAGTGTCACGTGGTGGGTGCCACTCCAACATCACTGATGTCTGGTTGACCACTGAGACCACATTGCGAGGAGCTGAAGGGACACCTGGAAAGAAGAATAATGAGTGTGTAAGAGGGAATGAACATTACAGCAGGTATCAGTCTGCCACTTTGAACATGGAAGAATTTGTGTGTGTGTGTGTGTGTGTGTGTGTGTGTGTGTGTGTGTGTGTGTGTAACCATACTAAATAAATAACTGAAATTTGTTGTTTGTTGATAGGGGATATTAGATTTAACATTATGTGTTCCACAATATTGTCTCATGAGGAATGATAACTACTAAAGCACATTTCAAAACTTGAACCAATAGTAAAGTTTGTGCCTTTTGATGCAAAATAAGGAAATAAAAATGTAAGAGCCCAACCATTCTTGAAATGAATGGGCGATTTATCGAATATACTCGATGCATTGCGACTTTTTCCATGGTTACAATGGTTTTATCTTAACCACTGAGTATAGGTTGCCATGGAAATATTAAGCTATTAAGCAATATTAAGCAATCCGCTGTGAGTTTTTTTCTCCCACACGCTACGAATGCATCATTCATCAACCGGAAAATTTTCTACCCGCCACATTGCGCTGAGCATGCATGTTGATATACTACCAGTATGTATACAAACTATGAAACTAACTGTGAATAATATTTGGAAGCACCAAATAATGTTACCATTTGTCACGTACGTGATAGAATACCTGCCTTTTGTAATCTATAATTACTGGATGGATATCAGATAAACCAGTAAGATCGTAGAAGTTTTAACATTTTCCTGGTTCTTTATTACACATGTGAACTTTGCAGTTTTTTTTTAAAGCTTTTGTTATGTGTAAAATGATGAAAAACATAATAAGATACATTTACTAACCTAACAGCTGAGGTTTTTAAAAGAGGGGTTTCTCAGCAGTACGATAAATCATAATTATCCAAACTTACAGTATCAATAGCAATTGTGACAATTACAATCACCTCCATTATGTCCCTGGAGTTTATTCTGGGACGTCAGTTTGCAGAGGCCATAGATGGGTTGCACTGCTGCTACTCTGTGCCTACCCCGACAACAATGAATAATGATATAGTAAATACAATAACATGATTAAAGTCTGCTCCTCATTTAGTCTGAAGAACTTGACTCCCAATTTACAGATGAGACTCACAGTTGAGACCCTGGAGCAGCTGCCAGACAAAATTGCTAAACTGTGGGCCAAAGACTGCCCGTTTCTTCCACAGAGAGTTCAATTCCACCAGCACTTCACCATTGCTCTGCTTAATTTCGTCAGATAGTTCTTAAACTTGTGTTTGGATGACACTTTTTTTTAAAAGTTAACATCCAATTGTTTTTATAAACACATAAAGGCATACACATTTACAAAGCACATGGTCTCTGTAGACTTACCAGAACCCCATCACACAAACTCAGAAATGCTTTGTTGGAATAAGTAAACCACTACACTACTAAGCCACTACTTTTAGTAGTTTCACTGATCACAAGGATTCGCTGCACAGGGAAACATCGCTTAGATTTTGTATGCCAGATGCACTTCCTGTTGCAACTCCAAAGGAATTTTTGCACCTCATCACCTTACCATGTAATGACCATAATAAGTTGGTGTTCTTTCACCAGATCCCCATGACAGAAATACCAAGGGACCTGAGGCAACGCTAACTCAGAACCCTACAGGTGCTTATCTTTTAAGCACCTGTTAGCTAACTGTGCTTGGCTTATTGCTGAACACTGAGCACATCAGGAAACACTGCTTCATTTGCTCCACACTGTTTCACTGCTTCATTTGGGACATGCACAACACTAACAGGTGTAAGAACAACAGCCCACACTTGGCTTCCAGAGAGAACCTTCAGCTCTACACTCAATGCAGATATATACGCACAAACAAATGTCTCGTCCAACGGCGGCAACACTGATGCTAAAATAAAGAAGTCAAACTAAAATAAAGGAGTCAAAGGCACCTGTGTCTCACAATATCTTGATGCCTACTTTCTCGCCACGCTTGGGAAAAATGCTTGGAAGACTCTTATTTACCATTTATCACCCATTGGTGATAAATGGTAAATAAGAGTCCAGCTCACATTTTGAAACCTGAGTTTTCATCTCACAATCCAAGATGTTCAACTTCTCAGCAGCTCGTCCCCGTACACACTTCCTCCTTCCTACTTCCCACACAACTCTGAAGGCTAAAACTGTCAGTCTTCCAATGGCCTCGCCTTTGACAAAATCAAAGGACAATCACGCACAATGACTGTCACCAATTCCCATCAGTGCAGTACGCGAGAGAAAAATGCAAATCATCAATATGGGATCCACCAATCCAACAACACTATACTTACACAAACTTTCTTAAGAACACAGAATAATGCTACCAACTGAATAAGGATGAGCAATGATTGATTCAACTATTTATCCACATCAGTGATATAAAGCAATCCATGGATGCACTGACAGATGCATGACATGTGTTGCATGTGCAAAACCAAACTAAAAAAAAATAACTCAAACAAAAAGATAACATGAAATGGAGACGACATAAACACAGTTTCATAATCAGGTCTTTGTTTTGATCACTGAATAAATAACTATCATTGATCTGCTCAACAAATGAGTTCATGGGCTATAATATTCATGTGAATAATCATCAAGGAAGTATTCTTAAACTCAGTGACAATTAAAATAAAAGTTAGGTGCCTTTCTTACCCATTCTGGGTGTCCGATGTTCTCACGTACTGCAACTGCAGTGCAGTCGAATACTTTATCTTAATTGGCATCCACTTGTATAATACTGAGAGGGTTGTAGAAACTGTCAAGACTGCTTGCTGACATGGAAAGTTGACAAGTGCAGTTCCCAGTCGGAAGTTTGCACTTCAGCCAACAGTGTCTACAATGTTCAAAAAGTGACCCGATAGCTCAGCGCCATTAGGGAATCTGCATCTCTTTTCTCTCTTGCCGGTTCGCTCTCTTTTCTCTTAGCTCTTCTCTGTGATCTGAGGAACAGCTAAGGGCTTTTAGGGTACACAACCAGGGTTTTCACAAGGTTAAACCTACTGGGTACACATCTCTTTGATTGCTCGTACACATCACAGACACTGCAGTGCACACGCCAAACAAGAGCAGTAGAGATGAAATGGATATTCAACCTTGGCATATGGTAAATCACAGAGTCATTAGAAACAACCGAGATGGCCCTGTGGAATATGTGCATGTGCGCTTTTCTCAAAGAGACACTCAGAGGCAGAAATCAAAGTGCTAACAATCAGTAGGGGGGCTGTAAATCTAAGAAGCACCATCTTATAAACATTTCTACTGAGAGAGCGGGAAAGAGAAGACCCGTCTGGGCTTTGATTATTATACGCAGAGAGACAAACACAGTGTGTTGGCACAGGCGTTCACTCCATTTTACTTTTTTTTATCTAAATAGCACAAATACAAATTATTTTAAAGTGTCTGACACTCAGAGTTCACAGCAAGCACACATTCAAATGCAGAAAAGTAAGAAGCGAGGCGATAATCACATTATAAATTTTCCAATTCCAGTTTTACTGTTGCAACAAGAGACACCGTTCCAAAAGAGTTAGAGACACAATCTGTGCTGCTGTTTACAGCCGCGTTCTTTTTCACAGTTTTGTAAATGGCTTACACAATATTGCTCTGACCTGTACACAAAAATACCACAAAAAGAAAACCTCTACATATGCACACAGTGTACAGACACAAGACGCACACACTCCTCCATACCTTTGCAGCCCATGAGGCGTGCTGAAGAAATGATTTTCTGTCAGGCAACTATCCACACAGCACCCATTCACTCTTCCATCTCACTGGTCAGATTTTATATCTGATTGAGTTCATGCCAAATACAAATAAACTGCAGCTCTTTCCTATATTAAACTTCCATCCCACTGTTTTTGAACTTTTTTCCCTCCTTGTTCTCGTGGCTCTTGTGCTTGAAAGAAAACAAACAAACTTGTAACTCAGTTTGTTTTTGTCCTTGAATTTAAAGTACCCAGGTAATTCACAGAGCTGTGTAGGCTGACTAGGTTGACATCTGACACCTTCTCACATAAAAAGTAGATTTTTTTCTCTTCTGTCTGCATCAGTTTGAGTTTGCTGCCACTGTTGCGATGGCTTTCATGTGCTTCCTCTGTTGTCAGAATAGGTTAACCACATCAGCTGCTCCATAACTATTGTGTCAAAGTCATTTTTAGAATAGAATTAGAATAGAATAGAATTCAACTTTATTGTTTGTTTATTTATTTTTGAAAACTTTGTCATTTTCTCTGTCATTTTATTTCAATAAACTTTCAATGCAATTACTAAACCGACTTTAAAACACCCAACCTGTGTAACTAGCGCTAAATAAACAATGACTATTTGCTTTGCTGTGTACACCGTTCAGGCATTACATTTTGAACACTGACATATGAAGTGAAAAACACAGGTTATCTCTTCATCCTGGCAGCTGTTTGTGGGTGGGGTATATTAAGGAGCAAGTAAACATTTTGTCCTCAAAGTCAATGTGCTAGAAGCTGGAAAAATGGGCAAGCGTAAGGATTAGGGCGAGTTTGACAAACTGTGGCAAAATGATGGAGTCTAGGTGATGGTGTCAGAGCATCTCCAAAAAGGTTTGTTGAGTCTGGGGCTGCATAGGCACAGACTAGTCAAGGTGCCCATGCTGACCCTGTCCACCATCAAAGACACCAACAATGGGGGTGTGAGCATCGGACCTGGACCGTGGAGTAATGGAAAAAGGTGCCGTGGTCTGATGAATCACATTTTCTTTCTGTTGTGGGTGTCTGTGGAGTTTACCTGGGGAACACCTGGAACTAGGATTCACTATGGGGAGGAGACAGTGTGATTTGCCCAATGTTTTCCTGGGAGACCTCAGGTTCTATCATCAGGAACCAGGAATGGTTCGAGGAACACAGCAATGAGTTTTAGGTGTTGACTGAACCCACAACTGGTTTCAATTTCAAGGTTTTCAGTGCAAGTGAATCAGGCCATACTAAAAAAAAAAACGTGATAGGGAAGTTGAACACTAAGAGTAGACAAATCAACAGCACAGAAAATTTTGCAGAAAATAAGGAACAAACTGGTGAGCCTGGAAGCATAAGAGGGATTGGATTACTACAGAAGGCAATTTTGTGGATGATCACAGAATGATTTCTGTGATCATCATAAAGGAAGAAGCTGTAAAAAGAGCATTCTCCATGAGGTGGACATATAAATATCCAGGTCAGCAATAAAAACAAGATGCCATGAGAACAAACCGATAAACAGGGTTTTATACTAGGTATACAGTCAGTCAGTCAGTCTCAAGGATAGAAAGATCAGAGCAGCTCTCATTTAGCATTATTAATGGCCTTTAGACAAAATGAACAACCTGTACCAGAATAACAGGAAGACCAGGCCTGGAACCCCTAACCCTGCTAATCTGAAGTTTACTGTATCCTCTGTGAATCAGCTGAGACAAGGGCGTTTGCCTGTTTTTATTACTCATACAGAAGAATAAAGAATTGCGACAAGAAATCTTGAGTGTACTGAGCTACACCGTCTGATGCCTGAAGCTGACTGGATTTTGCGGGACAACAACCACAAGCTCGCTTCACTACAGTTCAGGACGTTCAACAAATTTTCTCTCTGATGTCTCAGGACTTACAGTGGAACTCAGACTTGACAGTCTGACCCCTGTTAATGAATTCAGAGTGTGTAAATCTGTGAACGTCAAAACCAATAGAGAAAGAAAGGGGAAAAAATGAAAGTATGGTGGTTGCACTCCCGACCTGATGTGACATATGGAGGTTAGGATGAAGTGTGGATACTGTGGGCCCATTCACTGAAAAACTATTCAGTGCCTGACTGGGATCCACAAACCAAGCTTTCATCAGCAAATTGATGTTTGCTCTCTGTGCGAGATCCATGGTGAAACCGCAAAATAGTCTGAGTGATCGTCGTGGGACTTTTTGTATAAATGACACCTGTGCTGGGAGAATCCCAGAGGTGAGCAAAGAGACAGCCATTCTTATAGAGCTGTTTATTTTCAGTCCAGAAAACCCGCTCTTAGCACTTTGTAAGAGGGTCTCACTAATTGCAGACCTTATGCACTGCCACTGTTATGCATCTATGTAAAAGAACCTCATTAAAAAAGAAAAGATTGACTCATACCTGGCAAACATTTATTCCTCCACACATGAAGTTATAAGACTGATGGCTTTTTGTATTGCTTGCCTGCTGTTATGTCGCTAACATATGAGGCTTAGTTGCAGACTGAACTAAAGCTCGTGTTCAGCATTTTTTTAGTGAACTTCACTGTCTGCAGAGGATTTAAAAAAGGACAAGAAATTCTATCAGTCACAAGAATTTGATTTGGGTTTCGTGTAACGCTGTTGATGCAGGACGGCGACTGAAAAGATATCCAGTTTTTGAGTTTGATTTGATTAGTGTAAACCAAAGCAAAGCGCCAATTCCTCAAATACATGAAATGACGAACAAACAAAAGGAATGTGACAGCCAGTGCATAGGAAAATAACGCAAAATGTGGGGCGGATCAGCAATATTCACTGTCAACATTTGTTCTGCTTTTCTGACGCAGCATTGCAAATTCATTCATGACTCTGTGACAGCAAAATATGGCCAGACTATGAATGAACCAGTGCTTTTTAACCCCCCTCCCAAAACATAAAGTTGTATTCAGGTCACCTGGACATGTACGAGCACACAGGTACACACACACACTCACACACACGGAGACTAACTGCATGCAGTCCAAAATGATTCATGTCTCAACCTACTTCCACCATCTCTCTGTGGAATTGAGAGCTCCATTTTTCAAACTCTCTGTGCCTCATCTTGCATAGCAATATAGCCTCTTCAACACACTAAACACATATTCACTTCAATGGAAAGCCCGAGGAATGTGGCAGCATTATTACTTACCGCTCCCCAAATCCCCTAATGAGGACAGGGATGCTACAGCGCTCTGAACGAGGCACAGAGAATTAGGGGCGCAATGATAAATCAAAGCAGATGTTGGCCTTTAACTTAATGATGAAATATTGGACTGTCGATGGTGTCAACCACTGATACGCTCGAGTATGTCAGCTATTGGTTGCTTCAGCCAAAATCCTGCCTTTCGCAAACATGTGTTGGTCATCTTGAAGCTCATATTGAAAGATTTATCTATTGTGTCTGATGGGGAGAAAAAAAGACTGACTCACTGGTACACAGGTCCTCCGGTTTGTCCATGTCTCCTCGGTAATAGCCATTCCGACAACCACAGAGGGTGGCAGCTTCGATAGTGGAGCGACTATTGGGTGGACATTGCTGACACAGTCCTGGCCCCTGGAATGACTTAAAGGTGCCCTGAGGACAAGCTGCGGGAAAAAAAAGAAGCGGGAAAAACACATAAAAACCAACGTGTGACTCAGAGTAAAGAGCAACAAACTCTAAGTCGGTTTGCATCGTGCTTCTGTGCATTTTTGTTTGCCTTGATCGTGAGACATTTGGTAAACTTTGTATTAGAAAGCAGGCGTGCCAGCAGAGTTATTATTGGTACTATGAGGTTGACACAGCACAGAAGGGGATTTTCTGGGGATAGCTGCAAAATATTTTGTTCTGACAAGATACACAAAAACATTTTGTGCACAGTGACACAGAATCATGTTGTGCTGATTAACTGAAAACTGGACTATGGTTTTCTTCTCTGGCTCTTTTTAATATGGGTCAGGCATGACATGAAACACGTACAGTGGGAATTTTTAAGGATGATACCCTACTTTATCCAAATTTTATGCACCCAGAGTTGGCTCTTGCTGACCAGATAATAATTATTCTTATTCAGCTTGGATATGTGCTGTGGAAATATTTGCAGTCCACCTGGGCAACGCGCTCTCATCTCAAGGTTTCAAATACTGCTGGAGGCAGCATAGAGATACGGACACGGGACTTCAGAGTCAGTGCCAGTTTAATATTGGCTGCAGAGTTAGTGGCCTTGTTTAACAGAACTAGAAAGTATGCATGAGGAAGCAAGAAGGCTTAAAAGTATCTGGGAGCAGAGGGGTTGTTGGTTTTTTTAGCTACTGTTTGGGATTTTGTTTTCTTACTTTTACTACCAGGATTCTGGTACCAAATAACAAAGAATCATCTTGTTGGTGCAAAAATACAGTTTTATCTCAGTGAAACTATTCTCTTTTTCGCATTTTTCATAGATTCAACAAAGGAAATGGGAAAAATTGTGTGTTTTTGTGACAGAATACTAGTAACAAAGAATCTGAAGATACAATTTAAAATAATTTTTTTGGTTCTTTTCTGTTAATAGTTAGTTGCTTTATGTTCAAATGATTCATAAGTTAATGTTACGTGTCCAAACCAGCAAACAAACAAACAAAAAGCATTCTCCTGAAAATGGTCAGGTACAAGGACTGGACTGGAAATGAAAGGAAAAAGCAGCCAATGCCCAAACAAAAATTCCACTGCAGTTACAAATTTTGGTGACCGTTAAGTCCCGTACGTGTGGTGTACACTGAACCATTTGAAACAAACCCCAAACGGTGAACAATCACATTTGCAGGTGGGTGAATATGAAAATCAAAAGAATTGTGGTTAAATAATAAATCTTTTCTCTTGTTTACATATAGATATTAATGTGTGATGATGTTCGTGCAAAGTTTCATTCAAATTGGCCCAGCCATTAAGGAGGAGATAGGGCATATACAGACAATCATTACAGTAGCGTTACAAGTGTGGCTCCTTTTACACTTTTACGAAGTTCTTTGTATGACTTCTGCCACAATGAAACTAATCACTATCTTCTGCGCAACTCTGAGTTATGAGCTTTAAGAAAATAGCAGTATTTGATGCTGTAGGAGCGGGAAGAGGCTGACCTGGAATAAGACAGGTTAGTAATGGAGGTCAGAACCAGCACTGATGGGATATTTAATGGGATACTATTGTGAAAACAAGTGCCATCTAGGTCTGTGCAGAAACTGCTTGTAGCTTGATAAATTCCAACACGTGTCTGATGTGACACGGCAGGTAAAGCTGGACCTTTTAGAGAAATTACACGTCTTAGTCTTTATATATACACAGCACCATTTGCATGTGTGTTAACACACACATCTGACACAATTTAACATTGTTCAGTTCAGCAGGAAAGCTTAAAGCACTGTCGTCCTACATGTCTTTATGCATGCTCAATCATCCACGTAAGGAAATCTGGGCTGTTAATGTACAAATGTGAACAAAGTTAACAAAGCCACACAAATTCATGGTCGATAAATGACCAAACAGCAGCTTTCTGATGTCATAGATGCATGCACCCCCCCCCCTTTTTCTTTTTTACCAATGCATTTTTAATTATTGACATGCATTTTTAATTTCAACAAAGCTCAACAACAGCCTGAACATGATGTCATCGACCAGAAGCATTGCTGTACAATCACATCACTGGCTCTCTGAAGCAAATGCACACATTTATGAATTTAAATTTATAAATACGTATTTTAAAAAATACGTAAAGAAAAAAAATATGAAAAAGCCATGAGAACTGAACTTGCTGTCGGAAGATAAAGTAGCATGTTAATATGTTAGCATGTAACATTACATCTTACGTCAGAGTACTCTGTCCTAGAAGGATTACTGTTTTTAATTCGCACGTGAGATGTCACAAGTGTCTCTTTGTGAATGCAAACGCCTCCTGAAGTATGACTTTAAGTAAAAGCCGAAACAGAGAGGTGTGAAATGAAGAATAAGACTGAAATGAAAACTCTGCCAAAAGGCTTAGGCGAACCAAATGAGGTTTTTTAGTCTTCTTTTCTGTTTTTTAGTCTTGATTTATCTTTAGCATTTTGTTTTCCTTCCTTCTCTCTAATGAATGTTTACTTTATCCCTGAGCTCCTTTAGGCGCTGTAAGACTAAAATGCAAATGTTTCATAGATTTATGGTAGAAGACAGAGGAGTGTGCAAGGAGGCATTTAGTAAAGTCCAAATGATAAAATGAACTGAGTGACAGAAGTAAGTGAGACAAAGTAGAAAGCAAGTGAAAATCCTTAGGGTTTCACTTCATCAAATGTCAGTAGGTGAAAGGGTCAGGAATGAAAAGGAATGTCTGAAGAGACAAAAATAAAAAGCATTGGGGAAAAAGTGGAACAAAGGGGAGAAATGTAGATTGGGAGTATAAGGTGAAGAGAAACACACTGATACTGTTTTTATTCTTCCATTTCAATGTTTCTACAGTACTGCTCTACTGAATTGCTGCCACAGACGTGTTATATTGTTGTTTCTTGGTTTTGCTGATGCTTTTGCTCTAACATGATTTACAATAAAGGAAAGTGTTTTTTGTCTACCTAATTTATTATAAATTACTTTCTACATGAGCCACATACCATAGTGAAACTACAGAAGGAATACTTTATATCATGTTATAAAGGCCATAGCTGGTCCAAGTGTATATAAAAGATGGATGCATTTAGCATCTGGAACTTACAGAGGCGTTAGATAGCATTTCTGCTATCTAACACCATTATTAATATGAAATCCATATTAATGTTTGTTCTTTGTAACAAGCAAAGAAAAATGACACTTGGACTGATTGAATCTTTCTGTTATTGCTGCCAACAGCTTTCCAACATTTGAATTTTATGGCAATGATTTAGAGAAGAGGAAGTATGTCACCAACTGCACAAACAAACCCAGAAGTGCTTAGCAGCTAGCTAGCACTGAACAGTGTTGCCAACTCCTCAGTAAGGAAAATTGCTATTGGCTGTCCTAAAAGTCGCTAGAAGTCGCTAAGTGGCGTCATCACCTAATTTGCATAATTGGTCCTGCCTATGTAATTGTAACAGACGCTGTAGGAGAGAGAAATAACATGGAAGAGACAAAGTGAGTAGAAAAACACCCTGAAAGCATTAAGAATATATTTAGAACTACAAATTAAATATTTCTTAGCAAGTATAGTTTTCAATAATTCCAACCCTCCTCCTTTATCCAGACTTGGGACCTGCAAAAGTGACCTGAAATTACTTTTTTGGTGTGTTTGTGTGTGCCTTTTAAGTAGCTTTAAACCTTGTGATCCATTAAAGTAACAGTAAAATAAGAACATTTTTAACCATCAACAAACAAAATGGACAAAGCTAGCCTCACCAGACAGCTTCAAGTTTGCAATGATTAGAATGATGTGTTTTAGTGCATTGATTTAAGAATCAATGCACTAAGAAAAATGTACAGTTACCGCTAGGGATGGGTATCGAAAACCGGTTCTTGTTGAGAACCGGTTCCCACTGTTTCAATTCCTTGGAATTGTTTGCCATTTTTGCAAACGATTCCCTTATCGATTCCAGTCGCCCCGAATGATGTCACCACGTTGCGGAGCGTCATTTACCTGGCAGGGCGCGCCTAGGCGGCTCAAACGCTAAAAAGTTTGGTTATACTTTACGAGAACGGATGACAACAGGGCAACTTGCAATACTTGCAAAGTAGATATTTCATTTAAAGGAGGAAACACTACGAATATGCAAAAGCATTTGCTCACAAAACACACGATAACCTTAAATGAATGTCGTGTTTTTAATTCCGCTCCGGACTCGTGAATCTCAACCCAGCAGCAGCGGTAACGTTTGCACGTCCTCTCCCGTTAATACGGCAGGTAAATAATCAACTAACAGTGCATATTATGTTAGCGCGATCTGCCTTATTACAAAACCTGCCATTACTGTGCATTTAGGTGACCATAATGAGAGAGACAGACAGAGTTTGGCTGGCAGTTCTCGCTGCAGTCTACCGTTAGACACTAATCGACCTTAGTGTTCTCCTTTTTTAAAAAGAATCGATAAGAGAATCGTGCAGAATCGGGGGCAGCACGGTGGCACGGTGGTTAGCACTGTTGCCGCACAGCAAGAAGGTCCTGAGTTCAATTCCACCATCAGGCCGGGGTCTTTCTGTGTGGAGTTTGCATGTTCTCCCCGTGTTTGCGTGGGTTCTCTCCGGGTACTCCGGCTTCCTCCCACCGTCCAAAGACATGCAGCTTGTGGGGATAGGTTAATTGGATAATCCAAATTGCCACTAGGTGTAAATGTGCGAGTGAATGTGAGTGCGAATGGTTGTCTGTCCCTGTATGTTAGCCCTGCGACAGACTGGCGACCTGTCCAGGGCGTACCCCGCCTCTCGCCCTATGACAGCTGGGATAGGCTCCAGCGCCCCCCGCGACCCTGAAAAGGATAAGCGGAAGCGAATGAATGGATGGATGGATGGATGGATGGATAAGAGAATCGATAAAGAATCGAATCGTTAAACAGAATCGAAAATGGAATCGGAATCATGAAAATCTTATCAATACCCATCCCTAGTTACCGCTGCTCCTGCCCTGCGTTACAGTCCGGGGGGGCTTGTTAAGAGTAAGAGCAATACGTGCGTTCACGAAAAGTCATCACAAGTCTCCAATAACACCAGAAAAAGTCGCCAGATTTGTCGCTAGTCGCGTTTTACAAAAGAAGTCGCTAAGAGGGTCTGAAAGCTCGCTAAATATAGCGACAAAGTTGCTAAGTTGGCAACACTGGCACTGAACAGCTTAGAGGCTAGCAGCATTGCTGTTATATAAAGCAATATGAAATCCTAAAAATTCCCAGTTAACCTCCAAAAACACATTTTAGTAAACAGTGCAAACATACTATGGTAAATGGCCTGTATTTGTTATAGCGCTTTACTTAGTCCCTATGGACCCCAAAGCGCTTTACACTACATTCAGTCATTCACCCATTCACACACTGGTGATGGCAAGCTACACTGTAGCCACAGCTGCCCTGGGGCTCACTGACAGAGGCGAGGCTGCCGGACACTGGCGCCACCGGGCCCTCTGACCACCACCAGTAGGCAATGGGTGAAGTGTCTTACCCAAGGACACAACGACCGAGACTGTCCAAGCCGGGGCTCGACCCGGCAACCTTCCGATTACAAGACGAACTACTAAAATACTAAGGCCGATACCAGGTAGACTAACAAGCACTTAGCAGGATCTAAAAGTACTCCTTAACTTTAATCTGTACTGCTAGCTAGCCACTAACCAATAATCAGTATACATTACTTAGTCAATGTTGTTATGCTATCTGGGACATGTAATCGTAAGGTTTATTAAAGGTATTACACGAAAGAATTTTATAGTTTTGTTATTATAATGCATCCTTATCATGTCTAAGTAAAGCAAGACAATTTGATTGCATATTAAGATAGTATGAACTGATTAAAACAGGGATGGGAAGGTTCTGAATTTTTTGTTGGGTTTTGACCAACATTTCTCATAATCAAAGCAGTCGTTAGCTATGTCCATAATCATGACAAGCTAAATGGTTGTCAGATCACATACCATAATCAAAACAGGGATGCAAAGGATGTTCTTTATTAGTAACCTTATTTACCACTGTTTTCCCTCGGTTAAGCTGCAGTTTAGCCAGTGGATCATTGTAGTTTGTTGACCACCCTCAGCAAGAATGAAATACTTCTAGGAATCTAGCAAGCGTAATTAATCCTTGTAGTATCAGATGGCAAAATGCATATAGCTGCCCTATACTGCCTTACACAAAGCTGGAAAGAAAAGCTGGCCTTCATAGTAAGCTATGACTCTACTAATGTAGATAATGGAACGGACTATTGGACAGTCTTTTCTGGGAGACTATCATAGTTCTCATATGAAGAAAAGAAAGCCTGAAAGAAGTTCCGATCCTGCTTACTTTCCCACCTGTAAAACATTATATATCTCCCGCATTCAGTTTCTAATAATGATGTCTGCCTCGTTTGTCTGTTTCTTCACACCCAGACATTTACCTTTCTTTAAAGCCATCTCATCAGGAGTGTCAGCGTCTCTTTATGTGTGTGTGTGTGTGTTGTTCTGAGTTGAATAAGCAGATAGACATCTGGCTTGTCAAGGTCATTTATTCAAAAACCTTGCTCATACACATGGGGCGTGTCACCATGGCAACAAGTCTTGCTCCCTCTCTCCATTACTTATCTCTGGTGTAGAGTTATCCTTTTCTGTCTCTCTCTCTGTCAAAGGATTTTAAACTGGTAACCCGGCATATGTCAGTGAATTCTGTTTGTGTTTTTGTGCAGGTTGAACTGACTCAAGTAGGATAAACAACAATCCATTATTCTGTCATTTCTGTTGTTTCTATTGTATTCAACAGCATCCAACTCACATTTCAAGTAGTATGATAAAGTTGGTGATGGCTGCTGCATGTATCACAGGCAAAGGTCAGTATGCTATACAAATCTTTTGTGGACATAACTGATTTAAAACATCATTGAGTAGGGCTATGCCATATGCCGAAATATATCGGATGGCAAAGTTATTATACTCTATCATTTATTTTGGGCTGTGACAAAATATACTGTTTACAGCGCTATTTTCCCATCGCATTAGATGACGTTTGCAGTAGTCACCACGGCACCACGTGGATACAGGCACAGAGGATATCAGCAAGGCCTGTGCAGGAAGACGAAACCGGGCAGCTCCAAACTGAAAGACCAGCCGAAACAAATCGAGGAGCTATGGCCATCTCTCTAGCTTGGACATGATTTGGTTATGAAAAGTCTGACACAGACCAGGAAACCATACTGCGCAAATTATGCCACAAATCAGGTACACAAGTCGAGTTGCCTCGTTTATATTAGGAGTCTGGGGCCAAAGTATTGCAGGAAATCTGCAATGTAGCATACTACACTGCAACAACAATGACGCACGATGCATCGCTGTATGAGCTAAACAGTGCACTGGACACTCTGCAGTCGCTGTTTGCAGACAGGCTATTCTACTGGCAACGATTTAAAGCCTACAAAGACATTTAGAGAAACTGTGTGTAGATTCTCAGCCATGCAGGTCATGGTAGTTTATGGAGATTGGAAAGAAAGCGAACTGTAGCCTCTTGGTTAACAGTGAATCGTCTTCATGAAACCTAAAGAAGTCCAGAAGTACTTTCTTTCCAAACTCCTTAGCATACAGGAGAAATGATAGCTATTGAGACATGGGAAATGACATATTGTTGCTACAGTTTACATTTAATTGGTATATTATACAGCAGTATTTTATCCTAGGCCTTTAGTAATTGGTTATTGATTTATATATTGATATATGTTATGTTTACATTCTTAGGCAAACATTTGCCCAGATGTTGTAAATAAAAAAGGACAAAAATATTCACATATGAATGAGTACATTTTATTTTTGATGATTTCATTTAAATGTAAAAAGAAAGAAATAATACTTTCCATGTGATTACACAAAGTATCCATGGAATTTGCAGAAAATGAACTATGTGAAGTGTATCATTATCGGGATATGAGATTTAGGACTTACTTCCTATCTTTGAGAGCAAAAAAAATGGATTCAAATCGTGCAGAAAATTCTTTATAGATACGGAAGAAGTCTGAAATAGAGTGGAATAGAAAAAGAGAGAAAATTCTAGAGACAGGAGGGATGTAAAGATAAGAGGAACACAGAGATGAAGTGTTAAAAGCGGACAAAGAGAAAGAGATTGCTCCTCTCTTTTTTCCACCTGTGCCCTTTGCCAGCTGTGTGGAGTCACACAGCGACCACGCGGATGGCAATTGTCTAAAGCTGGCAAACAGGCTCACTGATCAATTATTAAAAACTTGCATGAGTATGTGTGTGCTTGTGCGAGTGTTTTAAAAGCCCCCAGGTCTGAAAAACTCAGGGCATTGTTAAAGTTCACAGCAGGGGATGTTTGTGTGTATTCATTGGTAGTGCATACATCTGTAGTGTGGTGAATTTCAAGTGTGGGTCTTGAATATTGACTTAAAAGAGACACACGCGCACTCAAACACACGCGCACTTTGATGTACTTTGATGCTGAGCCAATTTTGCCTTATGGTTTGCACAATATGCTGATTTGGTGCAAAATAAACACCATCTCTGTGGCCTTACACACACGCACAAAAACACACACAAAAAGATGACCATCTGTTCTAATAGTGAGTCCAGCTCCCTGCCAAGTTGTTATCAGCTGATTGGCAGAAAAGCACACCAAAAAGATGCCAGCTTGAGGAAGACAGACAGGACATGCTCTGTCCCACGACACTTTAAATCACTGCTTAAGCTCAAAAAGCCTTCACAGAGAGTGTTAAGCCACGTCCCTCAAGTCTGTCTTTGGTTTGTGTACTCAAACCGTCATTATACAATAAGAATTACAAATGACTTGGTCCTTCGAATGAGGACTGCCTCAGAACAACAACTAACCAATGACTCCGGGAACATCCAGTCACCCTGTCTTGTGCGGATGTGTGATATACTGTGTATAACATTTCAGTCAACAAAAACAAAAGCTCAAATAGACTGCTTATGAAAAAGCAATTTATTTTCCCGTGTTCACGGACACAAACTGCCACGTTTTTTCGTGTCAGCGAGCACGAATTTGTAAGTAATGTATTTTGGTAGGAAGTATATTTTGTCACAGAAGCTTGTATTTTGCTAAGAGAAAGCAGGGAGGCATCATTGTGGCAAAGAAGAAAACAAAGCTTTAGAAGAAATGGCACATGTTGTATTTTGAACCAAACCCTGATCTTTTTCTTAACCTAACCCCGTAGTATTTTAATGCCGAACCCTAGAAAAATCCATTTCAGTGCCTATACCCGACTGAGATAAATGCCTACACTTAACCAAACAACATATTCTTGTGTATTTATAAGTGACGTGTCAATCTCAAACTTGGGTGTGATTTTCAAGCTCCAAATGCAGACTTTTTTTTGCACTTTACAAGCTGATATACATGAATAAGAACATATGAGAGCAGACTGATCAAAAGTCATGCTCAGGAAATCATGTTAATGTTAAGGAACACAAATCAGTAGACTAAAGGTTATGACTCCTCACTCCCAACCAGTCACAGTCTCCCTGAGCCTGGTTCTGCCGGAGGTTTCTTCCTGTCATAAGGGAGATTCTTCTTCCCATTGATGCCAAAAGCTTGTGCACAAGGGGATCATTTGGCTCTTGGGGTTTCTTATTTCAATTATTCGGTGGTCTTTACAAGCACCATAGGGTGACTGCTTTTGTAATTTGGTGCTTTATACATAAAACTGAATCAAATGGAATTGACTATTTCACGAACTGCTATAAGAACATACTGTATAGTCACACTACTCACAATGAAGGCTTAAAAAGTTTAAATTTGAAATCCATAAGCAACAAACATTGATAAGTGTTAATAATCAAACTTCTAGAAGCAACGTCTAATCACTGAAACAGCTGATTTTTTTTTTTTTTTTTTTTAGAAACAGCTAAAACCACTACAAGCTAGTGTTTTGGAGCATTCCTGTTTTCTAAACTTTTTTGTCTGGCATATGTTATCGTAACAGTCACAGGGCAATATGGAGGCCATCAGAAGTGATACTTACCAAACCTTTCAAAATCAAAATTCTGAAAATGTCAGTATCAATGATACTTGGATGCAAATTGATGCTAAACAATTTTATCAGATGCATCATAAATACTGACAGCTTTGTCTATATGAAGACTTTTGTGAAGTAAATAAAGCTTCTTTTTAAACAACATTCAAATATCAAACAGTTACCATGAACACTAATCTGGCTGGTGCACATGGTAACATGAGCTGTTTAACTATTACCTCAAATTAGCTGTCTGATAAGTTATTCTTAATGTATCAGGTAGCTGCTACTAACACAATAACCTTAATGTTGAAGTTGGGCAACAAAAGTTATCAGTCTATAAGTCTGTACCATTGTTAGAGATTTTTAATTTAACAGGAAAACACAATTAACTATGGAAGCCCGTTTCCGCCACTAAAAAAAAAGTATCCATAACTCAAAATTTCGACATATTTTCAAAAAGATTTCAACTTATTACCTCGAAATTTCTAGTTAGCTCTCCCAATCAGTAATCTACGTGGAATGCGCACTCAAAACCGGATCGCAACAAATTGGCGCTTTCGAGTCTACGTTTGCTGATAGTAACATCATGTGATTCAGCTAATAACAAAAGGATAACTAGGAAATGACGTCATTCACGTAGATTACTGATTGGCAGCGCTAACTCTAAATTTCGAGTTATTAACTAAAAGTTTTGAGAAAAGTAAGTCAACATTTCAAGCTACTTTTAATATGTCAAAATTTCGAGAAAATAGCTCGAAATTTCAAGAAAGATAACTCGAAATTTCGAGTTATGGATACCTTTTTTTTGTGGTGGAAACGGGCTTCCATAATTATTTGTGTCTAAAAATATGAAAGGTCTCAGATTAAAACAGAGAAAACTCTACCAGCAACAAGACAGAAACAGTGACAGCCTACCTTACCAATTAGTCATCAGCATTGTAAATATGGTGCCAAGCCAGGAGCACAGAAACAGTTGTAGCTTAATACAGTATTATTATTATTATTATTATTATTATTATTATTGTTATTAGTAGTAGTAGTAGTACTACTATCTTTATTCAAAAATAAATAAATGAGCCTTATAATTTAGTCTTTTTACTTTCATTGAATTGAAAAATTATTATTTTTCTGGATATTGGGCTCAAGTTTGAATTTCTATTATCACGATTACTCTAAATAGACACAGATAAGGAGTAATAAGAACTCATGAGAACATTCTTTGGTTATAGCAAGTGTACGCTGTAACAGGGCAAGGCTAATATTATTGCAAGGCTAAACACTGTAGGGTTTTTTATATATAGCAAACATCTTGTAAACCTGATCATTTAGTCCTGTAGCAGTGGTTTTTCTATAGAGCTGTAACACTGTCAGACTTATTCACCATCTTCTTTGAATCACGACTAGTTTACCCCTTCAAAAGCTGCAAGTTTTTCTGTTAAAAAGAGAGAGTGACAACAAAGGCTAAGCTGACATTTCAGTCCATGTACTTGCATGCATTTCACCAGAGGCAGGAAGAAAAACTATTCAGTCTGTTTTATCTCACAGTTTTAACCTTTATGTCCTTGGTTTGTTCTCTTAAAAAAAAAAAAAACTTACTTTGCAGTTCATTTCTCCAGAGGTTTTCCCCTAATTTTCTTTATCTTTGCTTCTTCTTTCCCTTTCACTTGTTCCTTCTCGTCATTCTTTCTCACGCCCTTCTATCTCTCCAACACTGTGTGAAGGTTCGCCACCAATTTGCGGTCGACTAATCTGACTAGAACACGCTAAACTAATTAACATGGGCTGAAGCGGCCTCACTTATCATTTCACCATATGTACATGCATCACACGCTCACACGCCCACCACACACTCACTAAGTCACCACATATACACGCACATGCACACACAAACACACACATAAAATGAATGAGACTCTCCAGGGAGAATAAGAAATGATGGGTACTACTTCGGAGAGGAAATGGGGAACAAGGCCAGATATAAAAAGGATGGAAAGGAGGGAGAGATATTTGGAACACGGAGGAAAGAGGAGCTATTTCTGCACCACGTTCACCCGAGTCTGCCTCTAGAAGCATTAACATATGGAACATCATGCGCTGCCCCGTTGGGCATAAAATATATACACGCATGAAATTATTCAGTTAACTCTGCCAAAGCTGACACACTTTTTTTCCTCCTGGAGCTAATAAAGCACTAGCATTTCCTCCAGAATTTACTCAGCAAATATACAGTTCTATTCATATAAAAAAATCATATATTTGAGACATATAAACAAAGAAAGTTGACACGTTTTTGATGAAAATAGTATTTCCTGTGTTTACATAATTTCCATGTTGGGGGTCAACGTATGCTATGAGGTATTGATTGCCGCAGTAGCATGTTTGCTGGGGCTCAATATTAGACGCGTGTTTGTTGGTTATTGATTTGCTGTCATACTGGATTGTTAGCTTTTGCTACAAAATAACAAGAAAGTCATGTGCAGCGTGTTTAAGTGTTTGCTGTAGCAAGGTCATCAGCAGAGATCTGAGAACAGATTATCAGTTCAGTCCACACAGCAGCACCTCTGATATGCACTGATGCGGTGCAGTATTTGCTGATGTTCTCATTTCATCTTCATTTTTTATGAGCTCAGTTTGAACTAGCACGGCCTCATTAATGTACAGATTTACCTCGGCACACATTGCCATTGTCAGGTTCATAACCCGCCTTGCAGCTGCAGCTGCCTATGGGTACCATCCACTCTCCGTCTCCGTTACAGTAGAGCTTTATGGGCACGTCTACTTCCTCAGCGTTGGGGATGCAGCTTCCTCTGGCGATGACTAATGAGGTGGACTCTGCTCCGGTCAGCGTCTGCACAAAATAAGATTCATTAAAAAATCCTATTTAAATATCCATCCGATGGCTGTGCCAAGCTCTCGTAAAAATCACCACTGATTTCAATTAGCTCTGTTTCATACCTCTGGGAAGAAAGCAAAGTTCTGCACGATGCTGGGGCATTTCTTGTAAAATACCCTGACGGCCAGAAGCGACATGCAAGCACCTAAGTCCTGGAAAGCCAAATGGAAACCTCTGCCTTTGGACAGAGGCCCAAAACTCCTCACTTCTGTGTTCACTTTCATCAGCCTGCCCCCGAAATCGACCTGGGAGAAACTCTCATCTGCTGCAATGGTGTCCACCTGACAGAGAGAAAAAGAAGGAAAAAAAGATAAACTTTTAACAGAGGTTTTCTTTATTGATTTAGATTGCTACCTATCAGGTAAATACGCTAATGCTCAAATGCTATGAAATGCTGTTATTGCATCTTTTCCCCCCCGGTAAACCTCCACAGTGGCCAGGCAAAATTAAACAGCTCTGTGAAATTACAAATGCATGAGAGCATGAGCGTGACATTTAAGTAGAGAGGTGACTTATGAATCTCAACAAGCACAAACACATTCAGTCAATACGGGTTAAATTCTAATAGCGAGTGGAGGTTAAGGCTTCAGGCTACAAAATGATTTGTGAATACTTTTAGTCTTTGTTGCAGTTTTACTTACTGATCAATTTGGGACTGGTACAGTGTTTGGATTTCATTCTTTTGAACTGACATATAAGAAAGGTGTAATCAAACACTTTCTGGAATCTGCTTAAAAAATAAAAACCATTGCTGACTTAATATCGTCACAAAATCTCTTCTCTTGTCTTCCACTTAAGCTTCCAGCAAAAATGCTATTTAAGATCATACTCCGGAAGTCCCATTATGACCGCTTGCACTTTACCCTCTGTTATATCACCACAGGCCTTAAACATCAACTTGTCTTGCGAGTTGAGGATTGGAAGTGGTGATGAGAGCTTGGTCTCCAGCTAAGAACCAGCAGTTTTAGTTGATAAGACCACAACGTTCAAGCCCCAAGGCGTTGGGTATGCCGTCTTTACGTTGTGTGACAGCACATAGCAACATACCTGTTAGTTTGTTCACTTCCTCAAAATGAAAATTATGTCCAGTGGTCACCATTTTGACACACAAGAGAATTTCCACTTGGATGGGTGCAAGTGGACACAATGGAACTTCCACAGTGAGAAGCTGTCCAGATATGTAAGAGGCAATGATAGGTATGGGTTGTTGCTTTTTTAAAATCTGTAAATAATACTATATCTTTACTCCCAGTGATTTACTCCCATACTTTTCCCCTCTTTTTACCTTTAGGAAGGGAGCGTTGGCCCAGTACTCCACCCCTTTGATGCCGTCTGAAACGGTCCTGTCGGTCTCTAGGTAGTAGAGGTTGAACGTCTCTTTGCAGGAGCCCAGGACACTCGGTATGGAGGCGCAATCGCGCACAGTGAAGCGGATCTCCACGTAGATGCGTTGCGCCGCGCGCCGGTCGATGTAAGTGGTGAGGAGCCAGTTGTTCTGGCTGGGCTCAAACACGTTACACACCTGGTACGTCCTGATGGTGTTCAGGTTCTCATCATAACCGCTCACCTCCTCCCACTGGGCGATGTGTGCGTGTGAGAAGAAGAGCCAAGTATTAGGAGAGGGGAGGAAGCAGAGGGAGAGGGGAGAGGAGAGGCTAAAATGATGAATGGGTTTACCAAGACCTGACACAAATTAAACTTTATTCCTCCCTCCTATTTTGTCTCCCTCTCTTTTTCTCTCCTCTACCTTGTTCTGTGCTACATGGGTACAACCATTCATCACAATTAGAGCCACTCACCTCAAATGCACACAGCAGACCACTGTGACCGGCCAGTCGCCAAGCCAGAATTTAAAAAGCCAAGGAGCTCAATTTGGATGGAAAAACCCATTCTATTCTATTCTATTCTATTCTATTCTATTCTATTCGGCTGCTGCGGACTCCCGTGTGATGCACCTCACTGATCTTTTGGAATGCATTCTATTTACATCAGTAGTGGTTAATTGGTGTCACCTTGCTACTGTAATTAGGAATTTGACAGACTCATTAATGGACCACTGTAAAGTGTACTCAAACAGTTTTTTCCCCAAGGGCACACACACACACACACACACACACACACACACACAGACACACACACACACACACACACACACGCACACACGCAGACAGTACACCTTTGCACATTGTTCTTACTCCATTGGCAGGGAACGATATCCAGCCAAGCTCAGCTGTCGCCGTCCTTGTATCCATCACCGTCTCTGTCAGACAAAAAGAGACACACAGAGAGAGAAAGAGCTGAAAAGAGGAGGCTGCACCAGAAGGACAGGTATGGATTTAATTAATAGTCAGCTCAGATGCCAACTTTCAGCACTGCTTTGTGATATGTGCCATTCATATTCATAAAGCCCTACTTCTGACCATTTCTGCAATGCTCTGTCTGTTCTGTGCACCTGTGATAAAGAGATAAAGAGGCGCAAAAAACAACAACAACAAAAAACAAACGACCCCTGGGTATGTTAATCTAGTTTGAACACAAGCCACAATGACATGACATAATGATGAAGGTAATCCGGTTAATCCAGGTTTTATTCGAACCTCTGCATAACAGAAAACAGTTATGTTCAAAGCAGATAGCCTGCCTAATCACATTAGGCAGTGCCAAGGAAGAACACACCCTCATTACTCAGTGTTCATTATGTACACAAATGACTTTATCCCATATTGCATTATTTAGCTTTGACAGTATGTGGAAATGTAATTCTATCATGGAAAAGGTAGCATATCTAATATTTCACATTTATGATTACAACGACAGTCGCTGTCTGAAGCTTTATTAAGTCACGAATGACAGAAGAAAGATTTGATTGATGTAGCAGCTGGATAACATATAATATAACTGTCACTGAAAATGAAACCATTCCCAAGTCCCGAATGGGAAATTGGACTTTTGTGTTTTCTTTGATTTTCTAGTTGCAGATTGAATCTTCAGAGTTAACCACTGAATGAGGCAAATGCACCAGCTAGAACTGTTAATGGAATATAATTAAAGACACAATGAAGTTAGCAGATATATTCAACTCAATTCACTTGTATTTATAAGGCACCAAATCACAACAGCTGTCGCCTCAATACCAGTAAATAACAAATAAACCCCCAAAATCAGATGAAACCCTATGAGCAAGCACCCGGTGACAGTGGGAAGGAAAAAATCCCTTTTAACAGGAAGTAACCTACAGCAGAACAAGGCTCAGCGAGGGGTAACCATCTGCTGCAACTACTTGGATGTGATGGAGGAATCAGGACTAAAGACACACTATGAGAAAGAGCCAGAGATTAATAATAACTAATGATTAAATACAGAGTGGTGTGTACACAGGTAGAAAGTATAAAAAGAAGTAAGTGAAGAAGAAACACTCAGTGGATCGTGGGAACCCAAAGCAGCCTAGGCCTATTTCAGCATGATGACTAAGGTAGGGATCAGGGTCACCAGATCAAGCCCTAACTACAAGCTTTTTAAAAAAAGGAACGTTTTAAGCCTAATCTTAATCCTGAATCCAAACTGAAAGCTGGTTCCACAGGAGAGGCCCTCGAAGCCAAAGGCTCTGCTTCCCATTCTACTTGTAAATACTCTAGAAAACAAGTAAGCCAGCAGTCAAAGACCAAAGTGTTCTACTGAGGAGATGTGACATTACAAGGTCTTGTAAGGGCCTGATTATTCAAGGGAAAAAAAGAAAACAACATTTTAAAATATAACCAGAAAGACTTGTCTTTGAAAGGATGCTGAGGGGGAAATCTTTGGGTAACACCAAACACACCAAACACATATCCCAGGACTACTCTAAAAAGATCTGCTGGCCCTCTTTATAAGAGCAAAACTGGGAAACATGTCCAGTTGTGTTCTTGCTCTGACGCAACTACATGCATGGCAGAAAAAATAATGGCCTGACAGAAGAGCCCAGAGCTGTTGCCAAGATGGAAAAGTGGCAAGATTTGCCTCGAAGGATTTTGCATTTGAAAACCTTAAAATCTAATAAATAATAATACTAATAACAATAATTTTTAGAAAGGCAGATTTGTGAGAGCTTTTTTTGAATAAGAGGCAAAAAATATTCACCAATAGCATTAGAAGATATCCAGGAAGCCATGGAAGCTATTCATTTCACTTTTGTGGGTGTGCTGTGCAATCATTAAGAGCATTGGTGTAAACCAATAAGCAGGACTTCCTTCTGCTTCTACCTGACAATACCACACTTTCATATGACTTTTGCATCCCTGTAATCATGTTCTTTGATTCACCAATGATTTAATTTCCTGCTAAAAAAAAGAAAATGCAAAGAAACGCACACACACGCACACACACACGCACACACACACACACACACACACACACACACTGTTGTATGCATATCTGGTGATTTTATGCGCATTTTTAAAAACTGTAATTCCTTTTCAGAAATAAATGATCGCATCAATTTAACATGTTGCTGCCTCAAATTGGCAGTTAGCATATATTAAAGAATAATTGCATACAGGTGTAATAAGTCAGCGACAGCAATCAAATAAACGACTTCATTAGGCGAATGTATGGAAGTAGCGTTCAGCTGATCTGGATGTTACTAATGACTTCATGCGTCCCACTGAAACTACACCATCAGCTGTAACCTCCAATTTTTTTTCCTGGCACGCCGATTAAATCACTGCTGGGCGACACACCGACACAGTAACACACTTCACAAAGCTGATCGTACCTTCTCACATTGCAACAAAGGAAACCCACAGTGCGAGAGTCGCCGTAAGCAAAGCTACACGACAGCAAAAGCCCAGATGGCAACGCTCGCTGTTAAACAGGTCATAATACGTCTTCATGCTATAGATCCCACTGTGTTAATGGTGAAAAATGGCTATGTGAGAAGCTCTAAGAATCAGTTTTATGTATTGCCCTGTCGCATGAATGCAAAGCCTGGTGAGCTGTGAAATTGGAGAATGACGGATATATTTCATTAAATATTTAGTATGTCAACAAATAATGTTACTGCAATACTGCAAATAGAAAGCAACATAAAGAACGAAGGAAAAATAGGATATAAATAAAGGATCTTAAAGCTGATGACAAACTGACCCTCGTGTAAAGTCTGCAGCAAATCAGTCTAATGGAAAGCATGCCTGAAATTTTTATGCCACTCCACTTTCCTGGTAACTAATGCTTGTTACAGGAAATACACTTGACCATGACCGCAGCAAATTGGGGGGTAGGCTTATTCAAATCATTACTTGCTCTCAGAGGAAGTGGAACAACAGAAACCCCCAAGCCCCACCCCCGCCGTTATGTAGGTAACTTGGGTTCCTTCTTATCTCCTGTGTCACTCGTGGCATGAACTGAGCCACTGCATGGAAAAATGAACGTTGACACTATGCGAGCGGACACGCCGAGACGCACGAGCCAACATAAGTTAGCTGGCATGCTGACAACACCGACCCCAACACCGAGCCCCTTGTAATAAAACACGGTGAGAAGATTCAGCGACATCACACCATGAGGCGGCCGCAGGCAAACAACCCCCCCTTGATTCTTGACATGCTCTCTTCCTCTTGCACTCTTTCATACTGTCACCCTGCCTCTCATTATCTACTCTCCTCCTCCTCACACTTTCTGCACCTTCATCCTCTCCTGCACTCTACCTCTCCATCTTTCATCCCTCCACTACTCTACTCGTTTTATTTTTTTTGCGAGCGAGCTAGCCTAATTAAAGCAGAACCCCCTTTTTTCAGCTCTCTCCCTTGGGAGAGAAGGTCGTTTTGGGAAATGAAACGCTTGTCACGCGAAAAATGTAGCCGACTATCAAATTCTTGGACCAAAGCTTACTTAAATGACGACAAGTGTCACTGTCTAATTTGTAGCTTCGGTGCGTTTAGTGGCACGCTGTCAACAAAGACTGATCTACAGCAGTTTATTTCTACCGTGCATATTTTTACCTGCAAGAAACTTTGAAGTTTAGGTGGGAAAAAAACTGAAACGAAGAAAAAAAAAAAAGACACAATGAGACAAATCCACAATAATGACAGAAGAAATGTTGGAACGGCTCATGCAGCCTTACCTTCCAGCAAAGTCTTGCAACAAGGGACTTTATTCAAGGCTTTGCTTTAAGAATTGAATATGGTGGCACTGCATTGGCACCACACTACCACCAATCTGCTTTCAAGCAAGGTTTTAGTGGCACGCTCCCAGGAAATGTTAGCATTCTACCCACAGACTTCATTGGCAAATGCATTTATTGAAAAATTGATTGTACTTTTGCACCCAGAAACACCTGTGGGTCCCCGCGATTCATCATTTTATACCATTTCGTCCTGCTCACTGCCAAAGGATTACAAAGCAGTGCTTGTAGATAAGCGTGCATGTAAATATAGAGTGAAAAATCATTTTAGATTGGTGCAACATTCAAATTAAATCTTGACAGTTCATCCCATGACGACTTGTTTTGTCGGTCAACAGTTGAAAAACCAAAACATATTTAACATCCTGTTAAGTCTGACAAGGAACAGCAAGGAAGCTATAATTATGTGGCTTTTTACGGTGAAACGGCCTCTATTAAATATCAAATACCACAATATTTGCCTATTAAACTTCTTTCAACAGACCGATCAATACTTCACTAATCATTCACATATTTGCACAAAACCACTTAATAAACTGCAGTGCATCAGCAAACACGCTTTGCGAATTCCCAGTTTCAATGAGAAAAGAAGTCTAATCAGAACAAAACGAGACATGTGTTTGATGGTCTATGCTGGGCTTATTAGAGAATCTCCTCATCAGTCTAATTAACAGCACACACCTCTCTGCACATAATAGGGTATACTCGCCGAACAGCCTAATTACTTTTGACATATTGGAGGTTGTGATCGCAGTGTGCCTTCCTCCCCCGCAGTGGCGCAGCTCTTCAACCAGCCCTGTACACCGCTGAACGAAAGCAAAAGCCATTTTACAGCAGAGGAAACAGCAGGTAAATCTGTGCGATATAGTAGCAGTCAAAGAGGTTGTTAAATCCTTGTTGTGGCCCACGAGGGAGAAGTTAAAAGTATTTTCATCACAGGCCCCCGGATTAGAAGTAATTTCCCTGTTTTGCAACCTTTTCTTTCCCTCTCTTTCTTTATGTGTGTGTACCAGTGGTCAAATGGGAAGTGTGGTTAGTTCATCTTCTGCTAATTGGCATAGTGTGTCCTACTGCCCAAAGACTGCAGTTAGTCCCGATTCATATGGCAGTGTGCGCACGTATATGTGCTATGTTTGTGAGGAGACGTGGAAACCCCCCTGTAGCACGGATGGCCCACATGTCTCAACTTCAAAGGGCAGTTTTGAGAGTTGGTAATTGTTTTGGTAAGGTGGTTATCGATGTGGTTACCTCATTAGGGTCTAGATTTACAAGACTGCGTGTAAAAGGTGGGGATCCTTGAAATTTAGGCAGCTGCACCTGTTACATATGTATTTCTGGGAGCTCCTTTCTCAAAGTCCAAAAATAGGGAGGGGACTATTTAAATCAAGCGCACAAACTGATTTACTAACGTTCGCATCACACAATTTAATATCAACTGTGCCGATATTTAATGCCAAAACAAAGGAAGTCTTATTTTTTGCACTTGATTTTGAAATGAACCGACTGCACCAGGCAACTTCTGTAAATCGCACATGAAGCTAACCACACCTTTGAGCGACATTTGGGGACTGGCCTCACACACTATTTTGCCCCGTTGAGTAAATCTGGCCTTTGGTGTCACTTATCCAGGACCATCAGCGCAGCCGCCCAATCACGTTGTTCTGATTTCGTGGACTTGCAAATCAAAGTCTCCTTACAGACTGTTGTGGTCGTATGAAACCTCAAGAGTACCTTACTGAAGTGCAGTGCTTTCTATGACAATAACAACTTACTGTCACAAGTTGTTAGCTTATGAGCATACCCTGGATAATCCTCCTTTCTGAAACGCAGAACGACCCAAATGTTTGACAAAACTCATCAACAAAAGTGTTTTGTCTGAGGCAAACTACAGGCATTGCCCCAGGTGGTCATTAAAAAGAAGGCAGATATAAAGTGCATCCATGTTGGCTTCATTTGTATATTCTTTTGTACCATCCATGGGTCAAAGACAGGATTTTAGCCACACGACAGGTTTTTATTCTGTGCTGAATAATAAATGTAGAATTATCATTGTAGATTTATATTTTGGACTTAGTAGAGTTATTTTTTTTCAGTTTTTTTTTGGTACTGGTTTTATTTTGTTGTATTTATCTGTGACACCTTAAAGGCCGGTCCGTGAAAATATTGTTGGATATAAACCGGTACGTAGTGCAAAAAAAGGTTGGGGACCGCTGGTCAAGCAAAAATAAATCTGTTTCTTTATGGCAAACCCATAAGTTAAATCTATACAAGAAATAGGTCAGTCAAAAGGATAATTGTCTGGCTACATCCACAAGGTGTAACCTATGAAATAAAAATAAATATTAACATCAGTCCAATAAAAATGATAAAACTGAAAGTAATAAAACAAAGAAACTTTAAAATCTAAATTGAAGTATTAAAGAAGACCAGGAAGAGTACTGAAAGGCTTAACAGGAATGGGTTTTTATATTTTTAAAACACTAATGATTTAAAAAAAAAATCAACCAGGAAGCTATTATGTCACACAAACAGCTCCAGTGACAGTCCTGGGGAAAAACACAGCGACACCAGGTTCTAAGAGTCCTCACAAAGACACACAAGTGTGTTCGTATGTGTAACTCAAAGAAAGCCAGAAGGTACAGCTGGGTGTGTCATACTCACGGTTAAGGAAGCACAGCAAAATAACACGCCGGCGCGCACACGTGCACACACGCACGCTAAAAGCCCTCCTGGGGAGGAAGACGTCATACCGCCTGGAGAGACGGACCGATCAGGCGTTCAAGTGGAATGACACAGTGTCACAGAAGGACAACTCAGTCGGTAGAGCACACTCTGTGAAGATGATGTGCACTAACTCAAATATAAATAGATATATAGGCACATGTGAGCACTCAAAAGTACACAGCCTGCGCAGGAGTCACGCAGAGCAGCTTTTCTTTTGCTTTAATTGAACCTCATATGCCCCTAAAATCAATTACAAAGACAATTATAAGACAGTGAACAGTGCTCTGAAAATCTGAAAAACTCCACACACAAAACCAGGGCAAACATTTGCCTCTCCACAGGAAATGTTATAATTAAATTTAAGCACTCAATGAACAGCTAAACAAAAAGCCAGGCTCGACTCATAACACAAAAAAGAAAAAGAAAGGGAGAACAAAACTAAGTACATTTTAGTGTTATCAAGATTTAGCCCCTGCCAAACACGATTTTCTCTATTAAGCCCACAGGAGCTTATTATTATACTCTGGTGTATCAAAACTGCTCTTATCTGCATGGAGTCCCCTTCAGCTAAACTCACTTCGCAGTGAGTGTACACAGCCTGCAAAGTCTCACCCAATAATCCCCACATTCGACACATTCAACATCGCTCTGAAGCACTGGCTAATGGGCTGACCTTGTTGTCTTAAAAGAGTCTGCTCAGCAGCTCAAAAGCACAATCTATCAGCAAAAACAGGCAGAACGGTGCAACAACAGTAGGGCTACACGAGGAGACGCAGATGTTGGAGACAAAATTGAAATGCTGCAACAACAGCATAACGCCGTCATGTCACATGGATATTGTTTCAGATGCAGTCTTAAGAGATACTAACTGCTTAGGTGAGCACTGAGCAGCACTCCATTAGAACAAATCTAAGCCATGATTTTTGAAGCACAGGTAAGAAAATGTACAATTTGTATTTATTTGTGTTCACAGTCACATCTGGAACAGCAGTGTTTTCATTTTCGAGCATACATCCCACAGGCTGGCATTATGCTAGTGATGAATACCAACCTAATGGCCATTAGCTGAACTTTTATGGTTATTAAGATGTTATTCATATTATAAAACTATTAAAAAATATCTGAATATTCGTATCCAGCTGAGCATCTCTCTTTGTGCGTAATGAATTCACTTCAAAACCTGAGACAACAGACCTCATGACTTCCTTGGCTCACTTCCCCATTTCCTTTAGTGACGCTTTATTACTGAAGGTGTGTTTGTGTCAAGAGCTGCCTCGATGATAAAATATCACCGTGTCAAAGTTCCGCTCGAGGTTGCTGAATTCCTCTTTATGGATTTTAGCTTTTGCTCTCCAGTTTCTTAGTTGCTAAATTAGGTGCTTCGCCCCTTAGAGTATTTTCGGTGTCTGCTACTGTCAGCTCTGTGCTTATTTATGCACACCGAAACCTCCTTTCAAAGGAAGGTAATTGAAGAACCTCCATTCCTCTTCATAAAAGTAATTTATTGCACAAAGATTCTGAGCAGGTGAACAATATGCAATATATTTGAAGAGAAAGTCATTAACCTAAAGTGAGGAAAGCGTCACAGAGCAGAGTGTAGAGAGTGTCCTGCGTCTGATTAATGTTTTATTGTAAAGCATTGACCGGATGTTGCTGACCTGGTCTGTTATAATGTTTTGAAGTGCACCTGCTGCTCATTTATTATAAATAAGGATTATCTGTGATCTGCAATTAAAGAGAAAAAACCCCAAATCCTTTTTCACATGTAACACCTTAGCTTTGAGCCTTTATGTCTCAATAATAAAAACAATCAGTATCAGATACTTTTTTAGGACAAGTAATCTCAGCGAGCTTTCATCGCATGTTTCCAGCAGTGACACTGGAAAAAGGACAGGCTTGCAATTTACTACCAACCTCAATGAAATCTACTGGTCACTTCACTTTCCACTAGCTTCTGTTTTAAATGCCTAACTTTAAAGCAAAAATAAAAACTGATCTCTATAGCTAATTCTCTTATTTTTGATTGGTGTCAAAAATGGGCTATGTGGACAGGATTTTATTTTTTAAATAACTCATCATTTACACTTTCTTAAGGCTTAAAATTATGTATTATTAGAGGCTTGGGTGCTTTGAGTGACAGATTTGTGCCCACTGTGGTTCTGGCTTTCTGCTACGTGTCACCTCAGCTAATTCGAGTCACTGAACCGGACCTCTAATTCTAATTATGCTGTTGCTGTGTGCTTAACTGAAATAAAACAAGTTCCAGTCTTCTGGTGAGCAAAATTCTGGTATTTCATTTATATTTTATTTAGCAAAAATGATTAGGGAGCTGTATATGTGCAATGCAGCAATGCACCATCCTCACAAAGCTTTGCTAGAATAAGGTGATACCACTAAATATGGTAATAATGCAAAATAAGAAAAAAAGTTTTCTATAACATACAGCTAAAGTAGAGGCTTCAGCATAAGCCTACACAAACCAAAGGGTACCATCATTGATGCTAAATTAATTTTTATAATACTAAGCAAAACGTTAACTCTTATGGAGGGATAAAACTTGAGGTCGTACCCAAATATTGATTTTGAATCTCATTAAAACTGTACAAACAGTTTTTGACTCATACACTATATTTATATATATGTTTGCACATGTATGAATACATTGTGGCACCTATTTTCCAAGCAAAATGTAAAATGTACAGCACTATATATAGAGTCTATACCAGCAAGATGGTAAAATAACATTTGCCAAGATAACTCGAGACTCAAGATAATTGCGACACATATTTTGGGAATTTTGCATAAATTTACCTGCATAGTGAAACAATGAGTTAGTAGCATTAGCTAAGGTAGCTAAAGCTACATTAGCCAAATTAGCCAATGCTACACTAGCTATGGGATAAGGCAGTAGCTATGCAATTACTAAGCTGTGAGATGCTTATGGCATTAGTAGGCTAACATTGTTGCTATTCACTTTGTTACAATATAATGTTGCACGTAGTTGCCAAAGCATGGTATTAAATAAAGAGGTTATTGACCTTCAATAAACCTTGTTTTGATCTGCCCCTTACCAAAGAAAGGACAAGTTGTACCAGCTGGCTACAAGATGCTTCACTTGCGAGTTGATGAAAAGCATAGTTAAACTAGCTAAAGCCATGTTAAAATTTATGTTGGCTATGTGGACAGAAATACATTTGAAAGCAGTAACTGCTCCTCCAAGTGGCTGGAAATCCAACAGCAGCTACAGAGAACAGAAGACTGCCCAACCACAGGTAGTGAACCAGTAATCTGATAATAAAAGAAAAGCAGAGAGAAATACAAGGTGGACATTTTGAGGCCAAGTGAGTCCACAAAGCCGTGTGGCCTCACAGGAGCAGATATTTGGGATTAGATGTGTGCACAAGTGTAACCAACGCCTCGGCGGTATCAGGCTGCTCTTTTTTCTCCTGTTGTTTTCTTTTTTTTCCATTGCTGACACATTGTTGTTGTCGTGAATGGAAGCACGGGGCCGCTGTGTTAAAAGGAACAACGGAGCTGTCGCACATGAACACACACACACGTAGTCAATCTCAGTCTCAGACTTTGGTCTTTGTGTCTTCCTCTCGCTTTTCCCTTTACGTCTCTTCCTCACCCTTTGATTTCCCCTCTCCTCTCTTTTCCCACTCACATTGTCAACAGCCTTGACCTAGAAAATTTGTGGTGTCATGATTTCACTTGATGAAAGAGAGCACGTTCGTCACTGCTGCAAAACTACAGCATTATCACTGTCCAAGAGAAACCTTCAGTCGCAGCCTTGTAGAAGCTGAAAAAAGCCCCTAAATCCCCCTTTATACTTGCATATTTTGACAACTTGCAGCTCTGACCGTGATGCTGCCACAAAGAGTTGGGAAATGCTGCCGCCACCACTTCTATAATGTTGGATTTCTTTAGTTTGATGGCTTGTCACCGAGACATATTATATGTTGGATAATTCAATACAACACAGTCAAACGGGGGCCCTTTAAAACGCAGAAAATTTATTGTGCTTCACCAAAACATGATGGCTTGTCAAAGCAGAGGAATGGCACTATAAATATAAGTGCAACATATTGAGTTTTTAGACACCGGGCTTTGCTAGTCACTGTAAAATAAATAAATAAATAACTTATTGTCTTTAGAAAATAGGAATGGCACAACAGTACAAAGACATACTGGGGTATTATTTTTAGAACTGAGCCCCAATGATGGCTGTCTTTCTCTCTTTCTCTGGAAGAAACTTAACATGAAACTGCCACTGCCACAAAAAGAGCCGCGCGCACGCAAATGAGCACGCTCGCTCGCTCAGAGGCACAAGCGCCGTGTGAAGCATCCAGTCTGTCACTGTGGCAGACTCCTTTGTGCCTTTGTGACTAACACAAGGGGAGCAGGCCTCTTGCTGACACGCTGCGATTTTAAGGAGAGCGAGTGTGGATGCCACATCATGGATCGCTGTTCGGTGCATTGATGGGATGGATAATTCAGAGGGCTACACGAGGGGGCTCAAGCGAGGATAATATATTACAAATTAAAGGTTATGTATTCGCTGTGGGACATATGGTGAACAGGCAGCGCTTCAGAAGAATGATTGTGTCTACACTTTGTTAGCGTGTATGATTGCTGGTTGTTGAAGACTTAACGGAATATTTTAAATCTTTATGAATTATGTATGAAGCTAGAAAAAGAGCCTGTTAGAGGCATTTCGTGGAAGTATAGATTGTATATAAAGGGCAGAGGTAGTCATTGTGAACTCCAGTTCTGAAGGCTCAGTTTTAGCATTATGGCTGTTACCACCTTGGTTTATCCAGACAGAAGAGCCCATATTTGGAGAGTGGAGTGCTAAATTTCCAGCCAATAGGAGCTAGCTTTGTCAGCATGGGCTGTACATCCAGTACCAGATTGACTAAATGGGGCAAAGTAGCATGTGAGCAAAAGTCCGAAATAGCTGATCTAACAGGTGTTAGTTTTACAAAGGTTTAAACACAGTTCAGTTTAATACGAAGCACAAAAACTTTTTAAATCAATAGCAGTAAATTGCATATCACAAAATCGTCTCCTGCCTATATTTTTTGAGTTCCCACCTTTACCACGCAATTTTGTCACTGAGTTCAAATATACTAACAGCAGTTTTTCGGGGGGGGGTAACACCTAAACCCAGTTTGCAGTTGCCCAATCTGGCCCCTAAAGACTCTTTTTAACCAAACAGCAAGCCATATAATCTGGTCTTTAAGTCTGATGTCATTAGCCGTGTCTGGGCCCAAACTACACTGCAGGTCCCAAAGTCAAACAATCACTGTGGCATTACTGAGAGTTGAAAAACTTTCCAAATTCTTTCATCTTTAATAAAATGATCAGTCTTGCTGCTCTACCAGGTGTACTAATTAAGTTTAACATCCAGGCATCCATGAAGAATTTAGTAAATTTATTGGAGTTATAGCAGGAAGTTAGCTTGCTAGTTTCCACCCAGACATGATATAGCATGTTCTGACTGAGAGATTTCTGAAAAAAATTAAGACGTACAGCTCTGCTATCACTTCTGACATAAATGAAGACAGAAAACTAAACAGCAGTGACGTTTGTAGGGTTACTGAAGTTTGGCTAGCTGGTATATAATGATGTGCTACACAATTGCTAGCGACACAGCTATGTTAGCATAAACAGTAACAGTGAAGCTGGGGATGAATGCTTACATTTTTTTTTTCACTCAATAAAAGTTAACGTGAGGGTTCCCAATGGTTAGGGACAAATGCAGTCGCATGGCAGGATGCTGTAAACGGACCAAACTTCAGTCAGGAGAACAACTGAGATAATCCATCCACAACACGAGGTTAGTCATTAATATACTGCTGCATTGCCCGGGCTGTAGTTACATCGTAAGTTTTTAAAAACTGAGCTTTAATATGAATAGTGCTAATAAAAACTGAGAGAGGCTGACAGTGATCACTGACTGTTTATAGGGGCTTATTGAGATTAAATAGAACAAAATACAAAGCATTAAAACATGTTAAAACACATCAGTCTTATTAAACGCAGAGTAGTTTGGGCCCGGAAGCAGGGTTCATCACATCATCACTTAAAGACCGGATAGGTTAGGTGCAAAAATACGCCATAAAAGACAGTTGAGAGACAGCCTGAAGTTGCCATTTAAGGCAGCGCCGGTCCCCAACCCCCGGGCCTCGGACCGGTACCGGTCCATGAGTCGTTTGGTACCGGGCCGCGAGAGTTGAGGCTCAGGTGTGAAATGTATGTTTTTCAGGGTTTTTATCGGTTTTCAGCGTTATTTTGTTATCGTTTTTATCGTTAACTCAGTTTTCCTGGGTCTTTTCACGTGTGTTATGAATAAATCTTCTTTTTTTCGGTACCGGTACTAGTTTTATTTTGTTGTATTTATCCGCGACACCTTAAAGGCCGGTCCGTGAAAATATTGTCGGGCATAAACCGGTCCGTGGTGCAAAAAAGGTTGGGGACCGCTGATTTAAGGAACTGTAGTTTTGGCAGTTTTCAAACTTTCAGAGAAAACTTTAAATACATGACAAAGATGTGAGTTTTTTTCTTTCAGTTTTAATGTTGTTTTGCTTCTGCACTGATTCAGCTGTTGATTGTATTCTTTATTTTGTTTTACTCCTGTTTAATTGTCTTTGATGCTTTTATTTTGTGTTGTAATTCTATTTATTTTACTGTAATGCATATTTATTCCTGAGTTTGGCACTTTGCTCAGTGGTTGGTGTTGCCTTGGCTTCGTCTGTACTGAGTGTGCACTACAAAACCAAGATGTACCAATCAAGGGGTGACAGTGACAGGTCTGGAGTCTATCTGGAGTGGTAAAGGACAGGAGCTGGAGTTCTTGACAACCACACACTCACATTAAATCCTACATGTTAGGTTAACTCAAGAATCCTCAGTTAGCCTAACGTTTTTCAACCAAAGCATGCAGATGAAACCGATGCAGGAACAATAAGAACATGCAAACTCCACACAGAAAGGCTCCAGCTGACAAGGTGGTTTTAAACAGAGAGGCTTCTTGCTGTGAGGCGATATCAATGAACAACTTCAGCAGTGCAATTAATATTCATTTATTTAGAGAATCAGTTTCTCCTTCTTAGCCTACTGTTTCATTTTAATGAGTAATACGGTCTTTCATTTGCCTGACGTTCAAACCTAAGCCCCTGAGATAAAAACTTTAGAGAGAATTTTAGTCTCTCATAAAAATCTTGCTCATCCATAATGCATACAAGGGCCTAGGCTTCCTGGTATAAATGCACTTCTGCAAGCCCAGACATAGTACATGATGACATGATCAGGGTTATTTTTTCAAAGTTGACAAATCTTCTCCGGAGCCACAAAACACACAATGCTACTGTTCACGGGCTGGGTAACAAAATTCTAAAGAAATAATAAAATGAGAGTCTCCCTTTCAGAAAATAACACAATAATGCTATTAGCATATTCTATTTGTATTATTTTGATTTAATAAAGAAAAAAAGCACTGTCACTAAACCTGGAACCATAAATCAAATAGCTGTCAGAAAATTGATTAGCAACCTTTATGATAATTGATTCATGCAAATGATTTATTATGCAAAATGTGAAGTGTCTAGCAGCAATAAGAAATTCGATAGCTTTGAAAATTTCACCTTGTGCTTTGTAGTAGTGTGACATATTTTTTAAAGGGAATTTTAAGACCCATTTATTAGAAATCAAATCAGCACATCCAAAAATAATACAAGCTGGCAAAAATATATTAACACTGTCTAATCTTCAGCTAAAGGAAATGCGTTTACATCGCTAATCCAAACTCTAAATCATCTAGCGTACTTCAAGTAAGCTCGTATTTAAGTTTAGTTTGAGTCTCTAAATCTGCCAATCTACACTTCTAATATGACACCAGTGTAATGTAAATGTGTCAGCTACATCAACAGTTACAAAAGCTCACAAACTCCCAAAAACTATGTGACAAAATCCAGCAGGGCTTTGAGAGTATCGAGAGGGTTCCAAGGTTTTTCAATGTGTGTCTTTGAGCAGTCAGTCACAAATGAAAGATGAGTGGGACACAAAATCAGACGAGGCAGAATTGCGAGCTACGCTCTGAAGAATTGGCAGTTTCAGACGCCGACGTGTCATCTCCAAGCCCTAACATCAAAGCCCTAATCCCCTCTCATTTTTATGAAATCATTCTTAAACAAATGTATGTCTACTTAATATTTTCTTTTGCCCTTTTACATGTCAACTGATAATTTAAAACACACACAGGAATCTGTCAGATGTGACTTGTGACCCGAAGGAACCTGAAAGAAAAGAGCTCTGTGGCTGTGTGGAAACAGGCTGAAAGGAAATAGGCTACTGTGTGAATTGTATCTGCAGTGCATCTACACTGCGTCGCACACAAGCTCATCTCCTTCAAAGAGAACGCACCCGCAGCAGCATTACAGCTTCTTAAGTTTACATAAGTGCACTGAGAAGGCAATGTAGAGAGCGACAATATGTACTGAAAAATGCACATAAGCACGATGAAGGCAACAGGCAGCCAAACAGTTCAGCCAACCCCACAGTCACAGATCTTTGTATGAAGAATCACAGCATTAAATGGATTCTTCAAATAACCTAAAACAAGCCTTAGCTCGATCAGGCATTTTAGAGCTGAATGGCAAAATGTACATAAAAACAAAACGATTTGCAAATCATTAAAACTCCAACACAGATTACATATCAAATGCTGAAAGTGGGAAATGTTGTTTTTTAGTCAAAAATGTATCATTTTGAATTTGATGCCAGCAGCACATTTAAAAAAGAGGGCATGTTTAACACGGTGTTGCATCAACTACTCCTTAAACACAGCACTGGAAATCTGAGGACACCCAACAGCTAAACTTTTAAGTGTTTTCCCTATTTTTCACTCTGTCTTCAGGTTACGTTTGCAGCTGATTTCCAGGTCTGACAGGCTGATAGCTCTGGACAAAAATAGGCCAGTTTAACCAGACTCTTACTACAGATTTATGTTGTTGTAATAAGTGCTGAATGTTGCCTCTTTGGCCACATATGGCACTCCAATACGTGTAAATATCATTTGTGGCAGGTCCACTAATATAACCCAGTGTGATCTCAATAAGTGTTTTGTGAAGTGCGATAACGAGCCCGATAACAAGCATAAATAAACATTTTGATAAATATCGACCACTCAGACCACAGGACATTTTCCCACTTCACCTCGGTCCACCTTTGATAAGCTTGTTCCCAGAGAAGGAAGTGGCATTTCTAGATGAAAGCATTGATGAACTATGTTCACTGACTTTTCCTGGTCCAGCACAGTAATAGCTGTCATCAGGTTTTTGTTTGTTTTTTTGTTTTTTGTTGCTTTTTAATGAAAATTGGGTTGTGAATATTTCATGTTCAAATAGACTGCATTCTATCGTTTTTTATATGGAGTCCAGACTTTTTACAATTGTATATACAAGATAAAATGAAACACATTTGAGGACGTCAGTCTGAAAGAAGATACTGCAGAGCTGTTATGGAAGAAAACAAACTGACCAAAGATTACTCAGTGGATTAACAATAGTGCGTCTACTGCTTCGGGGGAAAACGTTTATGTCTAATCAGGTGAACAACAAGTTCTCAAGCCTTCTCTAGTCTAGTCTATAAATGAAGGACACAAGCAACTGAATGGTAAAAGAAAAAAAAGCTGTTTGCAAATACACAGACTGATGTGAGAACAGAGAAACAATGAACATTTCTTTAATATTATTATTATTTTATTACTTTTAGCAGTAGTAGCAGTATTTTGAGTGACAAATGTTGCTTTTTTATGTGCAGCCTCACTTAAATAAAGATATTGTTGGGGTGGGGGCATTTTTTTCCAACTGTTCCTTAATCATAGACAGTATAAAACATGGAGATAGCATCCAGGTCAGATCAATTAACCCAACATGGAAGTTCTTTAAATGTGCCTTCTACCTAAAGGCCACCAGATGGCAGTAGCTGTGGTTGATGCAAATGACAACTGATCATATAGAAGTCTAGGACAAAACAGCTTTCTGACTTGACCTCTATAAACTTATGCTAATGAAGTTATGCTCTCCATCACTTGTTTTGGGCTGTACTGAATAAAAGTCTGTTTGCTAACAGCTGATAGGTCGTTAGCCACTAAGTGGGCAGCTACACAGTCATCCTCATCACAACCGCTTTTTTGAAACCAAGATGACGATGGGGAAAGTGCTCATCTCAAGGCTTCAGAAACCAGTGGGTAATGTTGGGGTAGTTGCATCCATCCTTTATACCAGCAGCGTTCAACCCCCAGGCCATGGACCGATACCGCTCTGTGAGTCATTTGGTACCGGGCCACGAGAGTTGAGGCTCAGGTGGGAAATTTATGGTTTTCAGGGTTTTTATCATTAACTTGGTTTCCCTGGGTCTTTTACGCGTTACTATAGCGACTAGAGAGCATTAAGGGGCAGAGCCAGGATGTTACTCTCAATGTTGTTGGCGCATTTCAGGAGGACACTGCTGATAAAGTTACACGATTACACAGTGAATTTGCATTTATTATTATATTTACAAAATACCACAGTTTCTGTCTTGGACATATCATTTTATTTTGTTGTATTTATCCGCGACACCTTAAAGGCCGGACTGTGAAAATATTGTCTGACATTAAACCGGTCTGTGGCAGAAACAGACTCAAACAGACTCAGAACAATAGAAGAAATACAATTCTATTAAATACAATTCTATTGTGCAACGAGCCCTGGCAGCAGTAGGACTTAGCGGGTCTTCTTTTGCTTTGGCCCATCTGCTTCACGGTTCAACATGTTGTGGATTCAGAGATGCTCTTCTGCATATCTTGGTTGTAACAAGTAGTTATTTGAGTTACTGTGCCTCCCTATCATCTCGAAGCAGCCTGGCCATTCACCTCTGACCTCTAGCATCAACAAGGATTTGTCGTTCAGTTTCGTTCTCGGTCACTTAAATCATTTTTCTTATACATTCTGATGCTCCGTTTGAACGCTATGTGATTAGCTGATTAGAAATGTATGTTAATAAGCAGTTTAACAGGTGTACCCAGTAAAGTGGCCAGTGTAGATTGGATAGTGGTTTTTCGTTACTGTTTGAATGTCCAGTCACTATAAATACATTATAATGAAAGCGATTCATTATTTTTCATTTGATTTCTGCCTCTAACGTGGTTATTGCTGAAACATCAGTGTACTGAATAATCCCTGTAAATATGCAGAATCTGATGGGAAGTCCCGAGGTTTCTGGGCTTCTGGTTTCAGTTTGTAGTCCACTTGTAGCCCGAGTTACATCAACCAATCGCATCTGAGCAAGCTTTGGTTGCATGCATGTACACTTCTGTGTGGAGAACAAAAGAGGTTTTGCATTGGCCGCAAACTAGTTTTGAAGGCTATAGCTATAGTCTGATAATGTTAGCATTTTTAAATGTATCTGTACACTGAAAGCCCAGAAACATTGCCCTTTGCCACAGAGACTAAGGCCAAGGATAAAATCACCTGCTGACGCACAGTTTTGTTTTGTTTTTTTCAATCTAATTAGAGTGTGCCTGGAGAGTCCTTACGTGGCACGTGGAGTGTGTACGAGCAGAGTGAAAAAGTAAAATAAGAGCCGGCTACTGGATCGGTGTGTCCACGTCCGCGAGCAAGTATAATTCCAGCCTTAGTCAACAGATAAGCCCATTTGTTCTCCAATTGTGTGATAAGTAGAGGGGACACGTTCTGCTGTTGTTTTAGCCAGAGAAATAATTACGAATATCCAGTGCATAATTATGTAGCAGTGGTGCAATCATGTAGTGAAATGCAACAGCTGTCTCCACTTGTTTACTAGTTAGTGTAGCAAATACTATATATTGGATAATTAGAACACAGCTGTAGTCTAGGTAGGTTTTCCAGAAGAAACAACAGGGCAAAAACAAAAAAAAACAACTTTGGAATTTGAAGAATTATTAGGAAAAACGTGACTGACAAGGTAACTTGAACATAAACTTATAATTAATTTTAGCGAGAGCGTGTCCTGATCATAACTTTGCAAAAACAAAACTTGCTCATTTCTGTTATTGATATGCCATCGCTCATTATACAGATGGAATATGATTATATAATTAAAAACCAACAGAATCCAGCTTCAAGCATTATTTTGTCAGCTGAGTTTATTTCCTTGGCATAAAAGAGGTTGTTTAATCATCTCATTTGTATTCTATTAAAGCAGACCATTAGTCACAGATCTGTTTATCACATGTCAGCATGTGTCTCCGCTTGTCTCCCCGGAGACAGCGAGAGAAAGACGGAAATGAACAAAGAGAGAAAAAGATATCAGCTGACCGCATGCCTCCAGGCCTGTGCTGTATCTCCCCCGACAGTCTTAATCTATCAGCAGGTCAATCTGTCGACAGGTTTTCCATAGAAAGCCAGCCTGAGAGACATCCGCTGGCTTGGGCAGACACCTTATGCTAACGCAGAATGTGCACAGTGGCTAAGAGACACATGCTCGCACAGCGTGAAGCCCGCTCGTGTCAGTGTGCAACCACATGCTATCAAATACACTACACCATAATGTGATAGTGGAGTGACTGCAGGCTTAAATCCTAAAAGAGGTAAAAACCTTTCCAAGGAATTATATAGTGCTATGTCGAAAGACAGATTCTCAAAGTCTTGAGGAAACTGACCTCTGAAAAATGACAAAAATAAATGTTTTTTTTAAAAGGCTACAACCAATGAAGACAAATCATTTTCTATAGGCAAGTAACATTTAGCTTACTACACTTCTCACAATTCAGACTATCCTCTGTCCACTACTTGCTGTAATTCAGCCTCTCATTTAGCATCATCCTTTAGAGAAAATAAAGCATGTGCCATGGGTATTCGGCCCATAATCTGTTTTAAATTTGGCATCCATTAAAGCTGTTGCTGCTATAAGATTAAAAACTGTTAATATAGGCAGAGTGTGATTTTCCAGAGGGGATGGTGGGGATAAAAATTTATCCCTCTGATTTTTAGTGCTGCATTTTGAAATGATCTACAGTGCAAACAGAAAACAAATACAAAACTGACTTTCACATTCAGCTCTCGCGATCCCGTGACAGTCGAGATAACACTGCACATAAAAGGATGATCCAGATCCCGTCCCATTCCGAGTTTCCGTTAAACCTGCTTACATTAAACTGCTGTTTCGATGTGAAAACTACCACTAACTAAAAAAAGGAGAATGAAAAAGATTCAAAATGCCAGACCCTCACAGAAAATTCTAGAAATATTCCTACTGAGTGTCAACCACATATATGCTCATCATCACAATTCCCTACAAATCTGCAGCTTATTATTTTAACTCGTCAAACTGCAGCTATGCATCGGAGCTGCTGTCTGCACGGTTTGCTGGTTTTGCAAGTGCAAAGGCGCAGCGGCTGTGATGGACTGATAGAGAGGAACAATCACAGTCCTGTGTGTAAAGATCAGCCTCAACCTCACCATCATTCACTGCATTATTCAGCCATGACTTTTAGTCTTTGGTCAGCCAGTGATTCCCTATTTTCAGATGTTTATTGACTTTTAAACTGCAAAAGTCTGTTAAAATTACAGTATTTTTGCTGTTTCACTTTGAAATATTTCATATTAAATATTAAAGTTAATGGTAGAGTTGGAAAGTTGAAAAGGATTTAATTCTGGCATCTTAAACTGTTTTGTTTGACTGAGTGTCTAAAGAGGAATACGTGAGGAATATTACGCATATTCATTTATTTAAAAAAAAAAATTACAATATTATAGGAAATTTTCTGGTTATATTTTTAAGCTCTAAACTCAGTTTAAGATAATAAACATTAGATTACAGCAGTAATAAATACTCCAGCAGACTTCAGTATATGGGACTGCTGTAGTTTCTGAAAGGTTTTTGTAGGGGGGAGGAAAAAAAAGCACCCGCTCCCAATTTTGTCATCCTGAATATAGACTGAACATAATACAGACAATCAATGACGTTAAACCTGAGAGGCTGAGACAAATGGTGCGTGTTAAAGACCCTAAAAACAGAAGCAGTGAATATTAATGTAGTAAAAAACTATGATATTATTGTTGTTGAAGGTCATTTTCTAAGGCTAGTTAAAGACTTTTCTTTGATTTGGTTTACCAGAATGTGTGAAACCTCACTTTGATCTATAATATTAATGATGTGTGATTTTTGCCACACATTTTAAAGGAATGACGATTTGGGACCACAGAGCAAAAGACAACTCAAACTGCCACTCCTAGCTAAACTAGCAGTTTATCAATAAACTCGTAAATTAAATTGAACAAATTAAACGAGATTAAATTTGAGCATTCCTCTTTCACACAGTGCAGTACACTTTTTTCCCCCCACACAGCGCTACAAAGCGCTTGTACATGCACCATTTTAGATCCCCCCGCTATTTAATGAAATGCTGAGAGGCCTCTTTTACACATTTTTAGAGTGGTACTGCAAAATCAAGTGCAAGCACGGAATAGCCATGAAAAACTCTTCAAAAACCTGTTTCTCTGTTCAGAAAGCCGTTAGATTAGAGTCACAGAGGTGAGGAGATCAGATTGAGATGAGGGGTGTAACCTCAGCAGCACAGTTCATTAAAGGTCACCTGTATCGTGAGCTGTCACAGCTATTTTCTGAGTCAGTGAGGATGACTGAGTATATTTTGCACGCAAGCTAAGGTAAACCACGCATGTCTATAGGGAGTTTAGAGTTTGCTGACCTCTTTGCTTCTCTGGGGAGAAACCCGAGGAGTTGCTGACGGGGTATGAGGAAGGACGGAGATGGACGCAAAGAGCCCAAGTGTGAAGTTTGTGCTACTGTGCTTGTGGCGTGAGGGTTGTCAAAGTCAAGTGCTGGTGTCTAGTCAACGCGCGCACACGCATACATGCACGGTTTGACCTGCCGTCGCAGAAATATGCTCCTGCCTCTTCCTGGATTGACCCTGAGGACTTCACCACAGCAGGTGCATCCAGCTCCACTTCCCTCGCCACTCATCACTTGCTATCTTTTATAGTCTTGAAGAACAGTCTGTCAGTGGTGAGGTATAAATCAGGTCTCCAACTGACTGTTACTTTTTCCTGTGGCTTTCTGACTTTATTTGAGCAATGTAGAGTGAATTATGTATGAGGTTTACTCCATCACCGATTCTCATCCAACTCACATTTTTGACTACTAAGAAATGTTTTATTACACTGTCACCAGTCATTACAAGAGTCTATTTGTCAGCTGAGTTTCTTGAAGCTTATATGACCTGCAGTAGTTTATTGTAGATGTTTTTTACCGACTTTTGATGTAGCAATTGTGTTTTTTTAGCGACTCCACCAACCAAAGTGTGAAAAATGACACATTCTCCTGTTTGTTGCACAGGCACTTTCAAGCAGCACGCATTTCCACGATTGTAAGGAAAATTCGATTAGGGGTTTCTATCACAATGCAGTTTATGGATTTTGCGAGTGGCAAACATTTCCAAACTTTCAAATTAACATGCATAATTTCAAATTAACAGTTCAAAAAAGATTAAACTTCTGATAAAAACTCCGCTAGGTTTACGAGACACCATCAATCGACCTCACCGAACACATTGTTGCTGCTGCAGACTGAAGATGGAAAAGTAAGACATGACTAAAGCCATAGTTTCAAGGCAAAAAACACTAAAGTCCACTATGAGAACTCTGCTTCACAACCCTCCCTGACCACCTCCTTCCTCTTGAGCAACTCATGAATTCATCCACTCAAAACTGTTTGTGCTCAACGTAATCCACGTGCCGCCACACTGTAGCTAGGAAATATTAAATAACGGTGCATTCCAGAGTCTACACAATTCATTTCAAAACCAATAATGTTTTGAATATTAGATGATACTAATAAACCAGAAGGGTATTGTACAGTAAACAATGTACGATGATAACAGCTCTGAATTTAATATGGAAGTCCCTTAATGGAATCCATTCTAAATGAGATCACATATTGGATTGAAGTTTTTCAGCAATTAATTTTTGCAAAACATTTTTTTGTGTGCTGTGTGTTAATTTGGTTGCACCTGAAAATAAAAAAGAAAGAAAAACATAATATATATGATATGCCGCCCTCTGTATCAGCACCAGGAGTTCAGACCAGATCAAAATTAATAAATTATTGTTATTCTGAAATCAACTGTACCAGTGGACCATGGACTTGAGACACACGTTACATTGTATTTGCAGTATACTGTATGTGGCCTTTTAAAACCAGGACTTCAATGACAGCTTTAAACTCTGATTTTGTCATTCATCTAAAAGACTAAATCTTGACAAATCACGACCTAAAAATTGCTACTTTAGGACTAGATGACAATAGTCCTACACCTTAAGCTGATAAAAGAGGTTTTTGTACTGCAGTTACTGTTTGCACACACGCACGTTTCACAGCTTTATAATATAACTTCTACAGCAGTAATAAATTGTCTGGCTGGATTACAAGCCTGGTACCAACCACTCAGATACAAAGAACCTGTTAAAATGGGCCCTAGAGGGACGGACCAGACACTTACTGGCTCTCTGCGCCAAATAGCCAACTGCCTAGGACTAAATGCTGGGTTCGTTGTCTTTTTATGTCTCTTTCTTGCTTTAACTCTTTTTCTGTCCTTTTCCATCCTCTCTCCACCTCTCAGGAGATTCGCTATCATAACTGCAGACAAGTAAAACTGTCTCTGGTGCTCCCCCTCAGCTGTCCCCCCTCTGCCATGGTATTTGCTTTGCCCCACCTATTTAACATTTTTGGCGAGGAGAACAAGAGGAAAATACAAACCCACCAAAAGCATAGTCTGTAGGGTCACGATACATGCGTGTGACATTTTGCCAGACAAAAGTTGACACCGAGAGTACACGTGTCGGACCTAAATAATAATCTATCTTTTTCCTGCGGTCACTTTCCTTCTGTCCCTCAGTAGAAGCACTGAATCGCCCACTGCTCCAACAGAGCAGCTTAGCAGCCAACAGAACAGAAGCCTTTGGCTGTAAAAGACAGGTGCGAATGAAACCGAGCGAGTGTCAAGCCGAGTAACTCTATAAAAGAGCACAGACGCTTGGTCAACCTACCGTGAGCTGATAAGGTTTAAACTGAAATAGGAACAGAAGACTGTGCAGGTGGAATGCTAGAAGAGTAAAATGACAGTTTTTCAAATGAACGCAAAAGCCAGAAAGTGATTTTTAAACACGACAAAAAAAAGTCTTGTTAATGCAAAGGTGACAGAAAAAAAAAACAGTTCCTGCAATGCCGACTTTTGGTGAGTAAAAAGCAAGTAGAAGAGGAAAGATAGATCAATGCATCGACACTGATGCTGATAATAGTATCAGATGAACACTAGGACAATACTTTGTTTCTAGCCCACTGAATTGTGATAAATAAATTACACTCTTCCAGCTCAAGCATATAGGTGTGTCAAACATAAGGCCCAGGCGCCAGCATCGGCACAGCAAAGATTCCAACCTGGCCCTCTGGCCAACTGTGGAAAATGTGGAATAGTGCATTACATTTTGGACTTGACCTCCGTTATCCTCTTTACATACACCAGAGAAATCAAGCAGTAGATAAACTATTAAATGACAGAAAAGTTCCTGTTTTTTCCACTAGCTACTAAACTTTTTGTTTTTTACAATATGTCCACAGTAAAGAAAGTTTGTGAATTAACAAAATCGTTGTTTTATAATGACAAGACAGTCAGGGACGATGAGCTGCCAATTTTCGAGACTTCCTTTTTCTTTCATTAAAAGGAATTACATGTGTGGTTGAACTTCCTTGCAGTGACAGAGCAGGTAGTTTCTTTAGTCCAGCCCATGTAGAATCAAAGTGGGCTGTGTTTACGTGATGTAGAGCGACCCCTTGTAACACCGGAAAACAACTTTCTACTTTTTCAGGCTAAAGACTGAAAAGACTGAAAGAGAGATATCTGGAATGAAAATGTGAGACACCTGTACTCTCCTCTTGATGTTATTTTGGATCTCTAACAGCAACCACAATGCTTAACATCGACATTAAATTAAAAAAAAAAAAACATTCAATTTTTTTTATTATGCATTTCTCTGCAACCCCATTCAAGGTGAGGCAAAATAACCGATGTGTGTCGTCTCACCCATTATGTCCTCTCCCTCTTTTCTTTTTTGCTCCAATGGTGACACAGTCCTTAATATCCAGCACGGCTATCTGTGAGACCATATGCCCACGGCAGGAACCCTGAAGAGGCTGGCAGAGGGCCCACTCACAACCAGCAAATAAATAATGGGCCATTATGTTCAATCATATGCTGAGCTATAAAGGTCTAAAGCTCAGAGCTGCAGTATGCAACACGCGGCGGTAAAAAAACAGAACAAAAAAAATACAACGAATCCTTCTGTATAGTCAATACCTGATGTATATTCCTGCTATGTACAAGAGAGCTCCATTGTTTGAAACCTTTTTAAAAGCAGACATATTCTTTCACAGGGTGACAAGCTTCTTTATTACCAGTAACACGAGCATTGTATTTAAATCTACACAAGTCCCGCATACCCTCCCTTACTGCTGTAAATGCTCCAGTTTAAATAATGTTTACTGAAAGCTACAGTACACAGCTGTTTTGGGAAGACATGTAGACTGTCAAAAAAAATTGTATATTTGTGTTGAAGAATGAATCAGTATTCCATCAGTGCTGATAGATTGACTAACAGGTCTTTTTCTTTTCATTTGATTTGTAGAAAATAAGAAAACTGTAGCAGATTGTCAGCCTTCTCCTTAAAGTGGATTGCCATTTATTAATTTGTAAAGCGCTAATGGAAACAATTTTCTCTGCCGGGAATGGTTTGAGGGTTCTGCGTAGTATCTCAGTTGTTGGTAGGACTGCATTCTATTGGACAGAGCTCAGATTTTTGCACCTGGATTTTGGATTTCACCTTCTACATCTGCTCCAGTTGTTACCTGGGGACCCTGGTGCTTTTCAGTGCTTCCTCTGCCTTATGTTAGTGTCAACTGGGATTAGCACAACTACCACAACTGCTCTCTTCTGCTCATTGTCAAACACCAACATGTCTGACTGGTTGGCCAGGAGCTGTTTGTCTGTCACAGGAGCTTAGCCCTTTTGTCCTCAGCCACTTTCGGACACATCACCCATCACCTGGGGACTTCAAATCCATCCGTGACACAGATGTTGCTGTACATTATCCCACTTTGTTATGCCTCTTAATGTAGACTGTCCCAGCTTCCATTTTATATCCTGCCACCATGTGCTGGAGTCTCGGGGGCATCTTTGGAAAGCCTCCAGCCTGGGCACTGTCTGCTGTGGTAAAAACCTGCATCTATGGATCTAGTGCTTAAGGCCAGTTTTTAAACTGCCATGAGCTGAGCTGTCCACTTGTAGAATTTCTTAATGTCAGCATTTCACTTTTTCTATTTGGACATGTGCAGAGGAGGGATAGTGGCTGCACTGGACAAAGGATGTTGAAGATGGAGCTGAGCAGGCAGGAGGAAAAGAGAAAAAACCACAGATGGTTCATGGATGTAGTGAAGGAGGACATGCAGAGGGTTAGTGTAACAGGGGAGGATGCCAAAGACAGGATGAGATGGAGGCAAATGACCAACTGCAAGCACTAAAGGGAGCAGTCGAAAGAACAAGTCACTGTTTCTATCTGGTATTGAGTGGTAGAAAAGTCGGGTCGTAGTCCCACAGGTGAGGAATTTGGCTGGGCTGACCTTGACATGGATGTGATAGCTTTCCTTTATGTCTGCTTTTGTCTTGTGGTAGTTCCACCCTTTCAGTCCACTGGATCACCTTTCCTCTCCACATGTATGCAATGTGTACACACACACACACACACACACACACTGACAAACCACACACCTGTGAAGTGAAAACCATTTCAGATGACTAGATCATGAAGCTTATTGAGAGAAGGGCAAGGGTTTGCAGCGCCGTCAACAAAGCAAAGGTGGCTACTTTCAGGAATCTACAATATAAGACATATTTAGAGTTATTTATCACTTTTTCTTTTCTACGTTTGACTGGTAGTATATACGTGTGTGTAAGGAGGACTTTTACAATCATTTTGTTAAATAAAGATTAGATATAACCAAAAATGCTGTGGTGTTTTTTCTTTCTTCAACTCTGCTGGTTGGTTTAACAGTTGGTGGGGAGCCTGAGGCCAAAGTAAATTAAGGGTTTTTTTGTTGTTTTTTAACCAGAAGAGTGAAGAGAATTTATTTTGCCTTTGTCTGAAACAAAGGGTAATTGATGCTATCGCTTACCTTGCACACTGAAAAAAAAATCAATACAGAAGACAGCACAACTCAAAGAGCATGCCATTGCCGTCTGTCTAACATAGCGGTGTATTGATGTGACTCTTTGAGCTGCAAATTAGTTGAAGTGACAGTATAATGGACCCTGGTGAAAAGAAAGGGAGAATTTTAGGTGAAAACAAAGGATTCTTTCATTCCTTTATTCTCACCAGTGCTCTGTTCCCCATAACGGTATCAATTATAGTTTCATATCTGAGAAATGTAATCTATTTAGACTGGTTTGTTATGCAAATAACCTGTGGAAGTTATGTAGTGAAGCATTTTGTAATGTGCTCTCTGTCTATCTCTACCACTAAAATCAATTTATGCTTCTTTAAACATGTCAGCAATGGCAGCAGGAGAAGAGAAAGGGTGGGTTTAATTAAGTGTCTGTAACGACTGTGGTTTAGATGCTAAATGGTTCTTATGGATTTTATACTGAGTAATTAGGCTATATAGTGCAGTGCTTATTCATCCTGTATTCTTATTTACACCACTTTTTATACAGTTAAAGAAAAATCTGACTTTCCCATGTCAAGCTTTAAAACATGCCATGATGAATGCACTCTTTTAAGATGACCTTTAAGTCATTTTCTTATAATAATCTTAATAATAATCACTAATCTGACCGTTTTAATGAGTCACTAACTATTCAGCCTATGCAATATCAAAGGTCATGTGACACTTGGTCATAGTTTATAATGATATAATTAAAGAAAGCAATTTCTTACTTAAAGGCACAGTGTGGAAAATGTCACCACTAGATGTCAGGAGATTGCACATTTCCAATTCAAGTGCATTATTCTTGGCCACTGTAGGACAAACACACATTAGGACCTGAGTTATACGCTGTTACTTTTTGTTCTGAAAATTATATTTGCAAATTTGAATATTAGGAGGTGAAATTATTTTTTGACCAAAAAACAAACCTTTTCTAAAAGTACTGTAAGGTTGTTGTAAGACTACTCATACAACTACTTGTAGCATCATGTCCTTGACTATGCTTTAGTCAGCCAAGAGAGATCTAAAAGCTTAAATTTAAACTTTTAATTTCAATTACCTGTCTAGCAGAAAGCAGGTGGGTGACTTCGGCTTTACTTGTAAAACCCTCTCTCTGCAACTCTTTCCGTGTGGGAAAGGCGACTGTGCCAATATTTATGGGCATCCCTTCTCAGATGACAAACCATAGCTTTGAACCTTGATATCTTAAGCCTAAATGTGCAACCATGTTTTAAAATTTGTCTCATCAATTTGTTGGAAGACATAACTACACACTTATCTACGAGTAGTCATCAAATAGTCAGTCATCAAATTTGACTGACTGATAAATGGTTTAACTGATGACCTTTACCAAAAGAGATCCTTTGTATATACAAGGGATGCCATGAATTCAGAAATGTAGTAGTTGGCTAGTGTCAAGCTCAAGTCTTAGTCTCCCTCTCAATGTTTAGGCTACCTTTTTAAATTTTGAGTCTCTTGTCCTGTGTGCACTATGTTCAGTTTTGTTTCCTCCGTCATTACTTTGACTTAGTTCACCTGTGCCTTGTTTCCCCCCCAGTGTTTCATCTCCCTAATTACCTTCTGTGTATTTAAGTCCTCAGTTTCCCTTTGTTCTTTGTCATGTCATTGTCATAAGCTGTGTGTCGGTCTGTCTGTGTGACTCCCTGCAAGTATTTTCTTGTTTGGTTAATTGTAAATTCGGTTTGTTTCCAGGAATAAAGCTGGCCCTCAAGTTTGACTTGGGAAAAAAAACAGAAGTGTTATTTATTTTTCATAGTTGTGGAACATATTATAAATATCATCAGTTTGAATGGCATCAATAGTATTTACAGAACATAGGCTTAAGGCACCAACCATGATCTGCATTGATTTACAATTGACGAGGAGCCTTTGCTGTGCTTCATTCACATCTCCATTTTGAATTAGCAAATAACACTCAAATTAGGGCTGTGAATAACTATTGCAATTTTAATATACAGTATATTAAAATAGACATTCAGTTGTGAAAAGAAATCCAGCAGCTCTATGTTTTCCAAACAGCAGAGAAAGCAAAGCTGGATTTCCTCCACAAAGTTTTTAGACAACAGCATCTCACATCTGTATTCACTAAACAGCCTTTTTGGGGCTTTTTCAATGACACTTGTGTGAAATGTTATCAATTCTTGAAATGTGTTTCATGAGGTCACAGTGACATTGTGGTGGTCTCAAACCACAAAAACCTAAGCAGTTTATCTTTTTAAGTCTATTTAAAAGTTTGTGGCAGAAGCAAAAAAAAAACACAAAAACCCCCCCAAAACAGACACACTGATCCATGGTGTTCATATCTGTCTACGTGTTTGTCTGCTAGCGAGAGTAACGTCACACTTAGAGATGGGGTGTCGAGTTCAGACATCTGGGGAGATCTGAGTCGAGTCACCGTTCCATTGAAAGGACCCAGCTGAGCTTCAGGCATCTGGTCGGAATGCCTCCTGGGCACCTTCTTTTGGAGGTTTTCCAGGCATGCCTTGCTAGGAGGAGACCCAGAGCTTTGATGGAGGGATTATATATTTAATTTGGCCTCAGAGCATCTAATATACCCCAGGAAGAACTAGAAAATGTTTACAGAGGATGTCTGGAATACTTTGCTTTGCCTGCTATTGACCCCACTCAAGTTAGCTTTACCTTTCCACAACATCCAGGTATGGAGCGAACATCTTAAACCCAAAAGTTAACGTGAAAAGTAACATGAACAAAAAGCCACAAAGCTGCAGTACACCTGGTTCGACTGTATAAATCTCAGTCATTGCAGAACAGGAAGCATGAGACTCGAACCCACTGGGTGCATATCAATAAAACATATGTAAAATTAAGACTTGTGGCCATTTCACTGTCAGTGACATGAAGAACTGCAGTTTCACCGACTGACTCACATCAGCAGAGAGCCAAACAGCAGAACAGCTGTCTTTTTGCAAGACCATTACACATGGCTGTGGCTATTTATAGCCCCGGTAACATTAATTTATCACACATATCTGTAAACCAACTTAGCAGTGATATCGCAGTCATTATTATTAAATGTCAGAAAGAAAAGACAGGAAGCTGAGGATAAAATGACAGCATCACAGACAGGAACATGACAACTGGAATGCAAACAAGATGAACGATCAAGCTGCCTCTAGAAAAATGTCTGTATGCCAGATTTGAAGGATGGATAAGGTGCCACATTCTTACCATGCATATTCATGCACATCTACGGGTTGCATGTTTGGCCCATTTTAATTGGAGATCTATGAAATGGCTTTCATAAGTGGGAGAAATTTGCAGCATTTAAAGGCTTTGTAAGTGTTGGATTTTACTTACAAATTACTCGTGCAAAAGCGTAAATTTTTCAAGCAGTGCTCTAAAATTTCACTTAAGACCCAACCTGGACTCCTCAAGCCCAGAACAAGCTGTACAGACTGCATCTGTAATCATCAGACAGGGATGTGTCCCAAACATTTGGTATGAAAATGCAGCCAAAAGCACACATTAGAAATAAATATATGTATATATATGTCCTCCCTGTAACTGATGTGACTCATCACGGATGCAGAGGACCAGCAACTTTTTCCTGAAAAGAAGGACAAAACTGTTGAGTTGTGTGAAAATTTGCAGCCAAGGTGTGAAGATTCATGGTTAAGGATATATTTTCGCACTAATATAATATTAATCACAGCTCAGTAAACACCGAGCTTGTTTTGTTAGAAATGACTTCCTGAACCACCGAAAGCTGTGATAGTGAAGTCTGACAGCCTTTGGCTACAGAGCAGCGCCGTGTCTAATACCAGACTGACTGATCTAAAATTGCCTCTTAATGCCCAGCTCGCTGTGGGAAATACAGCACCAAAGCCCGGGGCTCTGAGTCTCTCTGCAAAAGGTAAATAATCCCACAGGTTCCAAGCAAGGAAGAAAAAGCAAATTTATTCTGAAACAATTTGAATGCTGTGAGGAAATAAATATTTAATACTGAAGGCAGACCCTGAGGAAAAATAGACCGCAGAACACTGGAGTAAAAGCCTCAGGACTGGTGCAAAGGATCTGCTTCCAAGCTCCTACTTTTTTCCAGTTCAACTATCTGTCTGTCACATTGCTAACCTGTCACCAGAAGAATATAGAAACAGCATCTTTAAAACATGAGGAGACAAAGCATGGTGCAGGCGACAGTATATATATATGTATGTATGTATGTGTGTGTGTGTGTGTGTGTGTGTGTGTCTGACTGATTCAGAGTGTGTGTGGTAGCAACACGGTCATCTGCATATCTATTTCCAATAAAGACATGATAGGTTTACCCAAGGAGATCATTTGTTCATTTGTCATGTTAACACCACCATTCAAGACAACATCTACAATGTTTAACCTTTAGCATTCACAAAAGGTGGCAGATGGGCACAGGATGGCTGTGTTTGGGCTTCAGGGGAAAGGATAGTTTATGAAAAGAAAGGACACGCGGTGCTATTTCTAATTAGACAGCACACAGCAGCTCTTTCAAAGGCAAAGGAAATTAACTTGTCGACCTCTCGACACTCAACACTGACACAAATCAGCAACTTCACTGAGAGAATCTGCTGCTGACTGGGCACTGGGTTCAGACACAGATGACTTTGCCACCCCTCCCAAGGCTTGTTTGTGGGATATGTAGCACTTATACCCAACAATATCCGCTGGGTCAGGGTTTGCACTGACTTTCAAAATAACAGGGTCAAATGCTGTGTTTACTGCGCTGCGTTCTAGGCTCGCTGAATAGGTGAAAACCCTGGGACTCCAAGGTCAGTGAACAGCACTTTCAGACGACATAAATGGCAGGCAGTACCCAAAATAATGTACTCACATTTGTGTGTCTAATGCAGACTTTTTCAAGCATGCTGGCATATTTTCCTGCATCTCCGCTTTTTATCAAGTATGCAAAAAGCTGCCCGGCTTCACGCTTCTAAAAAGCTGCTCATGGCTACCTTTGTAAACATTGAGATTAAAAAAAAAAAACCTTTCTCAAGAATATCAAAAGCAGCTTGGGGCAAAAACGAAATTGTTGCAGCTATCTGTAGTATAGATCAATAAGTGTGTAATGACGCATTGTCTGGGATTTGTTGTTAAAATATTAACACATCTCACAAATACAACCCCGATAAAGTGATTGTATGACAGATTTCCTATTTTAGTTACTTTTCAAGCCAAAAAAAAAGAAAAGAGGAAACCATATTTTGGTCCTGTTTATGCAGTTTTGCCTGTTTACTTAAGTGTGATATGTTATAGTTAGGTTTCTGCCAGAAATGCTGTTAGACTCAATGGATGCTTCAGGGGGAGGACAGAGTTTATAATTCAGTTCAATTTAATGCTGTATTTGCTATTCATATAATGCTATCCTCCCACTATAATGCTAATTGTTAATTGTGTGGTGGAACTGATAGAAGAGCAGCAGAGGGAAGGGGAACCGAGAGAGGCACTGGGAAGTTTATTTCCCACTGCCAACATGAAGATAAAGTCATCTGTATTTATACCAGCGGGATAGCACGGAATCATAACCTGGTACAGCTTTGAATGATTTAGTCTACCCTGATTAGTAGAGATATATGAATGGATATCAGCTGAACCGGTGAGGAAGATATTTAATTGTCCAGCTGGTCCTTTAATCTGTCTTTTTAAAAAAAAAAAAAATTATGTAAAAACAACAGAAACAGTAAAGTAATACACATTAGCAAACAAAATGGCTGTACCTCTTTAGCTAGGCTAGATGTCTGCTAGCTAGGCCTCAACTCAGCTAAGCTAACTGAACTGGACCATTTTATGGTGCTGGCGCCTTCTGGAGCAGTTTGATGAAGAAATAATATAGCCATGACACAATTGTTCAATAATTAAGAGTTTTGGTTTTGGCGGATTAAATTGTAGCATTCCAATTAGCACTAAGGATAACGCTTGGTACAATATGGGTTAGCGCTGCACTCACACACAGTATAAAGTGCTGGTTTCTGTTTGCCGTTCTGAAGTCTCGAGATAAACCATTCCACCATCACCAAGTTGGTTTCAAAAGACCAGTTATGACGAGAAGGAACAGTGAAACCACTGGCTCATTGGCTAATAACCTGTCAATCACAAGTTGATAACCACTGACCATATCCAGGGTAATGCACTTTTTTTAAAAACAGAGAATAACCAAAGCAAACCTAACACTATATTCAATTTGACCCCAAATGAGTGAGTGAACCATAAATTCAGCAAGAACATTTTTACGGAAATCAAGTCAAAAAGGAGTTTTTCCCACAGGTTTCTATAGCTCCAAAAGTCTTTTTTGCAGCAATCACCATCCGTTGGCCCTGGCACTGTTGGCAATGCTTCATATTGTTAGGATTCAGCTTGCTAACAGAGCTTTCCAGCCTTAGCAAATAACTTAGTAATCTACACTCAGGTCCAAATATGGTCACTTCTGGCTACAAAAAACAAAAAAAATTGCTGACACTGAAATGCTGCCACTGAGCCTCCAAAACAAGATGTGACAGCACAGTTGATCTCCTAAAGAGAGTTCATGTACATTAGCCCAATGCAAAAATAACAAAGATTAAGTAGCGTTGGGGATCACGGTCATACATTTGGATTTTGACTAGAGTCAGCTATTCATTTATACTTTGTTTTGGTACTTAAATGTTTGAGCTTTTGCAATATTTGATCAATCAAGTCACTTATTAATGAGGATACTGACTGAAAATAAAAATAAGAGTTAAATACTTTTTAAAGTATACACCAGGGGTGGGCAAATCCAGGCCTCGAGTGCCGGAGGCCTGCAGGTTTTAGACGTGTCCTTGATCCACCACAGCTGATTCAAATGGCTAAATTACCTTCTCAACATGTCTTGAAGTTTTTCAGAGGCCTGGTAATGAACTAACGTTTGATTCAGCTGTGTTGACCCAGGGTGAGATCTAAAACCTGCAGGACACCGGCACTTGAGGCCTGGATTTGCCTACCCCTGGTATACACTATATTCCCAAATGTATTCACTCACTCATCCAAATTACTGAAATCCAGCGTTCCAATCACTTCTATGGCCCCAAGTGTATAAAATCAAGCATCTAGGCATGAAGACTGCTACTACAAACATTGTGAAAGAATGGGTTGCTCTCAGGAGCTCAGTGAATTCCAGCGTGGTATTGTGATAGGATGTGCAACAAGTCCAGTCTTGAAATTTTCTCACTACTAAAATCCAAGAGCAGGATGAGTGGATGCTGAGGTGCACAGTGTGCAAAGGGTCACCGACTCAGTCACTACAGACCTCCAAACTCCTTGTGGCTTTCAGATTAGCTCAAGAACAGTGTTGAAAGGTTCATGGAATGGGTTTCCACGATGCAGCTGCATCCAAGCCTTACATCACCAAGCACAATGCAAAGCGCTGGACGCAGTGGTATAACGCATACCACCACTGGACTCTAGAGCAATGGAGACGTGTTCTCTGGAGTGATGAATCACACTTCTCCCTCTCGCAATCCAATGGACGGGTGTCAGTTTGGCGGTTTCCAGGAGAACGGTACTTGTTTGACTGCATTATGCCAACTGTAAAGTTTGGTGGAGGAGAGATTATTCTGTGGGGTTGTTTTTCAGGAGGTGAGCTCTGCCACTTAGTTCCACTGAAACGACTTTATGCTTCAACATACCAAGACATTTTGGACAGTTTCATCCCCCAACTTTATGGGAACAGTTTGGGGATCGCCCCTTCCAGTTTCAACATGACTATGTGCTATTGCACAAAGCAGGGTCCATAAAGACATGGATGAGCGAGTTTGGTGTGGAAGAACTTGACTGGCCTGCACAGAGTCCTGACCTCAGCCTGATATACACCTTTTAGATGAATTAGGGTGGAGACTATGGGCCAGTTCTTCATCCAACATCATTGTCTGACCTCACAAATGTGCTTTTGGCACAATGATAAACCATGTGGAAAGCATTCCCAGAATATTTGGAGCTGTTATAGCTTCTATCATTTTACACCTTATGGATTAAGAATGAGATGTCACTCTTAGCAATACACTGCATCTTTGTCTGCCCTACAGTTTCCTGCTATTTAAGGACCAATATATATTCTGCTGATAATGGTATCACTTTAGAGCATCAACCCAGCGCTGTAAAAAGTCTGATGTATAGGGTGAAATACACACAGAGTGTACACAAAGCACAGATAATAACAGTCACTGTGTCAGCTGTGGTTCTTTTTAACACCAACAAACTCCGACCAGCTTATACATCAGTTCATTAGGCACCTACTTACCATGAAAAGGCCACCATGACCACAAAACAACCCACCACCCACACTGTACCTATCTGTCTCTTCTCTCCAGCTAAACCTCCTACCTCTCCCTCCTCCACACACACACACACACACTGCAACAGCATTCTGTTTAATCAAAATAGAGCTGCCCTTCAACGCATTTACATGTCTCATAATGGGGAAGAGTCGGTACGAAGCCTGTCATTACGCGCACCATTAAAACACAGCAGTAGACTAATCTAGCACTTCCATAAGCAACAGCAGCAGCAGCAGCAGGAGGAGGAGAAGCAGCAGAGGACGAGGGAGTGGAAGCTGACTGTGGATGGAGAAGGAAAAGAAAGCAAAAGCAGTCATTCGATGCATGGTTGGTTTGGCTATTTGAAGGCTGGGAAAGCCGCAGTGGTGAGAACATGACAAGGAGGAGGAGGAAGAGGAGCAGCAGCGAGAAGAAGAAGAACCAGGTAGGGATGTCAGAGGAGTGACATGAGCACTCGGTGAAGTGTGAGAAAGAGCAGCAGGTGAAGGGAGAAGTGTTGCATAAACAGCAGGAGGAGGGACCAGCAAACAGGCCGAAACAGCAGGTGATGCCTGCTGGGAAGGAGAAAGAGAAAGGAGCAAGAAGTCATGCTTGAGGAGGAAGGGGAAGGAACGGGAGAAGAAGAGAGGGAGAAAAAGCAGGAGAAAAGGGAGGAACAAAGGCAAGGGATCCATGGGTAGGAAGGAACACCAACAGAAAGAAAGGTTGAAAGACGAGCAGAAGAGGAACTCTTGAGGAGGAACATCAGGACTGAGATGAGAGGTGTGGAGAGGGGTAAAAGAAGTTCATGAAAACACCCAGAAAAGTGATGATGTGCAGACTAGTTGATGCTGGGATCCTTTAGGGAAAATAGGTGATGTCTGTACAGGACAAGCAGGAGAGCAAAGGATGAAGCAGAAGATGTTTTTGGGGGGTGTAGAAGAAATTGGATCTTTGGAAAAAGAAGGGGGAACAGGAGTAGATGGCGGGCGGCAGTAAAATTACACTGCACCAGCACCAGCAGTGAGAGGTGCTGGAAGGGAAGTAAAAATAAGGGGCAGCGGGTGAAGCTTGTGGAGAAGAAGCAATAACAATGTGATGCTTGGCTTACAGGAGCAACAGGGGTTAGGGATAGAGGAGCGGCGGGATGCTTTTGAGACGAGTTGCTGGAGATCGTACTTGGGAGAGGTTCACTGTAACACAAAAGAGGCACGAGGTGATGTTTGGAGGCGAGCGTGGGGAGATGGCGCTTCGGGCGGGGAAGCGGCAGGGAGGAGCAAGAGGTCACTGTAGGGAGGAGCAGCAGAAGGAACAGCGGGGGAGGTGGAAGCAGCTACAAGGAGCCGGTGAGCACCTGCAAGCTATAATTATGATTCACTTTGCTGCTCACAGGTGAGTGGTGGCCTGTGTGATAAAACAGCTACAACAGTGCACTCAGGAGGGAGAAACATGGTAATGTTTGATACTAAACAACACACATTTTTATAATATGGCAACAGACATTTATGGACCCTGTAAGAAACTTGATACAATTTATGCATGTGTCATGTACATAAAGGCAGTACTAAATGTGATTTATGTCCTTTTTCGTGTCCTGGAAAGGCTCGATGTTTAGGGCTATATAAAAGTAGAACATGGAATATATTAGAAGAGCACAAAGGGACTACTTTCTGTGTCATTTCGTGCATGCGTGCACAGCAATAACTGTCAGTATTCCCAATAAAGCACTAATTGGCCCACTGCTGAAAGGCAATTAGCGCTCATATTAAACCTCAAACACACCCAGCTCACCATGAAGGACCAGAAAACTTACTGTGGTATAAATCCTCCATCAGTCTCAAGTTTCTTCCAAAAATGCATGGAGCTCTGCATAAAGTTAAATTGCAAATGTCTAAGGATAAGAAAGCTGAAGATGTAACATCAGCTAAGAAGTCTTCTGCTCAACCACTGTGCATAAATTAAATCACCCTGCGCCAGCTGTAGCACTCAGAAAGATGCTCCCTGGTTTGCAAACCTACCTTCCACTGCGTGCACTGAAGTAACCGTGAAGAGAACCAGAACAGCCCAAGTGGCCGGCATGGCCAGTCTGACTCCCTGTCCGTCCTCTCCCATTATCCTGCTGACAGAGAAGAGAGAAAAAATCCCCACTGGAACACGCTGTATTCCTCTGGTAAGCAGTCACATCGCAGTCTTCAGTCTGTGTGAGTGTGTGCTGAGCCGGCACAGCCAGCGAGTGCTGAAGGGGATACACTTCTGCTGGAGATCCGCTCTCTCGCTCTCTCTCCTCTCACCGTCGCCTCGCGCACACCTTTCCGTCCAATCAGGACAGAGAATGTCGGCTCGTAAACCAATCACCCATTCTTTTCCACCTGACCCAAGATGAATGCCCAATGGTCAGGTCTCCCCTCCACTGCCTCCATCCCACAGCACGACGAGCTGGCGTGACGGGACAGCGACACCCAGTGGTCAAGGATCAGCACAGCAACTAACTAAACCTTGCAGTGACTGTGGTCCTGTGACATTGAATTGCTGAAGAGTCATTATGATGGGATGTGAGCTGTGGTCTTTCTCAAGAGTCTTTAAAGATATTGCAGCAATAATGATGTTCGATCCTCCTGATAAAGCAGGAGAATCAATGCTTCTCAGCTATTGGTTCCCCAAGGTTTGGACTGAGACCGCTTCTTCCCTACACACGCACGCCTCATTTCTTTTTATTTTGCTGTGAAGAAGCCACATCTTCTCATAAATTTAAAGTGTTCTGAAGAACTATTGCTGTTTCACTATAAACACTGCCTGCTTTTCCCCTCTTTTTCAGTCCAGTCCTTGTACCTGACCATTTTCAGTTTGTTAAGCCACTCAACACTGACCTGTGAGCTATTCTGGCATTAAAAAGGCACCTAACTTACAGGATGGACCAGTGTTGTGTCGACATTTTCCAAAGAGCTTTTAGCATATCTTGGCATGGTGTGCAGTGTATCCTTAAAAAAAACTGAGGAAACTGGACAAGTGGAGGACAAAATAATAAATCTACTGTTCGCCTCATCAGAAACAGTCACAGTGAAAGGGTGGCTGTCAAGAATTATTAAGTAAAGAAAATGAGGACAAAAGGCTGAGGTGTGCCAAATTACACAGAAACTAGACTGGAAATTAGTGGCAACAGATCCTATGGACCAAAGAATATAAGTGATATATTTTTGGTTTGAATCATCATCAACATTTATGGAAGAGGTCAGGAGAAATGTTCCACAGTGAGCCTCTACAGCCATCTGTAAAACATGGCGGAGGCTCTGTCATGGTTTGAGGTTGCATTTCAGCCAGTGGTGTTGGTGACCTTCTCAAAATTGGTGGAATTATGAACGCAGAAAAATACGGTCGGATTTTGATTCATCAGGCAAAACCTTCTGGAAAGCATCTGGTTAGAAACAGCTTCATTTTTCATCACGACAATGATCTCAGACACACTCATAAACTCATACCTGCATAGAAAAAAATGCACACAATCAATCACGGAGTGGCGTTCCCAGATCTTAACATTATTGAAGCAGTGTGGGATCATCTTGGCAGAAAATGGAAAAAAAGGCAGTCAAGAAGAGCTTTGCATTATTTTTTCTGGATTATGACAGTTAACCGTTTATATTTTTGTAGCATCCCAATTTTAGAAGTTTCAGCCTCTGGGTTTGATGTGGTCCATATTCAAAAAAGGCCAACGTTGTCACAAAACTATCTTGACTTTGTCCCAGAGGGGCAACGTAACCAACAAGGTCAATCAAAACAGACTGGTCTCAGTGAGGGGCTTGATGGACATGCTTATTATTTTGGTATGGAAATTGGAAAGACGTCTTAGTAAAAGAGAGTCTGCAAGTCTGATGCTGATACTGTACATACTATAGTTAAAGGGCTTTCACAAAAGTCATACAGAAATGTATATTTTACTCCTCAACACATGCTGTACACACAACAAGAAACCCCTGTGTAGGTCTGTTTGCTTTCTGCAGACTTTCAGCCCAAGGCCTCCGGTAGAAAACAAAAGTTGAGTGGTTTTCTGGTCTTTCACATCACTGGGAGAGACCTCGGGGTTAATTTGATACATGAAAACAGCCTTTGCAGTATTAGGAGAAAAAGCAAGGACTAGAGTGTGTGGCCTTGTGTTACAGGGGATAAAGAGGATTAAGTGAAAAACAACTACGGTTCACCTACACTGGTGTTTTCGCTTGTGTTGACTAATCAGACCTCTTTTCAGGACTGTGTTGATGGACATTTCCCTAAATGTCCTCTTAGTGCCTTTTAAGGGTGAGATAACTGAATTTTTAAAGAATCATTCTTACAAGTACACTTAATCTGCCAGAGTGAAAACATCTGTGTCTCTCTCTAAGCCGTATGTCCAGCTTTAACCCTTAGTAGATTTAAAGCATTGGGGACCACCACACTGCTTAAACAATGCAAACTATCACAATATATTAAGACTTTCAGTTCAGTTATTCACTTTTTTGATCACACTGGCAAAAAAGACAACTCTCTAAAATAGGAAGCATTATTACGTTTTTTGGCTACCTGCAAAATCCTAAAAGGTGTGCGTAATGACAAAATACACTATGGAAAAAATAAAAATCACTCAGTGTCTCTGAAAAAATACAACTTTTCAAGCCCAGAGGCATTGGATCAATTTACCTTTTTAGGTTTCCTGTCTCCTTCATCCTGTGCCTCTTACACTGTCTCATACCGCTGTGACATTGCTGCACTTTTCTTCCCAGATGCTCCATTTCCTGTCCCTCAAGATGACATTTCAGCTGCCAGCAGCTTTTATGACACACACCACAACCTACATGACAATCGCTTTCACTCAGGGGCTACTGCATCCTGTTCATATTGACCGCTATTCTAAAAAGCTGTGTATATGAGCGTGCATGTGAGTTAGAGGCAGACAAACAGAGGGAGACGCTTCTTATCTTAAAGTCAGCAGTTGGAGGCATTCATAATTTCCTTCCAGCCACAGGTGGAGACCCAGAAATCGATTACAGGTCTGCTGGCTGCCGCACGAGCAGAACAATAATGTTTGAATTGCCTCCGAAGGTTCTGGTTACTCTTTTAAAATTGTGCAGCTGGAGTCACGCAGCCCTTTGCTAAGAGTATCTCCATCCTGAGGGACTCGGCGAGGTAAATAAGCTGTGATCAGGAACAGAGCAGTCAGGCACAGTGCTGAAAGTTGATTGGTGTACATGTCTAGATATAGCAGAGTGGAAATCAAAAGTGTGGTTGCACACTTGTCCTCCAACATGCCGGTAAAGGTCTGCTCAGGTTCTACTCTCACTTCTGCATCATTCACAATTACACGACAGGAAACATTACAGCATAGGTGAGTTATATAAAAACATGCAGATCTGTGCATCAGACTCACAGTTTCACAGGATACTGACAGTCAGAAGTGAAATGTGAGGCATTCACACGCCGAAAAGTTCACCTTGGTTCAAAAACATAAACTTGCCGTGAACTTTCTGCGCGTTGGCCCTGCTTTTTCGTCCTGTCGTATCAGATCTGAAAACATCAGGAAAAGGAATCATTCAGTGAATCAACACCCTTGACAGGCAGGATTGTCGTCAGCCCCAGTTTCCCCCCAGCAGGACCAGATGATGCTTGTCGTGTCCTGTTACAAAGAGCTATATGTTTATTTATAGCTGTAGTGGAGCTCGCAAGTCGAGGCTTTAAATAGAAAGAGAACAAAATCATCCCAGATTTGATGTTCTTGATTAGAGTGGGATGATATCTGGGAGCGGATATGGCATCAGTGGAAACAGGGCCAGGCAGTGAGTCATCTGGTGGGCACAAAGCATCAGCCAAAAAGAAAAAAAAAAAGGTGCTCAATCACATATTTGTTTTTACTTATTTTGTCATATTAATAGCTGCATAATATCAGAAGATTCTAATGCTTAGATCAAGAGAAAGAGAGTAAAATCCAAGTTTTAAATTGATAGTGGCTAGATTAATTAGCCAGGTGCATCTCTATCTCTGTTGGGTTTATCACACAGTTACAGATACCTGCTTATACCTGGATTTCACTCATAGACAGTATAAAAGATGGATGTAGCTTGTGGGTCTGAAGTGTGAAGTGCAGAAGTGTCTTAAATCTCCATTAGTCCTTAACCCATCAAGGGGTTCTTGTGGTCCTATACAAGTCTATGGAATAATTATTCCCTGCAAAGGTGAGGTCTTTGTTGTTCATCTTGGGTTATAATGCATAAAACAATAAGTCAGATTTATAAGTTCTAATCATTCCAGGTGTCAGATCAGTTTATCCAGGGTATACTTGTTGGTCACGAACTTATGATGAGCTAACTGGAGTGGGATTCTTACAGTCAGATCTATCTTAATGTCACGGTGGCTACAGTGGTGTTAGAATGTGTTTGCCCCCTTCCCAAATTACATTTTTTTCTATTTTTGTTTTAGATCAGGGGTGGGTAACTCCAGGCCTCGAGGGCCAGTGTCCTGCAGGTTTTAGATGTGTCCTTGATCAAACACAGCTGATTCAAATGGATAAATGACCCCCTCAACATGTCCTGAAGTTCTCCAGAGGCCTGGTAACCAACTAATCATGTGATTCAGGTGTGTTGACCCTGCATGATATCTAAAACCTGCAGGATTAGGCCCTCTAGGCCTGGAGTTGCCCACCCCTGTTTTAGATCATCAATATATGTATATATATTAGACAAAGATAACACAAGTAAACACAAAAATGCAGTTTCTAAATGAAGATGTTTATTGTTAAGGGGAAAAAAAACAAACCTATGTGTGAAAGCGATTGAACCTCTGTTATAACATGAATTAACTGTGAAAAGCTTAGCTCAGTTTCTCTAGCCACACCCAGGCCTGATCACTGCCATGCTTGTTCTCAATCGAGAAATCATTTAAATAGAATCTGCCTGACAAAATGGAGTAGACCAAAAGATCCTCAAAAGCCAGACATCGTGCTGCGATCCAAGGAAATTGAGGAACAAATGAGAAACAAAGGAGTTGAGATCTCTCAGTGTGGAAAAAGTTATAAACCCATTTCTAAAGCTGTGCAACTCCAGCAAACCACAGTGAGAGCCATTAACCACAAATGGTGAAAACATGGATCAGTGGTGAACCTTCCCAGGAGTACTGATGGGACTGATGAGACAAAAGTTAAAGTCAAAGTCCTGACCTGAATCCGATTGAGATGCTGTGGCATGACCTTAAAAAGGTGACTCATGCTCGAAAACCCTCCAGTGTGGCTGCATTACAACAATTCTGCACAGATGAGTGGGTCAAAATTCCTCCACAGTATTAGGTTTGGGGGCAATCACTTTCCCACACAGGGTCATGTAGATTTGGATTTATTTCTCCCTTAATAATAAACATCTTCATTTAGAAACTGCATTTGCTGTTTACTTGTTATCTTTGTCTAATATTTACATTTGTTTGATCATGTCAAACATTTAAGCGTGACAAACGCAAAAAAATAGGAAAGCAGGAGGAAGGCAAACTTAATATTCAGGTTTCTTGCATGATGTAAAGTAAGCGGTCAGTGTTTTTAGACAAGTCTGTGAAACAACCACCACAGCAATCTGCTAGCAAAGCAATCACAAGGAGATTTTTGCCAATCAGTTCAGGAATATAGATTTTTCCTTAGACCTGTCTGAATGTTACTTTAGGAATCATTTTCTCAGCAATTTCCAATAACCTCTCACAACCACTCAGGGGAATAGTCATTTTCCCCTAGATTTCCCCAGGACTGGTCTCTAGGCCTGGACAACTGGGGGCTTCACTTCATCCTACATTGTCACCCTGATTGTCGCACATCCAAAATGATGTTGTAGGGGTGTCTACAAAACCCCAGTACCTCCTATGGTTTAACTCAAACTGGAGCTCATAATTGTCAGATGGTTAGGAAAATTCACCACATTGAAAATCACGCATTAAAATCACGTAATATTCCAAAAGAAACCAACAAACTGTAAAGCCACCTGTCAAAGTGCCCACACCCTACATAGTTTTAAACTTTAATATAATTCAGAGCTTCATAAAAATGCATACCTTGTAAAATGTCCTGAAAGTGGAACTCAGCTATAGAGGCTAAATAACTTTTTTTGTATCAGGCTGTTTATTTCTGATGTGAAGTAGAGGACTTTAACACAAAAGTCATTTTTTCTAGCCCTGAATTGGTTATATGTTTGTGAAAAAAAAACAAAAAACTGAAGTGTAAAAACAAAAATGTGTGGTTTTTACCTCGTTGATCAGCCCAGATAACGTGCCACATAACACCCAGTTCCACTCTTAATAAATACTAAGCTAACTGGCTTTTGGCTGTAGCTTCACTTTTAAAACACACTTGAACGTGTTATTAATGTTCCCATGAAAATCTCGGAGAGACTAGTCACATTTTGCCAAACTGCTGAACTATTTCTTCACATCAAATCAAAGTGTCCATGACAAAAAAACCCCCACAGCTACAATCAAACAGAGTTTAATGAATGAAATGTGACTGGATACACTGATGAATAAAAAAACCCGGCTCAATACACAGAGTGAAAAATGTGTGTGTGTGTGTGCGTAACACATTTGCGTGAATCAGAAGTTCCATATGTAGCAGTATGGTACTGCAGCTTGAAGACAGGCATGCCAAGTAAATGATCTATCACCAGGCTAATGCACACACTATTTCACAAATATCTTGTATGTACAAAAGTTGCAGGAACTTTAAACCTTTTCTTTTCTTTCTGGTGCGTATGGAGTATAAAACCTGGTGAAGGGTTCTCACGTGTGTGTAATAAGCTTTGGTTTGATCTACCGTACATCAGCCTCGACACAGGCGAGCATTCCCCAAATGGCCCTCTCTGAGCTTTATCTTCTCTGTGGAGTTTTGTGTGTGTGTGTATTTACTGCAAACAGATGTGTAACAATCGTGTGCATTCTCCTGTCTTCACAAAACAGAACTTAAGGAAACTGCTTGTGTGTGCTTGATTCTAAGAGCGTCCACGAGGCTGCTCACTTCTTCACAGAGATCATTAAAAATAAAAGAAGTGGTTGTTTCAGCTTTCTTCTGAAAGCCAATTTGAAATTGTTGGGTATACAGTACAGCACATCTGATACATGACAGGGTTGTGATCAATTATCTGCAATATTTCAAACAAATCCCACTGAGTCTGTCCGCTTAAAGCAGTGACACCAAGACTTCTGGACGACAACATCACAGATTACGGGGAATTCCTCGCCAGTAGAGTATTATACTGTACATTCATGACTCGATATGGTGCCAGCCGTTAAGCTAATGTACACGAACATTTACAGCGTACACAATGTTTGTTAAGGTAGACGACTTTGACTCAAGTTATAAAATAACAAAAAATTAAATAAAAAAAACCCCCCAGAAAAAACTTGTTTGTTTATCAGGGCACCGAACATGTTTTCACAGGCCTCTGCAGCCTGCTGATTGGACACAATTAGACATCGTTATCTTCATCAGAGTCTTCTTTGTCATCCCTTATTTGTTTCCCTTTGTCTGTCCTCATTCCAAAAACACGCTAGCAAGCTAAGACATATGTAAACGCAGTAAAATAAAGAATACAATCAGGTTTTGCTCTTCTGAGTCGATGAAAATGTCTTCTCATTCCACAAATGTCTCCTTTATTTATTTTTTTTATGTTTTTTTTTTTTGGCAAAGTTACTTCCTCAAGCTGAACCCCCATTTGTCCTTCCCATGGTTCAGCCCTGCCTTTGACTTCAAACTCTTGACTGAAGGCAGCGGTGGTCCATCATCGCTGAAGCAGCAGCAGAAGGGTCACCGGGAGCAGGAGCAGCAGGCTACAGAAGCCGGATTGGAACGCGGCCGCGCCTCTGACTCGGTTGTTGTCCGGCGAGTAGGCATACAATCCTGGTCTGCTACGAGGACACTGGCCACCTACACACATACCACTTCCAGAGCCGCTGATGTCATCACCTGGAAAAGAGAGAGATACAGATACAGAACACTGCTAACAGTAAACTGTGAAATAATTTAAAGACAAGTGGAAACTAGCTTTTTTTGTTAAATGTCACCTTGAGCTGCTCTTAATAATTGACCCAATTGTATTTGGGTCCGTGTGACATTCCTGAATGCAATTAATCTTTTAATTACACCATTTATAGGGAATATTTTGTCCTTAAATCCCAGGTCTCATTAACTCTAGGGAATAAGCCTCCCGAAACAAGAGAGCTGGTGCATTTGATCTAAAACAACTATTTCTGGAATCTACTTTATCAGAAGATCACTCACTTGCATCCTGGAAGTCTACATCATTGCCATCCAGTGCATTTTTCAGCCTGTTGCTCATAATTTTGAGCTGCATGATCTGCTGCCGGATGGTCATGTCTGGCTTTGTGATGTCGAGCTCCACTTCTGGGTTGTTGATCTGATTGGCCAAACCATCGCCCATCACTTCTGGAAGGTACCTAATTGGCCATGAGAAGCGACAGGAATAGAAGCATGATGCTCATGGCTTAAATCACTGCCTCATGACTGTCACATTATCGCTGATGACAGAGCTTGTGTGTGCTCAGCGGACTGTGAGGTATCAATATTTGGTTTTATGGGCACTCCTTAGCTTATCTTAGCCTTCGGGGTTTTCTCAAATGCAGTTAATTACTATTAAATTAAATTCATTTTTTTTCTATAGCATCAAATCACAGCAACAGTCACCTCAAATAACTTTGTATTGAAAGGTAAAGACCCGACAACAATACAGAGAGAACCCCAACAGCCAGACGAGTCTCAGTAGAGGGAATTTGCGCAGCTATATTAGGTGGCCTGCACAATCGTGCAGCCTGTGGTTGTGCAAAAGAAAACAAGTACTTGTGAGTATCCTCACCTGGAAAATGCAATAGCTAGTCCCAAAGCTTTAAGAAATGGGCACCAGTGGATAGTAAAATCAGTGCTGCAGAAGAAAAAATCCCCCCCGCTCCACCTTTTAAAAAAAAATTGATATAATTTTTATTTATTATATTTTTAAAGTATTTTATCCAGCAAGACATTGCTTGAGGAACATTAAAAGTCGTGAGGAGTGCTGTGTTTGAAAAACTATTACATAAACCCTTTGTGACTCCTGATGGAGCTGTGCAAAGTCTGGTTGTGTAATTCCCCTTCTGACTTACACCCCTCTCAGACTGACACCTACGCTGCTGTGTCAGCCACCCCAGCTATGTCAGGAGTAAGCAATTGTGGGCCAGTGTTTTTAGCATTGATCATTAGGGCTTAGTTTTTCCAGACATGGATTATGCCTAATCCTAGACCAAATACTGTTTCCAATCAGGATCTTCAAGTCTAGAAATCCGTGCCTGGGAAACCAGCCGAAAGAGATCAACATGTCCAGGTGCAATGGTGTGATTTTGTTTGACTTTCTGTTGTAATTAAATAATAAAATGTAGGAATAAATAAGACAAAGTAAGCTGTGGCAAAAAACTTATTATGCAAACAAGAAACTAAAACTTCACTTTGTCTCAGACAGCCAAATATCTTTGCAGGCGTGTGAGGTTTGAGTCAATATGCCTACCATTCACTTTTGCATTTAGGCCTAAAGCTCTCTTTCAGCCAATATATTCATGTATTTTTCTTTATGAAAAGACTCAAACAAGGCAAATTTACAACTAAAACACAATTTCATTAAAAGGTTCAGCCTAAAGCCGCTCTACGGCCATCCAAAAACTCCCCTCCACAGCTTCCTATCACGGCTACCCTGTAAGTGGAGACAGCTGTGCTCTGGCTCCACAGGAGACCGGGGGCGCGGTCGAATAGTCAATTCTGCTTAGGAAGGTCTCTAACTGAGTTAAGCGACCCAGAGGTATCTGCATGGCAGCCATAATAAGAGCCGTTCGAATTCTCTAAATACTTAGCAAAGGTCATTCGATGCTTCATTATCACCTCCTTCAGCACAGGACAAACTGCACCATCCTTTATGAAAGGAAAGGAGATAATGAGATCCCATAACTCATAGCTACTCACCATGCGACCATTCAAGAAAATGATTTAAAATAAACTGACGAAAGTGACGCAGATCATGTAAATATTAACTATGAGTGTTCACCAATTCACAGCCTGCTGATTTGTTTTGAATTTTCAACAGCAGGCTGCTAAACCCACAGCTGCTGTAACAGGATCTACTTCTCATCAAGCTATCGCCTTATGTGAAGAACATACTGTGGATTTATATTAGCTCTCTAAATCAAGATTATGCGCTATATTAATTGATCATTGTGTTTAATGTTAGCTATAGTTCACTTTGCATTAGTTATATCCACTGTTGCCAGAATCCCCAGACTTTAGGATCATCATTAAAGTAATTTATAACACACACACACACACACACACACACACACACACACACACACACACATAGAGAGAACCCTGAATTGGATAAGTGATGGATGGGGGGAATTTTTCTCCATAGACAGGCTTAAAAAAAGGAGGAAATGATGCGGTGAAGTACGTCATGATCAAGGATCAGTTGCCAGTTTGTTTACATGTTTGGCATCTCCCACTACAGTATATATGGGTGTGTACTTTTTTCTCTCCTCCCTCCAAGGTGTTTCTGTCTCTGGGTGAGAAAGGTGTGAGAGGTCCCGGGTTCAAGCTCCCAATTCATGTTACGTGCCCTAGCCTTCGGGGTAACCTAGACACAACATGAGACGCGACTCCCAAGAAAAGACCAGCACCCTAACAACCAAAGACGCTAAGCAGGAGTTTATTTGCTTCACCAAAACAACAAACCAATGTTTCCTACTCTCCCCTGACCAAAAATAAAAGGCAAACATAAGTTCTAATCTATGCTCCTAACCAATAAAATAGAGACAAAGTGTTTCATCAAAGAAATGGCTTCTTATTCCCATTTAACTGCTATGGTGCTTTATATCTGCAGTTCTCTAGTTATAAAACTATATTTTTTAAAAAGCTCTCGGCTAGCCACAACGATACCAGCAATACAAATGAGCACACGCTGTTCACTAAAGGATTTAAGTTCAGGATTCTCACACAAGCACTCAAAGCTACAAGCAACTGGCTGGCTATTTGCTGGGTGTAGAGGAGACAAGGAGAGATGCAAGGTGGCTGTCAGCTGGAGGCTAAGAGGCTGCTGTCCACTCAATTAGCAGTCGCCGCATGTCTCCGCCAACACACACCTTGGAGGAAGGAGAAGGAAAAAAGCACAGTCCCACTCATACTCTGATGGGAGGAGCCAAACATGTAAACAACATGGCACATAACACGTATGATGCACATGTTGTTTTCCCTCTTTTGGACAACAGAACAGACACTTTTCCTTAGTCAGTATGAATTCTCCTTCACAACTTTCTTTGACTTCATGACATTTTCCATTAGGGTCAAAGAACAATGTGTAGTAGAAGGAGGAAGTAGGTCTTTTCTTTTTGACTATTAGACTGCACCCCAGGGGTGGAGTCAGCAGGTGAAAGCAGGACACACCCAGAAAACCAAAGATAGATGGAGTCTGATTATTCAAGACCTTGTATGTGAGGAGAAGGAATTTGTTGTTGCAATTTGGGCACCACGACACAATCCTACTGAAAGAAGATGTGTGATGATGCCGAGTTATTGTTTCTACAGGATTTCTGTTGTAATTTTGCGTCTGATATCTATTGAGCTCTGCAGAAAACCACAAGATGTCACTGCAAAGCTGCAAGCGAGTATTAATGGCATATTCTTTATCACACAGAGTCACACACAGTCAGCAATTCATCTTTATTTCATGGCTTCTTTCACATTATTCACACACACAGAGGCACAGCACATATTTGATGTTTAGTTGGCCCTAATCCAAGCACTTTAAAGAAAGGGAGGTGCGAATGTGTGTGTACGTGTGAAGCGTGGCTGGATCATCAGATTGTTCTCTAATCCATTTGCACATGGATTAAGGGAGGCAGGAAAACACACAGGGGTGTTTTCTTTTGTTTCCATGAATACTTGTGTCGCAGGATGTGGATTTCTGCTGGGATTTGGAATCATTGTATGTGGAAGAGATGTAAGTTCGGCACCTTGGAACTGATGCCTGCTTTGTTTTGACACAGGTGCAACAAATGGCTTTCAACATGAAGAGGAGGCCTGTGTCTAGCAGCTTCATCACAAACTGGATGTTTGGCTTTCTTCCTCCGTTTCCTGCTTCTCTTTAGAAGCATTTTCCAGTTTTTAAGTATTAAAAAGAAGCGTTCTCTTTGGAATGAAACTTCATTCAACAGTCATTGCTGGGATGAAGGGGAGAAGGGTCTCCGGGAGGACTCGGATGTCTAACTGCCTTCCTGCCTTTCAGTAACAAGTGCACGTGGGATTAAGGATTGCAGTCAACAACAACAAAAAGCTACAAAGAAAAAAGCACACACAAAATAGACTATGAACTTCTGTCTTCTTCTTTCACTTGATAGCTTGAGGGGTTGCCAAAACAGATCATTTGCCTTCATCTCACCCTAACCCCCAGCATCCTCCTCTGTCACATCAGCCCTCTGCATGTCTTCCTTCACTACATCCCTGAACTTTCTCCGTGGTCTTCCTCTTTTCCTCTTGCTTGGCACTTCCATATTCGGCATCATTTGTCTGATATAGCTGCACATGTCCCGACTAACTCAGCCTAACTTTGTCTCCAAACCCCTCAAACTGAGATGCTCCTCTTATGTACTCATTTGTCCATCCTGGTCATTCACAATCAAAATCTCCAGCTCTGCCACCTCCACCTCCAGCTCGGCTTCCTGTTTTTTTTGTCAGTCTCATGTCTTCAAGATAGTCTCACCACCATCTTGTAAGCCTTCTCTTTCAGCTACTGTCACGACATCTACTCCTTCTATGTTCACCTTTCCACCTGTCTCTCTCTCTCTCATTCACACACATGTACTCGTCTGACTTTCATTCCTCTTCTCTCCAGTGCATAGCCCCACCTGTCCAGACTCTCTTCCACCTCTCACTTCAGTGTCGTCTGCAGACATCATAGTCCACAGAGACTCCTGTCCGATCATCTGTATAAGCCAAAAGCCCAGACATCCGACTAACTTAAAACGCTCCATATCTTTCTCAGCTCTGACAGAGGCGACAAGGCTGGTATGGTCATCTTAGACACACAGCTCTGGTTGTGAGGACAGCACCTCCACTCGTCTGCTGTCCACATCTTTTCTTTAAGAGGGGGGCAACCAATCTGCAGAAGCTGGCTTAAAGGATACAGGTGTTAAAGGAAGAAGAGCGTGGATTAACTGAGGGGCTGCACCATGGTCCTGTGTACTATATTAAGGGGTTATTTTGATATGTGAATCATACAAAGCTGCTCTAGCAAAGTGCATGAATAAAAACATTTCAAATGAGGATAACAGGCCCACATTAATGCTGAGGATAAATGCAGGGAGCTTAAGTAATCATCTTTGTATGATTAAAGATAAGTAAATAGAGAAAAACGTATAAGAGGTTAGGTTCAGATTTGTTTTTAAAATCAACACTAATGCGCACATTTCCTGCTTTTTTCCCTACCTGGCTTTAGTGATACCATTCCAGCATTTGTCCTGACTGTTGCCTCCAGGAGCCAGTTTGCCACATAGCGCCAAAGAAAGCTGAATCCAGTACTGACGCATCTCCCTCAGCTTACTGGATAGATCCGATACCTAAGAACAAAGACTTGTCAGTTTCCAAGTCATTGCATTTAATCACACACTTAATATCCTGTCAGAGTGCAAACAGTCTTTACAAACAATGCATAAAGTGATGGAGTCTCACTCTTAAAAGCCGTGCAAACATAACCGGAATGTCACCGAAAAAAGAAATCCTGCTGAGCTCTTAAGCCGACCATTTATGCTTTACATCCATGAAAATCCACTGATGCTTGCTGTCGTTAAGTATGCAATCATGATTTTTAAAGTACACCACACAGAGGTAGATGTACGCACCTGCATTTCAAGTCTGAGTCCAGCAGTCGGGGAGGGTTTGTACTCAGATGCGGTCAAAGAGCCACTCTTCTTCTTCTTCTGTTCATGAGGGGTGGGACTTCCTGTTCCCGGCTCTCCTGGCGTTCCACACGTCTGATACACCTACAAGCACAAAAGACACAAAGACAGATAGAAAGATGCACACACTGTGAGGTATTTACTAGCTAAGTTTACATTAGTGATATCTAATTCACCCACTAGATGGCGCCACAGACAAGCATTTGAAAATCTCAGCTCCTTTTGCACTGACAGTACATTAAGCGGTATATATTAAAGTAGCAGATCACCATCAGTATACCTGTGGCTAACTATGTAAGCTAATAATGCTCTCCAGTCTTCTAACGGACATATCTGGATGGTGCTATGTTCTTTATGATCCTTTATTCACAAGGGGTCACCACAGCAGCTGTATGTTTCGTTTGCCAGACAACCTTCCTCATGCAACCGCCAAAGGGATTCGTTTCTCCTGGTTACACAAATGTGTGAACTAATGCGTAAACCTTTAAACTATGGATCCACCATTCTGTCCTTATATGATTTTGTATGTTCCTTAACATGGGAATAAAACCAGTACAGAAGTAAAAGGTTTGGAGGATGAGCTGGTTATTTGGAGATAAAAAACTTGCAAGGAAACCAATATAGGTGTTGAGTCAGACAAGCTTACCTTAGCTGTAAAAGTATCCATGTTTTCCTGCAGGTAGTGCACCGCCTCATAGATTCGAACTGGGATGGAAGAAAGAACCACGTCGAGGCTGGGCTCTGTGCTGAAGCTAGACGCCACCTGGATCATCGTGTCTTAACAGAGGAGTGAGGACAGCGACTTTAAGTGCAGTGTTTTGTTAAATGAACTATTTAAGCTGAATTCTCAGAGGATTAGTAAGATTTTCATTGTGTCTCACCTATAAGGTTCTGCCACTCAGGGTTCAGGTCAGCCTGATTGGCCAGGCAGCCCTTCATGACGTTTGCGCAGTAGCTGGAGCACGGTTTAGCAGAGGCCATGCCACGACAATGGGGGCAGTATAGCAGCTTCATCAAGGCTCTCTCACACTCTGGACTCAGAGAAACCTGGTATGAGTGAATGGAACAGTCAGTTTCATTCAAAAAGGAGGAAGTTTGTGTTTGTTACAGTAAAAAAGACAAAACAAAAAGTGCTGGCAGTCACCAGCGCTACTCCTCCGCCTTAGGAGATGCACCTGTGGTGCGAATGTGAAATCCCAGGTGACTTCCTTCTCTAGTTGTTGGATTCACAAGATTTTCAAAAAACTTGAGCTTGATGTTGAGGTCACTGAGATTTGAACTTGTCTGAGATTTTTAGTAGCTGCACCTCTGGTATTTTGTTTGTAAATCCTATATTGCCTCTTTCTCACGTTAATTCAGAAAGTTGGTTGTCCATCCTGATTGGCTATTGTCAACATGCCCACCTCTGTCTTTCATTGCTAAGGGATAAAAACCAGAAATTAGTTCCTAAATCCTGAACGTGTCTCTATGGAAAGGCTGCTTAGTTCTTTCCCCTGTCCTTTCAATGAGGGAACTAATTAAAAAACACACAGTAGAGGGCGCTATCGCAGCATAATCTGAAATACAGGCGCAACTGGAAGGCGATGATGACCCTGCCTGTCTGTCTTTTTACAACACTGCTGCTCTCTCAGCTTCTGATTATGAACCCAAGTCCTGAAATGTTGTCAGCTTCACCACGTCTGCTGTCACATCTCAGAGTGGGACGCTTCAAATCAGAGAAACAACAGCACACAAAGGTGCGTTTGTCTGATTTTAATAAGCGCTGTGCTCTTTTGCATACCCTCACACATTCATTTCTGTGCATTCTGCAACTCAGTCAGCACACACTCGAGACCTGCTCGCGTGGAAACAGTCGCTGTCAGCGTGAGGTCTGCATTCATTTGCGTCACACATTTTGCCATGCGATAATGTCTTTCATGTGTTACTTAAAAGTCTGTGCTGCTAATGAAGTTTTGACAAAAACTAAACGAGGCGAGCTACATGTGCGCTGCGATGGAGTGCACAACTTGAGCAGGTTTCAAGAATGTGCTCAGATTTTCATATCAATCAGAAACGAATGGAACCTCCGGGAAACCAGAAACTGTCAGACATTTGTAAACAAGCCGAGTTTTGGGCGATTTGGGCTTAACTGTAGCCCGTTCCTGCTTTAAAAAAACGAAGATTTATGCACTGCTGATATACCAGCATCTGGGATGAGTGATGAACCGAAGGCATGCCTTGCTCTTGTTCTTTGTGTCCTAAATCAAACATAAAAAAGGGGAGGCTGCAAACCATAAAACGCAGACAAACACAAACAGCCAAATCTGACGCGCTCCGTCCCCGAGAGATGAGAAAACTGCAGCAAGAGCTGGAGAAAAAAACCAAAAAAACATCATCACACCCATAATTTGCTGTCATCCCTCCAAGTGAGAGCTTTGTTCTCATGGCAGAGTCTGACACTTCATTTCTGATGATCTTTGTGTTTCTCATTTGTAGGGTGGAGACGTTTTCTCTGGCAGCCAGGGTGTGACGATCATGCAGCCATCATCTCTGCTTTCCTGGGACTACGCCAGGCAGGCCTTAGACACACACACACACACACACACACACACACACACACACACACACACACACACACACACACACACAGGCTGTGTGTGCACAGAGGTTCGCGTTACCATGACTTCAGTGGACATCTTTTGCCTTTCACTGAGTTCATGTGGTTTTACCCTAACCTGAACCTGAACTTCTACTTGCCTCACTCTCATATTTAATCATATACCTCATGGGGACTTGCCCTTTCTCCCCCAAAGAGGGAGGATCCCAACACCTATATGAGTACTACAAGCACGCACGCTCACCTGTGAGACCTTCCTGACCACATCTGTGCTGACTAACAGCCCCTGGACAAACGACCTGGCTGTGACAAACGCCCGGATCACCTTCGCCTTCATGTCTCGAGGGACGTCTCCAAACGGCCGCAGCGTCTCCTGTTGCTTAGCAACACACTCAAGGTAGTCCTCTGATAAGCTGACCTGTGAGACAGAGGTGACAGTGGAAGTGGACACACTGCAGATGAAATATGTTACTGGGTACGAAACAATACAAGATCTTCCAGAGTAAGAGCAAAGGCAAAGAAATTCCCAAACTGCATCTATTAAAACATCAAGAATTTCCAGTTTGGCCAACACTTGGGGACCCAACTGGAATTAGCTGTGACATTATTTTCTCAGCTGAGTCAGTTCCCTACAACCCTTTTTTATTTTGCATCTCCGAAAAAAGCACACTTTGTCTTTACTCACATCTGTGGATGCAGAGGCTTTGAATGTGCGCTCCAAAAGGCGGGACCAGAACTCGGACAGGTTCTCGTCCAGGTTGAGAGCAGAGCCCCGATAGTACTGACGCAGGTCTGTGTAGAGATCCCCGTACAGACGGCTGTTCTGGGAGTACAGCGGGCCAAGAGGAGACAGCACCTCCTGCAGGGAGCGCTCGGAGCGACCGTGCAGCTCAGTGAAATACACTGGAGGAGGGAAGGAAAAGAAGTCTCACCATAACCAGAGCTCCACAACAAGGTGAATTACATGCACATGCTCGACACATCAAGTGTGGCAAACAAACACCTATTTATACGTGTAGTAAACACACAGCAACAGCAATCATCTGGATTTCTGTTTCCAGTCACTCCAAAAATGTATGTCCTTTTATTTGTGTCTGGTTTCATCTGAGCTGAGTAATCCATGTGGCTTTTTTTAGCAGCTAGATTCAAGAGCTGGCCGATATCATATCAAATCTGCAGGCTGGTGCTGAGCAGGAAGTGTTACAGTGAGTTTATCAGATGGATTTTGATGAAAGAGAACCTGCCAGGTTGTGCATGTGGAAGCTAGTTACTATATTGCTGAGACAGGGCCAAAGTAATGGGGCTGTGCACCGTAACTCCAAAAACAACCGAGGTGGACTGTAATACTCTGGAGAGGTGAGGGGAATGCTTCAGTTTTCAGTGTGACTTTGTTACTATAAACGGCTTTTTTCACCTCACGCGTTGTCATTTGTCATTTTTGTTTTAACGTCCTTCCTATTAAACAGCCACGATGCAGATGAACTATTTTCACTGCCCAGTCAACACGCACATTTAGTTTATAATATTTGACTTAAGATTTATCTAGGTTTAATTTATCTCTGCAGACAGATGGATACAAAGCGAGCGAGAGGCCAACAGGAGACAACGAGGGAGTCAGCTAGCTGTCTCTGCAGTATACTGGTCTGGGCTTTTCCCTCATGCTTCAAAGGCCATGGACCAGTGCCAGTCTGCTCTAACAACAACCAGATGGACGGCCACGTTACTGCTACCAAGGTGGCCTGCTGCCTTCAGACTAATAATACTGTCCTCTCCTCCTCCTCCTCCTCCTGCTCTCACTTGTCTTTCTCTTTATTTATTTTTATCCCGAAACATTGTTTCTTCTCAGCGCTAATGACACATTTCTCTCTGGTTGCATTCGTCTGCTTCGCTGGTGTTAGCAGTGGCAGATCTCAGTCTTCTTCCTCCCTTACATCCCTCTCTCTTCCTCTGATGTGCAGTGATCTGCAGACTCGGCTCCTCAGTGGGTCAACTGCTCATTAGCTGAACCAGCCATTGCCCCAGGGGACACCCCTCTGTTTGTGTGCGTGTGTGTGAACACGAGTGGGTGTGTGTGTGTGCCTCCCCTGAGATGAGGGGATCAGCTTATCATGTTTCATTGTGTCTGCCTGACTCCGCTCTCATTATAGCACCCAGTCAGGGGTCCCCTTGACGCACACACGCACACTTTTGTACACTGACACACACACACACCCTCTCCAGCTGTAGTATTGAGCGGTGTGCACAGGCAGAGCTTGTAACAAACAAAAAGATACACAACACACTAATGTCACACTGCTCTGGGCTCACTTCTGAAGCTTTGCTATCGAGCTCAGCTAGTAATGAGTGTCTCGCACACAGACACACACACGCACACAGATACACCCTACTTACTGTCAAAGCTCCTGTGGAGACCATTGAAGACAGCCTGCAGCGACCTGCCGGCCTCTCTGATCAGTCCCTCTGTTTCTTTGGTGCTCAAACCGGCCAGGTCCTCCTCCATTGCGCTGGTACAGCAAGTCGGGCCCTGAGGACACATCCTCAGATGTTCACCTGAAGCAGTGAGAGGGACACTAATTAATTCATTGGTCTTAACTGAATTTACATTATCTAATAAATGAACTTGTCAGCTTTTGAACATGTCCATTTTCCACCATACTGAACAACCATGAACACCGGGCTTAAAGAAGTGTGAGGTGCAGACAGGAGCTGTAACCGATTCTATTATCACTCATCGGGATGGCAACAGCAGTCGGTTCACCACTTTATCTTAGACTGAAATATGTCAGCTACTGCTGGACAGATTGAGGGGCTCCTGAATTTTCATCTAGCGCCATCTTAGGTTAACATTAGAGTGCACTTTGAGTCTACTGTTGTAATATCTCTAAATCTAGAGCTACAACGAGGACAAAATTGTATTAAATCTAAATTAATGCGCGCAAAATTATTCACGCTCCAATCAGATGGAGCTTTGCTTTGTAATTGGCAGGTATTTCCACGTCTACCTGCTAACCTACTCAGAAAGATTAAAACATTAATACCTGCCAAACATCAAGATGTTACAATGACAATGAGGCTAATCTCTACGTAGTGGTGTGGCGATAAGATGCACAATGAGACAACAGAAATGTCTCATCTCATCTCAGACATCTTAAAGTATTACAAACATCTTTTGTTTCTGTTTATTCGACACATGCCAACCCCTCCAGTTTCACATGGTTACCAGGATTTGGCATGTATGCAGATGCTGTTGGACCACTTTAGTTACTGCTGCAGTAGTATTTGAAAACTTTGAAATGAACTTGAATCTGCTGTGTGTTCCTTGTGTGTAGTGCTCTGCTAATATTTGGCTACTTAATTACAACTTGGCTGCAGGACACTCTCTTTCTATGTTTTTGCCAGAGTAAAGAATTTGGGTGCTTCTCATAAAATATTTATGACACTGCTGGAACCCTTTTATGCATTCAGACAAGATGAGCACTATTTACAGTGTATACAGTATAGCTGATTCATATATAGCACCAACAATGCCTTTTTTTGCCCTGCTTTCCCCTTGGACCGTATATTTATGCGTCTGCACTTTTTCAGGAAGTGTGTAAACTTGATTTAAAGTCTATACTAGTTCTGTAAAAGTCCCTCATTGGAGCCTATATTGCATTTAGCATTCCTCAACATATTCATTTTCTTTAGAGTCCATATTATTTCTGTTAGCAAACAATAACAGAATTATTTAACAGAAACAAAAATTACCAGGGTCGATATTATCAGCCCTCTGACAAATGGACCTTTTTATATTTAGCCATAGCAGAAACCACTGCCGGGCAATGGATATAGTTATATTTAAGGATAAAGCTATCACAACAATTCCAAGTTGTAAAAACTGGAGTGAGAAGTATCATCAAGACATTTAGAGAGACACACAACACAGAACAAGCCTGACAGAGGACGGAAGCAAAAGAGTTCAAAGACTCTGTAAAGGAAACTAGTGAGAGACGTGTTTAAAGACCCCAGAACAACTGCAAAGACACGAGTGAATGACTTAACCAAGATGGGAATTGTAGTCGCGAAGAAGAGAAACTCTACTGCCACAAAAGTGGCACGTTCAAGCCAGGCTGAAGTCTGCTAAAGACAACCTGGAAAGATTATCCATACTGGAAGTGCATCCTTTGGCAAAAACTGGGCCCGGGTCATCGCTTTGTCTACCCCCTGAAGACCAAAGTGAACCCTGATTGATTGGGATGCACCGGCCATGACTTGAATTCCACTGAAAATCTGTGGGCCAAGGTACATGGCACAAACCATCAAATCTGGAGGAGCTCGGCAGATTCGCCAAAGAAGAACGGGCTTGGATTTCTCAGGAGATGTGTGTGAGACTTATTGAAAACTACAACCACCGACTGCAGGTTGTTATCCAGCTATGCTTTGACCCTGGTATTTTGTTTTTTTTCTGTGTGCAAAGTCAAAAAATATGAGCATCCAGAATAAAACTAGGATGTTTGGAAAAAGCTGTGTTAAAAATTCCTTGCTCTGTTTGGAAACTTTTGGGAAATATTTTTAAAAAGATTGACATTTTCATTCCTTTTAAAGCTAATAATTCGGTCCATGTCTGTATATATTATTCATGTATTACTGCAGTCTTTTTTTTTCAGCTTACACATCACGCGGTTCACCAGTGCAACACGAACTCTGAAACAAAAGCTGCAAGTCTGGAGACTACTCATAACCTCTAGCTAGTAACTAAATCCTGATCATGACATTCAAACATCACAGAAATGCAGAATCAAAATGTGAAAATGTTTCACCTTCAGCATTTTATTATTTTTGTCTCTGGTTTCATGGGGGTTCCCAGAAAGTGAAAAAATTGAATATTCTTTTACCCACATACACAAATAAACATTCACAAAGTCTCAAAAGGAGTCTGCAGCATGGACTGGTTGCCTTCAGGACTTGTGTGTGTGTGTGTGTGTGTGTGTGTGTGTGTGTGTGTGTGTGTGGCTACGTCTGGAAGGGTTAAGGGTGAGTAAGTACCCCAAGGCTATGTGCATCACTGCTCTCTGCCTTTTTAACAGTTTCGGGAATCGGGTGTATGGGTGTGCAGAATTTTTGGTGTGTGTGCGTGTGTGTGTGTGTGTGTATGTGTGTGTGTGTGTGTGGGGGGGGGGGGGGGGGGGGCAGAATTTGTCCACTGCAGTAAGTGGAGCAGAAGAGGAGATGCCTTCATCATCACTGCTCCATGAATCTTTCATTGGTGCTGGCTGGTTTGTGTGTGTGTGTGTGTGTGTGTGTGTGTGTGTGTGTGTTAACCGATAACTGAGAGCGAGATAAATGGTGGCATCTGGATTGCAGGAAATAGGACTTTTGTATCACCTTGCTTCTTTTCTCACATCCTGCTTTTGATATTTTGCATGATTTTTGTTTTACTGCCTTGCACAGAGAGTCACGGCGTTAAACCCGTCACACGCCCATCAACTCTGCCACTGAGATATTCTCTTTCATTCGGTAGTCTTTAGTGTCAAGTGTAGGTCACTCAGTCTGAGATGAGATGCTTCACTCATCTGAGCTTTTAAAAAATCTACCAGTCACACCTGCTTCTTCACTGAGCGGCGAGCCTCATCATTAACTCACGTTGGAGGAAGCTCTTAAAAAAAACACTAATCACATCCTCACACTTAAGCTGTGAATTTTCACGACGCCCACAGTCCTTTCAATCTGATTTCCGGCGATAATCACTGAATCCTCATCTTTGTGCGCCGTAATTACAGCCTCACTGCCAGTTATTCCAAACATTCAATCACATATTTAATCAAATATACACTTTGATATTATACAATCAGTTTGGCCAATTTTCCACACAGCTCTGCAGATTTTTCTCTGATTGGGCAGGTAGAAACCGTTTATGGGTGCTACTTTTTGGAGCATTTGCTGGCACAAATAAATCCTTTACTAAATAACATATTCCATTTTAACAGCATTTTAACTGTTTTGGCTAAAAAAAAACAATAAACCAAATGCTATTTTATCAACTGGAGGTTTTGAATTCAGTATGAAAATCTTAAGTGTGCGATCGAAAATTTATTAAAAATTCTTTTGTAAAAAACATTCTTTCAGTCAGTGCTTACATTTTTGGATTTGCACAAACATTTGGGCAAAGTAATGAAGTAGAAGACCAGAGGCGCTTTTTTCTTCTTGCACTTGTTTTCAGCCACAGAGTAGATTTTGGAGATCATTTCCCATTCCCATAAATTTTTCATTCTCACTACTGGACAGAAAAAGCACAAACTTGGGTTATTTATTTATGACACAATTTATGGTTTAGTATTTGGTGTCAATCCAACCTGAAACTTAAGGTAAAAATAAGACAGAGAAAGTCGTCATATGGGCTCTAAAACCTACACCCTGATGCCATCTTCGAGTACGCGTGCACAACAGCTAATGTTAGCATTTCGCTGTCGGTTTGCTTACCGACCGTAAAGACACAGGTGCGTTTTTTTTTTTTTTTACTACAAACACATACGCTCTACTGCATTCCTGGGTTTCTGGGTAATGGAAGCAACCGGGATCCTGCTATAAAAACTTAATTTATTTGGACAGACAGAAGTGAGCGCAGCGGTTACACACTAACACGTGTACAAAAAGCAAGCTTGCAAACACGCTCGCCCACACATAAAAGTGCATTTAAAGGAGCCGAAAAAAAAGCAGAGGGTCCATCAAAGTGCAGGTTATCTGGGATTAAGCGGCTTGCTCCAGGGTTTCGTGATGGGAAATGGAGAGGCATTGGGCATTCATCTGCACACAGAGGCAGAGTGAGATTGTCAAAATGGCAGAAACTCCTTTTAAGCGAGACACAACTTTTAAGTGCCCCGGAGTAAAGTGGAGCAGGGGAGAGGAGAGGAGAAATCTGGTCGCTCACACTGTTTTTTGCCCTCGAGCTACAGCATATATTTAGTTAAGTTAGCTTCCTTAGGGGTAAACACACATTTTGCACTAGACTTACAGGAACCTTCACTGACATAATTCATCCCCTAGTGCCCAAGGCCTCTTTCAGATAAGAAAAGCATATATAACACATATATATGTGTATATATATGTATTGCCTTTCCATGACTCTTTGCCCCCGTTCATGAAGACACCTGGTGTTAACAAGAGTCATGTGACTCGGTTACAGGAGGAGAGCTCTAAGTGTTAGCGTAAATACACAGACAATGTGGTGACAATGAAGTGACGTTCCTTTGCTTCTGGAACATTTGGAGACTGGCCTCGTTCTTTTAGGACTTTGTATGCCTATTGCATGTGTCCAGGGGTCTACTGCACACACTTATGTGTGCGCCATGAATGGAGGTGTACATACTTCTTCAACTCCAACACGAGATGAGTAGAAGCCTGTGGAAGGAAAGCATGAGATGGGAAGGGCCTGGGCTATATGGTCAGTGAAGATCCTCTGATAAATCACCTGTGGATAGTCATCTGAGACCGATTAATTATACTTAAAGGTCTGTTAATATACACGGATGCCCCAGCCAAGTAAAGTCTATGGGTGAGAAAATCCAGGAATTTCCCAGGGAAGAAATGGCTTTGCCAAACTGGTCCTGTGGTGGACATTTGCAAACAGAAACGACTAAACAACTTTGCGTCTGTGTGTGTGTGTGTGTATGTGTGTGTGTGTGTGGTGTGCATCCAATAACACATGGCCACACAATGAGAGGCCTTCTAATACCTGGTATGAAGGGTATGCACGTTAATACCAGCTATGTTCATAATTTCCCTGCTGTGGTTTTGTAAGGTGCTGCTATTTCTTAATGGTTTAAATGTGATCTGCCTTCTTTTTTTTTTAACTCCACACCCAACTGTTTAAAATGCTTCATGCCTCAAGGTTAACAGCTACCCAACCCTAGCTATAGAGGGTTTTGTTTGAATTGACCACATTTGTGGTATTCAACCAGGTATAAAGGCAAAAATGTCCTGAATTGCTAAAGTATGCAGCGAGATGTGTTGTATTGATGGCTTTAGAAGGTTATAAAACATGTGAGCCCTTCAATTATCATGTCAAATAGGTGTGTGGGGGGTGGGGGGTTGCAGACAGAGTTTGAGGAGTGAATCCTTTGTTCTGAGCTATGCCTTAAACTTCCTAACTTTTATCCCTAAAACCTGCAGCTTCAAATGAAGTTTGCTTCGGACTCAACCCATCTTTGCGGAGCATCTCTGGTCTCATCCGCTTGCATATCAACCACTGCATTTGCACACTAGGGTAGATGCCAGTATTCTCCTCTTTTTTTCACAGGGTTCTACTAAAATAGATTTCCAGGAACCTCTCTATACAAACAAATACTTTGCCTGATCTCTCCTTCTGGCTTATCTTTTCCCCTGGTCGTCTATATGAGCACACTTATAATGGGATTCATCAAAGAGACTTTCTTATGTCTAGTGTAGGGTTTCAGCAGCAATAAGCAGCTGTGACTGAGCAGTTTCCAGCAGTTTTCAACAGTTCCAAGCCCAACGGTGCCAGGTAAGGAGCATAAACAGGACAACACTTGTTATTTTTGGGTTTCACACCAAGAACTCATCCCGGGCGTGAAACCCGCCTTCATAGAATTCTACTAAAAAGTCAAGGACAACAACCAGAACAGTGCTTGGTGCCACTAAGTGCACTGAACTGGTCAGATATGTACAATATATACAAAAGGTATCCTCAAAATGAAGATCAAGTTAAAGGAGCACATTAGAGGAGCTCAAAAGTGCACAGGGGGAGAGAATAGGACTCGAAGGAGGCAAACTCAGTGAGGTTTTTGATTTTGTTGTATAATACACAAGTCCACCACTGCCCTTGGTTATGTATTCAAAACAGATGAGTCATCTAGGAAGCAGTGAGAAACTATTACTTAAGCTAAGTAAACCCAAGCTTTAACCTTCAAAGACGCCAAGGAAGGAAAAACAACAACAGCAGCAAAACCTGTTTTTACTCTTAACGTCTAAAATGGAAACTGGTCATCAAAAAAAAGCACAATAATCACTGTACAAGACCACAGAATCACACACACACGCACTAAGTAATACACGTGCAGAGCACTACCCGCTTGTTTGGTGTTTTTAATCTCATTTAAAGTTTTCAAAAGAGCAGCTGTGACGTAAAAGGCAGCTGAGCTGAACGCAACCCTGTGAAAACATGCCGCCACAGTCTTTACCATGGCGCTATCCCTGTTAATATTTATCAGCTGCTCGTGGCGATGAACACTCCAGATGGGTGGTCTCTCAGGTGCATGCATGATCCAAAGCCATTGCCAAAAATAACCAGTCCCCCTGAAAATTACTACATAAGTGTTGGCTAAACACATGCGACACTGCAGGAGATCTGATCAGCAGTGAATGAGTTCCTGCAGCAACTTGACGTTGTGCACAAACCAAACATCTTTCTGTAGTTTGCCTTTTGGATGTGGGCACTGGTATTTGTGATCAACATGGATTATTTTTTAGACTTTTGTGCAAACTGGAGCCTGGCCAGTTTACTGGCTGGCTGCTCACAGATATACTACATATTTTCTGATACGCATCAATATAAAAGTTTGTTGAAAAATCAAGTTGTTTTCAATAATCTCCACATGAAGTAGAGCATGGTTTGGGTAAAGTCGGCGATCAAGGATCAAAGAATGCAATGAAAGCAAAATCCATTTAAATACAGATTATCCTGTTTATTATTGCAGGAACACGTTTTTCACCTCATGAGGTTGGCATGAATCCCGAGGAGTAAATTCTTTGGTATTGATTATGTGGAAATGTATGATGTGATATTTATGAGGAAAAATTCCTTTAATGCCAAGTAGAGATCACAGACTCCCGCAGCCCTCCTGGAGCTAAGTGCTGCATTATAGAACCTGGTTGTGCTGCAGGGTATTTTGCACTTCATCATTAGCGAATCCATTTAATTCAAACCTTCTTTTTAGTTTTGCCTTCAGACAGCTTACACTGGTCGCCAAAGAGACCGCATTCATTTCCTTTTCCCATCAAAAGCATACGCCGGTGACTTTCTTCTCTGCATCACACCCTCGCTGTTTTATCTCCCCACCCCCTGAATTCCTTGGGATAGCCCCAACATACCTGAGCTCGTCTCGACAAGCGAGCAAACCTCAGCACAGATTACCTGCATCGCTCTGCGGGCAAACAGAAAGTCATCCAGGCAGGGCTAAAAGGCCCAAATCAAGCCCAGTCTGCAACAGGAAGGGTGTTATGATTATGGGGGTGACACGGTGCAGAGGACTGGCTGTAAAATGAGACTATGCTCAGTCCTCTTTAGAGTAAAACTCAAATTAAACTTCAATACAAGCAAACTTTGAATAAGACAAGCCACCATTCCTACTTTGGCAGCACTCACATTTAATCAAAGACAAATTGTTGAAGCAGCAGTTTATTTAAATACTTGACAGCAGCTGTCTGTTTATCTCAGTTTGACACTTAAGTACACATTAATTAATCTCCCTCGAATGCTGCGCTGTCAGTGTTCTGGTGGCATGCTGCTGGTTTGTATCAGACACAGCAAAACATATCGGTTCAGCCTCTGGGTATAGTAACGTAATTGGTATTTGCCCTGTGGTAAAATACATTTTTATGTTCATGGGAACATTTTTATTTATTTATGTATTTTGCTCCATAAGGTGTTTATCATCTGCTACATGGTGCACAAACCACTCTTTTACTGATTTTAAATCAATTTGTATTGGGGAATGTACGTGGTTTGAAAAAGTCGTTATACAGAATATTTGATGAGCTCTCAGCTGAAGTAGCTAATTAGAGCTGGGGCGATTGCTGAGCTCAAGTGGACTGCTTTAAATTGACCGGATCACCACTTATCTTAGATCTACTGTGATAAATTGCCTCTATTCAAAGTAAAGTCCCAATCAGACTTGATTCTCTACTAAGATTCTGTGACTACAATCATCATCAGAAACAACTGTATTTTTAATCAAAGTCTATTAATGTTTGACATTTCATCAAACATACTTGTTAGCGACCTTTGTGGGAAAGAGTTCAAAAGCGGAAACTGAAAAGTACCAAAACCAGCAGTTGTTTGAGAAGCCACTCGAGGCTGGCTCCCCTACCAAAAGTGGCAAAGCCAAGAAGGAAGTGCAGTAAATCTAATGAGGTTCTTCAGAAATCTGACGTTAGCTTGTCTGCCATTTTTATGTGTGACAACCACGGTGGAAATGCAGGGTCAAGTGAATAAAGCCTCTGGCACTCAGGAGACCTGTCTGCAACCATTTGGCAACCACTGGTCTCAACGAAACAGCGGCTGCTGGGAGTCAAAAGGAAAAAGAACTGCTAGGATAGAATATTGCCACAGTTTAAATGGCGTGTGGTGAAACTGTGACAAACCACTGGAAAAGAAGATTGTTAGCCTTCAAAGTAAAAGTTGTGCCTCAGTGCTGCAGCCAACAGCATGTGTTTTCACAAACAAATACCTGATTTCCACTCTCCTCCCGAGGCTTCAAAATGGTAAAAGTACACTTCAGAAATTGACCTGTGACGTCACGGTAGCTGCATCCATCGGCTAATTCAAACTATGCTAACCAAGCTTTATATAACCCTACTTGCATCACTGAATGTTTTTTTTCTATCTGTAATCTTCGTGTTAATAGGTTAAAATTGTGACCTAATAACTTGAAATTTCAAGTTATGTTACGCAAAGTACACCAAAGTACAACACCAGGTAGTAATTGACACTGGAGTGTTTAATACACGGGAATATTACATAGATTCACCCTAGAAGAAACTTTGTTTTAAACTTCATATAATACCACATATATTCTTGGAGTACAAACATACAGTATCGTTATTTGAGCACGAGCGAACAATATAATAAGGTTTGAGTATCCACCTAAGCTCAATATATGTATATGCTGTGTGCTGTGTTCATCACAGGTCTCTTCCATGTCCAAAAATTTTTTCTTTGTGCATAGTGGGAGGCCGACGGCACCTGGGCCTGATGCATGAGGGATCTGGGCTGATGCAGGCTGATAGATGGCACTCAGGCCGGCTGTAAAGCTGATGCATGAATCTGCAGGTCAGAGTGACCTGCTGAGGGGAAAACTCGAAAATACCGGATTTTCAGAACACATGACAAGGCAGACTACAGAGTGGAAATCTACAGAATGGATGACCTTGCTCGGCATCCCTCAATAAATAAAAGAGTCACCAAGAGCTGGTGTGGGTGTCTGTCTGTGACTATGTTCTTGTGGGGTTTTTTATTGCTTTACCCCCTGGAGGATGCTTTTTGTCTATTTTTGTCCTTTTGTGTATCTATCACCATTGGTCGGAGTTTCTAGTTACTAAGTAATAACCTGAAATTTTGAGAGACTAATTAAAAGTTTTGACTTAGGTTTGTCTGGCATTCTTTAAATAAGCTTCCATAAACAATGTTCACTTAGACTCAATAAGATCAACATGGGCTTCAACACGGAAATCAATGTGGTGACATGAATGTTACTACAGATATGTGTTTAGAAAAAAAACCAAACACAGCCACGGTCAAAAGAGAAAAAATAAAACAGATGGGCTCTTTCTGAAAGCATAGCTTGACACCATTCTTTATACTGAATACATGAGATGTGTGCTTAAAGTGGCTGGAAGGCTGTTTTCCCTCCCTTCAGACTTTACGCTTGGCTAAGCTCATCCCAGATAGATTTTTTAACTCATTCCAGCCTAATCATTGTTCTCCATTATGTGCACTGTGTTCTCCATTATGAGCTTCATAAAATAATAGCTGCAAAAATAAATAAATACGTTTTTGGACCGTGCTGCAATGAAAACCACAATTACATAAATACAGGAAAAAAGGAAGTTATAGGATCTTTATTCACCTTTACAAAAAGCTTGTCTAAGTGAAATTTTAATTTGTGACTAAACCAGAATCAAACCAATGTAAGTCTCTTTGTATTAAACAACACTGGCCTGGCCAAAATAAGGAACCAATCTGACCCATTCATACCCACAAATACACTTGCTTAGCACAATGCTAACAATAAGAACAGAGATATTAAGCTTAAGATGAACATCAAGAAAACTTCATCAGAACAAGTAATAATCACACGGACCACAAAAAGGCAGCAATGTCCAGGAAAACCTTTCTAAACATACCGTGCACACACACACAGACACCCGCACGTGGATCAAGGTCACCAGACACACGATTAAGAAGATCAGGTTAATGCATTTCATAAATACACACACCAGTTATTAAAATAAGATGTAGATTTATAATCTACATCTAATTTTAATCTAAATCATGCAAGCACATAGACACACACACACCCACAGATAAAGGTAGGAGACATTTGATGTTACTCACACAGACATAATACCCTGAGGTAGTAGGTTACTCTAAATGGAACATACATAGAGGATAATCTTGTGTCTTTCCAGTATACACACACACACACCACTGCTTACGAAGCTATTAAAGCATTTCTGTGAAAACATCACACTGCAAAAAACCTTTCCCAGGTGTTATGAACCAAGGAAAAAAACCCAAACAACCCTAAACCGACTCTGTAATTGTATCTTTAATCATAATTAAGCACCTAAATGAACTTTGCGGAGCTGGTTAAAAGTTGTTTAGTGTGCACTTTCTTTAATTTTACCTAATTAAAAGACCATTTTTTTGCACCGTGACAATTACAATATCCGTTTTGCTTTACTTGAAAAACTCATGAGATGCTTCCAATATCCGAGACCGTGGAGGCATCTAGCAGGTTAAATGAGACGTGTAAATCTAATTACGCCCTCGGCCACAGCAAACGTACTCCATCACATAACCTGCACCAACACTGCACAATAATATTTCTCCGAGGTCGGGCAGAATGCGCTCGAGCTGAATCAGCACACTATAAACCATAACTAAAGTATCTTAGATGACTAGTTTCCAGATGTGAGGCTATACGTCAGACTGTTTCAGCTGCTGAAGGAGTAAAATACGACATCACAGCTGGCTGTTCAAAACAAAAACAAAACAATAAGTCTGAAAGTAGCCGTTCTTGATAAATCAGTTTGCAATCTCTTTTGTAAAATGTGTCTAAAAAGAAGAAGTTTGATGATCAGACAAAGTACAAACAGCTCTGCACACATGTTTGGCTCAGGAGCCCCACCAGTCTGCTCAGTGTTTGTTTTCTTGTTTCTCAATGCTCACACTTCATATCTCTGCTCTCCTCTCACCTCAACCAGTCTAGGCAGCTGTGGCCCATGCTGAGTCTGGTTCTGTCTGGGATTTCCTTCTAATAAAAAGCAAGCTTTTCCTCCCACCTGTAGCCAAGTAATTGCTCAACAGGGAGGATTGTCGGATGTCTATAAGAGGCAGGTTTTGTTATGATTGCTTCTATCCTTAAAAAGACATGAAATGAACTTAAACTTGTAAACAGGCATAAATTTCTTGGCTCAACTTTAAACTATCTGCAGTTTTGATGCTCTCATTTTCAGTTTGGACTGGCCTCCTCTAGAGGCCTCCTCCAACATCCAAAGAAAAGCTTTAAATGTCGTGCAAGAAGCCTGGAGAACTGCTCCTGAAGATTGGCAGAAGTCAGGTGATCTTTCCAAATAACGACTTTCCAGCATGTTAGAATTATACAATGCATTTGCCTTATAACCTGCATTTCTATCTATGTTTGCACGTTTCAGTAAATCGCTGCAGCTATTTTCCAGTTTCCTAGCCAAACATAAAGAAATAAAGGATATCTCAAGACCTTTGTGCAGTGTACGTATGGTTGCACAACACTTAATGAGCTGCAACCCATTAAACTATCTATATTCCAAAGTAGTAATAACAACATTTGACAACCCTTACGAGTTAATGAGGATAGTAATCATACAAATATTTCAACAGGTTCAGATAAGTCCAAGAACAACAAAAATAAACTCATCCAATCAGTGAGTCATCTTCTCATGCAGTGTGTGTTCTCAGGAACGAATGAATGCTGGCAGAGACTCCCATTATTTCTATCATAACAAGACAGCAACAAGCAGACTGACAACTTTTCCACCTCCCTGTTGCAGCAACTGTGCAAACCATGAAAAGCCACACTAGCTGAAACAATCCCGCTCCATATACAGCTTCTCTTCATTTATCTGCCAGCAGCTGGCTTTAAAGTTGTACCTCTGTATGTCAGTGCATATTAACTTGCTAAAATAACTGTCTCACATTAGGACCTGCTTCATCTTGTTTCAGTGTTACAGTATTTGTCTACACAGTAATGAGACTAGAGGCAGCATCACCCTGCATGCAGATGCTTAGCTGAATCTATCTAGCAACCCAGTCAGGTGACATGACATAAACATGGGGCAATATTGATGAGAAATTATTTATAGCAATGTCATTTTTCATAATGATAAATATCAGCTTCAGTTTAATCCTAAGCAAAATTCTCCCTGTCTGACACAGCTTTGGAAACTCAAACCACCTCCAAATCGCAACTTTTTGTCACCTCGTTTAGCAACAATTTCCTGATCTTGTGCCGGCATCTGACTCTCCTCACTCCTTCTAACTTTCCTAACAGTCTTTTGCTTCATCCTTCCTCTTTTTCAACTCTTCTCCTTAAATCTGTTTCTCCATCCCTGCTTCCTCCATCCCTCAATTTCACTCTGTCACTGCCTCCTTCCTTTCATTCTTGCATCGCTCCTTCCCTCCTTTCTTCCGTGTCTCCTGCTGAGATGAAAGTTAGTTATGGGAAATGACCTCGCGCTGTGTTAGTGCAGTAACAGCCTATCACGTTGTAACTAATCTGACCTCTGACCTCTGGATGCTTAACAACAGACACGTGTGCATGGTACAGTGCTCACAAATAAGCAGGGCAAAAAATAAATAAATAAGTATGCATTTTCTTTAGATCACATTACAAATAAAATGTAAAATCAGCTGTAAGAAGCAGCATTTTTAACATACACACACTCTCACATGCCCCGAGTCTGCCCCAGCCCTGACATCACACACCACATCAAAGCAGCTTATTGCTGAGCAGTAAAAGTGGCACAGTGGTTTGAATTTATTCCCTTGAGTCAGACGTTTACTCGCTGCTTCCTTTTCTTAATGAGCCTCTTACAATAACCCTGTCACTTACTGAGCCAAATTACTGCTACCTAAATGAGGGGCTGATGGTACATCTGTGTGCATGTGTGTGTTTCCGTCACAGTCCCTTCACCATTTAAGGGCACCTGTATGTGATTTAATGTCCCACATGGCCTTCCTCCCAAAGTACACTTTTACCTTTTTACTATCCAGGGAAAAGCCAAAGGAGGGCAGAGCAGGAGAGAACCACGAGCTGTAATGATGGAAGAGGAGAGAGACGTGGAGGAGTGGTGAGGCAATAAAATGGAAATGAAAGGAGGAATGGGAGGACTGAGAGACCATCGACGGAGACAGAAGCAGACACCGAGAGAGAGGAGGAAAAGAGTAAATTATGTGGCTGTGATCTCATTTTAAGAGTCTGATAAAGCTTCTCTCTGTGATTTTGTGATTTAAAGTCATAACTGATAGACACTTAGTTAAAAAAGTACCAATTACCAGTTCAAAGTGAAAGAGAGGTGGATGTTGTTTTTCCTGATGCGTGTGGACGCCTAACATAGTATGGCATTTACCATTGATTAGAGTGGGACTGGCTAAGAACCAGTTGGAAGATCTGCTCCAAATAGCAACTGGAGCCACTATTTTTACTGCAAAAGACTTGAAGTGATGTATAATACAAGTTCTGTTGTACACTGTGCTGTTCAGTTTCTCATTAGCATTCTATTCAGTAGTGCAGTGATGCTAACCAACGCAGCTAACGGACACAGGCTTAACAACCACAAAACTAATGGCTAGCTTTACAGTGGTGCGGCAGGGCGTGGTTCATGGTGTGGCTGCAGGGGAGGCTGACACACCGGAGCTCCATTGGCTCATCATGCCTCCCCTGTATTAAACGTGCCGGGACCTGAGGTGGTTGTTGTTGTGTGTGTGGCTGTCAGCTGAAAAGCTGCAGCCGAGTGTGTTGGAGTATACAGCAACCGAATAAAGCGCTGGAAATTGCGAGTATGTGTCGGGTCCGTCATTCGTGCCACAAGTGGCTACTGTAGAGGTATAACGCGTGACATCATGTGCACGTTGCTTGAGAGTTGTGATGCAATCACCATTTACACTATTCGCCAACCAGTCGGGGAATACACATTTTCCAATGGTTCTAGATGTCACAGAACAGTCTGATAGGAGACTGTGAATAAGATTAAAAAAACCAACACAGAACAAAGTGATAGGTCACTATTTTCAAAATGTTACAGAGAAAACAGAAACTTGAAAGAAAAATGTAAGATTAGTTTCAATACATTTTTAAGAACTCATCCAATTCCGGGTCACGAGGAGCTACAGTCTATCTAAGCTGTCATAGGGCAAAAGGTGGGGAACACCCTGAACAGGTCACCAGTCTATTCCAAGGAGAGAGACGCAAAACCACTCATGTCCATTGTCACAGCTACAGTTAATATCACTGATTAACCTAACAAGCATGCCTTTGGACTTTTGAACCCATGCAGGCGCAGGGAGAACATGCAAACTCCACACAGATGCTCTTGCTGTGAGGAGACAATGCTAACACTGTACTGCCTTGGGGTCTTGGTGTACAGCTGGTTTACTTTCAGCAGCTGAACAAGGATTAGAAGTGCTTCAACACACTTTAATGGTTTACTGGAAATGCTGGAATTTGGCTACTCAATCAACCACAATTCCATCTGCAACCTCTTGAGTCAAAGGAGACAAGTCCCCATGAAAAAGGCTGTGCAAAAACTCACTGCAGCACCAGAACAAGAACCATGTTCTGACCCACGTTCAGGGTCTCTGTCCTCAGAGATGGACAGGAAGATCTTGGCAGATCAGATCCCGGAGAGTAATGTAATGCTTAGTAATATTGATTACCTTAGTTTTTCATGTAACATAGTCCTAATTAGCAGTAAATACACCGTCCTGCTGAAGCTGATGGATTTTAATTAATATTAAAATCCAAGCCAAACCAAAATCTAAAATCTGACTTGATGGAAACTTGATGCAGACATGGTTGAGGAGATATTATTAGTATTCAAGCTTGGGGAGGCATAAATGTCTGTATCAATTTTCATGACAACCCTCTGATCGCTATGGAGATATTACTTGAATCTGAATCAAAGTGGTGGACGGACAGTTTCATCCGGTGTCTAAAAAATGAAATAATGTCAGATCTGCAGACAGGTTACATTAGCATAAAGTGTCACCACTTACAGTCACTGTTCGTCTTTTCTGCCTATTAATTTCACGGCACTACGCTATAAGCAGTCAAAAGAAGAAGAGAACAAGAAAAAAAGAAGGGAAGGAAAGGAAGAAGAAAAAGACACAATAAGTAGTTTTATTTGCCATGGGTAAATAAACTCCATATTTATTATCTTCAATAGATAGACATATTAGGGAAAGATGAATTCTAATATGCTCTGACAGTGTGCTTTAATTTAAATGAAAATGAAAAGGAGGGTTTTAAAAAAGAGAAAAGGAAAAACAAACAGAGTCAGAAAAAAGAGAAAGGAAGCTGCAGGCCAACTCTAGTTTGGGAAAACCTTTTCTTATTTTGTACAACTAGTGAACTTAAAATATCCCACCACCCATAGTGCAGCTCAGTGTGCTGCTGCTCAGCATGTGTGTGTGTCAATGTGTGTGTTCACATGGCACCAGCACCGCTGCATAATGCCATAATTCTATGTCATTTCTTGGAGTAGTTAAAGGCTCTTAAGCTAACTACCACTTTTCTCCCCTTCACCCAGTCTGTAGAAAAATCCCAGCACGTGCCAAATGGTGTGTGCCATGATGCACAGAGTCAGCATCTTTCCATGTGAGTGTGCACATTTGTGCAAGTATGTGGACAATTCTGGGGAAGGCAAAGATCACTTCACCTACTGCAGCAACTCGAGGGGGGGGGTATTAACAACTGACTGTAAACAGGAGCTCTGTTTCACTGAGACAAACCAAAAGGACACTTAGGTATCCTGAGCTGTAATGAGAGTTTCTCAGAGTGTAAAGATGTCGAGAAGGGCAAGATTCAGAAAAATCCAGAAACAAATATGCAATGACTCAGTAAGTACGTGTGTGTTATTCCCTCAGTGGTTAGGTCAGTGCTTCAGAAATCATGCTGTGAGCTAAGAACTGCTAACACACAGATTAACAGGCCAGGATTAGCAGGAGATTAGGCATCAGCCCCTAATCCAACAGCACGGCGTTGGCGGTGGCGGCGGTGGTGATGATGGGAAGGTAGTGAAAGAGGTGGCAATATATTATTGTGCATGTTTGCGTGTGTGCAAGTGTGGAAGCTGGTTAATAAGGGCACAATAGAGGCTGATTCCAGCGTCACTGTCATTTCTCAGCAGGGGACATCAAATCTCTGTGGTTGGGCCAACATTAGGTCGGTCGTTTCCAGGTCATGCCTCGAAGTAAGGGAGAAGCGGAATGAATGTGACGACCCCCCGATCGGTTTTGCACTTTCACATCACAGGAGTCAGATGTTCAAATAAAGCAATAAACCCCATCTGCACTCAGTGTCGTCAACAAGCTCCTGTTAAAATATGCACCATTTCATTTTAACCTGTGATGCAGGCCTAATGCTGCTGTTGAAGAAGGATGTGAGAAACTGCATCTTAATCACTACACCGCAGAGGTGCTTGGTTGTCAGTGCAAGGTTGTCTTGGAATAGTTCATCCAGTGAGTGTGGGGTTGGGGGTTAGCGTGAGGGGTAGCACGTCAAACAAACTGTTCCCCCCAATATGGTCTCTGACTTATTAAGTGCTTCTTATCACACTGATGTTTGTTCAGTTTGTTTTCATTAGCTTCTTGCTATGAAAAGTCTGCCTGTCATCATGATTGATAGCTGCTCTGAATCACAGAGGCACCTGTTCAGGAGCATACAACTGCGATTGGACTGTTGTGTTCATTAACCGTGCAGGTTATAGTAGTCTGTTTCAACCTACAAAACTTATGACTCAGGATGTAGAGTGATTCGTCTGCTGATCAGAAGGTCGGTGGTTTGATCCCTGGCTCCTCCAACCTGCAATGTCCAAGTATCCCCTTGGGCAAGATACTGAACCCCGAGTCACCCCTCATGGAAGCTGAGTGTGTGAATATTATGTTAACAAAGTGCACTGAGTAGCAAAGCACTATGTAACAACCAGCCCATTTATCAAAATATCTTGTTCCTTTTCTTAAATAAGAGAACTTCTGAAAGAAAAATGTCTCCAACATGCTTTCTGCAGAGTCCAGAATAGGCGACGTCATGCAGTCTACATTTAAAAACCTCTTTGCACTTTCAGTCACTGATAGTGTTTAAGAGAAAAGTTAGAAAAATGCAAAGCATCTGTTTAAATTTCACTGGGAGCACATCTTCTTCTGCTCAGTAGTTTACTCACAGAAATTCATCATTATGTCTCCCACAGTGCCCATGGGCAAGGCTCTAAAGTGTTGCACCGGAGCTGCTACACAAAACGAGGTACATTTCAAGATGTTATACGGGCACCCCTGTGTATCGTCAGAATATATAACGCACAGAGTGTCTTCGAAATGTTATGAGCCGAGGAGCCGCTTTTATGCAGTCCGCCACCTCTATCAAATAAACGTCTCCGTCCCTCCCACCAGCAAGCATGTAATAAAACAGAAATGCCTTCAAATAACAATAAAAAATAACACAAAATAACCTCCGAGCTGACGCTCGGGAGGTTAAAATGATAAAAAAGTATGAGGATGTTCGGAGCGTGGCGAGGCTCAGAGAAGCAGGGAGACAGCAGGCGTGCACAGGGTTGGGATTTTCACAGCAACAAGTCTAATTATAGGCCTATGTTTATGCCTCATGTAGAAACACCAGGAAGAAACCCACTGATATACACAGCGATGGATATTTTAGATTTCACATTCTTTATTAACTAACCACACCATTTTATCTCTGGGGGCTGACAAGCTGTTTTCATTGTGTGAGTGTATGTGTGTGGTAACTTTCAACAAACCGCCAACTTGCTCTTTCCACAAACCGCTGGTTTCTGGCGTGAATGCCGTACCGTGACTCTCATTGATTTTGACCTTTGAAATGCACTCGTCGGACTTAAAATCAATCATTGTTTTTTACTCCAGTAACGTTATCAAAAAATGATCACGTCCTTAGTTGCTATTGGAAACGGGTACCAGTCTGTCCGTTTTGCCTTCTGGATCCGTGACGGATAAACCTCCCATGGATACCCTGTCGCACTCAGTCAGATCCGCCTCTGATAATACTCTGCACCGGTGATCCTATCAGCATGGCTGCTGTGCGTACGTGGCTGCGGCTGTGACCTCTCTGTTAGGACACTGTGTGGTCAACAAAGACATCCTCTATTCAAGCGACTAAACTGATAAAACCCCACAGGGAGTCGGAGGAAATACTAACGTAAGGTCTTCCCTGGTGATAGATTTGTCACTTCAATAACTGCATAGTCACCGGTTTAAAGAGACAAATGTGACAGTTAATTATTTTGAGTAGCATGTTATGTACCATGTGCCATTTTTAAGTATGATATAGCTGTTCTTTCTTGGCCTCTTTTCTTTGTTGTAGTTTTGTTAACTTTATTTTTTTGGACATGCTTTATCGAAGACACGGTAATCTGAGGTCACAGGTCTTGATCTTCATCAGGCTCAGGCTCAGACTCATGCACGCAGCCAACAGTGATGTCATTACTGCTGGCGAGCGGAGTAGGCGGTGTTGAAAGAGGAAGCTCACTGCAGAAAACCTGTGTTTGATTGACAGCTTCCTACAATCGCGTTTGTATTTTGTCAGCAGCAGCATCTATCACTTGGGAGAAGACTGCAGAGTGTCATGTGTGCCTCTAACGCACATATAAAAGGTTATGGTGATGTGTTAATGTCCCAGTGTGTACAATGATGAGCTATCATGGCTTCACACCTCATGCATACATTAACACATTTTACTGTGTTTAATACAGTAAATAAACTAGAATAAAATGACGAAGCTCATGACGAACTGAGCATTTCAGTCACTGCACTACCTCCTGTGCCCACAGTTAAATGCCTGACAAGAGCTGCTTTTGTGTCCTCATAGATTCTGTATTATTGCAACAAGAATCAAACAATAGATGCAATTTTAAGAATTGTTATCTAGGTAAGAGTATTTCTGGATGAAACATTTCAGGTAAATACTTTTGTTCAAAGGTTTGTTTGAGATTAATTTGACCATTTCTCTTTCCGCATTCACTAATGGCTCATTCACAGTTGTAGCAGTAGTTGGAGAAATATGGCAACCTGCTAGCAACAGTTGCCTAGTGATTGCCTGGCAAATGCTTGCAGTTGCACAAGTGGCCTGGTGGGAGGCAACCTGTCTCCAAACAGTGTCAGTCTGGTTTTGGAATGACTGCCGTGACTCTCAGCCAGATTGGAGAAGCTTCCCAAATAACTTCCAATTACTTTATAAATGCAGACAGATTACCAGATTACATTGCAATCTATCTGAGCCAGGCTGCACGGATGCAACACATCTCTTTGCAAACTCGCCTCTACTGGTTGTACTCTGATTACACTGCTATATAAAGTAAAGCTTGGTGACCAGAAATTTGCACTAATTATTTTACTATTTGTGGAGTAATATCTGAATTTCTCTTCTATGACGTTCTGGCTGGACTCTAAATGCTGTGTATTTAGACATTAACAGATGCAGCAGGGTTTTTTTTTATGATTTATCGCATTTAATCACCACATTATCGCCAACTTGACTCCAATCAATCGCAACATCACAGCATACTCACTACATTTTATACTGTCTCGGTGCACCAAACTCACTAACACAGTTCACGTCACACGGTTGCAATAATTTTGGTCGTGCAGCCGTCTCATTTATTGTTTTCACTAGTGTGACTTTAGCATGATTGAAACAGATTTTCCTCTGGCCAGAAATGGAATAATGTATTAGTCACATGGATTCAATACATAATTAAAAATAATCATCTTGTTACATAATGATAGCTTACAGTTCATAAAGAACAGGAATGGCCTTGCAAACATTCAAAGGACAACGTCTTTCCACAAACAAGTAACTCTGAGAGTCCTACATAAAACCCTTTTGGTTTCTTCTTTTATATTAATGAACGTTGTTGTGTTGTTCGTTTAGAGAAAATATTCCAACAGCTGCATGTCACAGCCTTAAATCTGACATAATCAGATTCTTAATACCAATCAGTGCTGTTACTGTAACTAATTAAATTTTGTCATCAAGATAACGCAGCACCTGCAATATGAGCACCAACATACACTGACAGGAAGTTCAACTCTCTAGTTGAAGCTCCGTTTGAAAACGAGGCAGTTTTTCTTCTTGCTCTGCAGGAAATACTCGACTTCCAACAATTAATCCTCGTAAAACCTAATTAATAAGATGTTCCCAGTGGCAGCAGCTCTGCACCGGTGAGCTGGACTTTCAGCGTTTAGTGGAACAGAAAGCAGAGTGCCGTAATGCCTCAGCATACACTCCCTGATGTGTCTGTCTAAACCTAACCTGCTGAGGGGACTGTACTCGCGTCCTTCCCTGAAATCACAAACCGCAGTGTGTGATGCTTAATATGCAGAAGTGCGTGCCGAAATGCCGAGTGAGCACGCCAAGTCGGCAGATTGCCTCCACTCCTGCCGTCTTTATTCGCTGTCATGAGAAGTTTAAAAAATGGTTTAATCGAGTGTACTGTGGAGGCCTGGGAATGCACTGAAGTTATTTTATTTGTCTGTGTTGTTTTTATATTCTTTCTTTTTTTTCTTTTTCTTTTTTTTTAGAAATAATCAGTTTCCTTCATTTAAATTCAGGCAGTGAACATAAACAACTAAAGTTGGCTTTAATGAAAAAGAATAACTGATAATAAAATTGTTTTCTGTGCTGAAGAAAAATTAATGAACTATAAATAATTAGTGTCTTAATCTTAAGTTTGTTTGGTTTGGGTGTTTTTTTCCTAAACAGTTGAATTATTTTTTCTTCTCAAATTGCTTGATTTGTCCGACTGACCTTTTTAATTTAGAAGCTGGAACCACTGAGACTACTCAGTTGCTCAACTAATAGATGATGTTTGACTAGTTATCCCTCTCAACAACAAGATGAATAAGCATCAGTATAACATCCCCCTATGTACAGAAGACGCCTGTTATCCACACGAGCCAACTGCCAGTAAATCACCATCCTGTCCACAGACATATATGTGTATATATGGAGCATATGTATAAACAGCCTTGACTCATAAAGCAGCTGAGCAGACACCACATCCGACAAACAAGTCATCGTTTCATTTCGAAAACAGATGGATGCTCAACTCCTCAAGTGGAGGAGGGGAACATGAGAGCAGGGCTGGGAGGAAGAGGAGAAAGTAAAAATAGCGTCTGATAAGGAGGGGAGAAGTAAATGTTCAAGGGAGGGGAGAGAGAAGAAGGAGGAGGAGGAGAAGAGGTGTAAAGTGGAGCGTGGGGGAGAGACAGCAGGCGGATGCAGAGGGAGAGAAAGACAGAGGTTACTGAGAAGCAATCCTGATTTGTACCACCATTGATTTTAGGTGTAGAGAACAGTTTATATTCTCACTGCTTCGCAGTTTTTTAAGAAAAATCCTTTTACACACCACTTCTATAATATGTGATGATTGTAGAAGTGGAATGCAGTGGATACTAGGGACAGGATGGATGCATGCAGATGATCCACTGTGGCGACCCCTAAAGGGAGCAGCCCAAGGAGGAAGAAGAGGGCTGAAATGAAGTGGAGCTTTATGACTGACTGCATTCAGCAGTTTACCAGAAAAATGTTATCTCCTTGAGTCTTTACACATTATATACACAGCACCAGGCAAACGTTTGGACACACTGCAATTTCACATCTTTTACAGAAAAGCTCGTAAAAATCTGTTTTATGTTACTGCATCAAGTCTGCGTCAGGTCTGGTTAACAAGTTTTGACTTAAGCTATTTCTACAAATCTAAAAATATCTGTGTTTCTGTGTTTATTACATCAGAAAGCAGAACAAGCCATCCATACGCTTCTCCACAGCAAGAGAGCAGTAAATAACATCGCAAACTTCACTTCTGAGAGTTGAGCTGTCACACAGAGTCATAGTTTATAAGCTACTGTTTAATAACTGTCTGAAAGTGTCATTAATAAAGTGTGTATGGATGCGGTGCCGTAGCTACAGAGAGGACAGGGACTATCTAGTTCTAAGGAAAAACAAACATAATAGAAGAACTGAATTAAGACAAACTGAAACTAATGGAATCACCTTGTGCATTTGAACCAGCCAAGAGACATAATGTCTCCAGTGTGACCTGGTTGTACACCAGTGCCTCCTCCCAGTCGGACATGCTCAAAGCACTTCACCAAGGAAATGTCCAGTAAGCAGTGTCATAAGCTCGCTGTACTCCCTCTAGAGTAGGAAGAGCTCAGATACTTTGATCTCACTCTTTTGGTCACCAGCCACAGCTTGTGGCCACAGATGAGGGTGAGGGCACAGACTGACTGGTAAATGGACAGCTTTGTTTTCAAGCTCAGCACACTCTCTTTACCACAACAGGCCATTACAGCATCTACTTTACTGCAGATGCCGCACCAATCAATCTGTCAAATTCTCACTCCCTCCTTCCCTCGCTTATGAAACAGTCCCAGAGGTACCTGAACTCTTTCACTTAAGGCAACAGCTCATCACCAACCCAGAGTGCGCCTTCCACCCATTTCAACTGAGAACCATGGCATCAGCCTTGGTGCTAATTCTCATTCCAGCTCCCTCACACTTGGATGCAAACAGCCCCAGCGTGACCTGAAGGTTGCTGATGGAACCAAAAAATTCCTGACGGCACCAAATCTGACACTCTTCTCCTCTTGGTTGAACTTAGAAAATCTTTCCATAAAATTATGAACACAATCAATGACAAAGGGCAGCCTGGAGTAGTCCAGCACCCACCTGAAACAAGCTCTCACCACAATGGTACAGGGGCTGAATACTTTCTAACAGTAAGTCCAGTACCCCACAATATCACACCGCTCCATAGACCTTGAGAAGGGCGAGCCCCAGAATGTCAAAAGGGTGAAACCGACCACACTGTTCCCGACCCATACAATGTTACCAGGACCAGCGCCTTAAGAAACCCAGGGTGCATCTCATCCACAGCACACTGGGTGCTTAACCCTAATAACATCCAAGCAAATATCAACACACAAGTGAACATGGCACTTGCTCATTTTTTCAGTGAGACTTTCTTCATACTTTTTAAATATAAAACCAACAAACTATAGTAACCTTTTAAGTAATGATGTGCTCGGAGGCACCGCTCAGTTGCTACAGTAGTAATCCAGTTAGCATCAAACTAATGATAGCAGCAATGTACGTCAGCTGATGAACACTTTAACTTTTGCTCCTGGCACTGCCTCCTTATATTGAGAATATTACTCTTACTAAGGGAAAATCTGGGAGAGGGAGGGAGACAGGGGGGGTTTAACAAGCTAACGCTTTTCCTGTAGAGGTGCTTACTCATCCACCAAACAGCGTAGGCCTATTTTAAAAGCATTAAATACCAGGGCACCACAGAAGGATCAAATATGGAGCACAGGAGACAGCATCTATATCAAACCAATTGTGACAACATTCATCTTTTGTGAAGGGAGGATAACAGGAAGGGCAACCAAGACCGAGCCTCCCTCCTTTGCTCATCATCCTCCTCGTCTGCTTTCACCCTCTTCTGTTGCTCCTCACCTCTCTCTCTCTCTCTCTCATGTCACTGCATCAGATATCATGAAAGATTCACAGCTCTGCTTTTAACAGCCAACCAAAGTCCTCTCTTTCCCTCACACACACACACACACACACACACACACACACATAAGTGCACAACCCCTGCACTCATACATCTAAGGCTGTCTACAAAAACAGGGCACCGGGAAAACGACAGACACCAGGAGAGAGGCTGAGGAGGGAGAGAGAAGTTAGAGAGGAGCACTCAGAGCTTTGGCGCAGGTTTGTGCGAGTGCATGTATGTGTGCGCTGCGTATTTGGTGTTCCACTTGGTGAAGTATGTTGTGAACGCCTGAGTGAGCATGTGATGTGTGACAGATGACAGACAGTATCAATTTCCTTCCTCAAGCACATTCGTAAACGCTCGTACACACAGCGGTTTCACAGATGCTGCGAGCGGAAAAACTACATAAGATTCACACCTGCTTACATTTCCAATGCAGTTTTCTCTAACTTTGTGGCGCCGCACTATTATCACAGTTAATTTAAACTATAAAACATATAGAAAAAGCACTTAAAGGCAGGAAGGATGGGAAAGCCATAATATATCGATATATTTAACCAGCCATAATGGTTAGAATGGGGCAGAGTACCAGTTTTGCATATTATAGTACTTTATGCAAAACTGACTAAACACCTTAAGCCAAATCCTTTGTAATACTGCAGTATTGTATACTTTGCATACTTTAATACTGCAGTGGCTGCATATGGTAGTAGTCTACACCTTTACCTAACAAGTGAAACATCCCTGATTTTATTTATTATGCTGTGATGCTGTACACGGTTTGTCTTTATGTATTGTTTATATGATGGCAGGGATACAACACCTGATCATTTTCCATCATCAACTAATCGATCAACGATGTTCTCTGTGAATAAATTAATCTGTAATCTAATCAAATGTGAGAGAAGATTAAAAACATAGATGTCATTTAGTACCTTGTGATTACACTTACTTTATATAAATGACCTTAGCAAATGATTAGCGGTGACTTGCTGCATCACTTACATAGAGATGTTGACAATCAGGCAAGAAAACAAAAGCAAAAACTAAACTAGAACTTGAAATCTAAAAATTAACGGCTGTAAAATTACTAGTATTGTACACACTGTAGGGTCGTCAGAAAAATCAATTCTCAGATAATAATCTATTTTTTTCTAAAAATAAAAAAAAATTACTGGGCAGTTATTATTTGCAACAATCACGTGTTCGCCTCCTCTCCTCACCAACAGCTGCACGCATGAACGGTGACGCTCAGTTATGTTAGCATGATGTTAGTAGCTACTGATGTTAAAACACTTTATGAGCACTACTGGAGGTCAATAAAGCTTTCTTTTCTATATACCCCCCAAGTATATACAGTTATCATGAATGTTAATCTGGCCTGTGTACACCTTAATACCCTTGAGCTATTAGCAATTACCCAATAGCCACATTAGCCATCTTTTAAGCCCTCACTGAGATTGCGGCTAGCAGCTCAGGCTATGTAGTAAAACAACAAGGTTAATGTTATGTTATTAGTCCTGCCTGTCTGTAACGTTAACAATGGTATCAAGTCACCAGAAACACGGACTACACCAGACAACCTAAAGATACTGTTTCCTTTTCTTTTTTTCCTTTTCTTAAAATATTTGTTACACCTTACACTTACGTTACTGTTGGCTACTTTTTTACATCAGACAACTTAAAAATACTGTTGTTATTTTTTTCTGTCGTTTTTTGTTTTTCTTTTGTTCTTTTTTTATCTCTTTTCGCACTGTAGTCTCGAAACTGAAATTGAACAACGACTATTTTCCTGGGAATTCCAGTATCGTGAGAACGCTGATGCACGCTGATATTTGTCCTAGTGTAAAGACCAGGCAGCTAAATAATACAGACAACCTTCAGTATGAGACTGCATAATTTCTCTAATTGGGTTCATGAATTAAGCTCATATTCTTTAGCGATAGTTTCACTGCAACCAGGCAGAGAATTAGTGCCACCAGCTCCGACGGAAAGGATGAGAAATAATTACATTTTAAATAAATAATGAATAACGAAAGCTGGATTTAAAATAAAGAAAGTAAAGCCTGGCACTGCGCTCATCTGACTTCTGAGGTGTCCAAAAAAAGTTGAGATGCTGTGTAAAATGTCCATTTTTACTTAAATAAAACAAATTAATTGAAAACATTTTGTTTTTATTTTCACACAACAAAAGTGTTTGAAATATGTTTGCTAGCTTCAGTGCTTGCACTACATTTTACTAACATTTTGCACAGTGCACCAACACATAACTTTTCGGCTCCTCCCGTATTGTCTTTCAAACATTCAAATAATGTAACAAATACTCAATATGTAGGCCACACAAACCCACGCACACCAACACACACGCATCAAAACTCAATACCTGTGAATTGCGCGGGTTATATACGCTGTATCTGTTTCTGTGTGTCACTCGATCACATGGGTGTGTGCTGCTCTGCGCAGACAAAGCATTTGTGAATGAAACTTGGTGTCTTCCTTGAAGAAGGTGTTGGCTTTCACTGACTTTTAAACACACACACATAGACAGACACATACACAGGCTATAGGATGAGTTGGCTTTTAACTATTGACCAGGTGAAGGATACAATGTAAAAAAAGAAGAGAAAAAAACGCTTGCAGGCAAAAATACAGACAGGCAGACATCAGGAAAGACGACTTCCATTCATATGGTGTAAAACCTAAAGGACAATGGATGTCAGCAGGGACTAAGAAGAGTTTTGGGTTGTCTTTTTTCAAATTCAGGGTAAAAATCTAAAGCATCTGTTCCTCATGTTACACAGATTTTACTGTGGAACTATGGTTTTTATCACATTTTCTCACAACATGTTCAATTGTGGAAAAAAACATGATTATTTTCTGAATGTTTTCTAGATTTTAAATACAAACGTAGAGATCTAGAAAAAGCTACAAGCTACTACAATTTTTCATTCATTTCACTCCTTGTTTTCACTTTGCATGGCTGCTCTTTGCCCGGGTCGGCCCTGTGAAAGAGACTGGATCTCAATGAGACTTCCTGCTTACATCAAAGTTAAATAAATAAATTACACAATTTAAATCCTTCCATTCAGGGCTGACATTTTGGCTTTTTTCTTTGCATTCACTGTGAAAACTACATATCTTGCCATTTACGTTTGTGCTGGTTTGGAAAAATGCATGAAGCAGCTAAATACACGTCATTCAATCACAGGTTGGTGTTACTCACCTGTGAAAAGCCATGTGAATGAGATTATGTGGAGAAAAAGCAAGCAAAACTTTCATCTACACATCGATCCAATCATCTGTCTATCTATTGTTGCGATTACCTTGCTTATAGCGAGCGTTTTATTGGGGTTTTCGCTCTAATATTAATAAAGTCTTTACCTTATACCTTGAGGTGACTGTTGTTGTACATTTTTAAACAACATATTTTCACAGGAAGAGACCTAACCTGAGGGACATTAGCCATCGACCACAACCAGCTGGGGGGGGAAGGGAAAGCGAAGAGGAAAAAAGGAGAGCATAGAGAGACAAGGATGAACTATGCTTATGAAGTGATACAAGGGGAGCAGAGAAGACATAGTCAGTAAATTATTCCAAGTCCCCCAGCAGTCTGAGCCTATAGCAGCATAATTAAGGGGTGTTTCAGGGTCACCTCATCGAGCCCTACTTACAAATTTGCCACTAAATGTATGCAACATTGCAAAAGAGTCCATTGTACTAAACACAGAATTCAGCACGTCACGTGCAACACTCACAGTGTCAAAAATATTCATTATCTTAGTGTAACTAATAAGAAACTTTTCTAATTAGCCCATAACAGAAAGTGAAGTTGATAGGAACATCATTTACTCTCGGAAGACAAATTAAACCTTTGACCTGACGATGGCACTAAATCCTAAGTCTGGGGCTTCCCAGCGTTATTAAGATCCATCCTGTAGGGAACATGAATGTTGGCTAAAACATGCTGATATTCTCTGAATTCAGGTATGGTTCTGGTTCAGTTGGGTAGGTGCTGCCGTTGGTGCTCGTTTCTGGGCACAAAACTCCATTTTATTTGCTTCATCTATGTACTAATATACTGATTTGTCACCCAGGGAAGTCTTCTAGCTGAATTACACTTCCCAAACATTGTTATGCTCTGCAGATAACGCTAACTGTGAACTGCTTATGATTAGCAACAGCTGGGTCTTGTCCCATATCATTAGGAAAGTGTTTGTTCATCCAGATGTGAGTCTGCTGCATGCGCAGGAAGGCCACAGGGCTTAGATATTTGGCTTGTGTTTACTGCCCTGAGAGATAATAAATACATTAGGGAGGCAAGTAAGGCTCAGTGTGCTAAATGACCAAATATTGCTTATGACGATCACGTTGTCGGTTTTCCTGGAGGAGTTTTTTTGTATAACTTTATTATGAGCTGTATGGTGAGGGTTTGTCTGCATTACTGTAATGCATGCTTGAAAACCAATGCAGAGTGCAAACAATGAAGCAAAGAGACAGTATATTGTATCAAACATTGAACATTCCTCCTAGTGTGCAGAAAAGGTATGGAAGTAAACAAAAGGAATTTGTTGTGTTGTATCTACTGGGTTTTTCCAATTTAATACGGCTGTATTAATATGTTTTGTTCTCAGGTTGGACATCCTCCAGAGTGCGGAGGAGTCTATCTCTACCGGGCCAGATAATCTAAATTGACCCAGCTAAGGTCCCTGAAATGAGAAGGACTGAAAAGCCCCGGTTGTGGGGAAATCTTCCCCCTGTCCCCATCTCTGTGCCCAACTGGTCGTCAGTTTTAATGAGGTCTGGGGAGGCAGAACTCTTGCGCAAATAACTAGAGCAGATCAAGGTCCAAGAGACTGAAGCATTGTGTTCTTCATCTGTCAATAAAAGATGAGCTTTTAATGGAAGAGGAGAGAAAATGTCGTGTCGAGTCTCTTTCAGTCTTCCACTAAGCACAGACAGACAGACCTTGAGTGACTCACTCACTGTCTCTGGTTGTGGGTTTTTTCTCCCCCCTTCTTTCCTTTTCTCTCTATTTTCACATTCTTTGCATCACTGTTATCTATTTTCTGGTTTCTGTCTGATTCAAACACACACACACGCAAACACACATCCAATATTAATAACTCAGCCGCCCATAAGCGCGCATTTCCATTGACACAACACAAAATGACCTTCAGATCGCAGACGCTGAACACACAAACACACCTTGCTCTCCCCTCGCTTTCATCTCCTCTGCACGCTCGCTGCTGTCTGTCCATCTTTAGGTGAAATAAGGGAGGAGACAGAGGCCGACAGATGATTGCCTTAAAGGGGACAAGAGCTCAATTTCACTTTCCCCAAGGCCAAGACACTTTTAATCTGCATTTATGGTTTGCAGCAGCCAAAGAGACAAGATAGAGAGACTTTGATGTGTGCTGTCTGACTGACTGACTAGAGATCAGGCTAACTGATTACTTTCACTGCCTGGGTAATTCACTGATTGGCTAAACACATGATTGCCTGACTAGTTGAATGACTGACTGACACGATGAGAGCACAGGAATGAAACAAAAGAGGTAAAATGAGTGTAAACCATGTCTTCTTTTATTCAGCTCATCAGCAGCTTATGTTGTGTGATCGCTGAGCTATAGCTAGAGCTGTGATTGGATATTGCCCCAGGCGAGCCTAAATTATTAGTTTATGCAAATTACAGCATCTACTGGGTCACACACACACACACACACACACCCACACACACACACACCCACACAACACCTGCAGTCCGTCCACAGCAAGGTAGACAATGAAAAATGCCCCAGGACACATTACTGTACCGGTGCACAAGTCTGCATCCGCCCCCTCTAGTTTATATTAACAGTTCTTCACACCTGGAGCACAAACACCAGCAAACACAAATATATAAAAACAATGAATAGATTGGAATGGCTCCACAAGACACATGGCTCACACCCACCTGCATTTCTGCCCTCAGCAGACAATGAGCATACCCTGGAGGACTGTAGACTGGGAAACACTGAGATGCTGAATGAGGGGGGTGTATAGGAGTGCACAGAGAGGCTGAAAAGACGCACAATGAGACACACGAACTGGGATGCAGCATAATAATAAACCCTCAGCAAAGCTGCCCTTTGGGAACATTTCTTTTTTTTAAAAAGAAAAAGAAACCTTAAACTGTTTTTTTTTTTAACATAGATGGAATTCCCATTCACGCAAACCACAATAAAGCGCTCAATATTTATGAATAAAAATGATATAGCACAGACTGTATAATGCAACAGAATGGCATCCCGAACAGCCCCTCAAGAATCCCACAAAATAAGGCAAGGCACTGGGGGGAAAGTCTTTTCAGAATTATGTCACAACATCCTGTAATAGTTGGAGCGATCTGAAAAAAATAAAATAAAAATTATAATACAAGAACTTGACTTTATCGTTCCTGTGGAGTGCGTGTTGTCCTCTTTGTTACCCCCCACCAAAACAATAAATTAATTTTTTTTTAAAAACTCACCGGAGATCTCAGTCTGAGGAACCCTTTCCGAAGTGAACCCTTTCCCGGTGTAGAACTGCCGCAGGTCGGAGCAGCTTCTATCCGCCCCGGCAACCGGGCCCGGTGCGGCACACAGACTCACCAGCACACAGAGAAGCACCGGCAGACGCATCTTTGGAGGTGTAGTCCTTTTTCCTCACACGCAGAAAATCCCCGACAGTTTTTGGATTAGACCCTTATCCACAGTGTTTAGTTGCCTTTTCTCTTTTTTAATATTATTTTTGTTATTATTCTTCAGAGTTTTGGGGGGTCTGCGAACAAACAAAAGCAACGTGTCCCGTTCAAACTCCACAGATTTCCTCTTAACTAAAACACACACATACACACTCACTCACTCACTCTCACACACACAGCCACGGGAGAGGAGGAGGCGCCCGTGGCAGCCAGTCCGGGATGTTTGTGCGAGAGACGATGGGCTGCGACGCGCGGGACTGTAGGTGTCAGGTACACCGTGCTGCTCCTCCTCCACCTCCTCCCTCTGCTCGGTGCTGCTGGTTGTGAGCTGCAGAGATGCGAGAGACAAAAGAGAGAGAGATAGAGGAGGGGGGTGTTGGTGGGACTGGAGTGTGCAGTAGTCCGTGCTGATGCTCTCTCTCTTTCTCTCTCTCTCTCTTTCCCTCTCTTTGTGTTGGGTTTTGTGCTGCACTAGCCGTGTGCAAAACAGTGCCACCTGCAGGTCTTTAAAAAAAATATATAGCACAGAAAACGTCTTCCAACAGCACACACTCGCTGGCCACTTTATTAGTTACTCGTGTTCAACTGATCCTTCGTGTGAATATCTAATCAGTGCGTTTAGACGCGCAGAGATGCTCAAGCTGAACTGCAGAAGTTCAAACCCAGAATACAAATGGGGAAGAAATCTGACTGAAGTGACTTTGAATGTAGCACCAAACTGCTGATCTGTTGGGATTTTCCTGCCCTGAAAAGAGAAAATATAAAGTTAACGGAGATTCACCAGGTGAAACTGCTTTGTTGAATTCAAAGATCAGAGGAGACTGGTCAAACTGTTTCACAGTATCTCAATTAACTATTCTGTACAACCAAGATATGCAGAAGAGCACCTCTGAATGCACAGCACGTCAAAGCAGAGGGACTACAGCAGCAGAAGACCACACCTGATGCAACTGCAGTCAACTGAGAACAGGAAACTGAGACGAGAGATGATTGTCTGGTTCGATTAGCCCTGGTCCTGCAGTGACATTCAAAAAGTAGGGACAGAATATGGCATAAAAATGTATCAGTGTTTCAAGCTGGTGGTGATGGTGCAATGGTTTCTAATAAATGGTACCTAATTAATACAGATGCATATCAGGGTCTCAGAGATCTTCTAGTATTTTTGTTGCATTACTCTTCAGGACAGAGAGCTCAGATGTTGCACGTGAATACGCTGGAGCCAGTAGAGGTTACAGCTCCTAATGCTCCTATTTAACACTGGAACTACTTTGGACGTCACCTTCCACGTCTGCTCCAGTTGTTGCTTCAGCCCGTGCTACTCTCTTTGTCTGATGTCATTGTCAGCTGGAATTACTAAATCTATGTAAGCTCCCTCTGTCCTCGGCTCTTGGCCAACCACCACTATGTCTGGTTGGTTGTCCAGCAGCTGCCTGTCCGGAACTTGAAGTCCTGCAGGGCCTTAGCCCTGTTGCCCTCTGACCACTTTCCCACATAGCAAGCAGGTCTGGCCCGGATCAAAGTTCAAGCAGGTCTGGCAATGATGGCACTATTTATGTTCCTATTTTCCTATTTTAGTTAGAAGACCCAAATGCCATGTTGCAATACTATGCTGCTATGGTAGCCAACGTTTCAAATGCAGGTTTGACAGGTTTGTGAGTGTACACTTTATCCAAAACCTAGTGACGGTTTACTCATCTTTGCCAGAGGGTGGCTGTAGCTCAGGAGCAGGTCACCTATTGATCGGAAGGTTAGTGGTTCGATCACTGGCTCCTCAAGTCTACATGTCAAGAGTGTGAATATGTATGAATGTAGTTAGGAAGCACTCAGTTTAGAGAAAGTGTGTCATTGGGTGAATGTGGCATGTTGTATAGAGCACTTTGAGTAATCCGGGAGAGTGGCAAGCACTCTATAAGGATCAGTCCATTCACTGTCTGAACAGAGTTTCGTCATGTTACCTTTGCACTCGCTGGCCACGGTACCTTGCTCAGGGCTACCCTAAGGTGCCCCTGAGCAAGGTACCGTCCCTACACACTGCTCCCAGGTGTGCCTGCTTAGTGTCAATAAAGTATGCATTATTATTATTATTTATCTTACTGTATGTCCTGCTACCACATGCTGGACAGTCTCAGGGGAAACGTTGCACAGCTTACACCCTGGGTTCCTTCTGCTGTGGCAGATTCCCGCCTCTGTGGATCTGTTGCTTAGAGCCTGTTCTAATGTTGGAATATGCTATCCTTTTCTAGCAACTGGTAGGATGTCAGCCAGTTTCTCTTTCTGCCGATGAAACATCCCACGGAGGTGTGTGTCTTCCAGAGTACGTCTTCTTTTTCCTTGCAGCACTCAGGTAGCTCTGTACCCCGGGGGGCCAACTTCGTGATATATTCATGGATACTCATTCTTTCATCCTGAATAATGGCTCTGACACTAATCCTCACCCTCCCTCTTTTCCTTGGTTATAGAGTCTTAGGTTGCTGGACTTTGTGTGGAACTGTCTGTACATTGTGAGTTTTCATGTCTTTTGGACTCGATCTCCCAGCTTAATATACAAAAAGGCAAACTTCGATCACACAGATTTTACTTGCAGAATGTGCTATACAGTGTGGTACAGCAACAATCCTTGCTTACTATAACTGCCATTTCCACAGTGCTGCACTTACTAGTAACAATTACTAAAACTGCTATTGGGAATATAAAAATGTAAAGCTATTAAGAGTCATTAAAACTGATAATAGTCTCTATGTTTTTAGGCTTACAAGACATTTTGTTGATTTGAATGTTTCTGGTTCAGAACCTACTTTTCTTTCTATTTTCTCAGGCATCTGCTGGCAATAAAATAATATTTATTCCCATTAGTAGAAAATAACAGTTTACACGAGGAAAGAGAGTATTGGTTTTATTATCTTCATTTCATTTGCACCACCCAGGACTAAAATGATAAATGGCAAATACAATGACAACACACACAAAAAAGGTCTTTGCATAAAATCAAATGCAAATGTGGGAGTTCATCTGCAGCCATAAATTAGACTACAAATGAAGATGAGGAAAAAATAAAAATGTAAAACTTTTTAATGATTTGCTTAAATGTGAGTAATTTAATTTCATTGTATAATTTATTGTGTTGGTGTCAGAGCCACTTGGATTTCAAATGATTGTGTGTCTGTTCTGCTAAATCTATGCACATGTTAAGGGAAATAAAATTGTTAATACACATTTTAGCTGGAAAATCATACCTGTGACATTATCACAAAGGTTTTGTTTTTGTTTTTTAAGATAGTCTGATATTGTGCAACATTCTGCAGAAACCTCTGGCAGGGACTTTCAAAGCTTAAGGGATTTGGATGATTCCTCAGTGACACAGTGTTCAGTTGGCCCGCAGCAGGCAAATACCAGTCCAACAGCTGCCACAGAAACATAGTGAGGTCAGATTCAAGAGTATATGTGAACCTTCAAGAGTTTTTTCTACAAGTAAATGCATGAAAGAAGACATATTATGTACACAGACGAAATTAGCCTTCAGCAAAAAACCCTGATTCATGGAGGAGTCCCAAATGTCTCGTGTGCCACTGTAGGGAGGTCAGTGGCTGGTAGAGATTCAGTGCCTTGCTCCGGCTCAGTTTGGTGTGGCTGGTGGATGTGACCAATGAGCTGTCAGACTCGCTCCAATCTTCTCATCCAACATCCTCCCCCAGCAACAGCAACAGCAGTGCCAGGTCCTCAAGCTGACTGGAAAAGGTCAGTGGCAAGCCTGAAATTTGACTGACACACCAGAAATGCAACTACAAGGTAATGTGGACGTGGCACACGATGTAATGTTGAGTCCTATGTGAGTGATGCTACACAGATTAGACTTTTAGAGCATGTGCTACTACAACTCCAGTTCCCAAAATGAAGACAGGATGCTGTACAAAATGTAAATAAAAACAGAGCGTGATGATTTGTAAATCTTACAAACCCATATTTTATTCACAATAGAAATTAGAAAACATATCAAATGTTTAAACAGAGACTATCTCATATAAAAATATTTGCTCATTTTGAATTTGATGGCAGCGACGTGATTGAAAAAAGTTGGGATGGGGAGGAGCATTTCACAACAAAATAGGTGAACTGGTGACAGGTCAGAAAGAACAGTTTCAGAATAATGTTTCTCAACATAAAATTGCAACAACTTTGAATATCTCACCATCTGCGGTACATAATATCAAAAAAGATTCAGAGAATCTGGAGAAATCTCTGTGCGGAGAAGACAAAGTTGAAACTCAGTATTGGATGCCTGTGATATTCACGCACTCAGTCTGCACTGCATTCAAAACAGACATGATTGTGTCACTGTCAGTGAACACAGTTTGCAGTGCCATCCACAAGCAGAGGTTCAAGCTCCATCAGGCACAGAAGAGGCCACCTGTGAACAAGATCCAGAAAGGCCACCATTTTTCTTTTGGTCAAAGCTCTTTTAAAATGGACTGAGGCAAAGTGGAAAGCTGTTCTGTGGTCAGGCGAATCAAAATGTGAAATTGTTTATTCAAAACATGCATGCCTCAACTTTTGGACCAAAGAGGAGAGGGAGCATCTGGCTTGTTATTGGTGCTCAGCTCAACAGCTTACATATCTGATGGTATGGGGATGCATTAGTGCCTAAGAAAGCTTGCACATCAATCAATGCTGAAAGGTATATAAAGTATGGTGCCTTTTTCAGGGAAGGCCTTGCATATTTCAGCAAGACAACCCTAAACCTCATGCTGCATCTATTACAACAGCAGGGCTACAAGAAGAAGCAGAAGAGTCGGTGTGCTGAACTGTCCTGCCTGGAGTCCAGACTTTTCACCAACTGAAAACATTTGGAGCATCATGAAACCAAAAATACTACAAAGAAGAACCAGGACTCCCAAAATTTCAGCAACTGGTCTCTTTGGTTCCCAGAGATTTACAGGCTGCTGTTAAAAGAAGAGAGGATGCCACACTGTGTTAAACATGGCCCTCTTCCAAATTTTTCCAAGATGTATTGCTGTCATCAAATCCAAAATAAGCGATTATTTTTCTTTATATATTTTCTGTTTCTGTTTTTTTTTTTTACAAATCATTTTATTCTGTTTTTTTAAACAGCATCCCAAAATCATCCTCAAGAACATCAGCGTCCCTACTGTTGTGTGCTGTGTGTGTCCAGCTCATGCCATATCTCATCACACTGATCCTGACTCTGAAACATATACATATGACAGGTGTGAATGTGAGTAGAGTAGATGTACGTGGACCCCATCATTTGGAAAGCGAGTTTTGGACAACATTGTGCTTCCAACTTTGCCGCAACAGTTAGAATTTCAGCAGGACAAAGCTATTATGCACAAACTAGATCCATGAAGAGATTTCTTGTTTTGAACTTGGCTGGCCTCCATTAAGCCCTGACCTCAGTTCCATCAGCACCTGTAGGATAAAAGGGAACTTCAGCCAAGAGCCACATCAATTCTCAACAGCCGCAGTCAATCCCTGCAGCCAGTTTCTGAAATATAGCAGAGAACAGTGGCAGCAGTTATAACTGGACACTAATGCCAACACTTATAAGCACCTAATTTAAAAGAAATAGTTAAGCTAGACTTTCACATAAGCCAACACGCACGCACACACACGTGCTCAGCTCTACGCACACCAGGGCAAGTGTTAATCCAGCCAATGACTTATTGCCTTGGCAGGCTAAATACTGTTAGGATTAAAAGACATACCAGGCATCTTAGCCCTCAGGAGAAAGACACTGATTAACCCAAAGACCGTGCCACATACCTGTATTCCATGCCTGGAATATGAATGAGAACTTCCCATTTCAGGGAAGAGTTGGTGCAGCCAGTCTTCATATGAGAACGCTGTTTTCAATACATTCAACATACACCAAATGTCAGATTAAAACTTCAAAACTAGGAAAAAGGTTTGAACTGCCATCAAACACATTTTTGAGGGTTTTAATTCACTGCAACAATGTGGATGTTGTTTGTAGGACCAAGCGCATCTCGACTTTCCTTCTGGCAAGGCGCTAGTGCGGGATTTCAGTGTCAGCTAAGGCCACAAAGCGGTGATGTCAAAATGTTGTCGGATTCTGTCCCTGCCCATCTGTTTGCACATTTCAATCACAGTTTATGTAGCATAAATAAATGAGACATGTCCTGAACCTCCCTTTTAAACTCAGTTTTGCATGTCTGAGTTATTTTTCCTGAGGCGCCACAACAGGCTAGTCAAGCCAGGTCAGATACACACAGCTGAATTAACCACAGGATTGAACTGGTTTCATGTGCTTAGTTCCGCTCTTGATCTCGTCTAAACTCTGCTTCACTCCCTTTTTTTTCTCTTCCTGTGAACTTCCTGCCCTCTCATATCTGCCCACGCATTCACGAGAAGAAAGTTTTAATACTTTAATACGTTCCAATCTAGCCCCTCTTCACAATCATTTCCTCCTAGCTCTTCGCAGCCTCAAATGCAAAGCCTTATAGTTTGTGCAGATACATCGTAAAAGCTTGGTTATTTTTTATGTGCATGCCAGTAAGGCTTCAGAGTATGAGGATGTCAGGGGGAAAAATTCTAAAAGACAAAGCAGGTTAGCTTGCTGTGACCTGTATACAGCTTCCTGAAGTATATGCTGCTCTGCTCGGTCACCTTTCAAGTCTGTAAGTCAAAACTACACATATTTCACTCTCAAGAGGTTTTCAGCTAGTGACTCTCTTGACACACGCCAATCTGTCTTGGTGATGTGAGAAGCTAGTAAGAGATAAGGAACGCAGGTGAGCTCCGATTTGGGTTTGATTCTGCTGAACGAAGCAACACATTGGTGCAAGGGGGTTTACCTACGTAGCTCGATGCAGTGGCATTTACGAAAGGCTGCCAGAAAGTGTCTGTCAGAAAGAGTGACTACGCTACACTGTACGCAAACAAAAACGGACCATAAATCATAAGGATGATGAAACTTGAATGTCTTACCTGCCACAGACAGTCCAAACTAATCTGTCACTCAAGATAAGCTCTCTCAGCCTTAGCGAATAAGCATTGGAATTATGCAGTGGAAGTGAATGACTGGCTGGGATCCAGCTGAATTCAAGCCTGCTTCAACCTGAAAACACTCTGAAGTTTCCATTGAAGGCATCCTAACTGCATGTAGGAACGAGTCTTTCTGAGAAAAGCACCACTGCTACTAACCACACATGCAGAAACAAATTAATCTGTGAATCTTTGAACTGATAAGCAGTGATTTCCACCCTGATGGTGAACCCTAATGACTCTAGTGACCCCCTACTGCCACTTTAACACATGAGTGAGTTAAGACATTAGTTAAAGCAGCAGCATCACACAATAACATGAGCTAAAACTATTAGGCGGTGGCAGAAGTGCATCTTTTTGTGTTCTGCTACATAAAATAACCATTTTTTCAATGCGGTCTTCAACATTGGAAAAAGGTGGAGGCATTGGGCCCTCAAATAATAGCCTTTCATGCAGTGATTTTAATAGCTAACAACAACGGCATCAGATTTAAAGGTGCTCGTTCTCATCCCAACCGCTTCATCCTCAAACCACCACGTTGCAAACTGGACCACCGACTCCCAAAACCCTCCACCCTCGGCTGTACCTAAAATTCTGTCCATAAAGTACAAAAAGCAGCCATAACCAAGTCGAGCACTCACCGGGAGTGAATCTGATTTATTGCTGGCAAACCAAGCCTTCCCTATGGTTGTGCAGGTCGAGCTAACACACACTACAGGCATTTATAGCACACAGTTTGCCTGATGCTATGATAAGGGCTTGGTGGCAGAGCAAACAGTTGTTGCCTTCTTGTCTGTGATTCAGGAGCAAACTTTGTTGAGTAGATTTTCTGATGTTACTGTTGGACAGTCACATCTGCAGGTGATGTTTTCACTGTTGACTCCTTTCCACATGTGGCATGACCCCGAGCATGTCCCAGATATCTTAGGTATGCTGAGCAACGTCTGCTGTTGACGGCTTCCAGTCTGGGAATTTCCATCTTAGTCTTCTTAAAAATTACTGACAGAGTGCCTCTACCTCTGTTAATACTCAAACTGATTTCAGTTTATTAAAACTCCATAGGTGGAATTGAGGGTTTTTGACTAGGTTCCACTGGGACCTCAAAACATTTGCATTTTTAAAAAACACTAATCAAAGCAGAAACAGAGAACAATGTTCTGACATCAATAGGAACGAAATGACTGACAAAACCTTAAAAACTGGAATCAAAAAGCCCAAACATCTCTCTGGGGTCTGCATGGACTCTACTGGGTAGGATGATTGATTGTAACATGCTGGCAAACACTCTGTTTATTGCTATTATTAGACAATAAGTATTTGCAAACCTTCTCCAATCTGTTTTAGAGTGACTGTAATCAGTCAAAGTCAGACCACAGTGTTTTGGAGACAGGATGCCTCCCACCAAGTGACCTTTGCACTTGTTCTATGACTGCCATTGGTTGTCCAGAGGTTCAGGGTGCTGCACCTTCAACCTTGGGGCGACCCGTTGGTTGCGGCAACTACTTTTAATTGGTCGCTGCATGATATAAAAAAATCAGAGCAATCATCTGACAACCACCATTTGTCTTTTACTTGGTTGCAAGGAGGTCATCGTCCTATTTTAACTATGAATGTATGTCCATCTGTTATATAGATGGACATAGCCAGATGTCAGACACAGAGTGAGTGTTTGAATCCTATAAACAACCACTTTATATCTGTGGGTCAACCATCACGCTGCCTTTCTTGCCCCAGTGCGACTCATCTGGCTTTTTGTCAGCCCTTTGATCAGTTTGCATCACCTATACTTGTTGTTCGCACAATGGCAGTATGAAATATTAATTCTAATACAGCCCACTGTCACTTAGATGACTAAAGCATCATATACATATAATTTAAAGACTGTGGTCGTGCTGCAATTTCAGCTATATTTACAAACAGCTGAGTGTAGTCTGAGTCTGCTAAAGGTGAAAACCCTGCAGAAGGATATCTCGATCATAACTAGTGAGTGATATGTGCCCTATCTTTAGCTCACTGTGGTAAAGAGTACTTCCAATAGACGGATGGATTCTGAAATGTATTAACTTCCAAGGTGAGCCATGCCCCTCCTCTGGTCAGCTTTTCATGCGGCTAACTAACCAGACAACAAGTGTGTTGTTCACTTTTGTGCACTTCTCTGTCTTCTCTGCTTTGACAGCAGCAGCTCAAATGTTATTATAGAGCTACAGATGTAAAAACAGTCCTGGGTCTGGTTGCATGAGACACTTATATTAACTTGTTAAAAAGCGGTATGATATGGGCCTTTAATTCGGTTTGGTCTCACAGCACTGATAGAAAGCCTCGATGTCTTGCTGGCATTGCAGTTTGCAGTAACAGTTAGTGTTTCTTCCACACAGAAGCTGAAGTTAAAAGTGCCTTTCAGCAAGACACTTAATCCTTAATTGCTTCACTAGAGCTGCCCTGATGTTGGCATTATAGACTGTGAAAAAGGAGGCTGCCAACTACTGTGAAGATGATCAGCTTTTGTGGTTAAACAACTCCTAAACACTCAAACTAAATTAAGATTGCAGTGCCACGTCAGTGCTATTTGGATTTCGGCAGCAATCGGATGCTCTAAATCCACACATTTTCAGAAATAATGTTCTCATTCGCATAGATCAGACGCTAAGTTGCCCTCTTACTAAGTCTCTAAAATGTTGCCCGTCAGGATATAAAAGCATGAGCGCGCATCACTGGAAATTGATTTGGGTAAATTCAAGGGCTCATTTCCAAACAGACAGATATGCGATAAAATCCAGCGGATGTCAGCAAAGGGCGAGCATTTACCAGTTTGACCTTTGCAGTTGTGTCGTGGCACTTTCTAAATCAATTACAAATCCCATTGCGTTGCTTTGCCTCGAGTCCCATTTTTATAGCTAACGAAGCTCTAAAACCGCACGGAGCACATCAACATGTTTGTGTTTCAAAGGCTACACATACTAACAGGGTAATAAATATGATTTTAAATAGAACAAACCTCAATCATAACCCATGGACAGGGTCAACAATAATCACAGCTCTGATTTCATTAGTGCTGGCACAGAGGAAGGATATTATTCAGCAAGAAACCTCATCAGCTCATCGAAAGAACATCCTGCAACACGCTCTGTCTCCCTGCCTCTCTCAGCCCTGAATCCTCATACAGTTCCTTTTTTTTCATTTTCACCTACTTTACTGTTAACCCCATCTCCCTCCTGCTTTCCTCTCTGCTCTTATAGCTCAGGGCTGTGCAGGCTGTTCTAGCCCTTTTGCGGTTTTTGGCTGAAAGAAACAGGAAAGACATTTTCCCCTGAGAAATTAGTCAAAGCAGATCGTGGCATCATCAGGCAAAAGCAGGGATCTGTCCCATAAAGGCAGTAGAAAGAGAAAAATCAACAATAATGAATAAAAATACATGAAATAATAAAGAAAGTTTGAGACTGACACAGACATTATGGGTGGAACTTGGATCTGCCGGCATAAGGATGAAGGATGGCGGACATTCCTCCTCCCAGTCTCTCCCGTTTGTGCTTTCTCTCCCTACCCTGTCCTCTTCTTCTTGGTGGCAATTCACATTCAGCGATGTCTTTATTTCCCAACATGCCTCGGCAGGATCCTGTGCCAGCCAAGTAATCTGTGCCAACTTTGTGACCATGCCAATCCAATCACAGTAATCTTCCACAGGGCCAGAGGCCAAAGACCTGCAGCCACGTTCCCATATAACATATACATAAATAAAGCTTTCACAGCTTCAGTGTCCTGTACGTTTAAATCTATTTTTAGTGACCTAGATGTAGTGGATGATCCAAAAGTAAAATCCAATGCTAAAAAGAAGCAAAAATATTTATTATGAAGTAAAATGTAAACCTAAAGAACTTTATCTTCTGTTCTAGCGGAGATTCAGTTTTGTGGAATTTGCATATTAAGGTCAGGTCTATGCCACAGTTGTCATGATCCTGGGTCCTTTTGACCCAGCGTTTTGTGTTTTCTATTAGTGTCATTTTGGTTCTGTTCTTCCTCCTGTTTAGTGTTGTTCTGTTCTGCCGTCTACCCTTGTGTTAAGTCCGCGTTTGCTAGTCTGTGTCTTTGTGTGTATGTGTTTCCTGTTTTATTGTGACGGTCTGTGCCTTATGTCAGTGTGTCCTGTTCACGTTCCTCCACCTCGTCAGCTGTGATGTCTTCCAGGTGTGTTCCCCTCCTGTTTCCCTTCCCCTGATTCCGGGCGTGTGTATTTATAGTGTGTGTTACCTCGTCCTCGTCGCTGGTTCGTCTGTGTTGTTTCCCCTCGATGTCCCTGCGTCTCTCCGTGTGTGTTTCCTCGGACCTCCCCGCATCTGCGTTCTGGTTTGTTTTGTTAGTATGACCCAGTTTAGGTTTTAGTTTCTTTTTCCCAGTACCTTTGTTGTTCGTTGTCCTTCCTTCAATAAATAATCACCTGCACCTGAGCTGCTGTTTTGGTCCTAAAATAATTCCACACGGCTTGCACTCGCGAACCGTGACAGCACGAACCAGCCACCATGGACCCAGCAGCAACAAATCCGTCCGAGGAGCTCCGGGACGACGTCACCTACAATGTGGAGAATCTTCTCGGCCTGTGGCTGGAGCACCCACCGGAAGAGCTTCGCCGCGCAGTGGAAAGCCGGCTACAACGGCTCTTTTCCGGCCTGCCATGGCTATTGGAGTCTCTTTCTCCGACCATGCAGGCTTTTCTCCGGCACACACCTCACCTTCTCTCCGCCACCCCTGCCTCGCTGCCCGACTCGTCGGAGGTGAACTCGCCCGGCCCGTCGGAGCCATCTGCGGGGAGAAAACGCCGATCGCGCCGCCGGCACGCCACCCCACAGCCGGACGTTCGGACTTCTAATTCGCCGGCTGTGGTGAGTGAGGACTCTTTTCCATTTTCGGACTGTTTGACTGTTCATTCAGGGCTGTGTTCTGTGCGGCAGATAACGATAGGAACGGCTTATCGCCTGCTCTGCAGCTCTCAGCTCAGTTAGCTGCCTCGCAGCCTCCCTCTGCTCATTCAGCGGCCTCGCAGCCTCCCTCTGCTCATTCAGCGGCCTCGCAGCCTCCCTCTGCTCATTCAGCGGCCTCGCAGTCGCCCTCAGTGCAGTCTCCAGTGCTCCCAGCTTCACCCTCAGCCCAGTTTTCTGGTGTCACTCCACCGCTGCTTTCTGAATCCTGGCCCTGCAGGAGAGGCAAGCAGCGGCGTAAGAGGGATTATGTGGTGGAAGACACTGGGCTTACTCCACTGCAAGCATTCGCTTTGTATTTGGGACTTCCAAGTTCTGAGCTACACAAACTTCCCACCTCCTTATCCCAGCCTCGCTCCACCACACCTCCTCAGTCTCCTGTGCCACTCTCAGCTCAGTCTCCTGTGCCACTCTCAGCTCAGTCTCCTGTGCCACTCTCAGCTCAGTCTCCTGTGCCACTCTCAGCTCAGTCTCCTGTGCCACTCTCAGCTCAGTCTCCTGTGCCACTCTCAGCTCAGTCTCCTGTGCCACTCTCAGGTCAGTCTCCTGTGCCACTCTCAGGTCAGTCTCCGGTGCCTCCTGTAGGTCAGTCTCCGGTGCCTCCTGTAGGTCAGTCTCCGGTGCCTCCTGTAGTTCAGTCTCCGGTGCCTCCTGTAGTTCAGTCTCCGGTGCCTCCTGTAGTTCAGTCTCCGGTGCCTCCTGTAGTTCAGTCTCCGGTGCCTCCTGTAGTTCAGTCTCCGGTGCCTCCTGTAGTTCAGTCTCCGGTGCCTCCTGTAGTTCAGTCTCCGGTGCCTCCTGTAGTTCAGTCTCCGGTGCCTCCTGTAGTTCAGTCTCCGGTGCCTCCTGTAGTTCAGTCTCCGGTGCCTCCTGTAGTTCAGTCTCCGGTGCCTCCTGTAGTTCAGTCTCCGGTGCCTCCTGTAGTTCAGTCTCCGGTGCCTCCTGTAGTTCAGTCTCCTGTGTCTCCAGTGCTCCCAGTTTCACCCGCAGTCCAGGCCCCAGTGCCGCCTGTGGTTCAGGCTCCTGTGCCCCTTTCAGTTCAGGCTCCGGTGTCCCCCGTAGCTCCGTCGCTCATTCCGTCGCCAGTCTCACACACTCACTTTATGCAGGGAGTTTCTCGTGCCTTAGCTGCTTCAAGCACCGTAATGCACTCCAGGGCCTCCCCAGAAGCTAGGTTTCATTCCCCAGCTGTTACTGGATCCCTGAAGATTAAGCAGCCCTCAGAGAACAACTTCGGGTCAGCGCTGTGTGAGCAGAACCAGTGCCCAGCACAGCACCCGTTGCCTTCGTGTCTGCCAGAGGACTCCATGCCTGCTGGCTTTGTGATGGCTTCTGCTGGAGGGTCCAAGGGGCCCGTCCGGCCTTCATTTCGTGCCTCCGCTGGAGGGTCCGAGGGACCGCTCCGGCCTTCGTCTCAAGTCTCCGCTGGAGGGTCCGAGGGACCGCTCCGGCCTTCGTCTCAAGTCTCCGCTGGAGGGTCCGAGGGACCGCTCCGGCCTTCGTCTCAAGTCTCCGCTGGAGGGTCCGAGGGACCGCTCCGGCCTTCGTCTCAAGTCTCCGCTGGAGGGTCCGAGGGACCCGTCCGGCCTTCGTCTCAAGTCTTCGCTGGAGGGTCCGAGGGACCCGTCCGGCCTTCGTCTCAAGTCTTCGCTGGAGGGTCCGAGGGACCCGTCCGGCCTTCGTCTCAAGTCTTCGCTGGAGGGTCCGAGGGACCCGTCCAGCCTGCAGCGCCTCCGGCTTCCACGCCAGCTGCAGCCTCACCGTCCACGCCGCCTGCAGCGCCTCCGGCTTCCACGCCGCCGCCAGCTGCAGCGCCTCCGTCTCCGGCTTCCACGCCGCCGCCAGCTGCAGCGCCTCCACCAGCTGCAGCGCCTCCGTCTCCGGCTTCCACGCCGCCGCCAGCTGCAGCGCCTCCGTCTCCGGCTTCCACGCCGCCGCCAGCTGCAGCGCCTCCGCCTCCGGCTTCCACGCCGCCGCCAGCTGCAGCGCCTCCGCCTCCGGCTTCCACGCCGCCGCCAGCTGCAGCGCCTCCGTCTCCGGCTTCCACACCAGCTGCCGCCTCTTCATTCACGCCAGCTGCAGCGCCTCCGTCTCCGGCTTCCACGCCGCCGCCAGCTGCAGCTTCACCATCCACGCCAGCGGCAGCCTCACCATCTACGCCGCCAGCTGCAGCGCCGCCGCCTCCGGCTTCCACGCCGCCGCCGCCGCCTGCAGCGCTTCCGTCTCTGGCTTCCACACCAGCTGCCGCCTCTTCATTCACGCCAGCTGCAGCGCCTCCGTCTCCGGCTTCCACGCCGCCGCCAGCTGCAGCTTCACCATCCACGCCAGCGGCAGCCTCACCATCTACGCCGCCAGCTGCAGCGCCGCCGCCTCCGGCTTCCACGCCGCCGCCTGCAGCGCCGCCGCCTCCGGCTTCCACGCCGCCGCCTGCAGCGCCGCCGCCTCCGGCTTCCACGCCGCCGCCTGCAGCGCTTCCGTCTCAGGCTTCCATGCCAGCTGCCGCCTCTTCATTCACGCCAGCTGCAGCCTCACCATCTATGCCGCCAGCTGCAGTGCCTTCGTCTCCGGCTTCCACGCCGTCACCTGCGGCCTCTTCGTCTCCGGCTTCCTCGCCGTCACCTGCGGCCTCTTCGTCTCCGGCTTCCTCGCCGTCACCTGCGGCCTCATCGTCTCCGGCTTCCTCGCCGTCACCTGCGGCCTCATCGTCTCCGGCTTCCACGCCGTCACCTGCGGCCTCATCAGCGTCGCCTGGTCCAGCCTCCGAGTCTTCGGCGTCGCCTGGTCCTATCCCGTCGGGGTCTGCTGCTGACTGGCCACTTTCCAGGCCACTGGCCAGGCGACATCGCCGTCGTGGGCGGCCCCCGGACCGCCTTCGCCTGAGTCGCCGCCGCTGCCGTCCTCACGGCCGGCCCCCTGAACTGTGCCCACGTCGGCGTCGCTGCCGTCCACACGGCCGGCCTCCTGAACTGTTTCCTGGGCTCCGGTGCTGTCGGCCCCCTGGCCGACCCCTGAACTGCTTCCACGTGGCCGCCGCTGCCTTCCGCACGGCCGGCCCCCTGAACTGCTTCCACGTGGCCGCCGCTGCCTTCCGCACGGCCGGCCCCTGAACTGTCTGGGCTCCGGTGCGGTCGGCCCCTGGCCGTCCCCTGAACTGTGTCCACGTTGCCGTCCTCACTGCCGGCCCCCTGAGGTGTTCTGTTTTGGACTGTTTTCCTGTGTTCTGACGTGTTTCCTTTTTGTCTTCTTTTGGTTTTGGACTCGTGTTGTGTTTTCTGGTGCTCCTGTTTTGTTTTGGCTTCGAGCCCTCCTTCCTGGACCCCCACCGCCCGCCCTGGTCGGGTTGTTTTCTGTTTTTGGGCGTTTCTTGGTTTTCTTGTTTTGGGCTGTCTGGGGCCAGCCTTTGAGGGGGGGTACTGTCATGATCCTGGGTCCTTTTGACCCAGCGTTTTGTGTTTTCTATTAGTGTCATTTTGGTTCTGTTCTTCCTCCTGTTTAGTGTTGTTCTGTTCTGCCGTCTACCCTTGTGTTAAGTCCGCGTTTGCTAGTCTGTGTCTTTGTGTGTATGTGTTTCCTGTTTTATTGTGACGGTCTGTGCCTTATGTCAGTGTGTCCTGTTCACGTTCCTCCACCTCGTCAGCTGTGATGTCTTCCAGGTGTGTTCCCCTCCTGTTTCCCTTCCCCTGATTCCGGGCGTGTGTATTTATAGTGTGTGTTACCTCGTCCTCGTCGCTGGTTCGTCTGTGTTGTTTCCCCTCGATGTCCCTGCGTCTCTCCGTGTGTGTTTCCTCGGACCTCCCCGCATCTGCGTTCTGGTTTGTTTTGTTAGTATGACCCAGTTTAGGTTTTAGTTTCTTTTTCCCAGTACCTTTGTTGTTCGTTGTCCTTCCTTCAATAAATAATCACCTGCACCTGAGCTGCTGTTTTGGTCCTAAAATAATTCCACACGGCTTGCACTCGCGAACCGTGACAACAGTTTTGTTATTGGTTTTTCCGTGATATTATTTTTTAATTAAAAGTGTTCCCAATGTCATTAATAAAAGTTAACACTTTCCACTCTAGAGATCCTTGTATCTGTAAAAATGCAGTCTACAGCAATTTTTCAAAGGTTGTGGAGTGTGGCACATTCAGTGAAGATTGATGATGATGACTAAAAGGATGCAGATTTGTTGTGCTTCATTTCTGTTGCAGCAAATTTGCTAGCCTAGAGTTTAGAGTTGATTTTTTTTTACAACAGGTTCAATAACAGTGGCTAATGACTCATTGTTGTAAAGCTCCTGTTTGCTCTCTAATTTACAGTTTTGATTGGGCTGAGGTTTTCAGATCTCACTCCAGTCTGGCGATGGGGATAAGGACACTTATTGCATTTTAAACTTCATCCAAGTTATTCATTGAAGCCAAGATTGCTCATTTTTCATTTCATTTGTGGAGCCATCACTCACTAAATTGGAGGATTTTTCTTTTTCAAGATGAGAGTAACCAGCTTATCTCTCTTTAAGTGTCACACTGTGACTTTACAAGACTATGCATAATTTGTATTAACTGATGGAAAGACTTGTACAAAACTGCATTTAGAGCATTTATATGGATCATGCAAATCAGCTTACCCATGATGCTGTAGTTGTTTTTAAATTTGCCCAAACGTGAGCTCAGAAATTACACCTGGAAGGAGTCAGTTTGTTTATTTGTGTGAAGCTTTGTCTCTCCTTTAGTATGTGCATATTTGGGAGCTGGAATAGACAACAACATCAAATGGTTTGTGTCTCCACATACTCATGCTCTAATTGCTAGCTATGCTCAAGGCTAGCACTTACAAGCATCACGTTACACATTACATTTCATTGCACAGACCATTAGCTTTCTGGCCCTTTCAGGGGTTTCTCTGGTTATATTGATATGGTTTTACTTATTGCAATGGCATTTGTTTTACATGTGAGCAGAGACATACAGTCACCGGGCATTTTATTAGGTACACCTTGCTAGTACCAGGTACACCTTTTGCCTTCTCAATTTCCTTAATTATTTGTGGCACAGACAAAGTGCAAGGTTCCACAAGGTCCTGGAAACATTCCCACGAGATCCATAATGTGATGAGAACGTCACAAAATTGCTGCAGATTTGTTGGCGGCACATCCATGGTGTAAATATCCTAAGGTGCTCTGTTGGCTTGAGATCTGGTGAGTGTGAAGGCCATTCGAGTACACTGAGCTCATTTTTATGTTCAACAAACCAGTTTGAGATGATTTGAGCTTTGTGACTGCTGTAGCTCATCTGCTTCAAGGTTTAATGTGAGGTGCATTGAAAGATGCTCTTCTGCATACCTTGGTTGTAATGAGTGCATATTTGACTTGAAGTGGTCTGACCATCATCCTTTTCTCTTTTTCACCAGCCTGTCTTACCAACAACCACGCCACATTCAAAGTCTCATAAATCACCTTTCTTCGAAATTCTGATGCTCTGTTTGAACTCCAGTTGGTTGTCTTGACCATGTCTACATGAATGAATGTAATGGATCATTGCCAAGGAATTGGCCCATTAGATATTTTGGTTATGAGTATTGAACAGGTATAGGTAATTACATGTACAGTGAACGCATATATGCAGATGCCTGTTGATTCCTGTTATTCATTGGAATGATATAAATGCAGCTGCCATACTGCTCAGGGCCCACTAAGTCTCTTAATGCAGTGGAACTATATGAAGAGTTTATACTCGGTTAATTACTGTTTGTCTTGAAATGGGCATTGCAGATGAGACATTTGGCTCAAAGTCGCTCCTCCTCAGTGCTGCATGTCTTTATCTATTAAGAATCTATAAATAAAACAAAAGCTTAATTTAGTTTCAGGACAGTCGCTAAACATTAAACTAGTCTGAACTTTTCAGTCATGAGCTATCATTTCTTTCACTGAACATCAATAGGCCTGATATTTTATACAGGAACTGGTCAGAACCCAATGAGAAAGATGGCAGTGGCAGAGATGCATCACATGTCTTACTGTAGAGTGTAGTGCTCAGCCTGGCTGGTCTCTTTTTAGTTCATTTTGGGTAGTTAAAGCACCATCTCCATTTTGGTTACACTGCTGCAATGACTCATGTCCATGTAATGGACCCCAGTGTACTCTACAGTTGTATTTTTGCTGCCTGATTTCTTCAGAAGACAGTAAAAGTAGAGTTACCGTCAGGCTTAACAGTGTAAACAAAGCACCATGTGTGGAAGAATATGTTGGTGATTAGGTTGGCTGGCAAGCTGCCCCACATTGGAGTTAGCAAAGTGGCTGTTTCAGAAATAATCAAAACCAAACATATAAAATGATTTCTCTTGAAAGCTTCAAATCACTCATCTGTAATTTCTCCTTTATAGAGATGTGAAGTTGAAGTTAACCTGACGATTACAGCCAGACTAGAAGCATTAATGTCACATTAATGAGAGGGTGACTCCTCCTTAATGGGATAATTCGTGCAACAGTGCAGCTATAACTGGCTGGTTAAGGATGCGGGTTTTGTTCTTTTTATTTTAGACTTCTGTTTCAGTTCTGTTTGTAGATTTTATTCAGATCGTCTACCCTTAATTTAAAATAAAACTTTTTAGATATATCAAAAAGTACAGTACATATTTAAAAACACAGTTTATTATTAAAAATATCCAACTGATGGTGATTAATGACACAAGAGTAGCAGGACACAGTATATTACAATGGTGAGTTTCACATCAGTCACTGATTAGCACATTAACATTAACATTAGCTCAGTGGTTTGAGCTGCACGGCTGTAGCTAACAGGTTGTTTTTATTGTATTCTGGTTCCTCTGCATCCTGCTAAATAACAACAAATATTAGGATTCCTAAACTAAGAGAGCTGTTAAACTTTGATAAAGAAAACATAATGACTTTTATCCAACGATGACACAGTTTATTCCCCGCACACCAGTATGCTTTGACATGCTACTTAACACTTTGATGCAGTGTTATATTCAAAATCACGTACAGATTCATAATGACATCATTTTTTCACTATTGGTTTCTCAATGTCAATTTCTCATCTCAACTTTATAGCAGGTGAGAGACCACAAAGTTGAGAACACAAAGTTTAATCTGTTTGATCTGCAGTTCCTAAATAATTTAGTTTTTCCGATTATCTCGATAGATTATCTCGAGAAAATAACTATTAATAAAACTGAGTTCTTATTATGAGAAAAAAAATAACAATTTAACAACCTAAACAATATATGACATTTTTAAAAATCTCCTTCAAAGCATGCCATTGACCCAAAGTGGGCTTCAGAAACAGTTTGAGAAGCAAAAAACAAACCAAACAAAAGTCCCGTGCTCGTGTATATCAGTCAGTGTGTTGTAGGCCCAGAAGGAGCTGCGAAAGATGGAAGAGTTTGGACTGTATCCAAAAACTCATCCCATTTAGGTATAGCCTTTAAACAGTAATCAAATGATAGCACATTTGTTTGAAGGTTATGTTCTAAAAGCACCCTGCTAGCTAACATGGTTTTTGGGCTCACTGCCCAGATATTTCACACACTTAAGCTCATAATGGTGTTTCTTAAGCTGTCAATCATCTGTCTCTCCCTCATAAATAAAAAGACTCGGACCATGAAAGCAGACACATTTTTAAAAATTTAACTGTAGTTAAAAGTAGTAAAAGACAAATATAACCCTAAATCATTCGCTCTCTACGAGGTGAAACCTCAAGAAAAGAGGTTCTTAAGAAGGTATATTTCTGAGGCAGTTAATGTAACTAGCACAGTGTGATATAACCGAGACAAACAAGCCCAACCATCCACAGACATAAATAGACTAGAAGTCTGTTAAATGATTCATTTGCACCCTGTTGAATATCTTTAACCAGTCTCCCAGTTGGTTGTCCAGCTTTTGGGTGCATATTTAAGATTCAACAGTGAGCCAAAAGGATAACTGTAATATCCATCCATCCATTTTCTTCCGCTTATCTGGCGTGGGTCACGGGGGCAGCAGCCTAAGCAGAGAAGCCTAGACCTCCCTCTCCCCAGCCACCTCCTCCAGCTTGTATGAGGGAACGCGAACATGTTCCCAGGCTAGCCAAGAGATATAATCTCCCCACCATGTCCTGGGTCTGCCATGGGGCCTCCTTGCAGTGGGACATGCCCGTAACACCTCACCCAGGAGGTATTCTTGTCCGATGCCCAAACAACCTTAACTAGCTCCTTTCGATGTGGATCATCATTTGACCAGGAGGGGCTCCACTCTGAGCCCCTTCTGGTCAAACTCCTCACCCTATTTCTAAGGGAGAGGTCAGCCAGCCTTAGGAGAAAGCTAATTTCCACTGCTTATATCCGCAATCCCATTCTTTTGGTCACTACCCAAAGTTCATGACCATAGGTGAGGGTAGGGACGCTCAGCTCTCTATTCACCACGATGGACAGATACAACGTCTGCATCACTGCAGCCGCAGCACCAGCCTGTCTGTCCATCTCTTGCTCCCCTCTCCTCTCGCTCGTGAACAAGACTCCTCCACTTGGGGCAGTAACTCATCCCTGCCGTGGGGTGGGCACTTCAACCTTTTACAGCCGAGGACTATTCTCATTTTAAGCAGGAGGCCACCAGCTGATGAAGCAAACAGAACCACATCATCTGTAAAAAGCGGAGGCGAGATTCTGAGACGGCCCACTTGGCTACGTCTACAAATTCTGTCTGTATAAAAATTATGAACTGAATTGATGACAAAGGGCAGCCCTGGTGGAGTTCGACACCCATCGGTAACAAGTTTGACTCATTGCTGGCTATGGGGACCAAGTTCTTGCATTGGTTGCATAAGGATCGAATGGCTCGCAGCAACAGGCCAGACACCCCATTCCAAAGCACCACCCACATAACACTATGAGGGACAGTCCACAAAATGCATGTGGACTGGTTTCACAATCTTCAGTCATAATTGTAATATGAATTATTAATTAAATAACGTTTGGATCTCGGCTCAGCTGTGCCCTGATCATTATCTCTGTATTCCATCACTTCCCCTCACTGGAGACAATCTGATATCACAAAAATCAGATTTAGAAAAAGCTTTAACAGTAAAGACAAGCCTACAGTACTGTTAAATGTCTTAAACGTTACCTCACTGAAGGAGAAAGCAAATTTAATTAATACACATTGGAAGAGAAGCCAGCCTTTGAAAGCGCATGACAGTTCAGTGTTTGCATATGAAAATGAGACATCAAATTATTCATTGTTCAGGCAGATGGTTGTCTCTTTTCCTGGGTGCTTTTTTTTACTCTTATGTTTTGACAGAGCCTTCTGTTGAATAATTGAATTTTAAGTTTTACTTACATCTGTTATGTTCATCAGTACGGTGCTTTTACAGTTTTGGAGACTGTGCATCTGAAGAGGAAACATAACAAATTTCTCCACAACCACCAAGAAAACACAGGTGTCCTATGTCGACAAGTGAAAATTACCAGAGGGCATATTTCCCCCCAAAATTTATGGAAAAATAAAAAAGAGCAAGTCTTATTCAGTTAAAACTATCTTTGCTTTGAAATAAACACCCAGCCTGCATGAATAAAAACGTATGTTTGAGGGCTATAAGCTGGCTTCAGTTTGCACACTTACTGAGCAAACTGTGAACATCTTCACTAAACTGCAAGGCCATCTGTTAATAGTCTGAAGTAACACATAGCTGGTTGTTTTGCCTTTTTAAGAAAGTCCCTAAATGTCTTTTTACAGCCTGTTTCTTCTTCATTAATGAGCCTTCACAAGTTTTCGTTCCCTCCAACCACACTGCTTCGCTAACGAGGGAGGTCCTCAGCATGAACTATACTTGTTACGGGTCTTAGTGTCTGTGGAAGATACTGTACATCTTTTAAAGATAATACTAAACCAAACATCCCTTAATGTCCTGCTCTGATCTAGAATAACCTCAATTTACACTCAATCCTCTGTTATCTTTAGAAATTCTTTATATAAATATATATAATATATATATTTGTATTTACATATCTCTTCAAAAAAAAAGTCAGTAGTGCTGTGTGGTCTATTCTATAAAAGTTAAATACAAAATGAACACATGTAGAGGTAAGTACAGGTAATACAAAAAAATGCATACTGCGCACCTGTAGCTGTGTTAAACCAACAGCTAGGTGACCCAGAACAACATAACAATCATTTCGGTTGAGCTGTGCTTACAGAAAGTGCTCAGCGCCACTCGCACACACACAAAAATACAGTCTTTCAACACTTCCTGTCGCTGTACAGCCCCAAATCTTGCTCCTCCTCATCAGCGTGGTTCCCATGGTGACAGCAGAAAGAGCAGCAGACAGAGCAGGGTCAAAGGCTCAAAAGTCATCGTGTGGGCAGAGCCTTTAACAGGCACCTGAAGGAGGATAGGCAATAAGATACAACATTACAGAAAATAGAGTTAACAAGGAAATAGTGTACATATACAAATAAAAACACCTTCAAAGCTTTTTCCTGTGGAAATTATATATTATGTCCTTAAGAAATGAGAGAAAAAGACTTGAATGATGACTCGAGGGATGTGTCTGGCCCTTTAGTTTTTCCATCTACTGTTCACCATAGCCTCAAAAATAGAATTATGAATGCAGAAGAGTACCGTGAGATTTCGATCCACCCTGCAGTACAGTCTGGAAAGCGTCTGCTTAACAACAACTTTATTTTTTAGCATGTCAGTAATCAAACCCAGTGAGGTCACAGGAAACCAATACCTTATCTAGCAGAATACAGTGGTCCCTCACTCTAACGCGGTTCACCTTTCACAGCCTCGCTGCTTTGCTGATTTTTTTTTGTGTGTGCAATTTTGCTTGCTTTTTTTTTTTAACAGCGCATTGTGTTCTGCGTCCTGATTGGCTGTAGACCATTGTCAATCAATCTCGCTTGTCAAATTTACATGAATCTTCGATCGCTAGCAGTGTGACTCTGAAGTGCTGTACTGTATGTTGCGGGTGCTGTTGGTTTCATTCTATAATACTGGACTTATTATTCTACGAAGGTTTGAACTTTGAGTGTTTAAACAAAAGAGAAAAGTGTGAAAATGTTCATGCCTGTCCTAGGAAACTGTATAAAGTGTGTAGTGGGGGGGTTTACAGCCTTAAAACATCTATAATAATTGTTAAAAAAAACTGTGAACTGTGGACTTGGTAGTTGTTTTTAAAAAACAACTCAAAACTCACCTTTTTAAAATTGTTTGTGGTTACATTTTTGACTGCTTTATATTGTCTGTTTTACCTTTTTATTATTTGTTTATCTTATGTGCAGCACTTTGTGATTCTGTCTAGAAAGGTGCTATATAGATAAAAATTTATTTATTTATTATTAAAAAATTAAGTTGGTTACTTCACCTATCGCGGGTTATTTTTAGAACGCAACTCCCGCGATAAACGAGGGACCACTGTATAAAGAAACGAGGGGCGACTCAAGACTTTTTCACTGTACTGTTTGTAAGTATGTGTACATCTTTAGAAATAAAACTAGGTTTGCTGTAGTTTCTCAACTAAAAAATTAGAAACAAAAACTGAAATCTACGATTTCATCTGTATGTTTATTAAACTTCAGGGAGAGCAAGTGGTGGTGCTACATCACACAGCAGACACTATTCAATGAGAAGACTGTCATCCAGGAACAACACTGATATCAAGTTGCATCAGGCTCTCTCCGACAGAGCTCTGTATGTGACGGGCTGATCGATCACTCTGCGTTTGCTTCTCAGCAATTAATCAGAGGAGCTCATTGCAGTGGTTTGAAGGAGGTGTGGGGGGTATGAAATAACCCAAAAAGTATTGGAAAACGGTCAGAGGATTTCAGGCCTCAGAATCGTCGATACTGATGCACAACTACAGATCCGTCCCTAATGCTCAATGAAAGTCGGCAAAAATCGATACGGTTGTCAAAAAAAAGATCGTTCCAAATAACTCTCGAGTCTGTCTGCACTTGTTTGATTGTTGATGTACGGGATTTGTTTCACTTCAGTTTGGCTGATACATTCTCAATCACATAACCTGTTTAAGCCATTCCCGCCCCTTTCTTTGCCTTTAAAATGGGCAGACAATATAAACCATGTCTGCTAACCTGTCATGTTTACTTATTGTTCTGAGTTCTTTTTACTTACCTGCGTAGGTGAGAGGAGATGAGGATGGACTGGGCGACGACGAGGTGGGGTCCTGTCCTTTCCTACTGGATTACGACCGCTGGGTGCATCACCTGGCTCGTCCCCTGAACAAAAGCAAAAAATACGATGATTTTAGCATGACAGTATATAAGATTAGATCAAGATCAAGTTAAGATCCCAGAACATGCTCACTGATGAAAATCTGGCATTAAAATCTCCATTAAATTAAGAGAGTAGACTTGTGGAAGTTATTTTGGTTCTGTTTTTACTCTCATGGTTGCACACAATCTTGCATTATTTATGACTGTTTTGTTGTTTAGACCTAAAAGATTTATGGACTTCGCCGCACCCACCCACAGCTTCGCACAGTGTGAATACCGTTACCTTACAAGGCATAAACACACACAGATGTGCAAAATGTTGCTTCGTGTAATGGGTATGCAGCCGGACTTAAACAACTGCTTTAGCACTTTCATATAGGTGTGTGTGTGTGTGTGTGTGTGTGTGTGTGTGTGTTGGAAGGACTCCAGACTTATCGCAGGAGAAACTCAGGTAAGTGAGTGGATTAGGACAGGAGGGAAACAGACTCTGCCGGCGGGTAAACACAGTTGCACACACACATATTTCAGTCTGAGACATTCTCACACACACCTGCACTGTCGCAAGAAAACTCGTTCATAACGAGCTCTCGCTCTCTGTAATATCTTGGCACAAACACGCTAACACACACACACAGAGTCATACACACACCTGCTTGGGAAGAAATCTGATTCCGTCTCTTACAATACATATTGTCATGCAGTACAATAGACAAAGAGCTTCTTTCAGTCGCTGAGGAATGAGGCGAGTTTCTTAATGTTGAAACACTCACACAGATATTATATCTCAGTATTACAGACAGAAAATATGAGAAATTTAAAACAGAAACACGGACAACCTCCTTCACAGAAATATCAGCGTGCGAGACGCCTGATGTGTTTTTGTTTTCCGCCGCGTCTGTGCCGATGATAGAGATGATTTACTCGCAGCAGAATGTTTACCAATTAGGCATCTGTCCTTTATTGTGTGCACCGTTGACAAATAGCAGCGTGGAGCAATATGGGACCCTGGGTCCCTATCTGAACAAACGTGTGTGTTTGCATTCACGCCTGTGTTTGTGTGTGGTCTTGCTCTGTGACCATCTGTTCCCATCAGAATCGAAAACCTCGAGTCACATCTGGTTTGAACCTGTTTAGGAGACAGAATTGGGTCGTGTCATTATTGATTTCCCACAATAACAAGTGCAGCGAGACGAATTCACGTTTCAATTTTAGCACAATATTAACCGAGCCTCTCTTTCCTTTGCACTGAGCTTAGTTTGATGAAAAATGTGGGAGGAGGGAGGCAGGCGCGTTGTCCACTTTGTTAGACAACATTAACTTTGAAACATCAGAGCCTAATGTTTCCCCTGAGTACGCGCATGCAGATGTAAGCATGCCCAGTGCATTAGCCGCATTTTTCCCAATCAATTATAGGAAACAAAATGATGACCGAAGGAAAACTATTAAAACCTGAGAACAATACATGCTGAAAGTTTACATATATACATACATAAAGCGGCTGGATGTTGTAGTGACAACAACACAGTTGCTTACCTACCTCAGTGACCTCGCTCTTCCTTAACAGAAGATGTGTCAGTGGGATTAAGGAGATCTGATGCAACAATTACACAACTGATCATTAATCTGTGACCAAGGGTGTCCTTATGTTCAAACATGGTGTACATTATGGAGAAACTATGGTTTACACATAAGTCCATTTACAGAACGCCACTCGGATTCAGATCAGGCAGGCCGTTCCTCCCAATCACACCCCTCCATTGCCCACGTGACTGTTGAAGTCACTGGATTAAGCACCCTCAAGCAGCCCACCCAGCAACTCCAAGAAGGTGGGGGTGCTCTGATCTGTCATTTGGCAGATAACTGCGAACAACAGTAAGCAAGGAAAAAGGATGCAAGGGCAACCACCACAGCCTGCTGCCTCTCACTAAGGGCAACTCTAGATTAGATCAGAGAGCAGCATTCAGACATAAATATTTATATATATCAGGATATGAAACTATATTAGAGGCCCGACCAGAAGAGGTCGGGCCTCTTCTGGGGCAAAGGGGGCCCTCGGGCCTCCGGCCTCGGGGCCTGCAACTCGGTTCACTCTGGCACAGCTGGCTGCCGGCAGAGCCGGCGGGCACGCCGGTGCAGCCCCCTCTGGCTTCTGCTCCGTGGCTACTGGGTGACCCTCGTCTGGGGATCTCCTCAGCCCTTCCCAGGAGGGTGGCATGGATGCCCCTCCGGTGGTACTCCTTGGGCTCTCGCACTCTGGGGCCTCTGGATGTCTGGAGCCTGGATCTCCTCCATGCCTGCTTCATGCCCTGGGGGACGGGGCTATGGCCCTCCACACCCTCTAGCAGACTGTTACATGGGGAAACCTTTTGTATACAAGCGCGCTGATCCACACAGGTGTGCACACGGGTGTTCACTGTTCGTAGACATAAACTACACCTTTCTTAGCTGTCTGTCCTGCGTGCTGCACAACAACTTTCAATATTTAGTATTTACTGCTGTTCACACTTAGCTAGATTAACGTGATGGTATTGTGTTTAGTATGTTGCTTTGTTTTTTTGTTTTTTTTGCTTGTTTTCTCTTCTTTTTCTCTCAACAGGTGATCCAGGAGATTTTTTTTTTCTCTTTGTCTTTGTAAGTGCCCTTTCTCACTGTCCCTTTTCCCTTCTGTTTTTCTTTTCCTTCCTCTCTTTCTTTCTCCCTTTCCTATCCCACAGTCTATAACAGTAATACAGTAATAACAACAAAGTTTGATCAAATGGACCAATACGGCAATGCCATGATGATCCATTTGGCAAAATAAATCCATTTCGTATCCTTGTTGGTCTTCAGACAACAATTCTGACGGCTAAAGAACCAAATGGGACAGGCAAAAAAAAAAAGAAAAGAAAAAAGAAAAAAAGGATATGAAACTATATTAGCATTTTAACACTTTAACACTCGAATACTTCTGCATATGTCATTTTACCTAAATGCAATTTTAAAATTTGGACTTTTTCGTGCAATTTTTCTTGTAATAAAAAGCAAGAAATTTCATTGTAAACCTTCACTGATATGTAGACTGGTTGGGCAAACTCCCATGCACCCTCAAGTATCCTCGAGAGGATAAAGAGCTGGTCCAGTGTTCCGCGACCAGGACGAAAACCGCATTGTTCCTCCTGTATCCGAGGTTTGACTAACGGACGAACTCTCCTTTCCAGCACCCTGGCATAGACTTTCCCAGGGAGGCTGAGGAGTGTGATCCCCCAGTCTACATGTGTTTTGTGGACTTGGAGAAGGCATTCGACCGTGTCCCTCGGGGTGTCCTGTGGGAGGTGTTGCGGGAGTATGGGGTGTCTGGCCCACTGCTACGGGCCATTCGATCCCTATACAACCGTTGTAAGAGTTTGGTTCGCATTGCCGGCAATAAGTCGGACTCGTTTCCGGTGGGTGATGGGCTCCGCCAGGGCTGCCCTTTATCACCGATTCTGTTCATAATTTTTATGGACAGGATTTCTAGGCGCAGCCAAGTGGCGGAGGGCTTTCACTTCGGTGGCCTCAGAATCTCATCTCTGCTTTTTGCGGATGATGTGGTTCTGATGGCTTCATCGGGTGGGGCCTCCAGCTCGCACTGGAACGGTTCGCAGCCGAGTGTGAAGCAGCGGGAATGAGGATCAGCACCTCCAAATCTGAGGCCATGGTTCTCACCCGGAAAAGGGTGGAGTGCCCACTCCGGGTCGGGGATGAGTTCCTGCCCCAAGTGGAGGAGTTTAAGTATCTCGGGGTCTTGTTCGCGAGTGATGGGAGAAGGGAGCCGGAGATCGACAGACGGATTGGTGCTGCGGCTGCAGTGATGCGGACGCTGCACCGGTCCGTCGTGGTGAAGAGGGAGCTGAGTGTAAAAGCGAAGCTCTCAATTTACCGGTCGATCTACGTCCCGACCCTCACCTATGGCCACGAGCTGTGGGTAGTGACCGAAAGAACGAGATCGCGGATACAAGCGGCAGAAATGAGCTTCCTCCGAAGGGTGGCTGGCCTCTCCCTTAGAGATAGGGTGAGAAGTTCAGCCATCCGGGAGGGGCTCAGAGTAGAGCCGCTGCTCCTCCACATCGAAAGGAGCCAGTTGAGGTGGTTCGGGCATCTGACAAGGATGCCCCCTGGGCGCCTCCTGGGTGAGGTGTTCCGGGCATGTCCCACCGGGAGGAGGCCCCGGGGCAGACCCAGGACGCGCTGGAGAGATTATATCTCTCGGCTGGCCTGGGAACGCCTTGGTGTTCCCCCGGATGAGCTGGAGGAGGTGGCTGGGGAGAGGGAGGTCTGGGCTTCTCTGCTTAGGCTGCTGCCCCCGCGACCCGACCTTGGATAAAGCGGATGAGGATGGATGGACCTTCACTGATATTCACACTTGGAATTACTTGCTTGAGCCTGTGTCACTTCAGCTTGTATGTGTGTTTGCATGTGTGTGTCACAACACACAGTCTCCTCCTACATGCCCTTTGGCATGTTTGTTTCTTAGCAACAATCCAGAACACATCACGTATAGCAGATTGTCTAGAAATATGTGTATGGACACACACAGCTAGAGGTGATTGATTGCTTCTGGACCTACTCATGGTGTAGTTTAACCTTTATTGCCACATGCAAGGATGGGGTTATCCGTGTGTGTGTGTGTGTGTTTGTGTGTCTATTTGGGCAAATTAATGACATAGTGAGGGACATTGTCAGTGAACTGCAGTAATACACTGCAGTTTCCGTGTGTCTGCTATCGCACATCAGCCAAAAGCTTCAGTGTTGTTCGTGCCATACAAACAGCGAGCAGCTCCATTCATGCACAGTTTGCATCCCCACAGGAGCTGAGCTGACACTTTACAAGGCAGGACACCAGTGGTCACAATTGTCCTGCAATGAACTGTAACTGTAATGGCTGAAGAGGGCGGCTGGATAAAAATGAGCACAGATTCACTAACTCCTCCTTTCCAAAACAATAAATATGTCCCTGTCACCTCTGAGTTGTAATTTAGACACTTTTCCAAAACAACGGGATTGGAGGAAATTGGATTTCACTGAAGCACTCACCCAGAGGTGACAGTAAGAGTCCAAAGCAGGCGGAGAATTGCCATAAATCAGAGCTGTAGTGACCCATAGACAGGAGACTGTATGCCGAGCATGGAGTTCCTCGGTCTTTGTTTCTCTGTCTTCCTTACACATAACTTCAGAGGACCTCAGCTGACATTAATGTACTGCAGACTAACTCGAACCATAGGAGTTACTTCACTTTCCTAAAATAACACAATCTGAGCAGTTTAATCTTCACTTTAATGTCTGACACTTTTGCCTCATTAACCAACATCTCTCCAGACTGCTAAAATGTGTGTTCTGTTGAGAGGGAGAGGGAAACGCAGAGCCTCATTGGTAAAACATGAACTTCTGCTTTCCAGAAGCACAGTATGGCATCCAGTGTTACATGATGTGTGCACCTCTTGCTGAGTCAGGCTGCGGGTTAAATGTGCCCAGCTTTAGCCATCTCTCTTGGGAGAAGAAGTGTCTTTTCTCTCTGCACCGCCAACAACATATTTTCTTGAGAGAGGTCCTGCACACTGCAACACGTGGCTCAGTGATGACTGTCAAAACCGTACAGCTTTGCAACCCTTTCAAAAAGCTAAGATTCTTCTACTTTGCGGCCTCCAAATATTTTCCTTGGTATTCTTTACTCGTTTTGTGCAGGAACAATTAAATGCTTCTTGTTTGGCATTTCTCATCGGCTGTGGATCATGATCAATAACAAGACCTAATTACATTTAAATGTTAAATTCCTTACCATTGCATTTTTTAATGCAACATAAATATATCCATCCATGCCATTTTTGCTCTCCTGGTAAACTTTCAACAGTCTGGGAAATTCTTTTTTAAATAAATAAAAATAATAATAATAATTTTTTGTGAGGACTGTATGAAACATTGGTAATAAATGGCGAGCAAAACACAATGTGAGCCACTGGGGTGGAGAAATTCATTTTTATCTTTGTGACAAATAAATCATATATTTTGTGTTTTCATGTTTTCCTATTTTAGACACAAAGCATTCAAACTGTAGCCCCAATCATAATTTGCATCTGGAGCTCTGTTTGTAATATTACACTTTAGCATTCCTGCAACAACTATTCCGGGAAAGCCGCTACCCAAACATCAGCATAGCTGTGTCTGATTCCTCCATTTGGCCATCTAAAACAAAACCCTACTGACAGCACAGCTTCTTCCTAATAGCAGCAGACGCCACAGTGTATGTGCTGCATGTGTGTGTGTGTGTGTAAAAACACAGTGTGTGTCACAGAAACTCGTTAGTTATGCTTTGATCAGTTCGGCCTGTGTGTGAAGCAGAACTCACTGAACGCATTTGGATGTGTAAGGCAAAAAAAGGAGCATTTGTGCTCTTGTCTTGGTGCAGAGGGTAATATCAGGTGTGTGTGTGTGTGTGTGTGTGTGTGTGTGTGTGTGTGTGTGTGTCTGTGCCTATGGAACAGTTGTCAGGAGAAGCATGATCTGAGGAGCCAAAGTTAACGATGAACTGACAGCAAAGGTGAAGATGTATATGCATTAAGCATGTGTGCGTGTGTGAAACAGAAAGTGCATCAATGATCGATCGCGTGCGATATCAAATACTTGTGGTGTACTGTACAGAACTGTCAATTTAGGCCCCAATTAGGCGCAGTCTTGTTGTTCCTCAGTTTATATACATGGAGCATTCGCTCACACACACAGACACACACAAGCTAATGATGCGAGGTGACCTTGAAAAGCGTCTGGATAGCTCATGTGTGTGTGGGCGTGTAAATGTATCCCAAGCATTTCCAGCTGAATCAGTAATGAGCATTTCATTACTTCAGCCTCAGTTCCCCAGGGAGGAAACACACACACACACAACACAACACAACACAACACACACACACACACACACACACACACACACACACACACACACACAACACACACACAGAGCAGAAAGAGCATGGTACAAGGTAGCTGTAGATTATTCCCTCAGCAAGTGCTTATTAGAATTAAATTATATTATGATAGCGACATTTTTTTTAAAAGCAAAGAAAGAAAGGAGCCGACTTCAAACTTCAGTACATCCTGACATGAATGACTACTTTCTATGCAATCTTGCAATGAAAGCAGCGTGATTCTGATATCCTGTTGCAACCTTCAAGGGCACTGTACTGCAGTATGCAGTATTATTCACTGCAGTCATCTTGTTATTTACTGACTATAAAAAAAAGAGTATGGGTCCCAGTATAGCTCACTGGGTTGAATAGGTGACCCTCATGCCATAAAGCTATCACAGGCCTGCGTTTGAATCCACACCGAGGTCATTTACTGTGTATCTCTCACCTCGCTCCCAGTTTTCCTGCCTTCTCTCATTGTCCTATCTTTATGAAGGCTAAAGAAATCAACAAATAAATAAATATAAGAGCATAATGGAAAAAGATATGCTTGTCCTTTATGTTATGAGAATCTATAGAAACGAAACGCATCCCCTCTCATCCCTTCTGGGTAATTTGCCATTACATTTCCAAGGGAAAAGGAGGAAAAAGGAAGAACATAGAGAAGGTTCATAGATGTAGTAAAGGAGGACATGCAGAGGGTGGATGTGACAGAGGAGGATGCTAGGGATGGGGTGAGATGGAGGCAAATGATCCACTGTGGCGAAACCTGCAAGGAACAGGTGGAAGAAGAAGGAGATTTCCAAGCACTTTAGTAAGATTTTAATGTCATATAGCTGCTGGGTAGCTGCAAAGCTCTGTAATGACGCAAAAAGCTACTTTAAGCCTTAATGTCAATATTCCAAAATGCATGCAGCAACACTGTTAACATGCTGATGTTTAGGAAATTTTATATTTACTTATTGACAAAGATCAGCTGTTAAGAATTTAGTGATACCAGAAGCTCAGCGCTCCCGATCACAAACAAGAGTGATACATTGTAACACCATAGTTACAGTTTATGGACGTGCCTTAAGTACCACGCACGCAGGCAATCATTAAGCTAGTGTTTTAAAATGAGGATAGCTGAGCATGTGTGTGCCTGTTCAAAGCACTGCTGTGCAGAACAGGAAGATTGGTGGGTGAAGTATTTGTTGAGAACTGCTCATCCAAACCACATGAGTGTGGTAATGAGGTTAGTTGTCACAGAAAACCAGTTCAGATCATAAAGGAGGAAAAAAATAAACAAAAACATTTCCATCTTTATAAGAAACCGTTTGACTTTTAGACCATCAGACTGATGAGATTTTGTAAAGGTTTGAACTTCCTTAAGATTTGTGTGGTTGCAGTTCAAATTAGTTAAGGTTAGAGTAATGGTTTGGCACTTGTTGTAATAGTTAAACTTAGAGGTAAGGAATGCATTCATGTCAATGAATGTCCTCACAAAGATAACCAAAGAACGATGCCTGTGTGTGTGTGTGTGTGTGTGTGTGTGTGTGTGTGTGTGTGTGTGTGTGTGTGTACATGTTTAGACATCTTTGTGGGGACAGAAACCTGGCACGTCACTATACTTGTGGGGACAAAATGCCCATAGCACAAGTTGAAGGCATTTTTTAGCCCCAAAATGTGGTTTTCATGTCAGGGTTATAATAAGGTTATGGATAGGATCAGGCATTCATTTTTTATGGTTATGGTTACAGTAAGCAATGAGACGTCAATTAGATGTCCTCACTAAGCTATGAAAACGACTGTGTATGTGTGTGTGTGTATGTTTGGAGCAGGCAGAAAACACTTGTAACAGAGATTACTTTAACTTTTCGATTACTCAGATCCTCGATTACAGTAAAGCTTCAAGTGGATCAAATGAATTGTCATTGAGACAGGCGAAGAACAAATAGCTAGAAATGATTCTGTCATTATTGTTATTGATAACAAATTACAGGGTTAATCAAATTGATAAAAATCCAGTCTAAAGGTGGGCACAAAGGTATTAAAACCTGAGACGTCAGCCTTATGTTAGAGGTACAGGAAGATAAGGGAAGTGCGAAGTCTTTACAGCATATTGTCTGGGCATAGTGAATGTTTGTAGGAAATGTGGTGCGGATCCATCAAGTAGGGGTTGAGCTGTTCCACAGAATGAATGAAGATTTTGATCTGCTGTAATGATGAGGGTCATGTCATTTGCCTGGGGTGACATTACAAGTGTTACAGATTTCTTCCTGTCAATCATTAGAAATCAGTGATGAATGACGGATCAGAATTTAGTTTGCTCACGTAAAAGAGGAAATTAGAGTTTTAATAAACCCACAGAAGATGTCCTGAGTGATGCTGAAAGGCACGTTAACTTTGTTTGGATCATATCTGCATAATAACCACATCATCACATAAATGACAGTGTACAACAGTCAGGTCAAATTATCTCCATAACAACTGATCCTAATCGAACTATGCAGCAATGACAAGTAAAAATCCAAAAATATCCCGGTTAATGGCTGCTGCTTATTTCCAAATAAATCACAGCAGCAGCTAATGATCTGATTTGAAATTGAGCATCCTTCCAAGGTCACACTCGTGGAGGTTATTCGTAGCCTAAAGTGGAATCAAGACCTTTGCGGAAAACAATAAAAGCGCTGAAGACTGAAACACGAAAGCAGCGAGGGACTGACAGTCATTAGAGGTGCATGAAAGAATGAAGAGAGCAGAGTGGCTCTTTGAAGGCTACACATCAACAGCAAGCCGGAGAGGGTGTTGTGGGAGGCGCAGCTAGACAAAGCAAGGGCAGCAGGCTTCTCCAAAAGGTCAAGTATGAGAATAATAGCATCCCTGCAGAGAGGAGGACTAATATACAGATGATGTCGAATCAGATTTGCATGAACAAACTCACTTGAGTGCCGAGATGACCAGAAAGTCAGAGGTAAAGAGGGGCGGGCTGAAAATAAGCAAATAGATGGGTTGATAGATGAGGAGACAGGCAATGAACGGTCTGTTTGATAGAGGTTATGGGTGTGGCAGCATAAGTGAACCCAACCATGCTGCCCACCTTTTCAGTAGATGTTCTGTGATTTGCAGCATCTCGCATAAAGTTTTGCTGCTTTTATCTCTTGCGTGTTGAGCAGTACAGAGAGCTTTGCATAAAAGACGGAGCGTAAGAGCAAAGCGAATGTATAATTCTTTAATGAGCTGCATCTCCTAACCTGAGGATCTATCATTAAACTCTAACAGATATTAGCAAAAGCGAGATACACAACTGCACACGTACAAGATTGATTCTCTGTCTCTCTGGCCCCATTGTTGCCCCCATTAATTGGTGTGTGAAGCAGTTAGCATCAATGCACCGCAAGCTGTGAGATCCAAGCAACAAAATGATAAAAGAAAGCATCTGTTTAAAGAAAAATGCCCAGCCCAAGTGATTTCACCACAAAAAGTATCAGGAGCCAAAAATAAATAAATAATTACCCAGTTAAATACCGTATTTTTCAGACCATAAGGCGCACCGGATTATAAGGCGCATTAACCAAAACAGATGAGCTCATTCTTCTTGCTTCCTCTACTTTGATTGATTCATTAATGTTGAATTCTGTCGCAGCTGCTCTATTCCAGTGTTGTTGCAGTATATTAATGACTAACCTCGTATTGTGGATGGATTATCTCAGTTGTTCTCCTGACTGAAGTTTGGTCCGTTTACAGCATCCTGCCATGCGATTGCACTTGTCCCTAACCATCGGGATCCCTCACGTTAACTTTCATCGAGTGGAACAAAGTTAGCATTCATCCTCCAGCTTTACTGGGTTTATGTTATGCTAACATATGTGGCTGTGTCGCTAGCGATCATGTAGCACATCATTATATACCAGCTAGTCCAACTTCAGTAACCCTATAAACGTCACTGCTGTTTAGTTTTCTGTCTTCATTTATGTTGGAAGTGAGATTTGTCATACATTTAAATTTTTTCACAAATCTCTCAGTCAGAACATGGTGTATCATGTTTAAGTGGAAACTAGCGAGCTAACTTCCTGCTAACTTCTAACTCCGTTAAATTTAATAAATTCTGTTTTCTTGGATACCTGGATGTTTAACTTAATTGTTACACCTGGTAAAGCAGCAACGCTGATCATTTTATTACAGATGAAAGAATTTAGACAGTTTTTAACTGAGTGATGCCGCAGTGTTCGTTTGACTTTGGGACCTGAAGTGGACGGAGTTTTGGACCCAGATTACTCCGCGAGGCTCCTGACTACGGTAGCTGTAATGCTCCGACAATCCATCAAGCGGTGCGGCTTCGTAACTTACCAAAGTCTCACCAAAATAGTAAAACATTTTTTGACAGATCTTTGAGCACCTTGTACCACATAAAATCAGTTCAAGGTCAGTAAGCACAACCAGAATTCATACATAAGGCGCACTGTTGATTTTTGAGAAAATTAAAGGATTTTAAGTGTGCCTCATAGTGCGGAAAATACAGTAATTCTGATAAATGTAGTGTCTGGCTCACAAATAGTGGAAAAAACAAGAACTTTCTTGTTATTTAGTTGTTTATCTGTTAGTTTACTTACTTTAGTGTAAAACAATTGACAATAGAGGTGGGGAATCCTTATCAATAGAAAAAGCTGCAAAACTAATGAAAATATAGTTAAAAGATCCAGCAGGCCAGATTCAACTCTTCGCCGGGCAGATTCTGGCCCCCGAGACTTATGTTTGGCATCTCTGCAATATAAATTAACTACTTTTTTTTCTTTCCCAGCAGTGTTGAGCTTGGTGGTCAAAGCGACATGGCAGAGGTATACTATGAAGCAGAATTAGTGGCTTAGCCAGTTAATGGAACCTTAGGAAAGGCCACTTCCTAGCCAGTAACATTGCCATGGTTATTCAGTGCTCTTTAAGGTGGAGAGCATACACTGACCAATCAATTCTCTGGAAAATAGCATCACCATTCTTCTTTTAGGGAGGCTAATCAGGGTAAGACAGATTCTCAGCAGACGGGATTTTACTTGCCGCTTGAGTATTGTACTTTTTGACCTGACATGAAATTTGCAAGTCAGCTTCCTAAGTGGTCACAAGCACCATAAGCAGTATATGAATTCAATGACATAAAAGTTGTACTTAAATCTACCCATGCCTTCATGATAGGGCAGTGAAATTGAAAAGTGTATGAATTTACACCGTTTTGGATCTAACTTGGCTGCATTATTGCATTATTATAATATAAAATAATCACAGAAAAAACACTGCAATGTAATTACATCATTATTATTATTATTATTATTCAATTATTATTATTCATTTTACCTTTGTGGGTTTTAAAGCTATGGCTGATAGAAACAATAGAATCAAAACGACACAAGGAAAGAAATACCTCCAAAAGCAGCACAAGAACAAAAAAGCCATTTTAACAAATTCTTAAAAACTGTAAATGAGCTTCATCTTTAAAAGCACAGAGATAATATCAGGAACAGCTCTGTTTAACACACAGCAAGCAAAACAAAACAAATCAGGTAATCATTATGTTTTCTATAACTTACATAGTGCTTAATGAATTTATTATCACCATTTAATGAGAGCTTTATGCCACAGCAGCCCTAAATTAACAGTACTGGTAATTATCAAAATCAATGTTTCTGCTTCTGTAATGGTTAATCCACCAGAATTTACAAGCTCTTTAATCAAAATGATATTTTAAAGCTAAAATATATAATTACTGTTGTCATTACTGAATTTCAAAGTGTACTGTTTTATAAAACAGCAGAAAATGGTAAAAACACTTTATTATATTTTGATTGAGATGCCAAATTACAGTTTTTTTTTACTTGTATTCTTGAACAGAAAAAGAACCACTTCAGTGCTTGAATGTTATGCTGGATTCAGCATGAATTCAGGTTTGGGGGTTTTTTGCTTAAAAAAAACTGTCATTTTTTGTTTGAAACAGACTGTTTTATATATATATATATTATATATATATATACAGATTTATATGAATATATTACATAAATAATTATAGAAAACATTTGTGTTTTCTTGTCTTTATAACAGGTAATCTAATAAATTTGTAGTTATAGTCAAAATGCATGCCCCTATTGTCTGTGTCTTTATAAGTAACTACAAGCAAGTATAACAGGATAGAAAGATGATGTGACGGGTTTGGACTGCTGGTGTGTAGCAGCAGTGGAACAGTGGGTTATTATTTGCATTTACTGCATGTTTTACACCCTGACATTCTCCAGCGTATGCATGTACAAAGAAAGCAGTTTTATCGTATAGCACTGATCAATTTGTTCCGAGGCTTGCTCTGGGAACTCTTATAGTCACCAGTGCCGATTAGAAAGCTTGCCAGACTTTTTATTGTTCTTCCTGGCTCCCTTTAGACAGCACTGGATGCTTATGAATGCAGATCAAACTGTACTCAGGCGGAGGGGCAACATTTTTAATCAGTAGAAAACACTGGCCTTTCCCTTTAAGATGAAATAGCTTCTGAAGGCTTTGCAAACCTGGCTCCAGGGAAGTGGGGGAGAGGCCAACAGAGCAATGCAGACATGATGGAGGGAAGATAGGTGGAACAATGTGTACACTATCCTGTTTGTATGTCTATTGTTTATTTCAGGTTTATGTCAAGAACCAAACACTGTCAGCAATTTAACTACAAGTTAGACCGTGCGTTTGCAGATTCCATTGTGCTTCAGGACTAAAGAGGAAGCACAATGCACAGACTCACTGCTACTTGGCCATGAGAGATGACACGTATACCCCACCACCACCACCTCCTTACTATCCTTATCGCTCCGTGTGTTACTCCCTTTCTCTCTTCCTCTTCCTTCATTGTCATCAAATAAGGACCCATGGGAGGACAGACCACCTGGTAACCATAGCTACAGGGATTGAGCACCCCATTGCGAGTAGTGAATTCACACATTCTCTTACAGACACACACACACAAATGCCTCTTGTGCTTAAAGAGTTCCTGAATATATTACCAACGACTATGCAGCAGAATATAAACCAGCCTGTGGTTTTGGTGCTTTCCAGAGTGGTATTACTGGTTGTAAAGTGACTCGTGGATACCTGGAGGTTATAGTTTCCCTATCTCAGTATTCAACCCCCCACAGTATAGTACAGCAGCGTGGTGACGTGGCATTTCATTTGTTAGAGAAGAGAAGAGAAGAGAAGAGAAGAGAAGAGAAGAGAAGAGAAGAGAAGAGAAGAGAAGAGAAGAGAAGAGAAGAGGTGATTACATTTACATTATTGACGTTATGGGACCTGGATGTCTAGGGAGACAGAGCGATCGGAGATGGGCCAGTTCAAGAAGGGATTGTGCTCGTTTAAGGAAGGAAAATCAATCAGTTTAATCTTGGTGAATTCCAGAAAAAGAGAGAGTTTGAAATGACTAAACGACGTAAGAAGAACAGTAAAGATCAAGAGAATAAAAAGACTCTGCTGCAATGTAATAAATAAGTGATACTATTAAATAACCTACAAGGAGGAAAGCTATATCTGACTGCTGATGCAGAAATCCATAGATACTTCAGAATCCATTAGCTTCAACCTTTGCATTTATAGGCGTTTATCATATCGCTTTTCCACTGGTGACAGTGAAACAAATGCTGCGCCTGAATCTTCACCATAACAACGTTTTCGAAACGTATGACAACACTGTGAGAATGAACTCCAGCATGAGTTTGGCTGGAGTTCACCGTCTCCGTCTAATGGCACAGATAGCTTGAACTTAAGCTCCCTGCTTTTAACTGCTCATGTGCTCGGATGCCTGGCTTTTTCCTTTTGTTTTTGATCGACGAGCATTGTTTGCCAACTGATTCTCCTCCTCCCGGCTGAGATCAACTCGCCTTGATGTGGAAAATGGACTTAAATCAAATAATAATAGACCGCGTGCTGTCTCGGCACAACTGAAGTAACTTCACATTGCCCACATAAATAAAACACATCCGTTTTGGAGCTTGACTTTTGCCACTCGCTGATATCGCCTGGCACCGCGCCTCCCTCTCTGCCCACACGCGCTGCCCTCGTCCCGCCTCAGCTCTCAACAAAGCCGAGAAATAATTATGTCAAAATATTTGCAAAAGAAATTCTTAATCTTTCTCATATCTGATAGATATGGGTTTAGGGAGGGAGAGGGAAAACACAATGGTATTTGAGTGTGTGTGTGTGTGTGTTCAAGGACGCACATACAGACATTGTAAGTCAAGAAGCAACACAGTACTAGATTTGTTTCTGTCAGTCAGAGCGGCAGAGAGCAGATACAAAGACGCTTCAATCTCAGACATCGCAGATCAAACGAGTGTTGGGCACACAAACAAGAGGTCATAAAGATTCATTTGCACGCACACACACACACAGACACACACACACACACACACACACACACACACACACACACACACACGCTCTCTTTCTAATGCAAGCAGAGTCTGGATTCTGTGCTATTCCTCTCCTGTGAAATAATAAGCTCCACATTTCAGTGATTCGGATTTAGAGAAGTGGTTTGTAGGCAGAATTTTAAAGAGATAAAGCTGGAGAGCCTAGATTTAGTGGCGGCCGCATCTTTAAAAACAACACAGCAGCCTGAATTTATTCATGCAATAGTATTTTATTTATACGTTACCTCAGAATCACTGATGTAGTCTGCTGTACAGACATGCAAAGTACAAGTAGAAAAAAATTAAGAAATGGCTTGTGTGAGCCTTGATGTGATTTGTGGGGTCCAGCGCCACTCTTTCAGCTCCAGTGCATGTGAGCCTTGTTTATATGCATAGAAAGGGTGACAAGCAGGAAGAAATGCAGAAAATCCCCTTCTGTCACTCTTTATTGTGATTCTTTCTCCAGGAATTCATTGTGGCTTGAGAGACAAGATCCCAACACGCTGCCACCGGCTCGCTTAATCATAACCAGCAATTTTCTCTGCAAATAGCCAACGTTCCAGCTTCAGGCCCGGCGGGAGGTTTGACTTTCCTCAGAAGTGACACATCAAGGTTAGCGGAAAGGGCATGATAAATGTAGTGACAAATGCATTACCCTTAGCGTTCTTAAATAAGCAGGTCATGCAGTATAAGAAAACAAACAGACGTGTTCCTCAGAGAGGTCTCATGGTGAAGTGAACACAGCCTTCTATTCACAACTACCTTGTCAAAGCTATCTGAAGCTTGAGAAATAATCGTGATGTGCATATTTTCCAAAATACGGAACGTGAATGATGTGCGTGAACAAACTATCAATTAAAATCTTCTGCCACCTGCCATTGGCACTGAAGTACCACTTTTTATGAATTTTACAGAGGAAAGCTGTTTTTATTTTATCCTTTTTAAAAATAAAACACAAACCAACATGGGTTTCCTACCTTTTTTTTCTGAGATTATATATGTGACCTGACCAGTTTATCTGAATCTGTTTCCCAGACTCCGTTTTCATCCTAATGAAACTACATAACACAGTAAAAAATGTGACTTCAGTGATTTGATCTGGGAAAGCACCAATACAAACTCAGAGACTCCAGTCGCTCGTATATGTTATGGAAAGTTGCGTCACAATGAATGTGTTTAGATTTCTTCACATATGAGTTTTCAATTCAATTCAATTTTAGTTTATTTATATAGCACCAAATCAAAACAGCAGTCAGCTCAAGTCACTTTGTCAGTAAAGCTCCTACAATAACTGAGAGAGAAGCCCAACAATCAAAGGACCCCCATGGGCAAGCACTTGGTGACAGTGGGAAGGAAAAACTCCCCTTTAACAGGAAGAAAGCTCCAGCAGAACCAGGTTATGCACTGGCCCATTTTAAAGACATTACCATTTTCACCATCACCATCTCAGGTTAAACAAACCAGGTGTGAAGAGAAGTGGCGGGTCTGACTATAAACCACTTGCTTATTGGCTAATTGTTTGAGATTAACAAGTCAAAATAATACAGATATGGTCCTTTTTGAAACATAGCATGACTGAAATTTATACAATAGATAGTTTTTTTTAGTATGACCAGAAATGAGTGACTGAGCCCACACTGTAAACTAAAAGTGTTTACAGAGGTCAAGTCAGAAAGTTGTTATTCCCGTAGGCTGTGTCGAAATGAAGGATAGTGTCCAGGCATCCAAAGAAAAAAGGATTTACCAGCGTGAGTGGGGGAAGGTGTTAGTAGTAAAGTAGCTTTGAAATCTAAAGATAAGACAAAAAAAAAAAACAGCCAACCCACAAAGCTTTGGAGGTCGTTGAAGTTTAGCTAGTTAGCTAGATCTTTTAGGTGAGAGATAAAGTCTTCTCAATAAACGTGCATGTTCAGTGTTGTTCAGTGAGGTACACAATCTGAGTCCCCATGGGGCGACAAAAGAGATTAAACAAAAAAACAAAAACAAAACGTGGTGCGTTTCTAAAGCATTAAAATACTGCTGAGAGGCTCACAGCATCCTGGATACTCAGTGGAGCATGCCTTAGCTTGAAGGCCGGCTATGAATAAATAGTACTGATACAGTTACAAGTGTACAACTGAATAGTTTGCTAAGGCTCATCTCTATTCAAAGAACAAGGGCACACAGAAATGGCAAGAGCCTTAGAAACAGCGATGGTGTCTTTACATTATCACTTAGCAAGTGAATTCAATCCAGCTGCTTTTTGTTTTCTACATAAAAACACTTCAGTAGTGGCTTTGGAAAATGTACATGGAAGATGGCTATTAATGTGTCTGTCTTTCTTGGAAAGGAAAAAAAGGTCATATGCATAGCAGATGAATCCCATTTAGGATGTCAGCTTCGTGTCCTCCATCCTTTGCAGTGTTATTTACCTTCTCATTATTATAAGGAGTAACTTAACGCTCACAGGAATTCATATTTTTACTCTAGTGGTTGAACTTCCCACCTTTATACAGGGATTTAGCTACAAGTGCTTTTCAAACACGATGATTCAGTGAAGTTGCCAAAGAGACCACTTCTTACTCTTGTCAGTGATGTTAGGTGTTATAACACGTTGCAGGTTACTCTGCGGAAATTTAGGTCAATTTTAAAGGACAAAGACAGTAGTACTCTAAGTCAGCGTGACTGCTCTTAACTTTGCACTAAACGTGTTTTGCAATTTTACTTGTTTTTAATTTCATCTGTTATTGCATAAGAACTGTTTACTTGTTTGTAGTGTGCACGTGTTGTTTGAAACAACCCATGGCCAGGCCACATTTAAAAAAGAGATTTCAAATCTTTTAATTAAACTTTTACTTAAAAGAGACTGAATAAACTTTGTTACCAGAAAGAAGAGATGTCCAGTCTATACTTAACTAAGTTTAGTACATTAAGATATGTGCAGTGGGGTTTTTTCGAAGGCTGATGACATTTTTTAGATTTTTAGATTTGGTGTTTACAGTTTTCCCCATTTTGATAAATGGACTGTTACTTTTATAGCACCTCGGTATTCGGTTGAGCTCTCACAGCATTTTCTACTGCAAGTGTCATTCACCCATTCACATCACTTTTATCTATACGTGTTCTAACATTTACAGATACACACTGTTGTGGATGAATTGGGGTTCAGCATCTTGTCCCAGGATACTTCTGCACAGAGACTGGAGAAGTCAGGGCTCAATCGATCGGTAGATGACCCATGCTCTACCACCTGAGCCACAGCTGTTCAGGTGGTATTAAGCCGCTAAGAAAGACATAATGGCTCAGAAAGGATCTCTAAAACCTTTCTAAAATCCTGTGAAAAGCTTTGATATTGTATGTCCACCAGTCATTCTAAGATTTTCTCTCAGCTGACACACATCACAGTATTCCCTGTTATCTCTAGAGCATATTAAATGACTTTTAATTAACCTTTTTGCTATGATTGTTGCTTTATTAGATCAACAACGTCCACATCTAGTTGTCAAGCAGCCCAAAGCCATATTTTTCTGAGCACCACTTCCTTTTTCTTTAACTCTACTAAGAGCAATGGACCCAGTTTTTTAGCTGAATCTTCTCTTTACTCGTCAACACATTTCATGCTATGAGAAACACAGGGCCTTTAGATGTTTTTCAGGCCAAGGACAGAAAACATTACATTTGGCCAGTACCCTCAACCCAGAGCATCCTTTCTGAAATTAGCAATTAAAATGAAAGTAAATTTGAACTTCACCCACTCTGTGGAATTGTCTCAATGTTCCTATGGGTCCCAGTTCTCCCTGTGACACCCATGTATTATGTATAAGCATATGCACGATGAATAAGTCAAGAGATAAATGATGAAAATTACATTTCTTTCCCCCCCCCCCCCATTTCTGTTTTTGGCGTGACCCGGTTGTTAGTGCATCCTTTATCACGGCAGATGAGCAAGTAAACTGCAGAGACCAGCAGAAAGTGAGATGGAAAAAGTGAGAGAAGAGCAAAAAGAGCAAGAGAGGAGGGAGGACAGCTGAATCCATCTCTCAGTACTATCCCTCCCTCTGGGCATTTCCCGGCTGGCACACGATATGTGGAGGCTGCAGCATTTTAAATCTCTACCATACTAATACCAATGAACCATGAGCACATTGTCTTTTATTTATCATTTGTGTGTGCGTGTGTGCATGCGTGCGTGCGTGTGTGCAAGCATGTGTGCCGGAAACCCTAGATTTACAGAGGCAAAAGACAAGATTGCAAGTGTGCACCAACTCATTTGCGTATATGTGTGGGTGTATGTTTGCTAATGTTTGTTCCTCTCTTTCTGCGCGCTCGCCTGTGTGTTTGTGTGTGACTCACCGCTCTCTTCACCAGATGCTTCACAGCCATCTTCATCATCACAGTCGTCTCCGCTGCCTCCCTCCGTGTGGGCGCTCCCTCCCTCCTCTTCCTCAACCCTTCCTCTCACTTTGCTGGCCCAGCCCAGCTCCACTAATAGCTCCTAAATGAAGCGCACACACATACAGACACACATATGTCCATAGATATTACACATACATTTGCAAGACACTTGAATGAATTTGGATTGATTAAAACTTTGTTGTGTACTGTGAGAACTGATTTTATTTGATCACTTTGCTGGCAGAAAAACATTTTTTATGTCTCTCAAACTATGTTGTTTTTTTTCATAACTTAAACTAAAGAAATTGGAACAAATTATGTGTTTTGTGACAGGCTGCTAGTAACAAAGTACCTAATGATACAAGAAAGCCTTTGAAAAACCTTCCTTGGAAGCAAAGTCTGAAGAATTGAGGGGTAGCAGTTTGTAATGTATACTATAATCAAGAATAATCCAGTTTTCAGGGGGTCACATGGAAGGCGGTGACTGATTTTTTTTTAATGGAATGACCTATATGTATAAACACACATTGAAAGAAGACTAGAAAACCAGGAACATGTAACAAAAACACAGGTCAAAGTTCACATGAAAACTTTATTCAGGTCAAGGTATGACAACAAGAATCCCACTCTCCACTGCTTATTTACATCAGTGCAGATGCCGTGGGATAATTGTGATGCCAGATAAAAGCTTCATGCCTCTAAAAAAAAACCAACCAAACAAAAAACCCCTACTTGCAATCAGATTACTTTTTAAGTACAATACCACCACTGAAGATTTAGCTTCAGTGGTGGTAAGATCTATCTCCTTTGGTCTTAAAATGTGTCCCACGAACACATTTTAAGAGGAGATAGATCTTTGAGAGCAGTGGGCCCCAGGTTGTGGAATGCTTTGCCTTCATCATTTTGTTGCCTTGATTGCATTTATTCTTTTTAACGGGAGCTTAAGACTCATTTATTTAGATTGGTTTTTAACTAGATTTGTGCTGTATGTTCGATTGTGCTGTTTTATGTATATCTGTTTTATATTATTGTGAAGCATTTGGGGTTGTTACCCTGTAAAGAGTGCTATATGAATAAAGTAAAGTAAAATATGATTACCAGATTTATAAACAACAGTTCACATTTTGTTAAAACAAAAGAAAAAATAAAACATACAAGTCATCAAATTGAAAGTCATACAGTTTTCACCCATGCACTATGACAGGATCATGTAATTGGTTCACAGTTTGATAAATGAGCCAAGGTGGGTCATATAGATAGGGTCCAGCTAAGGAGAGAGATAAGGCAAACATACACCAGTTTTATCAAGGAAAAATACATAAGACGACATTATATAAATGTATATATGGTCCCTTAGTGAAAAATAAAATGCCAGTAAAATAAATCTTTTTCCCTTTGACTTATTTCTGTCCTTAGCTGGAACTGATTAGGTAGCATGGTGGTCCTGGCTTTGAGACCTTTACTTGATTTGATTCCCTGACCAACTGTTCCAAAGCCAGTAGTGTTGTAGTGTTGCCACTACAATATCCAGCTGCTAAGATGGCTAATGCTGCTGGCCAACCAACTAGACATTGTGGTGGTTGACAAGGAACAGAAGACCACAGTTGTGATATATATGGCAATCTCAGCAGGCAGCTACATCCGGAAGAAGGAGCACAAGAAAACAGAGAAGTACCAGGGGCCAAAACTAGACGAGTGGCTCCAGCAGATTATAAGCACAACATCAGCAGAATTGGTCCAGAAGAGCACAGTCCAAGCACCAGCTAAGATACTGTGCAGAACCTCTGGTAGAGCACTCAAGCTTCAGGACCATATCCATACCACACCTCCAAGCGGTGAAGAGGAGAGAGTTCATCATGTTACTTGTGGTTGCTAGGGTTGTTAAAAGTAAAATGAGAAGAAGAGTCTTCAGCTTTCAGGCCCCTCTCCAAACTGGAACCAGCTCCCAGTTAGGATTGGAGGCAGACCCTCTCCTCACTTTTAAGACTGGTCTTAAAACCTTCCTTTTTGATAAAGCCTATAGTTAAGGCTGGGTCAGGTGAACTTGAATCCTCCCTTAGTTACACTGCAATAGGCCAATACTGCTGGGGGCTTCCCATGGTGCATTAAGCATTTCTCCTTCACTCACCTTTTTTTTACTCACTATGTGTTTATATTCAAAGTGTTTAAATAATTCAGTTATTATTAATTTCTGTCTGTTCCGTTTATCCTGTCTCCCTCACCACCAACCAATCACAGCAGAAGTCTGCTTCTTCCCGAGCCAGCTTCTTCCGGAGGGAGTTTTTCCTTCCCACTGTCACCAAGTGCTTGCTAACAGGGGGTTCTTTGATTGTTGGGGTTTTCTTTGTATTATTGTAGAGTCTTTATGCTACAATGTAAAGCTCCTTGAGGCGACTGTTGTTGCTATCGGGTGCTATCAAAACAGACTTATGATTTATATTGTTGCACTACACTGAAATCTGTCTGAACAACTAAATGGACCGTCAGTTGTCTGAAATTTTATGATCATTTTAAACTTTGTTATCCTGCAGAGTGAGAGCTGTAACTGATTTTCCCTGTCTCAGCTGCTTGTTTATACACAGCCAAAATCTGTTTGACTCTCTCGTATTTAAAGATGACTTAACTCTGCCTACCAAATATAATCCCTTTAGCACATAAGCATAAGGTGTCTGTTTTGATTCACAATGGGAAGATATTAAGTAGGCAAAAAGCATACTATATAAGTATAACAATGAAAACAGTGCACCTATGCTTGTGTATGGATCAAGGAAAAATGTTTAAAATAAGGAGGCATCATCGATCACTTTATGTGATTAACAAGCAAGGGTGCTTGTTAGTCCCTGTGGAGTTTCCTTGTGGGGCAAAAGAATGTGGGCTGCAAACGGAGGGACATCTGGCCTCCACCATAGAGTAGGTGTGTAGCAGCCATGGAACAGAGGGGAAGCAAGGTTATTATATGACAGCATGTCCGAGGGGACACAGAGACAGACTAGGCTCTGTACGGTGATTCACCATCATGTCATTGGACTGCAAATGAGTGCTGAGGGAGGACAAAAATACATTACAGCACTGTTTCCACCAGGACTGTTTTCTTAGTCATGTGGAAAGTCTGAAATTTAAACAGGATTTGGGCCATGTGGCACTGAAACTCCTCTGTGAAACCAGCAGAGCCAACAAATAAAATTATTCAAGTGTGGTAACTCCAGAATGGTCTGTCCAGTGTAATTAATGACTGGAGACAAACTTAAACTGGTAGTGGCTGAGGTGATGAACTATTGTATACTGCAAATATATATTTGCTTTGTTCTTAATAATACACAAGATGGCCTGCTAAGTTCAAAGTGAGCAAGGAAGAAGGGTGATTTAAGTGACTTTAAAGGTGGCATCGTTGTTGGTGCCAGGCTGATTGGAGTTTTTCAGAAACTGTTGATTTGCTGGGATTAAAATGGTCTTTAAAATGAGAAAATATCCAGTGAGCAGCAGTTCTCTGGGAGAAAATGCCTTGTTGATGCCAGAGGTCAGAGGAGAATGGGCAGACTCCTTTGAACTGAAGGCAACAGCAAAGCAAATAACCACTCATTACAACCAATCTATGCAGAAGAGCAGCTCTCAACGCACAACACGTCAAACCTTTAAACAGAACAGCAGCAGAAGACACTCCTGTCAGCTAAATATGGGAAAGTGAAACTACGGTTTACAAGATTGTTGCGTTGAGACACAAAGTCTAGTCTCCACAATAAAATTGGTATAATTTAAAGCTCTTACTGGGTGTAAATGATCCCATCACATGCTGACAAATGACCAGTTTACAAGAGAAGAAGTCCTTCCTTGCCCATCTTCAGCTGCCATGTAATCAAAAGATGAGAGCCCTTCCCCTTTTTAACACAAAGGGTTGATTCATGTCATCTTGACTGGCTGTGCATGTACCTACAAGTTTTAATTGTGAGTATAAACAAGTGGTTGTGCTAATAAAATCCCATTAGACAGCAACGCTTATGTGAAAAAGAAGCTACTGCACCAAAGGTCTGCTTAGCACGCAATACAAATTGGGACAGTGACAGATAAGGAGACACCAAAGAAAACGCATAAAGAAAGACAGACCTTCAAAACCCGGTCGGAGAAATGATTAAAATTCCAGGGACGCTTCTGTGTCCTGTCTCATATTTTCCTCCTGCTCTCATCCTTGTGGTCAGAGTGTGTAAATGGCACACATGACAGGCATGAATAATAATTAATAAATGGTGTGCATTAACGGCTGTGCCTCAGATGAACGGCTTCACCCACAGAGAAGCCACCGGAGCGCCTAGCTTCAAAGAAACAAAGCCCAGGATGTGGGTTTCCAAAGGTGACTCTCAACGGGTTCAAATTACACTTAGTTTGTTTGTATGTGTGCACAGGCTTGCATCCTCTCAATTTATCAGAAAGATGGAAAGACCACACCGCACCTCAGAATGGAAAATATCAGACCTTTCCCTTCGGCTCATGTCGTGACCTGTATAGCATTACTATGATCGATCCAGAGGCCGCGTATCCAAACACATTGATCTAACCGCGTGTTCGTCTGAATTACATCTGAAGATCGGCAGAAAGCTCGAATAGTCTTTAAATCACAGATGACCAAGAGTATACAAGTTAGACTGCATTAATGAGCATAAGAAGGAACTCACATCCATAAATGAATACATGGTGCATGTGTAGTGCATGTTTGTGTACGTGTGTGTGTGTGGGGGGGGGAGTACGGGGCGATGCTGACTTGGCATTTTCTCCATGTAAATGCAGCGTGATTAATGGAGTCACCAGTGAAATTAGACAGAGCACAGAACAGCAAAACAGCAAAAAAAAAGGAAAGAAAAGAAAACTAGGCCTTAGCATATCCCATCCGTTTAATTTTCCTTAACCCTCACCAACATTACATAAACCAGAGGTTAACAGGCTTTCTTTAAAAGGAGTGGCTGTTGCTAGGAAGGCATAACTTCTGTTTTTATGACAGTTCTAGGGGGTACTGTTTAGTTTCTGTAATATCTTTTATAGATGTGTGTTACTGACAGGATAAAACCAATTTTATGTTGTTTTCAATAGCCTCCACACCATCTAAAAACACAAACAAACTTCATAATCTCTGTGGTCCACATGTGCTGTCTGTAAACACCTACAAGAAGAAGTAACTGTGTAATCTCATTATTTGAACCTGGGGCCATATTTAACTTGAGCAACCACCACTGGATAACCGGCTTCATTTAAAAATGATTAAAAACAAATCAATGGGCCACACTGCTGGGCGGGGTGACATGTCCAGTCATTACTGTGTCCCAGTGGTGTGTGGATTGTAGAGGGGAGGACACTACAGGGAAGTGCAGACTGAATACTAAACAAAATGTGAGCCTTTATTGTGACTGATCAAAGAAAAATACAAATAATCCAATAAAAATTGTAATCCAAAGAACATGAAGTCCAATCAGGACTGTGATCTAAAGAGCATGAAGGTACACAGGTGAGCACAGAAGGCTAATTTAGGGTTAGAGAGAGGAGAGGAAATGAGAGACGGGTACAGATTATCAACACAGGCAAAGCAGGAAGTAAAGCGAACTATTCATGAAGGAAAACCAACACTCAAAGAAAAATAGGAAATAAGTGAGAGAACTAATACTAACACTTAGCACGATGTCAAGCTAGTGAACAAAGGGTGACGATGACATCAACAGAGAAATGAGAGAGAAGGAGGAACAAACAGGGTGACAGCAGGGGAACTAAAAGCTGCCATTAAGAAAACTCAAGAGTTAAACCAAAGCGCAGGATTGCAAAACTCAGATTCAACTAGACTAAACAATAAAGTTGAACAAACACAACAAAAGTTTCTTAACTAAGAATTTAAAACAACGTGACACCTGTGAGGATGGATACTGTTTATTTTGAGTCCAAATTGTTGCTGCTGGACAAAACTCACCACTAAAAATAGATTCACAAATTTAAAGAAATCAGCTGTTTCCACCTGTCATAGTAACATTTACTAAGTTAAAAAAAACCCTAACCTTACAGTTTCGTTATATTACATAGCCCTGTTTTTATTTTACTTTATTAAAGTGCGTCTCTATACCCTTTTTTAGATTTACTCTAGATCTAAAGAACAAAAGATTAGGTTGTTACAGTTCTTGCTTCTACTTCTTTCTTCCTGTTAAAAGGGAGTTTTTCCTTCCCACTGTACCAAGATCTTGCTCATAAAGGGTTTTCTGATTGTTTGTTTTTTCCTCTACTACTGTAGGGTTTTTAACTTACATTATAAAGCACAGTGAGGCAACTATTTGGCGCTATATGAATAGAACTGATTTGAATTGATGAATGAATGACCAGCAAACCACATTATGTTGCCAGTAAGAGTACTATGATGTATCAGCCTGTCTCCCTCAATCCAGAAGGGTCCAAAGCCACATCGTCCACACAAATAATAATGAATCATGATAATGAATACATTTCATATATTATTCTAGGGAATCATACGATTTTATGAATCATTCACACAAATCGTATCTCCATATTACCATACTGAGTACAGCCTTGAAAGTACTGCATTAATTCCAGTTTCATTGTTGAATTAATTAATTTATTATTGAGTGTTATTATCTACCTGTGTTTCAAGTGCTGACATTTAACTTTATTGGATTAAGCAGCACTTCACACAGAAGGTGGTAGCGCATAATTGAAGGCCAGATGAACTTAAGGGCACCCCTCCACCTCCGCAACACACACACAAACTGGAAAAAAAAAAACTGGAGCCATAATCATCATCACTCTCACAGAATGGCAACCATAGGGTGTCACTGCCAAGGTTAGTACAGGGTATATTAATGTTCAGTAGATGTGAAATCATCCAAGAAAACAAGAAAACCATTTTTTTTCCTAAAGCAAATACTTTCATACTTCAAAAAATTCTTTCAAAATATGAAAGTTTGTTTCATCATAGTGTCCTTAAAAGATGAAGGAAAGCCACCAAATCCAAGGTTTCTTCTCTCTCGATTGCATATTTCAGAGTGAATATTGAGTGCAGTTCTAGAAAAAAGGCCACCAACTGATAATATATCAACATTGGGACTATAGCTTATTCTATAACTACAAGACAGTTTGGACAACAGTTGTTGTTAGGGTGGGAAAAATCTCAGTATCATCCATCTTAACATAAGAATTTGTGTAACACTTTATAAGACAGCCTCTGTTGGGAGCCTCCCAACAGGCCCTCTTGGGAGTAACAAATTGGGAGAACACTGGGTGCGAGCATTTACCTGTGTTAGCTGTTCCAGCCTCTGTTTTGCGCCCTTCAGGACAGGATCCGTATTGCGCACAGTCAGCTCGGGATTCTCCCTCTGGGCTTTTAAAGTGTTGCCAACCACACGACCTGCATAACTACAGAAAGGCAGAACATGAGAAAGATATGCAGTACTTCCTGTCCCAGTTTGTCTGTGTGTGAGTGTTGTTCTCCTGTCCCAGTTCTCTCCATTCACTATACTCGTGTGTTTGGTCAGAGTGTACTGGATTCATAGACACACATGCACACGGTCACATTTCCATTACTTCAGAGGATATTACATTTACTCACACTGGTTTTGTGGAGTCTTATCCTGACCCCTCCATAATCACTACTTGCCGATAATCCAAATCTAACCCCAGCTTTCACATTAAACCAAGTTTTGAACTTATATGTTAATAAACTGTCTTTTGCAGCTCTGACAGTAAGCAGCTACCAACAACAGTAAAGACAAGTATTACAAGTACACAGACACATACATACCCTTTGCAAAAAGAAGAGTCACCATTTACTCCACGGTAATGGACTAACTTGTGATATGAGCTCATCTTTATGCAGACTAATCTTATTTCATTACTTTTTTCCCAGGGATATTTCATTGAAAACAGATGGACTGCTTACAGTAATTGCTATTAGTGGTTTTCAGCAAGGTTGTAAAATGATTCATCTTTAGAAATCACATTTTCCCACACCAGCAAACTTAAATTCAATTTACAAAGATGTTTTTTGTATAATTTAATATATGTTTAAGATATTTTAGTTCTTGCATAATTGTATATATATATATATATGCATCATACATATACATGTCTATATATTACAGAGGTACCTGCTATAGAAGCGCTGAATTAGGGCACACAAATCAAATGTTAAAATAATTTGAAAGGATATTACTTTACTTTAGAGTTGAGTAACTCTGCATGTTTTTAAATGATGCAGTCAAAGTAAATTTAGTAATACAATTTATTCCATGCAACGAGTGCCATCTTTGATCATCTTGCGTACTGATAGCTTTTTTCTATAACAGGCTGTAAGCAAGGATCACATCATTTTGTCTGGTGGGTGGATCAAAAGGAAGATGAAGTGGGAGAAGAGCAAAAAAGAAGAAACAAAAGTTCATGAGTCACATTTTTCCATGTTCCAAACCAGCTTTGCTAGCTAATACAATCAACCACCAACTCAGTAACCACCGAGTCCACACCCTCAAAAGCACAAACACACTCTGGCTATGGCAACGAGGGAACAGGATTGTGGGAACCAAGGAGCAGAGACATGGTGGATGAATCTGAATTGATTTGAGTGAGTCCAAGAGATGGTGCGGTGGTGAAGACCTCTTCTTCTGGAGCCATGCTTACTCTGCTGGTCTGGGATAAGATCCCATGTGAAACTTAACACAGTGTATAAAGCCTTTAATTAAGTTTCTCAGATTGTTGTTGTGTTCTCACACAGATCAGGTTTTGATGCTCGTAAGCGTTCGTGTCCTGAGGCCTTACTAAGCGAGTTCTAAATCTGTGCCTGGATTCATTACACCTGACCTGATCTAGCTACAGTAACTGATGTCACAAAAATGCTTATCAGCTGTCTCTGTGAGAGAAGACGTTCCAAACCATCTTCATGCAAGTTCACATTAAATAGGCAGCCAATCACATCAAAAGATCAAACTGCATGCTTTACTAATAAAGCGTGAGACTACAGATCCCCACGGGAAAATCAGGTCAACGGAGAGGCAAACTTCCTGTGATCCAGTAGGGGAAAAGAATACAGCATCAATAGAAACCGAAGCAAAGAGAATGAATTAAATATTATACTGCTAACGTTTTCATTAGCTTTAAACTGGTATGGTTAAAAAAATGTTATTACAGGTTTTGCTTTTATGTTTCATAGGCTGCATTATAAATGTTTCAGGGGGAAAACAGCACTGTAAAAGTAAGCACAGTTGCTACAGGAAAAGAAAAATGTGCAGCATTTAGTAAATATATCAGAGGGACTTATTTTTTCATGTGCGGCTCTTGTTAACTGCTTCGTGGCTCTGCACTTGTAAACTTTCCATATTATTGAGTCTTTCTTTCTCATGCTTATGTGTTGTTAAAGACATGTGTTGCACTTAATTAATCGCTGATGGAAATATTGCAACAGAATCTTAGCTAATTGGCCTTACGCAGTTTGTGCATGACTACTGCTGCAATGATGGTACAGCATGTAAAATCTCACCACTAGATGTCAGTAGATTGCAGATTGCAGTTCTGTTTTCTGTCAGTCCTCAGCTGTCAATACTGCCCATGTCTATTTACTCTGGAGGCAGCTGTAAAACTTTGCATAAAGAGTCAGATACCAGTTACTAATTTGAGCTGCTTAGGATATCCTGAACTTTTGTTGTTTTTGCCACTGTTAGCTGCTAGCAGGTGTTAGGGAAACTTTCTGTTTATTGTATCTAATGTTGCTACACTCAAACACTTAGTGAATAAAGTCTGATAAAATGCAAGACAATCAAACTGTTTATCAGATGAAACGTGCTCTTTTTAGGACACTCGAGTCTAACATTAGCTAGCATAGTGTTAGCTAACCAGCCATTGCTTTCATTTAGCCGGCTTGTTGTTAGCTGTCTGGAAGCAGATTGTCGCATATCTAATCTGCAACAATACTGGGAATAAATGAGCATGTTTATGCAAACTTCATATTTTAGAGCTCTGACTTCAGTTAAGGAGACGAGGCTTGAGGTGAGAAGGAAGAGGATGAGATTATATTCAAATGCCAGTCATGCTGTTGCTTTCTTCCGTGTTTTCATTTCTTTAGTGAAAAGAGACCCATAATCAGATGGTAAAATATAGCTATGATGCTTCATATCTCCAGTCTGAAAGTGCAGGCACAAATTAAAATTTGCTTCCACGACGTACAAACACCCCTTTTCTTCTACTATGTATGCTGCTCTCTAGCCACATACATAAAATGCCATTAGGCAGAATGATGTTGTCAATCTTGACCACTGTGTTTAAGGTACTAGGGAAACATGGCAGCTTCTACAAATTGGCGCCTACTCCTGTGTAATTTGAGAATGTATCTGTTTGTCGGAGGACATAATTAATTAATTAAAATTAATGAGTGCAATATTATTTTTGTCTACAAAATGAACTCAACTGACTGTACATTTAATGAAAAATGTTCCCAAATCCGATGATCTCTGCAGGATAAAACAAAATGGTCAAGCTTTATAAATGAAGACAGTTTGGGTTATACCTAAATTAGGTGGCTTATCCATTAATCTCACCACATGATACGGACCATATCTTTTTCTGTATTGCTACATAAACAAAAGAAACATTTCAAACACCGTCACCATGGGAACTGGGAACATTGATTGCCAATGAACAGCAAGAGATCATAAGATGCATGCTGCCTAATCCTCTGTACATTCAAAGAATTAGATTCTGTAGTTTTTTAGCTGCATGACTGGTATGAGAGTGTGTTGCTAACACAAACAGGATATGAGAGCACATGTACTGTGCCCACAACAGAATGAAGTAATAAAAACAAGATAATGGACTACATGTAATATGAACAGGATATTGACGTACATCTACATGAAGATGTGTGATAAAAGGCAACAAAATCAAAGGCAGCAAAAAACAGCATGAAAGAGCAAGAAGCAAAAGGCAGTAATGAAAAAGGGTGATGAACAAGAAAGCCAAACAAGAAATAAAAGCTCAATTAAAAACCACAGACCTTCCCCTAAGGGGAAAATCCCAAGATTCCACAGACTCCAGCAAAGAGTTTAGGGATCAGTGTCAACAGCGCACATCCAGTGAATTTGTTAGTGTCAACACGTCACACATACTGCTGGCATATTTCATGTTTCCTTTATCTTGATCTAAGCTGGGAACATACCTGACATCATTTGAAACAATGCAGCCAAGGCTGACAGGCAGCTGATTTGACCTTTATTTATACAAGGCTGACTGAATCTATACTTGTTCTTTTACCACCACAAAAAACAAGTAAATTTATACAAATGGAACAAGCACAAAAGGACCAAGCAGGCGCGGATATGAACATTATTAGGTATCAGTGCATTAGACGAGTACACTAACTATAAGACAGGCGTTTCCTCCAGGGGATGAAAAGATTTACATGTCTGTAAATTGTATCCAGATAATGAACAACAGTACTTTTCCTCCAAGTCACAGAAGAAGTGTTTCTGTGTAGACAGACATACTTTTGTTGCAGATGAGTGATTCTATTGGATATTTAAATGTAAATTTCTCAGAGAGTCAGATATTAGAGGTTTTACATTCTGTGACCTTCTCCATATTAATATGCAAATAAATGTAATAGATCTCTATGTGGACACTGAGACCGGGGTGGATTTTGCCGTGTTTATATGCATAGCTTTTAGTAAAATTACTACAGCCTGCAAAAAGCCAAACACACAAAAATATGCTCTCACTGACCACTTTATTAGGTACACCTGTTAAACTGCTAGTTAACACAAACGTTCAGTGTATTTAGACATATAAACATGGTTAATGCGACTTACTGAAGTTCAAACTAAGCAAATAAATGGGGAAGAAGAGGGATTTGGACATGGCATGATTGTTGGTTGCAGACAGGCTGATTTGAGTATTTTAGAAACTGCTGATCTACTGGAATTTTCCCACATAACCATCTCAGGGGTTTACAGAGCATCGTCTGAAGATGAAAAAATATACAATGCGCCGCAGTTTCTTGATAAAAAACAAAATATTTTGATACTGCTTTGAGCTAACAGGAAGGCAACAGCAGCTCAAATAACCCATCATGACAATCAAGGTATGCAAAAGAGCATCTCTCAACGCACTGGGGTTTGAACCTTGAAGCTTCAGTATGAGTTGATGAGTCAGTGAAGCTCAACTTTGTCTGATGATTGTGATACTGGGGTCAGCTGTTGAGGATATCCTGAACCCCTCTGCCACTAAGCACTGCTGTGTTTGCCGTTGTTAGCTGGTGTTAGCCACGCTGAAGTCGATCTAACATTATATGGACTGTGACGATACAATGTGAGAATGTAGTGAAACTGTTTGAGGCCTGACTATAGTTCAGGAGATGAGGCTTGGGGTGAAGAAGCAGAAGATGAGGTGGAAACGAGGGAGGAGAAGGAGGAGAAACACATAATGAGAAAGGCTGAATGTCCATCTAGGCCACTGTTTTCAGGATGACGAATGAACATGGCGGCCTCCGCAAACCAGTGTCCACTCCAGTGTATTTCTACACTTATGAGAATCCATCAGTTTGTTGGAAGATATATTTACACACAAATCAATACCTTTATTAGTACAAGAATTTCCTATAAAATAACAATAAAAATGACCTATTCTACCTTTAAAGACTCATTTTTGTTGACCGTACTGCATCTTTCCCTGTTTTGCTGAGGAGATTACACATGCGACTGAGAAACAAGAGTCTTCTGTGCAAAGGTTACTGAAATCACAGCAAAGATTTACCATCTGGCAATCATACACATCCTTTTCAACTGGAGATGAAAGTGTCCACAGCATCTGCACATCTGAAACATTTTCTCATGTCTAATACCAGCTGTCCTGCTGAATGTATTGGAAGCTGTCATTGCTATTGGCCCAGATTACAGATGTCCCGGCTGCGCTGCTTATTTGGCGCCTGATGATAGTATTGCAGGAACTGTGGCGTGTAGACAACACATAGAGGTGTGACTGTGAGTGACACTTAATGAGATCTGGAGAACGACACACATAAATCACCAGCAGCACGATGACAACGCTCCTCTGCCGCTGCCCTTAGTTACTGTGAGGTTGCTAACAGTGACACGCATAGCGCTCATTTCTTAAGGTGCCTCCCTGCAGCGTTAAAGGATCACACACACACAAACACACACATACGCACGCACACACAAAATTATAATACCTGAAATGGTGATCTGATCTGAGGGAGGAGTGCAATTATAGGCGTCGCAACCTCAGTTGTAAATCTAGCTGCATTCCTGTGGAGACATTTAATTAGCCCATTCAACCCCACTCCACACACACACACCTATAACATGCATACATAGGCTACACAAAGTAACACACTGTACCCACACCTGTATTTCTGGTGCCAGATGAAAGTACAGTGTGGTTTAGACTGGTCTGAAAAAAAAAGCAGTTCTCTACTTTCTACCTCAGGGTTCAGGACATTTCTGTCTTGGACTGTTACATAAAACATTAAGGGGTGATGGAAATTAGAGGTGGACATTTGAACACACACACACAAAAACACGACGCATAAATAGACCGGGTGTGGTAGGTCTTTAGTGAAAAGAACAGAGTTAATGTGTGGTCACTAAAGATGGTGATATGTTGCTTCCCTCTTCTGGAGGCAATCAGCCATTACAGATCTAACTGCAATCAGAAGGTCCACATTCATCACACATGTGCCCACAGAGATGTTTCTACTCATTCTAGATAATTAGGCCTGAGTGAAAGAAATACATTTGCTTGTACTGCACACGTGCAAACACTGCACTGCAAACTTTTATTGTGGAGTATGCTATTAACTGTGGGTTGTCTTTCACTTAAAGTGACAATGACCAACACAAAGTTGAGGGAGCGCATTTCCAACCTCAGACTATTTGGGGAGTGTGTGAATGCAGTGCGAGCCAGCATTAACAAACTCTGTGTCAAAAGGAGTTTGTGCTTTTCCACCTGTGACAATTTAAAACATTCGCCATGAAATGCATTCAGTAAGTGGACCTAAATGACAGTGATTCAGCCCTGTCCTGAGTTGAATCTGGCAAAACTTGTGAAAATACTTGTGAGACTTGATTATGACTGTGGAACGCCATAAATGCTATTGAAATATGAAAATAAAAGTTTAAAAAATCGGTTTAGATCACTATTCTGAATACAGCTCTTTTTGAATGCATAGGTTATTCAACTCTAGTTGTTCTAGAGTCTCACTTGTAACTGGCGCACCGGTAGGATGGCCCAGAGCCACTGGAGGATAATCTGCTGCCAGCTGGGTCCTGTCACCTGTATGCTTAGTTTATAAAGAATTTGGCCTCGGGCCTTCACTGATGGCACTGTTTTCTCACTTGTGTCCAACTTTCAGACTATTTGTAAACTGATTCTCTCTGATTTATTCTCAGCGGATCAGACCCCACGCCCCACATCTGATAAACCTGACTGTGTCTTCTGACCAGGTTAGGAGACAGCTGGAGAAGCTACATGACTTCCACTGCTGAAACAAAAAAATTCCCAAAAATCGTCTAAATAATGTCGTTTTTCTTCTTCTTCTTTAGTAGTTATTTAAGATGCACTTAGGAACAGATATTTTAACTGCAATATATAAATAAGTTGGATTTGGATACCGGGAAACAGACTACACCTACTCTTGTGCTCCACTCTAGTCTCCCCACAACGGAGGTGTAACCATCTTCATTGTCATGCCAACTTGTAACCATGAAAAAAAGGGGGCCTATAATCTGCCCTCTGCTCCTCCATCATCCACTCTCAGACTTTCTCATCATTTATCTTTTTCTCACATGCACAAACACACACACACACACACACACACTTTCACCAACACCAGACATTTGTAAGTGAAGTGGGTCAGAGGGCGGAGGAGATGAATGGAGGTCTGAATAGCAGGATGGAGAGATGAATGGATGGCTGAATTAATGGAAGAATGGGTGGATGGATAGATGGATGAATGAGAGAAGAAGATGTAAAGAGGTCAGAGAGGCACAGACTGGCTGCGCTCCAGCACAGGCCAAGGGCAACATCTCTTCTAAACCTGTTATGAGAGTGAGTAAAACTTCAGGTTGAACCGATCATTTAACTGATGATGGTGGCGGATTTTTTAATATCTAATTCAAGACCTTTTACACAAAATTGGAGGGAATGCAAGGATATCTAGTTTGGAATGGACCGGTAAGGAATGTAGATGTGGGAAATGTCCCAACAGGTTAAAATGTTAAAGAAAGGACAGAGTAAGGACAGGTATTTTACTCGATATGTTCATTCAGCATCTGAAATCATGGGCATTATAATAAATAAGATCAATAAGCTCCCCCAGCATAAAACTTAAACAACACCAGTGATTGACTACAATGACAGCAGACTTTTGACAGCTTTTGCGTGATTTTTCTTTGTCTGTTACATCAGGCCACCAATAGCTTGCTAATTTGTGGATTTCTCAACATGTAACAATGTAATTTTTAGCGTTATTATCCTTTTGAAGTGTTTCCTGCTCCAGTTTTCTTTAAATATTCAGTGAAAAAGAAACAGCAAAGCCGATAAATATGAGCATCACTGACTTCAGCAGCATCAACGGTGAAGAAAGAAAGAGCATGTTGGTGTAGGATGTCCTTGCAAGGCGACACGGCCTGTTTCGTATGGTTGGTAGACCTTTAATAAATAAACCTTCTCTATCACAGGAACAGATTCCCTGCAGAGACGGATAGAACGGGCTCACATCTAAGTGAGTGTGCTCCGGAGGAGTGTGTGTATTGCCGGGTGCATGTTGGTATGTTTGCTGCTCGGTATGTGTGGAAGAATGTGCGTCTCGGAGCACATTTGTCTAAGCGTGTGTGTGCGTTGGTACATGTGTGCGTGTGTGGGTCCATTTGTCTTGTTACCAGTTTAAGCTGCCAATGTAATCACCATGAGAAAGACTCTGGAAACGAACTCTCTAACCTTCACAACCCCTGCCCTGGCAACTATAAGACACACACACACACACACACACACACACACACACATTTTAAATAGATATTATGCTCCAAATGTGGATGCTTTTTTTAAACATGACCAAAGTTGCAAATAAAAATATCTGTGCTCTGTATGACATTACAGTGACACGACAGGCCACTGTAATCCAATATTTAAATATTATGGGCATCTCAGGCATGCTGTTGTGGTTGTGAGCATAGCAGCTTCAACTACTGTACCTACTGCTTAAACCTTCTGTTTGTCAGTGACAACAAATCAGAAGAATTCTGTCTTAAAAGGAGTTTGGCTTTTTAGGGAAAGGAGCTAAAACGTCTTGTTTCGGAGAGTGGATGAAATGAGACGCAGCATCAAGTTCCAGTGTAAGATAAATAGAGTGTAATTATTAATAACTAATAGAGTTAAAGAATTAAAAAAACAAAACAAAGCATGGAGCTAGTAAGAAGCATAAAAGGGTCAGTTTAGGTAGCAAAAACAATGATAGAATTCAGCTCATTGCATGTGAAATAGAACACTGAGGATAACATAATTTAGACTGAATGGTGAGTAAATTCTAGAATAAACTGAAACCAGTACAGTATCTCTGTCCCCTCAGTATTAATGCAACATGGGTTGCTGTAGCTTCTGAACAATAGCAACAGTACGGACAGCAGGAGCAGTACTTCAGCTGCTGGAGCGAGAAATGAACAAGAAATTGGCCTTGAATTGTCCATGCTTGACAAAGTACAGCAAAGTTATACCTCACTCAGGCTCAAGTGATGGCAACATCTAGAAACATAAATTTGTCCCATTATCAGAATCTACTATTGTTTTTTCATCTCACCTCTGACCTTACATTCAGTACATTTTTGTATCAGTTAATTCATGTTTTGTGTAGTTTACATATATATATGTATGCACACTAGATCTGAACTGAATATAAAACTATGAGTAGAGCCAGTTATAGGATAAAATCCGATATTTAAATATATTAGTCAATATTTTTTTTCTTTCAGAAGCAACAGTTTTCTCTAATATTTGTTATGTCTAGTTATTTATTTACTAATTTATACTCTTCCAGACGCTGCACAGATCAATTTGTTGTTTTTGTGCCGTTCAAATGTGTACTGCCAAGAGGAAAGTTACAGATTCAGTGTTAATAGATACAACATCAACACTCATAACATGGCTGAAGGGTGTTTCTGCCATCTCTTCTTAGATTTTTATTTTCATTACAAATGCTGATGCCAGCCAACAATAACAGCCTGCCAATAAATCAGGCTCTAGCTATGAGGGTAGCTGTCACTGGGTTTATCCAACACTGATAAAGTAAAAATGGTGAATAAATGGTGAAATTCAAAAGGAGAGACACAAATGCATTACACTGCTAACACGACATCAGCTCTTTGCAAGCATATACATACAGCATGCTAACGCAAAGCTAGCAAAGAACCCAGAGTGATGTTAAATGCGAGTATCTGCAGACCCCAGACCAGTGGCCGGAGCCTGAACTTCAACAGGTAACATAAGCAGTTATGAGCAGACTTGCAGTGTTGTAGCCTTCATTTCTACCTTTTCGTGTTTCTAGAGTAGAATCACTTTGGCGATTGGTTTCGAGTCTGTTTGGTCTGGTTTTCAACTTAGCTCTGTGTGCAGGCACGTGTATAAACATTAAGAGAAAGATCTTATGTGTCCTGATGAGGACAGAGATTTGTGTTACTGTGTGGGACTGTAGCCTAAGGATTATATTGTTAACTGGTAATGTGTCTCAGGTCATTTTACAGGGTAACCTGAAAGCAAGTAAACAAATTCTACCTGTTTTTTGGTACATCATAGTTGTAAAAAAGCATCTGTCACAGAATAAAAGATATCGCAATGCACACAAACCTCTCTACGACATCTTGGCCGCTCCAGCATGTGTGCTGCTCCACTTCCATCTCACTTTCACAAAGCATCTCTGGCAACTCGGTGAAAAACCACTGGTACCGCTGGATAGAGCCCTCAAACTCTCTGAAAAAGAGTAAGAGTTGTGCACAGCTGAATGCTTGGGTTGTTGTTAATAAGAGTAGAGGCGGTGTACCATATGCCTTTATTTGTCCCAATTTAGACTTGTCAAGTCCAATTCGCTGCAAAATCCCTTCTGATAGACCGAAGGCAACAAAACGAAGACACACAGACTCACTTCAGATAATGACTGTGTAATAAAAATCTGATATTTGGGTTCATTTACTAAATCTTCTTAGACTTCCAAGTTTAGGAAAACCACATATTATTTATGTGGAACAATTACGTGAATTACGTGATTTTACCATGATAGTGTATTGTAGTAATACAGCCACAAAGAATCATTTCACATGAATTTGTTGGAATATGACTACTTTTAATGGCAACAGACACAACTAAGGCTAGATAAACAACACTCTGAAAACTTAGGATAACACAATAGAGACGAATGGTTGTCCTCTGACTTCTTGATTTTAGGGTGATTTAATAGTTCATAAATACAACAGTTACCTTGATATTTTTTTCAGGTTTCCACTCTTCTCCCCTCTGGTACCTTTAAGAGGGAATGACCTAGTGACAAACACAAAGAAATGAAACAGTTTTTCACTTGACTTCCGTCAGCAACATTATAATCAAAAGACGTTCTGGGACCTCCTCGCCTTTTTACACACATACGTGGAAAGCACAAGGCATATGTGACATATAGAAGCCTGAGGTTGAGAGAGGAATGGTAACACATTCAAAAGAATGCAGGCAACAGTGACAACAGTCAGAACATTTATGAAGTAAGACACAATGTGAAAAGAAGGCATTGGAGTTGAAGTTAGTTACAAAGTGGCTTGGAGGTATCCAGCAAAATATGCAGCCTGAAGCAGCTTAAATAACATGTCACATATGAAATTTGCCAACCTAACGCCTCATGTGTGTAGGATAAAAGCTGAGTAAGAGCTGCTCTCAGCTGATTGGGGGCTAAGCTTTCTGTTCTGCTTAAACTTATACTATGCCCATACTTCCCCTGCAATACGTGAATGACAAATACAAAAAAATAAAAAAAACACTACTCCATCCTCCTTTACAGGCCCCAACTATTTCCATCTTCTCTAACAATAAGCAACGCATATCAGCAGATCCAGTATGTTACTCACCTCCGGGATTGCAGCCGCAGTCGCCGATGAACTGGTGGACCAACTGAAGGAGGCAAAGTCGCAGGCGACCTCTCCAAGGTTGCTGATGTTGTAGTGTGCACGGTAGTTGACTGTGGGCCCATCATCACAGGACCAGCTGCCTGGCTGCCGCACACTTTCTCTACCTGAGGAAACACTGGATGATAACTTTGGGCAGCTTTTCAGAGGAATGCTCAATGATGTACATGGACTATCTAGAACTCTAACGCACGTTTATCTAGAGCACGTGTCATGTTTCAGATGTGTTCATTCGTATTGGTAATTGGATGAACTGAGAGACAATGCTAGTTTTTTCTTCCTTGCAGTAGATTTCCTGGAATTAGACTACTTGCCAATATGCTCAGTCAAACTGGCATTACCAGTTGGAGAAGCTAAACTTTGACTTATTTGACTAACTGCTGTACTAACTCTTTATTGCACCAAGGATGTTGAGGCCTGTGACCACTGACTCATGTCATTAGGAGCCATGCCACGTGCCCCATACCTTTCATAGCTGGTAGTTTTTTGGTTATTATTGCAATAAATACACAAAAGATTAGCCTCATAACTATTATTCAGTTATAGAATGGGGATGGGCAATTAATATTCCCAAGGGGCTACATGAGGAAATGGGACTGTTTGTGGATATTAATTTCATTTCCTTATAAATGTAACAGTGTAAGCTTCCACGACTGTCCCATCTACTCATGTGGTTCCTTGGGAAAATTAATTGCCCACGCCTCCATAAGTGTTTAATTTTCTCACACTGGTTGTCAGGTTCTCTAAGAGAACAGAAATTAGTGTTGTCTTAACCTTAGCATTAAGTGTAGCCAATATTTCATTTAAACTACTGTCATGTGTCACATGAATGAAGAACTTTCATCAAATATTTAATGAAGGGGCATTTTCTTATCAGCCACAATTAGCAGTGCAATTATGTCTGTGTATGTTTGTTTACCTCTCAGGAATCTACTCTACTAAGTCCACAATGTTCTCTCAAAGTTGGACGACTACTCCATTGCTTCCTCCAACAGTGTGTGCATGCATGCATGTGTTTGTGTGTCGTCTGTTTGTCTACAGATTAGCCACAGAAACTTTCTCATCACTCTGAACCAAGCTGCATTCTGGGTATCGGTTGTCCCGCCAACCACAGTCTTTGTCTGGCGCTGGATCTGTATTCACACTCACATACATGCTCACGCACACACACAGACTGAAGGGAACCCCAGATTCTCTAAAGAGAATGAGGCTGTTTTTAGCCCATCTAGGTACAAGGCTTTTCTAAGAAGCTCCAACTGCCAGGCTGAAAGAAACCCATGGCCTTCCTTCCTCTGTGTCCAAAATTCAAATGACTTTATTATTGAGGCATATGTGTAACGATGTTTAGGGACAGGATGCTCATCTTCTTTGTTTTTTAGTTTGAAGCACTTTACATATTTAAACCTTTTTTTTCAGTTGATTTGCATCCACATGACTACATGTCATATTTTAAACAATTATAAGTGTAGCCAGTATAAAGCAAACCAAACATCATCCCCACCATCACATTATCTCTTTTGCTTACTGTGGCTGTGATGCGTGGCCCATGCAGCTGTGCATGCAGTATGGCATCATTTACATGGTGTCTCACGGCTAAGAGAGCTAACTCCATGCTGTTGTGGTTGCTGCTGGTTGCTAAAGTAGCAGCTAGGCGTTGAAGCAATACCACCAGACTCCCCCAGGGGCCACCCAGCTCAGATACACCCACCTAGAACAGAGAGAGGAGAAAAAATGAAGAATGAGGAAATGCAGATCACATACAGGAGACCATCTCTTTCCATATCTACATATCTATATATATTCTCTTTAAGTCTTTACTCAAGATGAATTTGAATTTGTTGTTGGATTTCTGTCTTTGTTGTCTATGATTTCTGTCTAACGTTTCACGGTGATTTTGCGCTTTTTAGATATAATTCAATTTAACTTACTAACTGAATTTCTCTTTAAATACATTGTTTCCTCCGCCTCTCTGTTTGCTCTGCGTGGGTTTTTCTTTCCTTCTCATTACTGAGGAGGATAAACATGTTCGGAGTTGTTGTTGTGTTTTTTTAATCACGCTTTCCTTGCATCCAAGAAACTCTCAACTGGGACGAACAGTGCCATCTTCTAGTTTTGTGCTATAAAGCATTCCCCCTGGGCGCTGGTACAGCTGTCCAGCAAATTTCAAAGCAGACGAGTAAGAAGCAAGGAAGAGACTGCCAATTCTCTTGGCAATGCTCTTGTTATCTGTCAGTCAAAATGTAATGTGGGAATGATCTGTTGGTGGTAAAATTCTCTGAATGATTCAGCAGAATGAGAGATGGCTGCATTAGTGCGAATTTGGTAACTGTCTCGCCCCTTGACAGCGGGAAACAAATTCTCTGGTGCCTCCCATGCATCTAAAACACTGTCTTCCTCAAATCACACTCTGAACCCAAAAGGGAGTCCAGTAGGTTTTGAGGTTCTGCAGAGATTACAAATGAGAGTGTCACTGCAACAATATATGTAAAATGTTTTCTTATTAAAGCTGATCTAAACAGGACTAAACTCACTTTTCTTGCTGGGTTTATTCACTGAGTACAAAGAGCAATCGGGTGATTATCTAAGATTAGCATAAAATGTGTAAGCTAGCCTGACTTTAACCAGTTAAAAAATATATGTACCAGAACCTCTTGAGCATAGACTGTACAGTGGGGAAAATCCCCTGTTGAATTTGTAAGCTCGCTCACTTAAAAAAACAAAGTTTCTAATTTTTATGGTACTTTCATTTTCAGGGAGAGAGAGAGTGTCAACCAAAAATCCAGACAAATCACATTACATAAATGATCAATTCATTTGCATGTCACAGAAATAAGCACCCAGCTAACCTGCTGATTAAATACAAGAAAGGCTCTCTGCACCAAGTACTAAGTCATGTTTTGCTTATCACTCCATAACGATTTAAATTGATAAATCGATTTATAATTATTTTGGTTATTTTGGCTGATATTCTGTCTCTCTCCATTAAAATTCAACTACATAAAAAATTGAGGCTGTTAATTTCTTTGTAACTGAGCCAACTTTCAGTAACAAAAAGTTCAGCAGGGGATCAAATAATTACACTGATCAGCCAGAAAATTATAACCACTGAAATGTGAATAAGATTATCTCTTCATCACAGTACCTGTTAATGGGTGGGATACAGTATATTAGGGAACTCAACATTTTGTCTTTAAAGTTGAAGAAGGAAAAATAGTTAGGTGTAAAGAATTAGCTTTATATGGCCCAAACTGTGATGGCTAGATGTGTGGGTCAAATCAACACGAATGGGAGGCAGTGCCTTTCAGTTCAATTGAATTTTATTTATACAGCGCCCTCCCATTCTACTTTTAAATGCTCTAGGAACAACAAGTAGGCCTGCAGTGCCTGAGCAAAGTGCTCTAATCGGGTGATATGGTACTATAAGGTCATTAAGATAAGTTGGGAACTGATTATTCAAGACCTTGTATGTGAGGAGCAGGATTTTTAATTTAGTTCTGGATTTAACAGGAAGCCAATGAAGGGAAGCCAGTATAGGAGAAATATGCTCTCTCTTTCTAGTCCCTGTCAGGACTCTTGCTGCAGCATTTTGGATCAACTGAAGGCTTTTCAGGGAGTTTTTAGAAAAACTTGATAATAATAAATTACAGTAGGCCAGCTAAAAAATAATAAATGCATGAACCATTGTTTCAGCATCACTCTGAGACAGGATGTTTCTAATTTGAGAAATATTCCGCAAATGGAAGAAAGCAGTCCTACATACAGCATTTATTTTACATTGAAAGACAAAAGAGTAACCATCTGGTTAGATACAATAGTTCTAACATTTTTAAATCCCAGTACAATGACCTCAATGTTATCTTAATATAGAAGCAGGAAATTAGAGGTCATCCTGGTATCCTGTCTTTAAGGCATTCCTGCAGTTTAACTAACTGGTGTGTATTATCTAGCTTCATGGAAAGATACAGTTGGGTATAATCTGCATAACACTAAAAATGTATGCTATGCCTTCTAATGATACAAGGTTCAAGATTCAAGGTTACTTTATTTATACCTGTAGGTAAATTTGCTTTACAAAAAAATGATAGCATTTGGCAGACACATATTTGGTAATTAGACAAGATGACTCAAATCAAAAAACAGTTCTCGTTATGTTTAGTGACGGCAGCAGGAAGAAATGTTCAATCGGACATGAGACTCCTCACACCACTGAACAAAGTCATCAATAACTGGACCATGACTAGTTTCACCCCCTTTCAGTAAACTGACAATAACAGAGTCATCTGCATATTTAATGATGGCCCTGTTTTCATATCTGCTCTGACACGTTTGTATAGACAATGAACAGTAAGGGTGATAAGACGCCCCCTTGGGGAGAACCTGTCGAGGAGAACACTGGGTCAGACAGAACCGCATTTATTTTCACTCTTTGTGGCCTATCAGTTAAAAAGTCTAAAATCCAGCCCACCAGGTTTTTCCTTATTTCAAACTGTTCTAAAAGTCTTTTGATTAAAATATAGGGCTGTGTTGTATTAAAAGCAGAAGAGAAATCCATGAACAGAAGTCTTGCAGAAGTCCCTTTACTCTCTACATGTTTAAGATTCAGATTAAGTAGAGTCAAAAGCTGGTCCTCCACTCCTCTATTGGGCATATATGCAAATTGCATTGGATCCTGATCCTGACAGCTGATGTTCAATCTCTTCCATAATCACTTTTCTGGTGATTTTTTTCACAAACTTTCATCACAACTGAGGTAAAGGCAACAGGCCTGAAGTCGTTTAGAACTTTTGGGCGACTAGATTTAGTGAGTGTAACCACGACAGCTTCTTTTCCAAAGAGAGGGCACATTATGTATTTGCAAGGATTTATTAAAAATAACCTGAAATATAGGATTGAGCTCTTAAGTACAAGATTTAATTAGGCGGCCACGAATGTTATCAGGACCATGGCTCTTGTTAACATTAACTGTATGAAAGGCCTGAGATCAATGATAAAGTGCTGGGTATCTTTCAGTTCCAAAATATCCTTGCTAAAATCAGAAGAACGAAAACCAGCATAAAGCATATTCAAGGCGAATGCAAAATCTCTGTCTGAATTAAAACCATCAAAAATGATCTGACTGCTGCTCTGGGGAATTTGAAGCCTTGCTATACTTTTTCATACGTGTCCCGACAGACCCAAAATCTTTTGCAGCAAATTTGCTTTCAAGAAGGTTTTTGTAACTCTGTTTTGCTTTCAGGATTCAGGAGGATCCATTTTCAAGTCTTTGGTGGCTGTCTGAAAGTCAGAAACAGTGTTTCTCAGACCCCTCTGTCATGGTCCTGGGTGAGACCCAGTGTTTTGTGTTTAATTTATATTTCTTGATTATTTGCTATTTGTGATTTTAGATTAAATTAATTTAATCAAATTTTGGAGTAAGCTGGAAGCTAGGCTAAGTGACCAGGAGGGAAGATCAAGATGGAATAACGTAAGAATCCAAGATATCACAGAAGGGACAGCAGATAGCTTCTCAACCACAGCTGCATGTGTGGAAAGCATATCAAAAGAGAAACTGGAAATTCGTCAGACAGTTGACCTGAACATAGAAAAGGCACTTTGAACTTTGTTTTTAAAGTTACCAGCATGGGCCCGTCTGTTATCTATAGTGGTCAAGTTCACCAGCTTTAGAGCCTAAGAAGATGTTTTGAAGCTGGCCTGACAGAAAAGAAGGTTTTTATACCAGGAAACACGACTAAGCGAGATGACTCAGGAAGCCTTGTTGGGAAAAAACAGAAGCAAAGAAAGCATTAAGAGCGAGGAAAACTACACTTCCAAACTCCCTTTCCTGTGAGGCTGAGAGTTTTCTACAAGGGAGTGTCTCAAAGCTCAGCGGAAGAAGTCACCAAGGATACGGCTCCCGGTGGGCTCCCTGTGATGGTGTACAATGAAATGAATGAATCAATGTGGCTCACACCATGAGCTTTGAAATCCACGGGCCAACCAGCAGAAACCCATCGGCAGGGATGAAAAGAAAAACTGGTCACTTTCAGAAGGCAAGAACAAAGAGATGCTCACTATGTAGACCAAACGTCCCATCGTACTGTGAGGTAAGAACATTACAAAAGCTTCTCTTTTCTTAACATTACGTTATGTCCTCTGATCCCTTATAGAGACAAGATCAGTGACTATAGGACAGATTCAGAACACACAGTGGAGACAAGTATACAAATGACTCTTTGTGATGATGTCTTAAACAGAGACACAAAACAGAGATGAAGCAACAATCGCATTACTGTGCATCTGTGACTGCTGGACAATAGTGATCACACAGTGCTACTTAGAAGACTCTTTAATGCTAAGACATAAGTATTCTTGTTTTACACACACTGGACTGGGATCTGAATGTGCTAATGACTGCATGGACCAATTTATACATGTAAAAGAGGGCCCTCCGTGAGCAATGAAGTATTAGGAACTGCACTCAGAAGCAGCATACCGTTGTGGTACCTCCAAGGTTACGAGACCTCAGAACAGGAAGACCTTCTGATATTTATCCGTTTTATGGTTCACTGTTCTATTTTCTACATGTAATTTTTATATTTGATTAGCAGGGGGGAAGGTTTTTTGCAAACATGTCCTTTGTTGTAATTATATAATGAGAAACAGACAACTTCAGTTAGTCTAGTATCATACGATGTGAAGGCTATTACTAACTAGGGGAAAAAATCAGTCCAGCATAGTATTGTTATATTTTGCAAAGCATTATTGTCTCTGTCAACACACTGACACCAAATACAGATTTTATTAAATAAATTAAAATACTCATCACCAAATACCATCACCACAGGGCTAATCACCAAAATCCTAAGATAACATTAGCTGAACAATGTTACATTAAATGGAAACCATACAACACTGGTCACACTTGGATTAACAAATGTAGCTTATAATTCAGAGCAAGCAAATGACTCAGTCAAAAAACAAATAGGACAGCAAAATCCTTTCATTTACAACAAAATTGGTGACTTCATGGTGATCGCACTGAATTCTGTGACCAATTCGAATTTGTGGTGACAAAGTAGCTGCCCACAGCTTGAGGGTATCGCACTTTCACAACCACTTTTGATCATAAGACAATTTCTGCAAACAGTTCCAATCTGACTGGGACTGACAGCAATCGCTCGCAGTGAGGTTATTGAAGGTTTAAGTGATGAATGCAGAGAATCTGGTGATTCCCAGTAAAGAGAAATAAAATGAGAAAGGACAAAGCAGGCATAGTTTTCATACAAGAAACTCACTTATAAGACTGACTTTAACTTATGGTTGAACCCATACCAGCATGCATCAGGTATTTCTTATCACCAGAGTAATCTTTGATGTGTGGCATGAATTCAATCCTAAAATTAGGGATTATACTTTCTTCTCAACATCTCACTTCTCCTACACTAAGACTGACTGTCTTTTTAATGTTACATGATTAAGGATATTGAGAGAATGGGGTCATGCTGAACTGGGAGTAACGGATCTCTCTCACACTCCACTTTATTTGGATTTTGGGAATTCAAAACAACAATAATAGATTTTCATTTAAACAACCACTAACTCCTCTCTCACTGAAAACATTTAATTGTGTCCTTCAGACCAGTGAAACTCTCATGGGAATCGCAGTTATAGCAAAGGATGGGAATGCTTTAATTATAGTCCTGTCAATTTTGAATCAGGACTATAATCTTTTTACTTCAATTATAGCCAGAAGATTAGAAACAATACTTTCACATATCATTCCTTCAGATCAAACAGGATTTATAAGACAAATATAGATGTAACACAATATTAGGCAGACAATACCAATAATGCAACACATGAAAAAGTACTGAGGCTGATTCAGGTGTTCTGATGATCTTAATAGCTTATAAATCAGTCTCGTGGTTAGATACATTTCTAAACTATACAACGGATTGCAAGAATTAAAGGGGATACATAATGGAAAAGAGGAAAAGGAGGGGGATTTCACATTACGGAAAAAAAAACAGTGGAAGGTTAATTATAAAGTGCTGGGAATAGTTCTATTTACATTATACATTCATCCCTTAAGTGTTATTATTAAAAGGCACAGCATATATTTTCATTGCTATGCAGATGATGCCCAGGTGACACACACCAGAGAGCACCACATTCCCCAAAGTGCAATGGTTACACTAAAAGTTTATGATAAATTATTCTGGCAACAGCTGCCTTTTATTACAACAATCCAAACGCTTTCCTGCAGTTGCACAATATCTGTAAAAATAGAAATACCCTGCCTCAGAGTGATGCTGGAAAACTAATTCATGCATTTATTATTTCTAAGCTTGACTGTTATAATTCATCATTATCAGGCTCTTCTGAAAGCTTCCTGAAAACCCTTCAGTTTAACAGCAGCTAAACTGAAAGCGAGACCATATTTTTACTATACTAGTTTCTCTTCATTGGCTCCCTGTTAATATACAGACCCCCTTGCTAAGTTTAAGATTAGGCTTACACTTTGTAAACTGTTGGGAATCTTGGATTGACTATATATCATCATTTAGATCAGTTTTTATGTAATCTGATAATCATTTAAGACATTTCCACTCCATAGTTGGTGAGCTACTCAAGCTTTCGGGAACTTCACTAATTAGGAGTACAGGGTTTAAATCCAGATTTGCCATAAAAGAAAATAAAAAATATAATGTGAAGCTGGATTGTGGAGTTATGAAACACCAGATACATTTCTGGATCCTAGAAAAAGTTTCAACAAAAAGAAAAAAACTACCAAAAAAAAGTTCCTCCTGCTGTTTTCTCTTTAAGTTTACTTACTTTTACAGCCTTTTGTTGCCCAATATTGTTTGAGATGTGCGACCAAATTGAGCTAATACGAAAAAGTAAAATGTCACACTTTCCATGTTTGACATGTTCTCGATGTTCTGTTGTGAATAAAATATGGCATCACTGGTATTTAGTTTTACTTTCATTCCAGCAGCGTACCAACTTTTTTCAAACTGGGGCTCTAGATAATAGGTGAAGGATGGGTTTTTTAAAATAGTCAACTTCCAAAAACTTACCAGACATCCTCTCATGATGTTGATACACAGTCCAGTACAGGGCCGTATCAGTGTGAGTCCTCTGCAGTGGGAACAATACTGCATCCTCACTAACCCTCGCAAACAGTCTCTGGATAATGTCGCCTTCTCGGTCGCGTTCACAACCTCTCCAGCCAGTCTCAACAGTCGGCTCAGCGCTCGACCCGGCCCGAGTGCCCGTGACAGGCTGCTGACGAGTAGGCGGGGATGAGGTCCAAATGGGCTGACGTCCCGCCGTGTCATGCGCAAGCAGTCATCGTGACTGGTTGAAAGGGAGTTATAGGTACGGACTGACATTTGGCCTATACCAGGGTTGAGCAGGCGGCGATAGACCAGTGGGAAGAGGTCATTGTAGAATCGACGCACAGCACTGTCCAAGGAGGAATTAGAGTCTCCAGAAAGGTGGCGTTTGATGTCAGTGAACAGCTGAAACACAAGAGGGCGACAGTCCGACGCCAGCGCGGAGTAGGCACTGTCAAACAGAGTGCTGGTCAGATTGGATGTGAAAGAAAGTAGCATCTCAAAGTGTTCTGGAACGAGAGAGAAAAGATGGAAAGATTTTTGTTTTGTTTTTTAACATTTGTTAGTCGTGTGCACCAAACATCTATGGAGCTATCAAAGATAAGGGTTAGCAAAACTGTCTAGATATGCCAGTGGTCTGTTTAAGGACCCTTCATGTTGCTGACCCAAGAAAGATTCAAGCAGCAGCATTTCTGTAAGATGGCTTCTTCATATATAGCAATTAGTTGTTGTTATTATGATCATTCTCATCAGGGAAGAAAAAATTAAGTGTTTATTTTAATTATATGCAGTACAGTTAAGCTAAAATATCCATATAAGGATGTTTCTGTTGGGCCCATGATTCTGTGTTTACTTCAACCCAACAGAAATATCCTTATAGGGTTATTTTAGCTTACAGACTGACTGATCTTCCGCTTGCCACTGGCTTCTTCGATTATTTAGGTCTTCTTGCGGCTGGACTCCTCCATACTCCTCCTCTGGGGGCTTAACACTAAAATAAATTCACATCATTTCAAAATATACGATGTTGCAGGTATAGGTTTCTCTAACCGCAAAGAACACGTCTAACCGTCCTTGAACTGACTTCATCAAAAATAGCTCAAACTTAATTCATCCCTGAGCTCGTTTTCACTACCCTGTTATCTATAGACAGGTGATAATGAGGGGCCCAATCTCATGATCCACTGTGTTTCCCATGTCAGGCATGGGCTAATAAAGAGGACACCACCCTGCCCCTTTTACAGGGGCCGTACGCCTGCGGTGTGTGACAGAGTGTCTTTACTTTTGAAAGTTGCCTAGTAAAAAGGGTGATGTCAGTGTGAAGGCATCCGGATAAAGACGGAGAGAAAGGGAGAGGGAAGCAACTGGATGAAAGAGAATATAAGGGAAACCTTTTTATGTCGCACTTTCACAAGTCACTCTTTCAGCCATTGTGTATGTCGGTCTCTGTGCGTGTGCGTGAGTTCACATCTTAACAGCTTTGTCATTTACAATCACAGCTGCAGCCACCTGACTCCTCAAGTGACGGCAATATATGCTGTGGTCAGATAAGCCGACGGCAACATTTGAATAGACCTGGAGGCAGTGTAGCGGCAGTGGCAGGCCTATTTAGACAAAAGCACTGAGTGGGAAACTTCACTTGCATGTGTCTGCGTGCAAAAGCCACTCAAATACAGAGGGCATCAAGTGACATGGCAAAGTCTGCTCACATGGGGTCATGTGATTAGCTTTTTAGCCCCTGTGATTGGACAACAGCTGCGATGTGAAAGGCAGGACACGAGGGTCTTACAGTGCCAGGAGAAACACACGCAAGCATGCAGACACATATCCACATGCACACACACAGACACACACACACCAATGTAATCCAGAGTGTGTAAATAGAGCCTGACTACAACTGCTCCGGGCATGTCTCAGTTTCTCCAGTGGGCTATAATCACTGCACTTAAGAGAGGGGGTCCTTTGAGACTCTGCTCAGCTGTTGAGGGACACTGCTGTCCTGCAAAATGAACTTAATTAATTAAATGGTTGGTTAACCGAAAACACACCACAAAAATCCCTCATTGGTCCATAAAGATGTTTGGCTGTATCTGCACAAGTTTCAGAATAACAGGTTGTCAAACAACAGACAAAAAACTGAGAACTGATGAAAATTGTTGACACCTAAGCATCCATGACACTGTTTTCCAATTTTGTGTTTAACCCAAAAAAACAGAGTGGCTGAAAAGATCATTTGACACTTAAAATAAACACATGGGACACATACACATTAAAGCACCAGGTCTAATGATCCTAATAATTGCAACCCCAATAAAGCCCAAGTTAGATCAATGAATGGCTAAATAAAGCCTACGGGATAACTACAGTGAATCCAGAACATGATAGGTCTGTGGGGCTATTGAAGTCCTGGCATTAATGAGAAGACGGTTTGTGCAGCAAACTAAACTTGTCTTCTCTTATTTGCTCTAGTTGCAGCCTACTTTGTCTCTTGGTGTTTGGCATTAATTTTACCCATGGATGGTTCAGCCATCCATTTGAAACTGAGGCTGGGTGTATTCAAATGTAGGGGGGGGTTGGGGTGTGTGGATAGAGATGGAGCAAAAAGAAAACAGGTAGGTGTTTGCTCGTCTGTCTGCTGGGTTTCATCAATTCTACCATTCTCCTTTATCACCACAATGCATGAGCGCATACACATAGAAGCTACACGGTCCCTCCTGCGCACACGCACACACATGCTCACACAAAACGGTGAATAGCAGTGAGAGACAAGTGGACAAGCAGAGTATTCTTCCTCCTATTCAGAGCAGGCCGTTAGAGACCGGCTGTTGCCCACGGCAACAACACTTTGCCGCGGATACGTACTGAATGTAAACATTCTTCGTCTCTCGCTCTCTCATTGGCCAAGAACAAAACCTGATTATTGCAGCGACAGAGACAGACAGATGGAGAAAGAGAGCAGAGAGTTGTAACAAAGTTTTCCGCTGCTCCCTCTGAGAGTTTGCTCCCTCAAAGACTCAATCGAACATCAGTTGTTTGTTTGGCTAGCCACTGCGGCGCCTCACAAAATAAACTGGCCTCACACCACCACCCTGACACAGACTAGCTATTTCGTGATGAACGCACAAAGTGAGAATGACAGAGGGGGGTACAGGCTCTCGACAGACTTGTTAAAACATCAAAATCACGACTGCTATTAAAGTCGCTTTGGTGGAGGCCCTTTATTTGTGCTTGTCAGTCATGAATCAAGGAGAGAATGAATAGCTGAAACAGGAACCTGGGCTTCATGCTGAAGGAGGGGTGTAGCTAAATACTGCAAGATGTATTATCCTTAAATGTGGAAATACTTTTCAGACTTTTATTCTGGATATTTATACTTTGTAGCGATGACAGGCAAATAACCACGAGCAATGGAAAGTTGTGAATATAACTACTCACAAGTTTGAGGCAAGCAGTTGAGGCAACTACCAGTAGGAGCAAAGAAAACACATGATGGATTCATGTGCAATCTGTGTGATTGCAATGAGCACTAGTGACCGACTGTCAGCTACAAAGCAATGGGAAGCCAGTAATTTACTTCACATGTGAGAGGGGTTTTAGTCCTTAAGTTTAGTCTTAAAATAAGTTGCATATGTACATTCATCCAAAAATAAAGTTTTCTCAGGACTCTATGCATTCCTGTGAAACTATGTGCACCCCATGATCCAATAGCTATAAAATCACTTTCAGCAGCAATAACTTAAAGTAATCATTCCAGTATGATTTGATCAGTCTCTCACATTATGTGGATGATGTTTGGGCTCTCTTTGTTTACAAGGTTGCTTCAGTTCATTGAGGATTGTGGGCATTCATTCGTGCGCAGCTCTCTCAAGGTACCACAGTGTTTCTATCAGGTTAAGGTCTGGACTTCAGGCCACTGCAACACCTGAAATCTTTTCTTTTTTAGTCATTCTGTTGTTTGGGATCATTGTCCTTTTGCATGACCCCATTTAGGCCAAACTTAAGCTGTTGAACAGATGGCCTCACATTTGACTCCAGAATAGGTTTGTATACAGAGAAGGTCCTGTGGCTGCAAAACAAAGACACGAATGTCGTTGGTTCGTATGAGGCGTTTGTGCTCATATGTTTTTGGTTTCCATCACTTTGGTCTCGTCCCAGAAGTCTTGTTGTTTGTTCAGATGCAATTGTGTGAAGTTAAACTGTGCTTTCTTGGAGATAAAATGCTTTCTCCTGGCAAACCTTCCAAACAAGCCACACTTGTTCATTTTTTTTTCTGATTTTACTGTCATAAACTTTAATATTTTACATGCCAACTGAGATGTAGCTCTTGCGTTTTTGGAGCTTCCTTGAACAAGGGGTGAATTTGCTGAGACATCCACAAGACTGTGGCATTTTATTAAAACATGCTTGAACGCTCAAAACCAGCAAACATCTGCTTTTATTGAGGTGCCCACACTTGCTGCTGATCCGTTAAAGTGCATTTGATTAGCAGGACCTGGCTGCTACTTGCACTCTTAATTTCTATGGAAGCAGTAAGAGTGTGCTTTGTTTTTCACAGTTTGTCAGGACTGCATACAGTCCTGTGAAAACCTTCTTTTTCATGACCGTACACATCCTCCAGCTACACCGTTCTCCAACACTACTTTGTCTTCACTAATGCAAGTGCCTTGAGGCAACAGTTTTTGTGATTTGGAGCTATTTAAATAAAATGTAATTGAAATTTAGTTAAAAAGGAGAAATCAGTATAGTTTAAGAATTATTTTAATTGTATGAATTCAATTCAATATCCCTCCCTCACCTTGGTACGCCTTGATGTGTCCAGCAATCAGGTACTTGAGTTCGAAACTGTAAGATCGCATCTTCTGCTGTGTTTCACTGCGAACAGCTGCCATGTAGCTGTCCTCCATCTTACTGGTACAGCAGCTGGGCCCAGGGTGGACACACACTCGGAGAGACTCATCTGAAAGACAGAGGAAATATATACCTAAAAAAAGGCCTGGATACCAGGTCCAGGTCACAGAAAATCGTTCAGCACTCGACCTACTGTACTACTTCATCAGTTTGCAAGTTTCTTATTGTTCATATAAATATGAACATATGTAAAAGACAGATAATGATTTGGGGCTTAGCTCAGGAACTTGCTACTACCTACTACTAAAGGTCTATATTTTGTCCACATTTTATCATCAACAAACTTTATTAGCTAGTCGATTAGTAAATCCAATCAGTTATTTAGAATCTAAAAGCATGTGGCGCACAGAACTTTGTGACCTCAAAAATGCTTTGCACAACGGGCCTGGTGGGAGGTGATATGATGACATGAGCAGCGGGTGAAACTTCACCACTCACTCTGTGCGTTTGTGTGGGTGTGAGTGTGTGAGTGCGCGTGTGTGTGTGACTGGGAGCAGTCTAACTTTGACAGACTACTGTAAACCAAGCTGTCAAGCAGCTGACTGAGATCAAGGGGTAGAGAGCGATGAGGGGAATGGACTGTATGCAGCGCACAAACACACTCACACACACACACAAATAACAAAACAGTGCCAAACTTTGGGTCATTCACATTAGCACTGGCTGATAATAGAAGAATTTTGGTAGTGTTGCATTCAGGGTTTGCTTTTTGGACAGCAGGTAAGTTTGAAGCTGCACGCATCCAGTATTCATCTTTTACCTTTGCAACAAGATATGAAACTGCCCCAACGAATAACCATGCCAGAACAGACTGGGCAGGCATGATTCAGCAAACCGCGCTGACTTATTTTCTCATCCTAATACAAGGTCTGCTTGGTGATAAATTTTCAGTGCTTTGAGCTGCACTGCACTCATCTGTAGATGCAGTTTAATGTCACACAGATCAAATGATAGAACCTTCACAAATTTGCAGTAAGTGGATCTTTATGCTGTTTTAAGCTCTTTTTAAAATGTATTATTTCCAAATTGAACTATGGGCGTTTAAGGGCAAATACTTTTAGTGGACAGTTCAGTTGAAATTTAAAGTTTAGGATGTGGAAGCAAAGCTCACTGACAAGCCTGATCGGTTGTGCATTCATACTGGCACATGTGACTAACATCTTCCTCAAGCTAATTTGTTCAGGGTCACACCAGATCACTGAACAAGAAAAAGAAGCACCTTTGCACAGACATTTTCTGCAAAATGATAAGTACCAATAAATAGTAATTACTGTGTTATTAACCAGTGGTAACCAGCAAGTAACACTTTCATAGTAAAGACAAGGACAGCTTTTAGGTGAGGCTTATAAATGGTCAAAGCACAAGTAAATATGTCTATAAAAATGTTGATTACCAGAAAAGGATCACACTTTGTGTTTTCTTGGAGAAATCTTAGTGACGAAGATAGCACACATAGGAATGTCATAAAATGTGATTGGTATAATACGCGCGCGCGGACACACACGCACGCACACAAGAATTTAAAAAGGAATTTATATTTAAAAAACAAATAGGTGATGCAAGTCCTCCCGAGATTTATTCATTTCTCAGCAAACTTTCATTTCTCTCTCACATTAAAGGGTTGTCTACAGAGATGATCCTCCCTATTTAAAATGTGGCCCCTCATAGTGGTTATAACCATTTTGGCTAAGTTTGATTCACGCTGTATTCACGTGTGCAATCATAAGTCTAACAGCAATAAATCAGCCAATCAATGTTAGACTGTATCAAGACAGATTACTTAATTATTGGGTTCTTTCCACAGATGCATGCAGGCAAACGAAGCTCTGCTCTGCCCTCATTTATAAAAAGCTGGAAAGTTTTCACATAGTATGTCTTTCTAAATTAAAGTATAATATTTTAATGTATCCAAGTAAAGTTTGCTAAATATAATAGTTCCAAAGGGATTGACTGACTGACCTGGTCCCGGTCTGTCTGGCACCAGCTCCACCGGGCCTATTTGGCGCATCATGTAGGCTGTCTTCACCTCATGACAGCTGTCTGCATCGGCTGATCTACCGCCAGCCTCCGGTAGAAGAACAAAACACAGCAAAATTACCCCAAACAAGTCCACGTTTTGAAAGGCTGCACGGAACATCGCAACATGTCAGAGGGAAGTTAGAAAATCTGGACGGTTAATATGAATTCCTGAAAGTCGCACCGTGCAGTGTGACCGAAAACTTCATCTGCAGCCAGTAAGTCTGTCTGCAGCCTAGTGTCAGGCTCAGCGCCCTCCTCCCTCTCGCCGACTCCCTCTCTCGCTTTACTTCAATTACTTAATTACTGGCATGAGCGGCCCAATGCTTCCCAACATTGTTATTTGATTCTGTGGTTGCCATAAAGCACTTAAAGTAAAAGCCACTTTAACTTGGCGTGCTTTAACGGAATAACTGGTTTTAAAAAGTTTTCTCACATTTTGCCCATTTCCAGGGTCCACTTGCTTTTTCATTACTTTTTAAAAATTTATTTATTTTTTATTGTGGTTATATGTCGAACATTGCACAGCTGGCGATTCTATAAATAAGATCCAATAAACTCAAAGAATTTCTGTGAGAGAAGTCGAATGAAGTGAAGACAAATGGGATTTAAAGGTGGAGTATGGGCGCCACCTGCTGAGAACTTTGGGTCTAACATCCGAAAAAGGCTCTGATTAAAGCAGATATTGAGCTATCTGACAATTGCATAAACTATACATAGAAAATATATGCTGTATCCCGTCAGCTTACATTCTCTGTAATATAGGACTTGGTATTAAGCAATGCCATTAAGATGTCTCCTGTTTTTTTCTTTCATTCAGCTCCATATGTTGATAGGTGGAAAAAAAATAAATGGTCTAAAAACTCGCTGTACATTTCACACGTGTTACTGCTAATTTTACTAGGAAAAATCAACAGTTGAATCTGAAGAGGCAAACATTACTGCCTTTAACAGTTTTAATTTGTATTTTGACAAAATGAAGAGGGGAACCTTTAATCTTAAGTTTCCTGAATATATGTTAAATTCTTGTTATTTTTTCTTTCTGGTTCACTAGTGTGACGACTAATCTTTTAAGAAGCAAACGGCAAGAGGGAAAAAAACATTCAAAAAAGACGAAAAAGCAGTGCCCCGTGTGAGGCTCGAACTCACGACCTTCAGATTATGAGACTGACGCGCTGCCTACTGCGCCAACGAGGCCACATGAAGAAGGTAAAAGCCATAATATCCAAAGTAATCAAAGTTGAGATTCGAGTACAAGTATACATACGTCTATGGCAAAGGATGACCAGTACTACATGACTTATTAGAATTAACCTTGCATTGTCCTACATTTATTTTGACAAATGTAGGTTGCTGTGGCTGTGTTAGCGAGCCAACTTGTAACTGTATATGGCTAAAGCCTCTTAATGTATTTCATAAGGATATTTTTATTCATGACATGTAATTAATTGTACAGCCATTACAATTTCTAATTATAATTTTAAAATTTTACCACCCTCGCCCAGTCCCTTATTATTAACTGTAATAGCAGTACCCCTATTATTTATCATTCCAACCTGTCGTAGTGTTTCGTACGCTCATTTTAACCTTAACACTTGTATTTCCTATGGACCCGAAACGCATCACGATGGCTACGGCCCCTTTAAATCCAATCTCCCGCGTTCCAAGTTAAGCGGAAATAGAAACCCTTCTTTTCTCTATTTAAGCGCGCCAACAAAGACTGTCCTATAGGGTCTGTCTGTACTTTATTCGCGGAATAACAGACCGTTGTTTATTGTCCTTTCCCAGCGTCTTTACTGCCTTTCTGAAGATATGCCAGAGGAAACGTCCGTCGCGTCGAGCTCTGAGAGGTAAGAGTCGTTTGTCATTTTTCACTCAGGTCCACAATAACGTATGCAGGGAAAACACAGCTTGCTAGCCCTTAGCTGAATTACGCGGCGAACGTAGGCAATCCTTGATGATATGTGTTGGATATAAGCTATTTTAAAGATCTCTCCAGAAAGTGACACTACAAAAAATAACTGCGTGGTTAGTAGTACTTCACGGCAGCTGCACGCGTTGATAACATAACTCTAACCTCATACTGTTAAGCTAGTTGGCTAACAACTGCACGATGCTAACAGCAATGAGGCGTAGCTATCTTCGGGCATTTACTGAGTAGTGAAAGTTTGGAGCGTGGACTCTGTACTTCAGAATCAGGTAACTTAAGTTTAAACTATTACAGTGCAGAGGAGAAGCCATGCTCATCGACAGCTGCTGCAGCAGGCAGGTGAGTATCCAGTTTAATGGGAAACTGTTCCACATCTGTTAGTTATACTGAAGCGATTTTAAGTGACTAACACGAGTTTTCTGTCCCTTTTGTAGCTCAGTTGAAGTTATGGAGGAGGCAAAGAAACTGATTGGCACAGGGAAAAGGCATCTGGTGATGGGGGATGTTGTTTCTGCTGTCAGTGTTTTCCAGGAGGCTTGCGGCATGCTGTGAGTAGGACTGGATGTGAAACACTATTGCTGTCACTGTACAGTTAGAAAGTGAAACTTTTTTGTTTATTTGTTTTTGGCTGCAGAAATATGCTGTAATATAGTTTTCCAAATGGAGTAAAGTATCTTAATGTATTATAAAGGTTTGAATTTTACTTTAGCTTCATAACTACCTCACTACATTGAATTAAAATTTATTTTTAAAAAAACAAAACAAATAAACTTCTCCATCTAGGGCTGAAAAATATGGGGACACTGCAGATGAGTGTGGCGAGGCCTTCTTCTTTTGTGGGAAATCTCTATTGGAACTTGCCAGGTTTGTCAAATTTCTTATCTTAAACATACTCCCTAAAAGCTGCACCTGTGAAAATATTACTTTAAAAAATGTATTCATTTATTTATTTTTGACATAGAATTATTTCAAGGGAATAATGCTCGCTTCTTAGCCTACGAAAACTGTTCATAGTGACAGTTTGTGGACACGAATTATATTGGTTCCTTCATGAACTGCACCTATTTTTGACTTTAGCAATATTGTGTGTGTTGGGTTTTTTGTTTTTCATATAAATAGGATGGAGAACAGTGTCCTTGGTAATGCCCTGGAGGGAGTCCCAGAAGAATCGGAGGAAGAGGAGCAGCCCAGCAGCTCAAATGTTGAGAGTACAGACAACCTTGATGGTCAGTATTTAGGCGCTTCAGATTTTTTAGCACACAGATAATTCTAGCATGTGTAGTAAGATTATATGTAATGTATGGAAGATGGGAACTAAAACTGCCTTTGTTTACATTAAGTGCTAGATTTCCAGGTAATGGGCTTTTTACTCTTTATTTAAAAAAAAAAAAAAAAAAAAAAAAAAAAGACTTTATTTGACATATTAGTGCATTACTACAGTTCCTTCTGCCAGAAAAGCGCTCTGGCAAAATCATCAGAAGAATCAGCTTGGTGGTTTTTAAATCGGTATCTGAAAGATCAAGTTATGTGCCACTCTGGTGCAGAAAAAACAAGAGATGAGCTACAACAGCAGGTATATGACGCAATGGCAGAGAAGGAAAAGGCTGAGGATCCACATTCTCCTGTGACTGGGGATGAGAAGAGCTTATCTCAGGAAACTGAGATGGATGGAGTTTCTTCTGTGAAAAGTGTGCGGGAAGGATCACTTGGAAAAGAAACTGAGACTGAACAGAAGGCTGATGGTTCAGAAGAGCAGACTGGCAACGGGACTGGGGTGAAACCAGTGAGCGGATGTGACGAGGACAAAGAGGAAACGGAGGGTAGTAGAGCTTGAGTCAAAGAGCACCTTCTGGTGTGGATGGGTGCACAGTTGATATTTAAACAGTCCACTTTAGCAGGTGTCCCAGTGGTGAAGGGTGGAAATGCAGGCACAAATCTGTGGTGCACGTTTCTGACTTTAATACATGAGGGGATGGGGGGGACACAATGTTTGAAACTTCAAATGTATATTTTTGCTTCAACAGATGACGATGATGAGGATGATGATGACGACGATGATGATGAAGATGGAGAGAAAAATGGGCAAGATAAGGTGAGTTCCTATAGAACTGTGCCATGAAGTTAATAATTTGCAAGCGAAGTATCTACATGTTTCTTTACTATGACATTATGATCACAAAGATCCTAATTCTTCTGGACTTTAACTTAAGAAGGGGAAAACCTTTTCCTACAAATACAAATATGAGGTACCTGAAGTAGTTTGGACTGTAAGACTTCTGCTGAATAGTCATGATTGGATGTTAGTGGCTATTGACCAACACAACTCCCTCCCTCCTTTCAGGAAGAAGAGGAAGTTGGGAATTTGCAGTTGGCGTGGGAAATGCTAGAAGTAGCTAAAGTCATCTACAAAAGGTATGGAATGATATGGTTAAATGTGTATGAACATTTAACCATATCATGGATGCATGGTTAAATGAGCGGTTAGACTGCATTGACGGTTTTGTGACAGCCTGAGGCCAGCTTACAATTTTAAAACTACTTCTCCACAGAAAGGAAAGCAAAGAGGATCAGCTAATGGCAGCTCAGGCGTATCTGAAACTTGGAGAAGTCAGTGCTGAATCAGGTATGCTGCTCATGCAAGAGGTGGACTTACTGCCCTTAAAGTCTCCACTGTCCAAATCTCACTGCTTGTCACTCCCATCCATAGGTAACTATCCTCAGGCACTCGATGACTTCCAGGAGTGTCTTGCCCTGCAGCTGAAACACTTACCTCCCCACAGTCGTCTGTTGGCTGAGACCCACTACCACGTTGCTACTACGCTCTGCTACATGGATCAGTACAGCCAGGCCATCCAGCACTACAACAGCTCCATAAAGGTCATTGAGACCCGTTTGGGTAAGAATTTACTCCTCCCCTCAACTAAATATTTTATTTTTTGCGCTTAATATATGAAATCCAAATGATGATTGTAATTGAGACTGAAGTGATTTGTAGGTATGAATAGCACTGCATCTCTTTGGGAGAAGACTCCCACTAAACACCAAAACATAAACAGTCCCAGAAGGTTGTAATTGTTTTGACTTTTGTGATCTGGTTGTCGGTATAGCCATGCTGCAGGAGGTGATCGATGCAGCCGAAGGAGCGGATGGAGCAGCAGAGGAGAAAAATGAGCTGGACGAGCTGAAGCTGCTTTTGCCTGACATCCGGGAAAAAGTGGAGGATGCCAAGGAAAGCCAGAAAACAGCCAGCGCTGCCTCACAGGCCATCCAGCAGACACTAGTGGGTACACAGGATGGCGAAATTTGGTAAACGGTTGCACCTGGGTTTATTAGTTCGGTAGTCTCAAATTATATTTGACTCCTCTTTCAGGGTGGTGCATCAACTTCATCAGCATTCCTTTGTGAAAATGGCAGCACTTCATCGGCAGCTTTTGCAACAACCAGTCAGGTAAGGTCATAGTGCCACATGCTAAATAAAGCATTTTGCCACCTGTGTTACTTACTTGGTGGAATTCAAACTTCTGTATTCTAGGTTCCAGTTAAAACTGAGAGTGCCTCATCTTCCAAAGCGGTCTCTGACATCTCTCACCTCGTCAGGAAAAAGGTGAGGCTCTCTGTGTCTCCCACCCCCCTCTAACTTATCAGTGAAGAGGGAAAATGGACTTTGCTTTTTCTCATGCCAATCATTTAATCTGAGACAGAATAAGCCTTCAACGTTGAATTGTACTGTAGTGCATTGAAGCTGGGGCATGTGCTGCTTGTCTTTGTTGTGAGGTCTGTCTTTGCTGGTTGCAGTTGTAAAGTTCATTTTTAGATTTTTCTGCAGATCAGTGGCAAGCCTGTGTGGTGTGGCTCCTAACCAGAGCTGTGTGCGCATGTAGATGGGCGCTTTATGCTTGAAATTAAGCTTTGATTTGGTGTGGCTTGTGTGTATGGTTCATCAAGTTACGATTATTATTTCCTAATGACTGGTAATGGATCACTTCTATTTCGGTTTGTGTACAGAAGCCTTCAGTCTTCTCTTCCTCCCTTTTTGTCCTGGTTTTGTTTCTGCACAGAGGAAACCAGAGGACGAGAGCCCAGTAAAGGACACTGATGCTAAACAAGCGAAACAGGAAGCCACAGTTAATGGCACCGGTGACTCTAGTGCCAGCAACGGCAATGGAGTCCAGGAGGGGAAATCACAGGAGGCGAGTGATAGGCTTATCTCTTACCTTCTGAAACAGGATTGCCCTGTGATACTGCCGCTGTAGCTGGGCTGGTGGCCAGGAGTTGATACCTGAATGTGGTTTCTGTTGGAACATGAAGACTCAGTTTCATAAAGGTTAAAACTAGACGCATGCGAGAACTTGGAGTGGGTCCGCTTAATTGAGCTGTAGTGAAGGAGGTTTTCTTGGTCTTTGAATGATTTATCCACTTAAACTACACAGCATCCTTCTTGCTGTAGCTGAAGGCAATCTTGAACAAGTAAATTTCATGCCTTCTGTGAATGTTTACCAAATGGAACAAGTGAATATCTGACAAACCTGCAGGTTTAAAATTCTTCACTCATTTGTCGTCTCTTATGTTAACATTCACTTTGCTTTTTTTTTTTTTTTTTTCCCCCCCTTCTAGCCTGCGACCCAGTCTGCATCTGTCGAGTCCCCGGCGTGACTGTCTTCACCTCTTTACTGATCTCAGAAACCAGCACATCTTGCCTGTCCAGCCCCTATACACCTTTCAGCACTCTTGTTTCTGTAAATAAGATCCATTTTCATAGATTTGTCTGTCAAGTTTTTGTATACTTGTAGTAAAAATAAAGAATCTGCAGATGTAGCTATGCATTACTGATTTCTTCAGTCCATTGATGTCACTTCCAAGTATTTCACATGAAAACATCTATGATCTTATGAACAGATGTAATATTTGTTACCGTTGGCTAATCCAGGATAAACTCTAATGTACACAACTTTTGGACAGTATAAATTATGTAAAGAACTTTTTTTTTTTTTTTCTTTCTTTTTTTTTTTTTAAAACAGCATCTTTCACCACCTACATATTATTGTAAGGCCTCCCTATGAGACAAAAGTTGAATCAATGCAGACAGGAAAGGGTGCTTTCTGTATGGCCATGTCTCTCAGCTCCTGGCTGGCCTGGTATGTGAGGTGAAGGACTGTGGAGCCATCAAATTCAAACATGAAGAGCCATCCTAACCTACCAAAGCGGCATCTTTATATTAGCCACTGCTGCAATTATTAGGCATTTCCACAGTGTGCATGGCTCTGCTGTTGACCAGATACACATGTGCTCCATGTTTTTCACCTTTAGTTTATATGGAGACAAATGATGAGTTGAAGTATTACTTGCTTCACCGTGTACCAAAACAAAGAGTCTGTAACTTGAAACTGCTAACTGAAGAGGACTGAACACTTACTGAATATATACTACTGCTTTTTAGCTGGGCAATACTTACTGGCACAAACTGTGCACTGGCACTCTCTAGTGGCTGCTGTGGAGCTCTGAGGACATGATTATTAATGAGCCAATTCTAGATTTCAGTGAAACCGTTTATACGAGTAAAAGAAACATGCTATTTTCAAGATTAATTTGGAACATGTATAATCAGTACTCATTAATAGCAGTCTGTGACAGGTGCTGGATGCCGTTTCCTGAAATTCGAGTACCCCTGCATTTTATCTTTAGACATGAATAAAACTCGGGATGAGTTACTGCTTTAATCATATTTCTTCTTAGATAAACACCAACAGCCTGATTGTTCTTGGCTCATCTGAAGCCTGCTGAAGTGCTCTACAGATTATGTTCAGTCATTAAAAAAAACTACAAATCTCAGAGCATTACAAAAACAAATCATCCATTTCATGTTGCAATTTATGATGGCAACATATATGCTCTTTAGCTACTTTGCTACAAGGGGGGGGGGGGAGTTCAAAGCATGCTTACATTTTCTTTTCTCTCTTTTTAAAAACGTTAGATGTATATAAAGCGTGCTTCAGTCCTTTTGAAATTACTTCATGTTGTCACCAAAAAGTGTCTCTAAACTTTTTGAGTCACTAACCTGTGTAAGGGGGGTTGATATGACAGTATAGTTTGCAAGGGTGGGTATGAAAAAGTTAGGAAGGGGGTTAGAGGAGTTGCTGGTCCAAGTTCCTGCTCGTTTGAGTAAACCGTTAAGCAGCTCCCAACAACCGATCATACACAATAACAAAACCAGCTCTGCATCTATGCAAAGTTATTTAGAAGGAAAAAGTGGCAAGAAAAAGATTGCTTTTTGTTTTACTTGAGACGTACTTAATAAAATAAATAATATAATACAAAAATACATTTAGTCTCACTATAGAGTTCTGAAATTTAGAATTACATCCGAAAGTATGTTAAAAGTAGAATAAATGTTCAATTTATGATGTAAAGAAAACATATTTGAAATTTGCATTTAGGAAGATAGATGGTGTGAAAAATTAAACTGACCAAGGGTCACAGGAGGCCGGACCAAGAGGATTTAGAGAGTCCAATACAAATCCTCCCTGTGGACAGGAGAACGATTCAGTCCTGAGCCGAGGGAACCGGGAGCAGAGTTTGTGAATTCTTGTCACAGAAAATCACCAGCAATAAACTGAAGTTGAGAACTTAAAACTGTCCAGAATGACACATCTTTGTTTGTCTTTTGGGTCTTTTGGAAATCCTGACTTAAAGGGGTATATGAATGGGGTTCTTTTTGCTGAAGCGGAGATAGAGGAGGTAGAATCCTGGGTTTGGGAGTTTCTTTCCTTCTTCTTTTCCTTCTCTCAGTCTTGGCCTGCAAACTGGCAACCTGATGAAGCTCGACCCTTTAAATCAACTCAAGCTTGGTCTCAGTCATTGGAGCTCTAGAACACACGGACACAAGGTGGCTGTAACTAAGCAGGATATGTATTTTACATGTATATGTATTTCTGTGACACTTTTATCACTCTAAAATAAAATATCTTAACAGTGTGGCTCTTTGTCCACTACTGTAGTTTCAAAACATTCCCTCGAGCTGACATAGTCATGCTAACACCTGGTACTTGGTGATCCCCTTCCAAAAACTGGCACATAACACTGCAGTAAATATTAAGGAAAGTGCATGTATTTTGCTCTGTACCTCAAACAACTACCCAAGAACAGATTTTGCAGAATTGTATTGCAAAAACCGCTCCACCTCCATGGCAATGCTGTTTCTTTTTGGCTCACTGGATCCCGCAACCTAAACCAATATATCAATTACATTCTTTGTTGCCTCTATACACAACTCTAATTTATCCCTGTTTTTTGGGTGTTAGAACTAATCACAGGAAAGAAATGTTGGACCAGAATCTGATATCCATAAACTTCAAAGAGTAAATCACGTTTTAGAGTGGAAAAATCAAGCTGAGTAAACTTCGTAGAGGCTTCACTGAGCACAGCTGTGTTGACAGAGGGTTACACAGTGATGAGCACTACATATTTTCTCTTCGTGATCACTCTGATTCTTAGTCTTCTTTCTGGCCTTGGCGGTGGCAGCTGCTGGTGGTGGTTGATTTCTCTCCAGGCTTTGGGTGTTTGCCTGCAGATCAATCATCTGTACCACAGCGGCTGGATCTGACCTGCCTGCTGTGGGGCTCTGCAGCACAAACATGGTTTAACCTCATAAAAGGAGAGCTAATTCATATTCACACGTTTTGTTTTGTTTTTAAAGCAAGAGAAATGGAGGAAAATGGTTTCCACAGAAGAAATGTAGGTTTTGTGATGCATCTTTTTATGCTGGAGAGTAATTGGTCGATTGGCAGGTAAAGAGTCCTCTTGCACACTCAAAAAACAAAACAAGAACAAAAGCACTGTAACAGATCATCGAAATTAGATAATGTTGTGACATTTATCGAAGGTTTCCCAGCCAGAATCCACCCTACTAAAGGAAATTTAATTTAGTCTACCACAGACACCACAATGAGGGACTACCCCCTAATGAAATACATAATTGATGCTCTGACTCATCCACTATGTCTCACAAGAATATGTCTCTTGTGTGAAAAATACTATATGAACAGTCATTTCTGTTTGAATACTGTGAATATGTCCCTGCTCAGACTAATACATACCAAGTAAACTTTGTTACCAGCTGAAATGCTGTAGATTTCGTCCCAGTCCATCACTTTGTGTTATCTATCATCTTATTATCATCTATATTAACTATCATTTATCATCAATGTGAAATAATTCAATACATTTTATTTTATTTTTTTTAGTTTTTCTTTCAGTATTTTAAAGAAAAATTGATTAAATAAGCTGCTGGAAAGGTACCCTGGTAGCCCAAGTGCTGACAGTCAGGTGCCTGATTAGCACCACCTGTGAGCATCGACCCTGCTACAGCGATCAGTAGGTGTCTGCTCCAAGCATGTAACATTTGACTGATCGGGATAAGGTTCGTGTCATAGGCCAACTTTGAGCTGGTGTTCTGCAAAACCAAGTTGGAGTTGCGAACTGGAACCGACTTCACACAGCCAATCTCTGGTCCCATATGGAGGATGATTATGTTCAGTGATGAGTCCACATTCTGTCTATGGTAGTTGGATGTTAGGGTCAAAGTGTGGAGAAGACGCAGAGACTGCTATGATGATTGCTGCGCCAATAGGGTAACCGCTTCTGGTGTGAGGCAGCTTTACTGGAAAAAAAAGGCTTGTCATCATCGGGGACTCTGCAACCAGGGTTAGGGTTAGTATCCCATATCTCCACAATCTGGAACCAAATGCTGTCCTCCATGAGTGGGGTTTATCAGAGACAACCTCCAGTATTTGGGAGTGAGAGGACAGAGTGGCCTGTCTGCAGTTCTGCCCTCAACCCCTTTGAACATTTGTGGGGTCAGTTTGGATGGGCCGGTTTTGCCAGAGTGACCAGCACAGCCACACTGGCTGACTTGTGACAGTTGCTGGTTGAAGAATGGGATGACATCCCACAGCAGTATGTGACCGAGCTGATGACCAGCATGAGGAGCAGGTGCCAGGTTGCTGTGGCTCTGCATGGTTCTTCCACATGTTACTGAGACCTATGCTTGTTAACTAAATATGTACATCAATGGCCAATATCTTTTTTTTCTTCCAACTTTAATGATACAATTTAATAAACAACACAACAAAGAATAAGCTGTCTGACATTGCGAGAGAGGATCTGGCAAGTTTTTCATGGACGCAACCCGCATACTCAACTCTGCTGCTCAACCCACCTTACAAATGTGGCTCCATTTAAGGGGAAATAAACAGGCTTTCCAACAGCAAACGACTCATAGGCAATAAACATTGTTACAACAAAGAAACAATCCACCAAACACAAATTTCCATACTTTTTCTGCTAAGTTTAGTTTTAAATAGCTCTATAGTGTTTTTATAACTTTGACTTTCAGATCAATCTATTGACCTTGATGGAGAGGTCAGAGGTCAAATGTGACATGATCCTTTAAATCTTTGTTTGTTACTTTCTGTATGTTGATAATGTAACGATATAACCAGTCTTGAGCAACTTCTGGTATTTTATTCCTCCACACCATCTCTGTACTGCTCCAACTGCTGGTTATGAGCATGTATCACGGCCAGTTGGCGCTCATGGACTGTCGCCATTTCCCTCATCTCCTTCAGTCGCTCACTGTGACCCAGCTGACGCTCGCTCGCCTAAGAACATGTTTAGAAACAGATGGATTTATGCACAGCATTAATTCTTCAGCATCTCTGAGCAGACTGATTAATCTCATTTGTCACCGTCATTAAGATGTACTCATGTCTCGTACCATCTTCATCCAAAGTGACCTTTTACTTGTCTGACACCAAAGGCCCATGACTTCATTTCTAAAGAGCTTTAACAAACTATCAGCAACACCAGCACTGATAGTATCAACACATACGTCAAAGTGTGTGTGTATTAGCATGTTAAAAGGAAAAAAGGTGTGTATGAGAAAGAGGAGTGCCGCAGGAAACAGAGCACACCACAGCACCACTGCTCCTTTTTGACCACTTCGGCAGTTTTTCTTCAGTCGGCATCCTCGGTTTGTGCAACAGAGAGTAAGAGGAGGGAAATCGTTTTGTAATTTAGTATAAAACTTCACATAAATATTAGCTTTACTCATTTAATCTTGTGTGAATTTGTCTGACTCCCATCAGAAGCAGCTCTCTCAGTGCGTCTTGACTGACATAATGATATTCCAGCATGAATATTTAATCAAAGCCCATAAAGTGCCTGCAGTGCTGGGTAAAATGACACAATAAAAATGCACACAAAATGCTGCTGTGATGTCTTTTCCCCCCTGATGGAGTCTGACGGATCATCCTTTGAATCTTTTTTTCTTTTTTTTTTAATCTCTTAGATGTTGATAGCTGATGGCATAATAGGTTTGCTTGAGCTGCAGTTCAGAGTCACCTGATTGGTGGGGTTTTGTGGAGCAGCACCATCTGTCTGACCGGACACTGGTTTGTCTTCTGCTCTCGATGACTTTGGCTCAGCATCAGCATTTCTTCACCTGTTGTTTATTCCTCTGCCGAACTCTCAGCTGCAGACACAAAGATACACAAGCAGTGTCTCCCACAGCATCTGTTTCTACCAATGACTCCTAAAGTTATTTTAATAGAGTGGTAAAAAGATCCAGCCTTAGACAAAACTCACTGTTGTCATCCTTATCTTGAGTAGTGACATAGTTGATAAATATTCAGCTGTAGCGCTCAGTTTATCAGCTACGCCTGTAAAACTGAATGCAGTCCAACCAGCCCTTCAGTGTCTTTGGAGCTTACACTGTTTGGCTTTGTAGTAAATCTAGAGATGCACCAACTTAGCTCTGAGGCTATAATTAGTGGTAGAGTTACACAGGGATACATTATTATCTCAGCTTTTACTAAATACCAAATGAATGCATTTTTAAAAAATATTAAACAGTAACTTGTAAATAATAGCTATGTTATAGATTGCAGTAATTGGAATCTTCCTTCTTATCTGGTGTCCCAGAAGGTAGTTTCAGTTTGACTTACTAATAGTCCCCTTGTTGACGGGCATACCTGCACAAAGTCAGGGCTCCTTGTCTGTTTTGGATCCACACTTTGTGCTTTGTCCTTTGTGAGGGGTTCAAACGTGTCAAAGATGCCCTACCTATCTTAAAAACCTCATAGTATATAGCACATCACGTCAATAGATCACTTCAATGGAGAACTTTGTTGTCAGACTCCAGGGTTACTAGTGGTTCCTAGCGTATTTAAAAGTAGAATGGGTGGCAGAGCTTAGAGACCCTCTCTACTTTTAAGATTAGGCTTAAAACTTTCCTTTTTGATAAAGTTCAGAGTTAGGACTGGATCAAGCGACCCTGAACCCTCCCTTAGTTACGCTGCAATAGGTGTAGGCTGCTGGGGGGTTCCCATGTTGCAATGAGTATTTGTTCTTCACTCACCTCTTTTCACTCTCTGCTATTATTAAACTCTGGTTCTCTTCCAAATTTTTTCTTTTGTCCTGTCTTCCACCCCACACCACAAACTTGTCGCAGCAGCTTCTGCTGGAGGATTCTTCCTGTCAAAAGGGAGTTTTTCTTTCCCACTGTTGCCAAGTGCTCGCTCATAGGGAGTTGTCTGATTGCTGGGGTTTTCTCAGTATTATCGTGGGGTCTTTACCATATAAAGCAGTTCGAGATGACTGTTGTTGTGAACTGGTGCTGTATGGTAATATAAATAAACTGAGTTGCTGATTTTTATATTTGTTGGCACTTTAAACATCACATGATTGTGTTTTAAGGGTCTAGTGAGTTGCTTTCAGATTAATTATTCATAAATAATGTCATTTTATATCGTAGATGAAAGTGTAAAAGTACTTTTAGTTCAGCCTGACTTCAGCCTGTTTTCTCTTGTAGCCCATCCTTCACAAGAACTCTAGAGAGAAATAGCTACACTATAGGCCTGCATTTGAAACAAACCCAAAACTCTTCCTCTCTATCACTGTTGAACTAACACAATAACTGTATTCTGTCCATTTGAATAATCATGACTTTTATTTTAATTGTCAGACTGGCTGATGTTTCGTCACCCTTGGAGTCTGGCTCCATTGCATTAACAAAGTTCCTTGACCTCCGCAACTCTAATTACTGTGCATGGATGTAACATTAATGACTTACCAGATGATGCATGATCTCGACTACATTAAAGTGTTCAGAAACGCCCTTAAGTATTCACCCAACTTATAATTTGTAAACTGCAGTGGTGTGCACTGCTTTAAAAAAAAGAAAAAAACAGAATAAAAGGTCTGGTTTTTAGTACACGACTCTACAAGGGCAGTTTCTATCAGGTCAGCTCCTTTGAGAGATTTTTACAGCTAACGTCTTCACAGAAACTCCTCTGAAAATGTTCAGCTTTAGAGGACAAACCTCTGTCTGCTTCAGCTCAGTCACATACCAGCTGCACACAAATTTTTCCTCTTTCTACCTCAGCCAAACTCAGCTCAATTTAAAATGTACTTCAGTCGGTCATCTTCTGTCAAGCAGAGAATTAATTTTAAAGTGCTTGAGTATGAGTTACCGTCCTTCTGCTTCACTACATTTTAAGGAAGTATTGCATTTTTTACTCCACTCTTACATTTATTTCACACTTTTAGACGCTATTTGCTTCACACATTTACCCCAAAAATGATAAGTGCTTATGAAATATATGTATTTTAGAAAATTTAAACCACTTTACTTTACAGACTATTAAAAAAGAGTCAGTACCTTTATTGATTTGTTGACAACTGATCAGGTTTGAAAAGCAGTTAGTGTATGGTGTTATCTTTGTAACTATTTTAACAACCAAATAATCAACATTTCATACATTTAAAAAAATGTTGCTCAAAATTCGGATAACTCATTAAAAATTCAGTAATATCACTGGAGTAAAACCATTGTGTATGAGTCAGTGGGACTATTTTTATGCACTGTGTTCTTTTGCCTTTAACATTTAGGTGGACTTGCCTGGTCATACCTGCATATGTAATGGAGCTTATTCATGCAGTACTTTTAGTTCTACTGACACACCACTAGACTGACTGATCTGTCAAACAAGTAGTAAATGAATGAGTAGAAAGTAACACTTAGATACTATTTTATTTTCAGTCCAGTGGTGGGGTATTAACTGTGAACTCCTGACCTCAGTCTTAGTAATGCCTAACATCCAGATGACGTGTGAGAAAAAAGCTTCTTCTCTTTAGCCTTCAGGATGGTGAACTCTGACCTCTGCTTCAGCCTTGTATCCTTTATGAATGAATCAAGCACACAAATCATCATTTTCTTTAAAATGGGGGCATATTTACTTATTCCATTCCTTTTTAAACAGAAAAAAAATCTACATGTAAATAAGACACGTGCACTTTGTCGAGTTCTAATGTATACATTTGCACATTCGCCTTTTGGCATAGCGCGGACTCCGATGCGCACACTGAGTGTGAGCATGTAAGAATATAACTGTCAGGGACCAAGCAGTAAGGCATAAAGGACACAGGTGTTTAATTCAAAAAAGGGGTTTTATTGACCCCAAAATATAAAAAGATATTTAACAAAGCCAAAAAAACTTAAACAGGCAGACCAATAAAAGAGGTCAACTCAATAAACTAAACTCAAGATAACAATTAACGAAATCTCAAACAAACATAAGACAAACTGACCTCATGAAATGACACCTGGGGGAACTTAAATACTGGTTTAGCCAAACCAAATGACACACACGGGGGAAAACAAAATGGCTACCATATAACCAACTAATACAAAACAATTAAACAAACTTGAAACACCCCCCAGGCAATGAAACATGTGGTTTCAAGCAATTAGGCTGCCAGTGGTACTCTCACACACCCTTTGCCACACCTTTTGCCAGACAGGGAGGAGAAGCCAAACCCCAGGTAACCCCAGAGAGACGTATTAATATAACATAAAACAGAACTTTGACCTTGCAGTGTTAATATGTGTGCACGCCATATAAACATTGGAAGGTGTAATGAAAAAAGAAATACATTTAATAAAGAAACAATATTGGACAATAAGAAGAATATATTTAAAGTAGTGACTGCAAAGTAAACTAAAGTGAATCAACTGGTGGAGAGGTGTGGAGCTTACCATGTGTGGCTTGCCATCACAATAACACATATACACTTATACCAATTTCAAATTCCCAAACCTTTAATAAGATCTGAGTTTTACATAGAAGTAATAAACACCAGCCTAGGATATATCCCAGTTTTGTTTTGTTTTTTAGCCCAAAAAGTTTTGGTGTTGAGTTAAAGTGAATAAAAATGACTCCTCAAACATCAAGTACTTTGCAGGGCTGCACATGCAGTCGTCTGCAGCTACAATAACAACAACAACCTCCATAAAACAAAGAAGGGATGCTGTGGCTGCTGAAAGCTGAAATATTCAACACCCATCCACACCTCTGACAGAGAGAGAGAGAGCTGAGGACTTGAACTCCTTTTCTCTCTCCCACATCTCTCCTCCTGCTCTGCACCACATACTCACACATGCCAGTGGGTTGCTAGGCAACTGTAAAATAAAGCAGTCGGCAGAAGTCATAGAGAGAGCGAGAGAGAGAGACACGGAGAGATAGGAGAGAAAGAGAGTTCACAAGTACTGCAATCCACTACTGTTTTCTTTGGCTGTGTACATGATCCCACCACAGCTCTCAGCACCCATCTGTAGATCTGCGAGGAGGACTTGTGACTTCTGGTTCTCTGACTGACGACCAATCAGGGTCGTCCAGGGGGCGGGCTCAGCGGTTCCCTAGGTTACCCGTGTGATTGACGTCCAGCCTCCTGCAGCGGAGCGCGCGGCAGTGTATCACTGATGCTCCTGCTTCCCCCCCGGAGCCTGTGGAGAAATCTGGAAGAGAGGAGAGAAGGAGAGAAAACAGAGGAGCAAGAGAAATGCTAATTATCTGAAGTCCTTCACTCTTTCCCTCCTGCTCGCTTTGCTGGAAAGATGAAAGCTGGAGCTCTGGAAGAAGCCGGCTGAAGGGAGAGGAAAGGAAGGATTCTTCAACGAGGGGGGATTTGTTGGTAAGAGAAGCCGCATGCTACTTTTCTGTGTCTTGGCTTTAGTCAGTCACCTGTCCTTGCCAGCACTGTGAAATATGGGATAGCAGGTAAAGTGGAGGGGGGAGGTCTCTGGATTGTATGTTATGTGTGTGTGCGTGAGGCAGATTTTCCTGCATCCTGCGTGGCTGTACAAGGCTGTTTGGTGTTACTGTATGAAACCTACATCACACATTAAGCCCGTTCTACAGTCTCAGGTATGCAAATGTTTTAGCTGAGTAAGAGCCTCTGGGTCTGGGTGAGGATATAGGAGGAAGGGTGATTCCAAAGATTCTGTATGTGAGCTCTATCGGGAGTACAGTTACAGCTGAGGCCAGGAATTTAAGGCTTGTCTACTGTATCTGCATAGGAGGAGGAGTATTAATTACATAACACTTCATCTATACTCTTGTATCAGAGCTGTGCAGCACCATGCTGTCCCACCAGTCCAGAGAAACCTCACTGCTCCCTTCCTTTCTACTGTAACCTAGAAAGACACAAAGGCAGTTTCTAATGGGATAGGCTGATCTTCAAAGGACATTTACACCGAGTTATCCATAGCTCTTTATGTATATGTATGACTGCATCACCCTGTTTTCAGTTTAAAGCTTTGCTGTGCTTCAGCTGCTGTGCGCAGGCGAATGTTTGATCCCTGTTTGAGAGATGGGTCATGCGCGAGGTCTACATTGCTCTCAGCGCCTGGCGTCTGTGCCACCAGGACTTCCTAAAACCTCCATTAGGAACCTCGGGCCAGGCGACAGCTGGCTCTCCCCCCTTGCCCCCAGGACTCAGCTCTGCACCATCAGGGACTTGGCTTTCTGCTCGGCTGCTCTAACGTTGCGAGTCCTCTTCCCGACCACCTGAGGACACCTCAAAAGCTTGAATGCTGTTTTGGATCAGGTGTGAAAACTTTCAGCAGGAGGAAGTCTTTATTTATTTATGTTCTTACTTGTCTGCTTTTGGGGGCTTTTTTAGATCCAATTTCAGATTCAATTTAGATCCAAAAATGTTGCATATCTGGAGTTTTCTTCAAGGTACAATTGATGTTATTCAAAAATATGATTTTAACGTACAAAACTCTGAATCTTGTTACAATCCAAATTACTCAGTTTTAACCTTCAATCATTTTTTGTTGCCTCTTAAATAATAAAAAAGTATTTATCATAATATTGCTGATATCTGCATGGTGAAATCAGCCTACAAATTAGTTCTTCTATGCTTTGGCATGTGAATCACAAAGATACACATGCTAAAACATAGACTATCCAGTGGTATAGCGCTAAAAAAGTCTTAACAATTTAAACAATGCTGGGATGCTTCTCCTGAATGACGATATTTTCTATGCCAACCATCTTGATGTGAAATGACTCACGCCACTCATAAAACTCCATCTTGTCTCCTCGCTAATGTTGCAGCCTAACAGATTTTTGAGGTTTGACGCAAGCAACCTTTAGCTATGATACCCTTTACAGTTTGAACCTGATAGTTCTTACGACACTGTAGTCTGTTATCTCTGTGACTGCAGGTCTGATATCGGTCCGCTCGTTGAATTCAGATGCTCGCTGCAGATACAAATCTAAAGAATAAATCTACGGGACGGCAGCTCGTACGGAGGCTGCTTTCTGTTTGCCATCACTGAGGCCTAATCAGATATTCCATAGCATGAGAGTAGCTACAGTTGGAGGTGTTTGGGTCTCTAGAGCTACTGCCTGTCTGCCTGCCTGCGTAGGAGGAACCATCTCTTCTTCACAGCTCTGTCTACCGCAGATATAAAGCTTTGGGATTCGTTTTTGCTTTCTGCTTGTTTTTAGAGCACTGCAGGGAAAGATGACAGAGAGAGGAAGCGAGGGGATAGGGGAGACCGCGAGCCAAATTTCAGCCCACAAATTCACAAGTACTGAGATATTCACCTTAACGAACAGATTCACTGGGATGCCCCTCAGCTGTGGGATTCTTCTAGCAAACTGTAAAATAACATCAGCATAGTCCTGCGATTGCAGCCTGAGGGCTAACCTCAGAATATCACCTGATCAGTGCTGACTGGTAAAAGCATGGCAGTCGTGTTTTAGCACGCCTGTTGGATAACAGGATGACTGTGTGTCGGTGACACTGCGTAAGTGACAACAGGAGGTGCAAAACTCTAATTAATGTCAAACTCAATTGTTGAGATCTAAAGAAAGAGCTTTTATATAAGAAAACAAGTCTGACAATTGAACCAGCTTTGGATTCATATCACATAGCTTGGATGATACTAACATGGATGTATGAAAAGTCAGAGGAGGGGCAGTTTCTTGTGCAGCTCTTTACAACCTTCTAATATTTAGATTTGATACAGTGGCTCTCTTCCACTTTTGACTTTTGGCCTGTCTTCCTCCACTTACCCCAGACCGGTCGCACCACATGGCTGCCCGTCCCTGAGCCTGCTCTGCTGCGGGTTTCTTCCTGTTAAAACAGAGTTTTTCCTTCCCACTGTCGCCAAGTGCTTGCTCAAAGTGGGGTCGTCTGATTCTTTTCTCTGTATTATTGTAGGGTCTTTACCTTCCAATATAAAGTGCCTTGAGGCGACCGGTATTGTGATTTGGTGCTATATAAGTAAAATTAGATGGGATTGATGGATTAATGCAGCCAATAAGATTAAATGTCAACTCAAACTGATTTAGGCAGAAGATGAAAAATTATAGTCAGATTGTTGCGGCTTCCCTTCAGTATTTGTTCCATAGTTGCTACATTGGCATACATGCAACTTGTTTCATCGTCCTTTCTGCATCCAGGGCGTCAGCTCTGAGGTAAGGGAAAGTTTTCAGTTCTAGGAACGGGCATCCTTTTAACTCTGCACAAGTTATACTGCGCTTACACTCTGTGAGCCCTATCTGCTCTGTGGCATATTTCCCTAAACAAACCACAAGTTCCTTTTCACCTCCTCTCCTCCTGCCGAGCCTGAAGGAGCCATCTGACACACCATTTAATTCCCTTATTTATACAGCTGATATCATATGGGAGAGCGTTAATCTTTTGCTGCTATTGGCACCTTGTCCTTGTGAGGTTACACGTGAATTTGAAATCAGGCAGCAGGACTTCAGGACTAGTTCTGCCAAACGTACTTTTCTCTAACTCAGGGTGCTTCACCGCTTATGCCATGTTTTAAAGATGAACGCTACGTATTAATATTTTCCTCCAGTGGGTTAAAATGGAGGCTGTGCTCATTATTGCCATGGTGATTCATAGCATGTGAGCATCATGATGCCTTTCCTTTTAAAATTTCCCTTCACCATGCGCACACACTCAACTGAACTTTTAGGTAAACTATTTTCTGAGCCCATCAACTAAATGAAGTCAAACCTGTCTTCTAGAACGGGCCCTTGTTGTTACTGTCTGTATGTATTTATATCCAGATGATTATCCTGTCTGCTTTCAAGGTCACAGAGACTTTCTAAAGGCGATCTGGTCATGACGACACCCCTGTGGTCCAACCTGCATTGTGGGATATACTTTTTACATCCCACAGTCCGATGACAGTGTCAGAGCTGCGACAGCATATGTTTGAAGCTTCAGCAGTATAACTGGTTATCTCAGGTTTACATTGTACGTAACCTGCTCAGCTGTGTCCGTATTCTCTGAAGGTGTTTTTTCACATTTGAACAGCTGAACTGAACTGTGCGGTGTTTGATTTTATCTGTATTTCTCGGGGAAGATGTACACTGTTGCTCATAAACCTGCTAATTAAGACTTCCAGGGAATGTGGGAAGGTTTGATGCAGATTGGAAGATTGGAAAGATTGTGGACTAGTTCTTCTGAGGTGTAGGGATCTGGGAGATGTAGGATATTCTGCCACTAAGATTTATTAGGTCTGGATACACAGACATGTTACCAAAGGGACTGCACTATGAAGTTTTCGCTCCAGTGGCATTGCAGCAATACATTGTGCACAGGAGCAGGCCAGCAAACCCCCCTTTCTTTTTTTTTTAACTTTGTCAGATAATCATAAATTTGACGGATTCAGATTCTCTAAATAAGGATCTTCAATTTTTAAACAATACGATCCTAACAGAGGCACCTAAACCTCATCCTGACACCTATCCAGGATGTTAATCTACCTTACTGGCTTTTATCTGTTTTTATATTTGTCTTTTACCTTCTCCCATTTATTGCCACTTGGGTTGAAGCTGAAGGAATTTGCACATTCACATGGTCTCTGTTGTGGGCTGCCTTTTCACTGTTTTTTGTAATGAATGCAAGTAAGGTGTGAGCAAAGCAACAATAGCAATATAAATAAGAATGCACCAGTTGCTGAGTTTATGAAATGTCAGAGCTGACCATCCAGCCTAAGCATGCAATATACAAGGGTGAGAGCTTTAAGGTGAGAGGTTTCAGGTTTGTAATAAAGGTAGTATCCAGTGTTTCTGAGCATTGTGGAGAGGGATGCATATAAATGAGATTACCTTAATCCAAAACTGACGTTAAAGTGGAAGCCACAAGTCTCTTTCTTGCCTCAAAGGACAGCGGGGGACGTTTCTCCACCAGTTGCTTGAATATACAGTGAAAAAGAGAAAAGGCATCAGTTATAATCACTGCGTGTTTATATTCAGATACTAACTCAGTCTCAGAGCCCTGGAATGTAGCAGTTGTGTGGCTTGTAGTCTGTATTTTACTTCTAAATTCCATATATCTGTTTTTTTTTTTGTTTGTTTGTTATTTTTGGTGAGATGGGAGCACTAGAATTGCGCATGTTTCTGATCATCTGGTGCCAGCACCAAGCCTTTGACATGAACATGCCCTCAGCCATATTCTGATATCCCCCGCCGTGTGACCGCTTAGAAAAACCGGATCATGGGAACATATTCCGTGAAAACCTGAAAATGGGTTTTTTAAGAGCAAAATATAGATTAAATCATCTCAACTGTGGTAATGCAGAGCATGATCATTCACAGAAGACACTCTGAAACGTATTCATCACAGGATAATGGCTGGTTCTATTTCACTGAGCTGCTTTGGTTTCAGGTCAGTGTGACACTGTCATGACTTCATGGGTAACTTAAACAGGACAGATGTATTGTTAATGTGGTTGGTAACATCTGTGCTTATGCTACTCTGACAAGTCAACATGACTGCTGTGGAAAAGGCCCATTTTGTTAGGCTGCTATCTATGTTTGAGTCAGAAAAAGAAGTTGCAGTTTATAGAAATCATTCAAAGATTTGTCAAATAACTTGTAGTTTGTAATTTCCAACAGGATTGCCAGAATAACCGCTGGATGGCCTGTGCTGCAATACAACAGCATTTTTCTGTGTATTGTAAAAGAGTTAACAATTAGGGAATGGTCATTTCTTGGTTACTGTGTTTCATATTTTTCCCTTTTCTTTGATTGTTCCACCTCGGGGTGTATTGATGATGACCACATTTGACATATAATGTGTCAATAATCCACATATGTCAAGGAAAATCGTGCAGTTGTTCTTTATGTATGCTACTATAGCACAAGTGTAGTTCCAGACTCTGGCTACCTCATTGCACTTTGAGTCTAATTTTCAAAAAAAGAAAGCACATAACAACAGTTATGGTAAATTTTGACTCACTGAATGACAATAATCTTGTCACTGTGAACTCTTTTGGGGCACGATATCTGATGTCGTGAGCGCCCCAATGCACCACAGTAAATGTGTCCATGAAGTGAAATGTACATTGCTATCCACTTTTTAAACGATACAGCACCAGCCCCCGGCCCCTCGATGGCTGTTTTTTTACTCAAAGTGACTCATTTTATTGCTGTCATGTCTGGACAAAAAGTTGTCTATGTGAGACCATAACCCAACCCTAATGCTACACTCGCCATACTCTGTGCATCATGCACTGTATGTACCACATAGATGCCTCACAATTGTCATTAAGCTTATTGGATCTAGTAATCCTACCCTGGATTTTACTTTTGTTGTTGTTTAAAAGAAAGTAAAAATGTGTTTTTTGAGTGAAATGTAAACATAATGGATAGTAGTCCAAGGAGCTTGGAAAGAAAAGCGTCTGGACGTCTTAAATTTCCTTGAAGACGTTTCATCCAAGAAGCTCCCATAGGGATTGCAGTGCCCCCAAGAGGGTCATGAACCCCGTATGGATTTTCTACCTAATCACATGAGCCAAGGTGTGAAAGTGGGTGTGGGTCACAATCAGTCCAGGTTTCGCGTGAACCCATTGTGAAGCCTAGCCCCACCCTATCATGTGATTTCCTGAGGTCAAATGGCCCAGGATGTGAGTGGGTGTTAAGGCGTCTGGGAAGGGATCTCAAAACTGGATTATAGATGGCAGACAGTTGGTATTGTAAGCCACCGCCTCTGTTCATCCATCTAACACAGATGGTTAGAAAGAGTAGTGAAAGAAGCCATCGATGTCCACTGTGAACGACCATCTTGGCTCGTGTGATTAGGTAGAGGCTCCATAGTGGGTCCGTGACCCTCTTGGGGACACTCCCATAGGGCTTTAAATCTGGGACTCTCCACCAGTTACTCTTAGAACTAAAGAAGCTTGTCGGATGAGTGGTGAAGACTAAGGCTACGTTCACACTGCAGGCGAAAGCGCATCAAATCCGATTTTTTTGACCCTATGCGACCCATATCCGATCATGGTATGACAGTGTGAACGGCACAAATCCGATATTTTCAAATCCGATCTGGGTCACTTTCATATGTGGTACTGAATCCGATACATATCCGATGTTTTAGAAAGCGACTGCTGTTTGAACGGTCATGTCGCATTAAATCCGTCTTTTACGTCACTGACACAAGATAGACGCCAATTATCGCACGATCTGATATCGTCCTGTTGGTGTTGTTCCCAGATCAACATAGTAAATGTTGTTCCAGAATCAACATTTCAAGTGACCAATCAGAATGTTGTGACGTCATACCTTTGCGACTTCGGGAAAAACCGCCGTAAAACAAAAAACTGTACTTAAGCTGCGAGAAACCGCCTCTGTCCGCCGATCAACGGACCCTGACCGCGACCCTAACCCTAACCCTTTAATAAACAGTAAGCAGAATTGATATTGTCCTTGCAACATTGGAATTTCATAAATGCACAAATGGCTTGGCGCGCCAAAGAATAACGTCACAACAATGTGATTGGTCACTTGCAATGTTGAACCTGGAACAACATTTTCATGATGATCTGGGAACAACACCAACACGACGATATCAGATCATTCCCAAATATCAGCGCCGGAGAAGCGCCCGAGAAGACATCGCGAACGCTTCCTGGCCATCCAGTGTAGATGTTAGTGAAACTGTTGGGAACACAACGTGAACATTTTATTTGTACTGTATAATCTGCAGATTCTGACCAAAATCTGCAACTATCCTTTGAAGCACCGCTCCTCTAAAACAGCAATAAGGATCATTATTAGGTTATTTACATTATTATGTAAATAAGAAAATAACTTAAAGCAAAAATTGGGAAACGTAAAGTCCGAAGTCTTTATATTAAGGGCCATCAGTCAAACAATATTGTTTGCTCTGGGTCTAAACAGAGCGCGTTGTGTGTGACATCTTCTTTTGCGCATGCGGGCCGCTTTGAGCGTTCACACTAGAGCGCGTTTGCTGTCGCATTTTATTTGTAGTGTGAACAAGCAGACAAAAAAATCGGATTTGATCAAAAAATTGGAATTTAGCATTAAGACCTGCAGTGTGAACGTAGCCTTAGACTATGATGACCTGGATGACTGAGAACCTTCACAGACATAATGGATAGTAATAAACTGGATTTTAAAAATTGCTTTTTTATCCGCATATCAATTGCATATAAATTCAGAACCCATCGTGCTGTGCTTTAAAGCTAATTAATTTGTAGTTTATTAAATAAGAAAAAAAATACTCTGTGGGGCCCTTTGCCACATGTTGGTCATGCAGTCCTTTGCTTGGAATGTAAGGTATGGTTGCAACTTGGAAAACCACTTAGATTTATTTTTGAAATCCTTCAAAACATTACTTAGTGCTGTTAGATGAAATAAAAACAGCTCCTTCATTTGAAAGTAATAAGCAGAGGCTTTAGCTTAACTGACTCGTCTAACTGACTGCATCTATTAGAGCAGGCATATGTGCTTGTTTTCAGTTTGTGAGGACTGGAAAAATCAGCAAGCATTCAGTGTAGGTACACAAGTCTAATCAGCGTAATAAGAAAAACTCTGCAAACCAATCTACTTAAAGTAGGCCCGGCAACAAGTGAGGCATTTTGACCCACATATATGAAGACAGACATGCAATCCAGAAAAAGAAAAATGGTGCTAGAAAGAAGGTTTTTCATCTCTGCAGAAAATTCAGGCGAAGTGCAGATGAATTGGTTCCTAAGTAGTCTGGTTTAGAAAGATTATGTGTGTGTTTGCGCTCGTCTGTCTGTACAGTTACTGTATAGTTGCATCATTCTCAGCTGGATTACGAAACAGTGAGAAATGAGCGGAGACTGGGAAGAAAGAGAGCGAGAGACAAAGGAGGCGACAGATGAGAGAAACAAAGCTTGTCAGGTTTCCACAATATTAAACAAAAAAAAAACGATATTTAATTTTTCTGTCACAAGTCATAAAAACAGCAGAAAGAAAACGCTGGCACAGTTTAAGGAGCCTCCGAGAGGATGACTCATTCAAGTGATGAGCTTTCAACAGTTCCCGTTGCTGAAAAACATGTAAGCGCGTTAATCTGCGGTCAGCAAAAAACAGCCCATAATCGATGTTTCTGATCATCCTGCGGCTTCAGATAAACAGCATCTGTCAGGTGTCATTACTGCGCAGATTAAAGGTTCAACACAATCATACGACAGACAATCAGACAGCCTTTTTAATCTTGTGACGTGTTTGATTTTGCAATTTCAGAAACAAAATCGCCCAGATCCATTTTTTTGATTGAATAAGAGAATAACAGTGACAGTTTCATGAGTATGAAAACCATGCTGGCCTGCAGTCATCCCTTAGGCTTACACAGATTCTTTTTCTCACTCTCTTTTGAGAACATTTCTTCTTGCATGTCCTCTGCTATATTGAGACCAATTGCCACTGTTATCTCTGCACTAGTCTCCTTGAGGAAATGTGTTATCCACAGTGAAAATGGACTGGTTAACATTCACAGGTGCAGGGAGGTTATTTACTTCCATGCCTGTTACAAAAAAATGCCTCACCCCGACCGGAGGTGGAAGATAATAACAGTTCACAGACATGTGTGGATCACTAAAAAGAAACCTAGAGTGTTCAAGGCGAGGAGCTTCAGATGGAAATTCAATTAAGCTAAAATACAAAGAGATGAGGGAGGCCCTGTGTATGGCGATTGGCACGGAATGTTCAGGGTTCACACTTTCTGTACGGATATGCAGATTCTCCATGTGCCTGTGTGGTTTTTCCTCCCACACTTCAAACACAGGTTCTCAATAGTTTCATATTTGATTCTGAACTGGCTTTAGGTGCAGGCCTACTCAGGATGTGCCCCAGCTCTTGATCTTTAGGAGAGGCTCCCTCATCCCCAAACACCCACACAATACTGGTACATTGAGACTTGTTTCAGCAATATTCCTTTTTTTAAAGACCAATACTGATATTTGGGGATTTGAACATCTGGTATATCAGTCAATCTTTTTTTTAATAAATTTTTTTTCTTTATGTTACACATTTAGTTTTGTTATTTTGTTGCCAAGTCATCAATTGCTCCTTTGCCTGACTGTGCTTGGATCAGCTGTTTGTTGTTGGCAACAGGCACATTGGAGAGTGCCCTCTGGTGAGCAAACTGAGCAACATCCACACTCTTAAATTGATTGAAGGGTGTTTCTTCGGTCTCTACTTTTTTTCTTTCATTTTTCAGTCGCTATAAATGTAATACTGATATTTAGCTAATAGCTAACATCGGTCGGTATATCATCTGGCCTCTAAATGTATCCTTTAGTAGTGTGCCGTTTATTCAGTTTATTATTACTGCTCCCCTTTTTTTAATTATACAATAAAACAGTGTCCCCTTCCGATTCAGAGGGCTCAGATCCCATCCCTGCTCCATACTGACATAGTACCATACCATGTTGTGATTAATTTGCTGCGTTGTGCTCCAGGGCGGACATTATACGAAGAGAATATGGAACAAAGAACTGTTATGTTTACAGCCTTGCAGTTTCTTTGTTTATGGCCTCAGCTGTCACAACAGCAAACAAAGCAGAAGTCCACCCACAAACAGTTTTTTGGTGGTTGATTACAGAAACAGGAGGGGGAAACTATTTCTACCAGACTGCTATGATAAGATTTGGTGCGCGCGAGGTTGCCTCTTCTTCCTTTACTATGTATGCTTTTACAATATCCAAAGTTTGACAAAAATCTAAACGAAGAGCAAAACATGAAGGTGTATATTTGCAGCTGTAGAGTATGTAATAATAAAAATATAGCATTGAAATACATTGAATTATCACCAACAATTAGATACTTAGTACACAAAATCTAAATTTCTCCTTGTTTTAAGTGAAACGCGATATTTGTGCGATGTAGCTAACAAGACTGCAAAGCTACAGGTTTGTTTTTTTTACTCTCTGATTATGATCACTTAACTGTTTAGACAATGGAGACAACCACTCAGAGCCAAAGCATTTTAGATAAAGACGTGCCATCAAAATGCTTCACTGACAATCTAAAAATATAGCTGCAGGGGTGGAAATCCACCTGATGCATGATGTATGCGTGTGCCTCTGCATCTAATATCACCTGCCAACAAAAAAACAAACCCACTTACAGCGACTGCAGGTTTAGACACACAGTGTGATTCAAACCAGGTCATACATGGTAAAACACTGCCTCACTATGTTTTTTCAAATTGTTTATGCTTTATCTTCCATTGTGATCATTTCCCTTTACAGAGCAGTATCGCGCAAGAGTTCTTGCAGGACTGAGCAAAAGGAGAAGTCCTGTGACAAGCTAATGTGTAGCAAATATAATGATTTTACATCATCACCGCATGGTTTTGCATTCTGACATTAGCTACTTAGCAACTGAGATGAATGAGCAAGTCAGTGGACAGTCAAAATTTTGACCCGAAAAATTGTCAGATCACTAAACTTCCTCTAGTAGTTGTTGAGATATTTGGTTTTGTCTACTGAAATTTTGTCTTGAGAAGAAGAAAACTTGGAGGGTTAACCAAGGTCACTTTGGGAGGAATATGTGTCCTCTCCTCTCCCTCTCCTCTCCTCTCCTCTCCTCAGCTCTGTAGGTTACCATAGCACCCGGGAGAGAAAAAGTCAACCCACACAGAGTCTCCTACCACTCATTCTCTTCCGCTATCTCTCTCTTCCTCTCTTTTGCTCTCATCCTAGTGCACCATTGTGTCTTTCAGTTTGCTCCTTCACTCTACCACATCTTTGTCTCTCACAGTCCTACCTGCCTCCCGCTGTTCTGATCTCAACACCATCATTTTGTTGGATTTTTAGTTGTTTTGTTTAAATACTACTTGCTCTACTCTAACGGTAAATTCGGCGTTACCTGGGTATTTGCGTGCAGGTTTGTATGCTGTAGATGCTCAGTTATGAATATGCAGATATGTTCTGCCCAACGTGACAACTCAGCTTCACTGTCCGCCCACACACACAGGATGCCCATGGACACATACACATTCGCAGAGCTCCACGGGGGGAAGAGTGGGCTCTCACTGAGGCTCTCCAGACTCCAGAGTTGTTGGCGGTAGCAGGGACAGCACAGGCCACTAACTTGTGTCTTCTCTCGTATTTTTTTTTCGTTTTGTCACTAGTGAAGTGTTGCTGTGCTGCTTCTGTACGATGCTAACATTCGCTGGAAATTTGTGTGAATCATAGTCTGAGTTGGTGTTTGCATGCATTTGATGCTGTTGACAGAGTGAGTCATCTGGGACTTTTCACAGTTATTGCTCAGGTAAACTGAACAATTTGGGATTGCCAGCTTGGACAACTATATATGCTTGTAAAGGTGTGCATGAAAAACTCCCAAACATAAAAGAAGTGTTCAAGATATTTCAGAGTGGAAGAAAAAGAGGGAAAAAAGGAGGGACCAGCTTGCTCTGGCAGCCCATCAACTGGAAAATGCCATCTGTTGTCTGCTCTATCCAGTATTAACTGTATTAAATAATCCATGTGGCCGGATGATCATCAGGATCGTCCCAAGTGCTAATGAATATGGTGAATGTGCAATTTGGCCAGCTACATAGGTATACTGCAGAGATCCTACAAAGAAAGATTTATATGTGCATTTCAACCTATAGACTGTATTTAAATGATGAATGTTGTCATTGTAGTGTCACTTATTGGCTTGTTGAAGCCTCCCCTTTAAGTTTATGATTGTCACCGTGCTGGTTGTATGGACCCATATTTGTGTCAGGTGCTAACTTATCTGTTAATGTCAGCAAGCATTGGTTAGCAGGTTGTAAAATCATGTAGACATGCTAATTTCCTCTCTGGAGTTGGGCATTTTATCATGCAAATCTAGCTAATCTTCAAACTCGAGTGGCTTCAAGAGACTGCAGTTTTTAGCCCTGCTGCCACTTTGTCACCTTTACCTTTAAAAACCACCACCAACAAAAGAAGTTACCTACCTAATTTATGCACGCTCATTTTATTTCATCTCATTGTGCGCGGCCATGTTGTGCTTTTCCATTGTTCAGATAATTAACTGTTGTTCAGGAGAAGTGCTCATGTTGTAGTGAGCACTTTCCTCCACTCACCTCTTTTTTCACTCTCCACTACTGCACGTCATAAACTTTATTGCTTCTCCCTCGCATGGTTTGCGCTTTATTCACATTGTTGTTCATGATCTGTCTCTGCCTCTCTTTTATGTTTTCTCTTCTCTTTTCTCTCTCATCCCACTGCTGGTCCCAGCAGATAACTGCCCCCCTCTGACTCTGGTACTGCAAGAGGTTTAATGGGAGTTCTTCCTCCCTACTGCCACCGAGTGCTTAGTCATATCTTAGTCATCTTAGGATCACTGGATCACTCATTTTTGTCTCTTTCACTAGTACCATAATGATGTTCTGTGCTATCTAAATATAACAGAACAGAGTGTGTTTAGGTTCCTGTGGCAAATCTTGGACTGATGCATGTATAGAAACCGTACATGCTATCACGTTATTACCAAAGTCATTTAGATCTTTTTGGTGTTTTGGGGAGGTGTGGGCCATCCCCTGCCAAAGGGATCAGCTCAAGTGTTAAAAGTTAGGTGCATGCTGGCATGCACTCATGATAGAGTTGACACATGGCAAAAACATCCCACCTGCAGTTGAGCGGACCACCTGCATGTCTGTGTGGAAAGTAACGAATCGGTTGATGCTGGAAACAGGTTGGAGAAGTTCATTGTTGCAAATTTGTATGTTCACAAGCCACAAGCAACTGACTGCAGAGGTGCATATAATGTTTGATCATTTTAAAAGATGAGGATTTTGTGCGTGTGTGCATTGCCTATTACCATGGGGTTTACACTGATCTGTCCTCCTGTCAGAATCCACACTTCCTGTTTTGTGAGCAAGCAGGAGGAGTACTGACAGCTGTGTGTGTGCACTTTTTGATGGCTCTTCTCTTTGAGGACGAGTCGGAGTTTTAGAGCTTGGGAGCAGAGACAGCTCGGCTCACCCTCACTTTTGGGATTTTCATCTAAGGTTTGTTGGAGTTTTAGGGTTCAGATATAGGTTAGAGTTGCAATTTATTGATTAATTGATTATTCAAGTTCGTAAAGGGGCTCGTAAGCGGCTCAGGAATGCATTGTGCCAGTCAAGGTCCTCACAGTGATAGAAATATACAAATATATGTGTGTGTTTGTGTGGTCCGTCGTATGCAGCAGGTGGAGCTCTGGTTCCAGTGCTGGATGTCACACGTAAGCCTGCATCTCCTTGAGTGAACAGACTAAGAGAATTTACTCTCAATGAAGTAAAATCCGTTATTTGGGTAAAGAGGACATGTGTATTGGTTAAATGAATACAAAACAACACAACATGTCCTAACGTGTTACAAAACAATTGTGCTTGTGTGTAGGAGGGGAGGCACTGAGGAACTTACCTGTTTCTCAATTACACAGACTTCAGCAAAACAAACTGTTTTCTCAACATTTTATGAGAAAAGACTCACCTGGAGGTTTAAACCTGAAATTTGCAAGAGAGTCCTGAAACGACAAAATATTAATGTGGCATGCTTTTTCATTGGTTGGAGAAACTGGAGCTCCCGGAGAAAGCCTCGCAAGCACAGAGAGAACATGCAACCTCCACACACGGAGCTGCAATGTTCCCTCTTGCTGTCAGGAAAAAGTGCTAGCCACTGAGCCCCCTGCTCTTGTTCTGTGTCCTCGTCAGTGTCAAAGGGGTCTTCGTGTATCCACACTGACTGCATGATGTCGAGATCAGGGTTCTGTGTCCTGTTGCCATGTTTCTGAACAGAATTTGGAAACCATCCTTTCTTTTAGTTCAGGCCAGAGGAAGTGCAAGCATTTGCATAGATTGCCACACATTTTTGCTGCAAAGTTATACTGTTTAATTAACTCTATTTAATTACTGAGATCTATAGCAATTATGGCAATATGTAAAACTAACAAGCGCAAATTACTCAAGTTATTCATATTAATATGCAACAATAGGTAGACAGATCGGAGATAGATCAAACTTCCTCTCCACTCTCTCTCCATCACACTCATCTTTTCTGTGCTCTCCTCATTAGTTTCCATGGTAACGGAGTGTTGCTGAGCTGGTCGTCAGGCTGCCCACTCAGCCCGCACGGCTTTCAAATACACACACATGCACACACACACTTATGTAGTACACAAACTCATTCACCTACAGATACTTATACAGACACACACATATACACACACACACACACACATACACACATATATATATATATATCAGTGACACAGTTACATATAGAGGAACAAACGCTGTGCTACATTCATACTAAGAGCACAAATAGTAGCTCTTCAGTAATCAAATGCTTGCAGGCATGCAGGTCCCCAACATGCACTCAGACACATACATATTCCAATTAATGTGATCTTCAAAAGGAAAGGAATCCAAGAACACTCACATATACAAAACTTGTGCTGGTGTACTGTGTATGGGTTAGCTAGCCCACTCAGAGCGCTGCAGAGACAAAGACAGAAACAGAAATACCAAAGTAGGTTAGAGCAAAGCATTCTGGGATAGCAGGATACCCCCTGGGCTTCTGCAAGAGGCTCTCTTTCTTTCTCCTTCTTACTGCTTCTAGCTCTGACTGACTCTCTCTTCTTTCCTTTACTTTTTCTCCCACATGTTTTACTTCTTGCTCTATTTCTTCTCTTTTGCGGTTTTACTCCTCATTCATCTCATTTCTTTGTGTTTCTGCTGTTTGACTTGCTTTTGTCTGTCTTCATGAAGTTGTGCGTGTATGCATGAGTGTGACATGAACATATCTTAATGACAGAAGTAAAAACAGATGTACTGAGTTAAATAAATATATTTTATCAGGTTTTTTTATTACATTTTTGATTGGCTGTTATTTCTATGACTGTATTATAATGAAATTAGTGTTCCACTTTCGACCACTACTCGGAGTCGAGACAAACATATCGCTCTGTGTGATGGAAGGTACAAAGACATGCACGCATAAGTGTTGAAACTCTAATATTTCATGACTGGGAACTTCCTAAAAACAAAGTCTGCTACTTTCTAATTCCTAGTTATTTTTTTTAAATAGAGGTAACTACACAAGATTACATGGTACGCAAGACTGGGCCTCATTTGTTAAAAGTATGATTGTGAAAATCTAATTTGCAAACCTTGTTAAGCTGACAAGGTTGTTCAAAAAAAACAGATTACTGAAGATGTTTGTACAAGTAGTCATAATTCACTAGCGTTGGAAGCAGTGAGGGTGTTAACAGGTCAAAAAACAAGCAACTAAAACTGTTAAAACTGTTTAGGCTCTTTTTTTTTATATGGACACCAGCGTTTTTGGTAATTAGTGTGTAATGGACAATGCAAGATGATTAATCTTAGAACTGCTGTACAATACAGTTATTCTGACCAAATGCTTGAATACAAGTCATAAAGAAAAGAACAAGGTTGGCTCATAAATCAAAGTTGATTGTTAAAAGCTGATTTCTACATACAAACTTATATTATAAAGGGCTAATTTTCTGACCATTTCTTTGGATACTCGGGTACAAGGAGAGCCGAACTGTCAGCTGATCACTACCTGGTGTTGAGTTGGATCGGATGGCTGGGGAGAATCCCAGAGAGGCCTGGCACACCCAAAGCTACAGTGAGTTTGAGCGGTAGTTAGAGCGTCTGGCAGAGTCCTGGAGATCTTCAACAGCAGTTTCCACACCAGGTGGTAAAAAATGACGGTAAAGTGAGCTGTCAAGCTAACAAGGAATATTTTCTTATTTAGCTTGTGGGACTCTTAAGGCAGCTGACATGTACTAGCAAGCCAAGGATTTGGCAAATGTTGAACAAAAAACCTGAGTATAGTAGGAGTTTGGTGAGCCTGTAAAACGAGGCTTTGGATCAGCCTCAAAGAGATTTTGGCAAACACTCAAGAAAACTGAGGAAGGGGAGTGGCTAATGCTCACACTGTATACAGCGGGGAAGCAGTGCTGTTGGTGCTGCAGTTGCTGACTGCACCTCTGATTTGGCAGGCTGGATTGTTTGTTCCCCTGTTTAAAAATATGAATTAAAGGGTATGCACAGGGTATTTCACACTTGGCACCGCTGGCTAGGTCTGTACAAGAATACTGAAGATGAGGGTCCTCCATGGACAGTCTCAAGACAACGCAGTATCACGCAAAACATGTAACACACAGTACGTCCACTGTGTCCATTTCACACTTTGCCTCCCCAAAGCATGATATGGACACGCATGCAGGAGTTGCAGTAACAGCAGGGGGAGATATTTTATTTCAAGTGACATGAAAATAATCACAGGAAAGTGTTTCAAGAGACATTATTAACACATTTACATGTAAATACATGTTAGCCACCTAGCTTAATCGCTGCTTGCATAGAAGGACCCCAGAATGTACTTCAGGCCTTCCTTGGTCACTACAAATTTCTTTGCTTTAAATATGTTATCTCCCCCAGCTGGTACTGCAACCTCTGCATGCGTGTCCATTTTGATGCTTTGGAGAGGCAAATGTGAAATGCACACGGCGTGTCTATTACGCGCTTTGCCCGTGATATCGTTATGGTAATACTCTCGGTTTATCAAACAATATAAGTTCCTGCCACCAGACACAGGCAGCCATAGGTGTGTAAAGTAGGAATGGATGCCTCTTAGTTGAGGCATTTCAGATATTTCCTGGTAGCTCAAGGATCGAGGCACGTTTTAGTCATAAATGCTGACTGCTGTTTGTTGCTGTGTTCACTGAGGTGTATTATCACCTGATGGCTTTTCATAATTTACTGCATGTTTTGCTTGTTTCTGTGCATCTTAATAAAGACTCACTCTGAGTCTTATCTTTAAAATCTGTCTCTATTTCCTTCCTAAAATGGCCTTGATCTGTTGTATTTGCGATGATGATGAGGGTTGCTGATCTCTGTTTTCAGATGGGTGTTTTTAAAGTAATTTCTGTGACTAATGAAACGAGTTTGGGCACGCTTTTGGTTCCCAGTGATTTTTAGAGTGGAAAAAATGAAACTTAGACAGGAAAGATGTTTTGCCTAATTAAAGTGGAGTGATGATTCTGTTATTCAACTTTATTTGCCTTCACCACCATTAGCATGTGTCGACATATATCAACGTTTAGCAGGAGCTTATTAAAGGGGAAAAAATCCCACCTGTCACTTCCTGGTAGCACAGCATTCAGAAACAAAAGAAAACATGGTTAACTTTGCGCCTTAAATAATCCTGTCGTAAACATTTAATCATCCGTACATTTACAAATTGCGCTTCGCCCCTCTGTTCAGTCAGTTAATTTCATTCATTCGTCCGTTTTCTGTCTTTGTTTTAATTAACATATTGCTTGAAAAAAACAACAGAAGAAAACAAAGTGATGGCCTGAGAGAGAGGAAAGATGGAAAAGGGAGAAAGGGGGGAAAAAGGGGGGGGGGGGGTTGGCAAAACTGTTTGGAAATCCAGAGAGTAGTTGAAGTCTTGCTGGCTTGGTCCCCAGTGTTTGACTGTGCCCACTATAACACTTTGAATTGCAATGAAAGTCTTCAGGGACTTTTTTCTCTGGCTAAAAGAGGCTTAATTGTTAACAGCTTTTATTGTTGTAGGCCATTGATAAACAATACTCCCCTCCCCAGCTATAAAGCAACTTGTCACATTGTTTACTGTATATTTGCAGATGAACCAAGAGAGTTACACGTATGTGTGTGTGTATTAGACGGTCAGTAATGCCAGAAGGTGAAAAGACAATGAAAGATACCAGGTTCAACTTCAGAGATGAAAGGTACAACTGAGGGTGATGTGAAAAAACAGCAAAGAAAAGAAGTAAAAGGGTGAAAGGAAAAGGGTGAAGATGAAGAGGAAAGGTAGTTAAGGAGACAGGAGGTGCCACAAGGAAGTCAAACAAAAAAATAATGGGATGAGAGCAGAACAAAAGGAGAGATGAAAGAAGACTAGAAGAAAGAAGAAGAAAGTGAGGGGGAGAAGTGAGGAAAGGAAATGGAACGAAAGGAAAAGAAATGGCAGGTGAGGTGAGAGAAGGAAAGGAGGAAAGGCACATGCAGAGGAGAAGTTTCAGGAAATAAAGACATGAAAGGAAAAGACAAAGTGATGAGGGGAGAGAAAAGTGAACAGGAGAAGAAGAAATGGGACATGAAAGGAAATGAAAACACAAATATGTAAAAAATAAAACGAGCAGCATGGAAGAAACGGGAAGGAAAGATGTGAGAGTGGAGGAATCACAGGGAATATGGGAACATTGTGAGTTTCACCGCCTCGGGCAAAACTCTCCATGCATCCCTCCTCACGTGCTTCTTTGCCCACCCTCTTCCTCCTCCCTTTGTCTTCCTCATGTCTCCTCCTTTCTTCACTCCACCTCTTCCCCCACCTCCCACATGCATGCAGATGATAGCATGTAAGGATTGTTGCCCCTCTGTGTCTCCTCGTCTCATTTTATCAGCACACTAAAGCCACACAGGCCTCACATTTATGTGTGTCAGGGTCTTTATGTAGATCGTGTTGTCATTTGTGCGCGTGGGTCCCTTTCTCTGTGTGAGCGTCCCAGAAAAGACCGACCTCGGGGAGTTATGCTCCACTTTCCCTCCTTTATTAATTCACCCTTCGCTCTCACTCTTGTTTGCCAGGCTGGACGGGATAGAGGGAGAGAGAGAGAGAGAAGGAGGGCGTAAGAGAAAAGGGCAGGACAAACAGAACAGGTTCAAAGCAGAGTTGAGACAGACAGTAAACACTCGCTTATTTGGTTCCCTGGCACTTGTATTTTTTTTCTTTTTAAAAGACAGTACAAGTAAAAGTAGAGATAAAAACGTTAATGCAAGTTGTACTTTGCGTCTGAACATATGACGCTGAACATTTTCCTTCTTTTAAAGGCAACCCATTTTCACCACCAACAATCGTTACACAAATCCTTGGAAAACTACAGGTCTTCGTCCAACAGGAGGCAATGGATTTGTTTTCTTTTTTTTCATTCCACAGATAAGAACAGGGTGAAGCAGCCAACAGACTGTGGGTGGGCAGGGGAGTCAGCACTGGAAAGAAAAAGACTGTATGAGCTTTTCAGTACTGATGGTGAAAACTACTGAATAGTTTCCTTCCATTTTTTTGTCTGTGAACCCATTTGTTCAGTGTAAAATCTCCACTCCAGAGAGGTTGATGACAGTTTTGCAAATGTTGTCATAGACTGCTGAATTAAAGTTCTCATCCAAAGAAGCTTGGCCCACTGGAGCCAGCTGTACATTCTTTGTTTTGTTTGATAGCCAGGCAAAGCTTGTGGTTTGTTCGGGAAATCAGTTACTAATGAGCCACTTGCAATTGAACCTGTTGTCAACTGTGTCAACACATGTCTGTACTTCATTTTTATAGCATTTCCATGTAACCATCCATGTTATTAATTGCTTATTTAATATCAAAAGGTTCAAACTGACCAGCTGGTCTATGTGGATTTTGCATCTTCTATCTGTGTTTATGGGTTCTCTCCAGCTACCCGCCACATACTAAGGACATGCTCATGAGGTTGTTTCTAAATTGGGCATGGGTTTCTATGTGAGTGTCAGTGATCGTCTGTCTCTTTGTGTTAGCCCTGCAGTTGGCTGGCACCCAGTCCAGAGTGTTCCTCACCTCTCAGCCCAATGTCAGCTGAGATAGGCTCCATTTTCCACATGACCCTGAATGGGATAAGTCGTTTAGGAGATGGATGGCTTTCATTGTGAGATTTTTTGACATCACAAAACATTATTTATATCAAAGCCTCCTTAATGTAAAGTCGGCATTGTAAGACACAGTTGGAAAGCAATCGTATACTCCTTGCACTAAGAATGGGCTGAATGGATATCACTGTGGAATAAAAGGCAATTTAAAAAAGTTTAAAAAAAAAAAAAATTAAGACAAGACAAGGGCTAGCCCATGCCTGTTGCAACATGAAAGTGGCATAAAAGAATGCCAGAAAACACAAAAATTGATTGATTGCATTGATATCCAACCTGAAATCCCAGCATTAAAAACTGCTACAACCCTTAACATGCTTATTCTTGACACAAGTGGTACATTCAAAAGGAGACTGCTCAAGGAAAGACGAATGATCTGAGAATTTCACATTTCTACTCCTTTTTCGCAATGGTTACATTAATGCCTAATACCACCAGCAGAAATAAAAAATGATATTTATTAATAATTAAAAGGGTTTTTTTTTTTAAAAAGTTTTTTAAAGTTGCAAGTCCTCTACATGCAACATTGTCAAGATGTTGCATGTAGAGGACTTGCAAGCCTTCTGCAACTGTTTCAGCAAGCATGATATATATGCTTGAAATGTTATCACAAGCCCCTGAATTCATCACAAAACAACATAAAAAAATCACTCAGAGTGCCACAGAATAACCACAGCTCTTTCTGTTTGACCATGTATCGCTTAAAGTACCAGCTGATGCAATTTTGCATTACTCTCTTTGCAAGTCAAAAGTATCTGATGCAACCTGTAAGAGGTGTTGCCTTCTACTTTTGTTGCGTTTCGATGCAGACGACACTTCTAATTTTAAAGCAGGGTGCACTTTCTTTGAACTTTAAACTAACTCTAAGTTCTTAAACTCATGTGATGCTGTTGAACTTCTAGTATGCATTAATAAACACGGTAATATAAATGAAACAAAACAACACTATACTGATCACACACTGATCAGTCACGCAATGAAGAATGCCGATAATGTGTGACTGATAAAATCAATAATAAAATATTGAGTAGACTGCTATAATAGCTCCAAAACAGCTCTGACCATGGACATTTGACATCTGAGGTTGTCATTTACCCTCCCTGAGATGAGAATTTACTTATTTGGGACAGTGCATGTTAATGAACATACATGTAAAAAACAAAAGAAATTACATGAATGTAAACATATCAGATTATAGCCAAAGGCTAATTTCCATCTGTTGTCCAAAAAACATATTAAAAATGGACAACTAATTCATAAAAAAGTTCATAATTCATACAAGAATCCTGTAGATACATCATTAGATTAGGATTTGAAAGTTGGAGACTTGTACCTCGAGCCATTACTGAGAAGTTTTTGTGCTGTCGGAGGGCATATTGTCCAACAGGGTCAAGCAAATGCTGTCGGGGAAAGTAGATGTCAGTGTGTGCTTCGTTTACATTATTGTAGGTGATACATTACTTTTAGATAAATGCCAAAAGAAGGCTTGAGTTGAGGCTGATCTGTATACTCGAAATCCAATCAAGTCTTAATGTTATCAAGTCTTTAAGTGATGACACATGAACCCTGCTTCTGGATCCAAACTACTCTGCATTTATTAAGGCTGTTGTGCTTTTAACATGTTTTAATGCTTAGTATCTTGTTCTATTTAATCTGAACAAACCCCTAAAAAAAAGCAGTGATCACTGTCGGCCTCTCTGGTTTTTTATTACCACTATTCATTTTAAAGCTCAGTTCTTAAAACCTTACGATGTAACTACAGCCCAGCCCATGCAGCAGTATATTAATGACTAACCTCGTATTGTGGATGGATTATCTCAGTTGTTCTCCTGACTGAAGTTTGGTGCGTTTACAGCATCCTGCCATGAGATTGCATTTGTCCCTAATCATCGGGAACCCTCACATTAACTTTTATCGAGTGGAAAAAAGATAGCGTTCACCCTCCAGTGGGTGTGTTTATATTATGCTAACAAAGGTGTGTTGCTAGCACATCGCGTAGCACATCATTATATACCAGCTAGTCCAACTTCAGTAACCCTACAAACGTCACTGCTGTTTAGTTTTCTGTTTTCATTTATGTTGGAAGTGATAGCAGAGCTGTACGTTTTAGTTTTTCAGAAATCCCTCAGTCACAACATTTTGTATTATGTTTAGGTGGAACCTAGCGAGCTAACTTCCTGCTAACTTGCTAACTAACGCTGTTAAATTTCATAAATTCTGTTTTCATGGATGCCTGGTTGTTAAACTTAATTGTTACACTTGGTAGAGCAGTGAGACTGATCATTTGATTAAAGATGAAAGAATTTAGACAGTTTTTAACTCTCAGTGATGCTGCAGTGTTCATTTGACTTTTGGACCTGAAGCAGATATTGGACCCGGAAACGGCAAATGACATCAGACTTAAAGACCGGATAGTTGGAAATCTTAAAAGATGTTTTTTTTTGCATATATAGCCTCTTAAACCAATATTTGGCATATCTCAGCACAGTATGCAGTGCATACAAAAACAAATCTGAGGAAGCTGATGATGGTCAAAAGAAGATGTGGTGGGCCTCAAAAACTACAGCAATCTACAGCAGATGACCAAAAAAAAAAGCAAAGATAAAATGGAACAAAAAGGAATCTAACATCCAAAGAAGAGCTTTGAATGTCCTTAAAGAATCCTGGAGAACTGTTTCTGAAAACTATTTAGAGACATTACAATAAAGCTTGCCTAAGAGAGTTCAAGCTTTGTTGAACAATAAAGATAGTCATACCTAATATTGACTTGTTGACTTGTTTTATAGCTGGTATTTCCTTATATGTTTGCACATTTCAGTAAATCACTGCATATATTTCTGATTTTCCTACCAAAATGAGGGTGGCTCAAGACTTCATGCGCATTCATTTGATGTGATTTGTGTTTTTCAGCAGCAAGGAGATATCTGTGTGATTCATGTCAAAAGTTGATTTATTTATTTATTTTTTATGGATTTAAAAGTTTGTACATGGCTATTCATGCTTTATTATTGCCCATGACCAGTGTCCTGAGGAAACCTTTAGTTTTGTTGCTTTAAACATCTGAAGCCATCTTAATGTACAGACAGTGGAACTTCTTGAACGACTACTTTGGTACCTGAACTTGGCTAAATTGAAATGCTGATATTGTATGTCTGTTATACCTATCACACAAGATTCCCAAAAAGTTCCAGAGAAGGAGAAAATAATCCGTAGAATAAAGTGAAAAGTTTCACCAGTAATTTAAAATGTTTAGTTGATAATTGAAGCTCTCAAACATCAGCATGCTTTAGACCAGGGGTGGGCAATTCCAGGCCTCGAGGGCCTGCAGGCTTTAGATATCACCTTCGGTCAACACCCCTGAATCACATGAAGGTTTGTTACCAGGCCTCTGGAGAACTTCAGGACATGTTGAGGAGCTAATTTAGCCATTTAAATCAGCTGTGTTGGTTCAAGGACACATCTAAAACCTGCAGGACACCGGCCCTCGAGGCCTGGAGTTGCCCACCCCTGCTTTAGACAGTACAGCCACAGTAGTCACAGTACAGAAACAACAACCAAAAATGTCTGATAAGAGAGATTCTTGGCAAGGGGAAGTACACCAAATGCAAGATAACCCTGCAGAACTGCTTGTATTTGGAGATTTTATTGAAGATGATTGAAAAAGAGAGGAGAATTCTACAGTGAGACTGCACTGTCTCTAGATGGTACACTACATTTCTGTCAATATACAGTACAGCTGTGTTTGTATGTGCTGGTATCTGAGCTAACCTACTCTGTCTCTAATTATAATCATACGTTCGACACAGCCTTTGTCTCCATAACAGACCTCACAATGACTCATACTTTATTTCCATGGTAACAAGCATCCCCATTATTGGATGTCATTTGCATTGCTTGGACAGACAAATTGACACACAGACAGGCTGCCTCTGTTGCTGCTCTCTCATTGGTTAAATGTACTTCACTACCAATGGAAATTTAAATTTTACTTTGCTTAGCAATAATAACAGTTCAATTGTGAAAATGGAGTTTAAAAAAGGAAGAGTGATATACAAGTTTGTACCATATTGAGGGGCCAGTGGCTGGGGTCATGTACCATAAAATCTTGGTAGAGCACCTCCTTCCCTCAGCCTGAACATGGGTCGTGGATGGATCTTCCACCATGACAGTGTCCCAAGACATACAATCAAGCCACCAAATGAGTGGCTAGAGAAGAAGCACATTAAGGTCATGGAGTGGCCTAGCCAGTCATCAGACATCAGTACTATAGAAAATCTGTGGAGGAAGCTAAAGCTTCAAGTTGCCAAGCAGCAGCCAAGAAACCCAAAGGATTTGGGCCAAAAATGGCTCCTGAGATGAGTTCAAACCCAGTGACCACCAACAACAAGCAGCTTTACCATGTGCTTACCAACAAGGGTTTCTCCACCAAGTTCTAAGTCATGTTTTGCTTGGGGATAAAATACTTATTTCATTCAATGACACACCAATCTAGTGATAACTAGATTGGTGATTTTCTCTCTCTCTCCATGAAAATGAAACTATCATAAAAATCAGAGACTCTTCATTTCTTCGTAAGTTAGCCAACCTACAAATTAAGCAAAGAATCAAATAATTATTTCCCCCACTATAATCTTCATTAATAGTTTTGCATTATGGATTTAATGTATCCTTCATGTGATACATTTTTAAAATATAGCAAGAAAGAGTCTTCAAAATATGTTTGTTTGTGTGGAGCAGTAGACTCCATGAACTCATGAACTATTTAAATATATTAATTTAAGTAACAACAGCACAGAAAATCAGAGGCACATTGTACAATTTGGCTCAAAGTTGAACTTAACTGACATTTGCAATTTTTATATAAAGCTGGCGATGGAAAGAAGAGCCCCCCATGGTCTAATAGCATAATATAAAGCCTGAAAAACAGATGATATGGCAACTTGGACCACAATTACATTCATAGCATTTAGATAAACTATGTTTACATGTATTGTGGCTGGATAATCAGGGTCTGTATGCTCAATAACAGAAAAAAATATTATATCCTAAGAAGTATGCAAACAGAAGGCTCATGAAAGAAATCAAAAGCTACAGGAGCAGAAAAAAACATCAGTATTTATAACCCTTCATTTCAGTCTTTACCAAAGACTGCTGTTGTCTTCCATCAGTGCCACAACACTCACTTTGTTATACCAGAGATCTGACAAAACACCATCCCAGCATTGTCACATTGAGAATTTATGCGCAGCCTAAATGATTGTGTTAATGGAGATAAAAGATCCACTATGTTTTTTTAAGTGACAACTGAAATAGCATTTTGAGTTAGAGCAAACACAAAGCGTACCATAGATCTGTGTCATTCAGGGGGTTTTAAAATAATGTATGATATTAAAATTGTAATTTTTTTTATATCAGTATTTTATTTTATTGAATATAATACATTAGTTGTGTTTTTTATTGTAATTGTGGCATTTTTCATACACATATAGAAGTCTCCGTGTAATACAGGGAAGGTTGCAATGTGGAAAGGAAACAGTTTTACTTTATCATTGTTGGGTTTTTTCTTCATTTTTTGTTTTTAATCCACTTTCAGGACTTGAGTATGACAAATGAGATTACTAAATAGGCAAATATTAGCAGCTTGTTATACAAACAAATTGTTATTTAAAACATAAGAACACAGTATATGAATGATGTGTCATGTAAAGATAGTGTATATACTTTTAAATGCTGATAAAATAAGCTAACAACAGTAATTATTTTTGTCATTTTTGCTAATTAAAGCCAAGATAATGGCTTCAGCTGCTTTTGTGTGCCTTGGTCTGACATTTTTTAAACACTTTTTCAAAAACTTCTAAGAATGTGGGCGATAAATCTGCAATTTTTATCACTAATTTAAAACATTGTGTTGTGGTATACATGTCCATCCCTGCTTGATTCATTCTCTCTACAGCGCACGCTGGCGCAGGCTTGATAATTTGGTACTATGAGGCGTCCTGGTTTAAATGTGGCCACTGTCATCTTTGACTTTGAGGGTCCAACTGTGGACTCTTGGACTGAAATCTGCTGGAAACTCCTGGTCATATCCAGTGATCAGATTCTCGCATGAAAGCCTTGTCATTTAAAAAAAGATCCAAGAGGTCCTAACATTATTTCTAGGGAGCGATATAAAAATAGCAGCTCAAGGTGATCCTGAAATGCATGAGATGATGACACTGAAGGGGAAATTAGCAAAAGTTCAGCTTTAAAAAATAACATTTGTATTTGTTGATTCTCCAAACTTTTTGAATTAATTAGAGCATGACTGTCATGTTTCAGCCAGCATCCTCTTATTTTTGTGCCCATAGAGCATGAGCATTGCTGTGGTCTATGGAGAGCATGTATATTATAGACTTCTGTTCAATAAGCTAGCTGATTTCCTGTTGGTCCTCTGATAATTTGTGTTTGTGTGGCTCAGAATAAGGGATCCTCAGTGCTTTATGCGCCAATATGAGCTGTAGTGGAACGATATGACCATGACACTAAAATTGTTTCCCAACACTGCCCCCGGAGGTTGCGTTTGGCAGGTGTAGAGGTATGTCTTAGTGAAAAATTAGCTACTTCACTTCAAAAACCATTTTCTTTTTTTCTGTTCACATAGGAAAACTGTATGAAGACGACACAAGAAGAATCAGCTTTGACAGACAGACGGGGAGCTTAACAAAAACCGAGAAACAGCTCAACAGAATGACAAACACAAACATGTTCAGCAGAGTGTGGTACCCGTAAAGCCTTGTGGAGACCCACTGGGTGGAGTTATAAGGAGGCAGAGATGAAGCTGACCAACCACAGGCCGTCACCCGGGGATATAAGCTCCACCCACCACTAATATCCAGGGTGACTGATAGACAGACCAACACCTCTTGCAGCGGCACCTGAAACATCATTAGCCCACAGTACAGGTTGGTAATTGCATTTGTCAGTGCAGCAGCTTTTCATCTTTGTCCTTGATTGGTTGGAGAGGAGGAGCACACAGGTTGCTTAGGCAACTCTAAAAGAGAAGCAGCCGGTGGATGACATTTGTTTTGTCACATGAGCTATTGTATTGTCATCAGAACTTTTAAACAAAGACCATGATGTACAGCGACTTCCAACCAAGTCAAGTTGGAGGCATATCATTGTTAAGGTCTATAATCAAGAATGCCTTCATGAATATACATTCAGAGGGTTTACAGGAAGGTGCAAACCTCTGGTTACACTCAAGAACATGAAGGCCAGATTACACTTCGCCAGAAAACATCTAAAGCAGGCTGCCCAGCTTCTCAAAAATCTCTAGACTAATGAAACAGAGATAAAGTTTGTACCAGAAAGATGGGAAGAGAAAAGTACAGAGAAGGGAAGAAACATGATCTGAAGCATACCAGATCATCTGCCAAATTTCATGGAGGCAATGTTATGACACAGCCTGCCAGTGGAAACAGGCCACCCTGTACCCTTAGCTCAGATTCAACCCAAGTTTCTGAAGGCAAAGAAATGAGATAAAACACTTTCCGGTTACTGAAGATAAAACTAAATGCAGAAAGACCCACAAAGAAGCAGCAAATGAAGGTGGCTGCAGTGAAGGCCTAGCAGAGCATCTACAGGGAGGCAACAGCATTTGGTGATGTCCATGGCTTCTAGACTTCTTGTATCAAAAATAATTCCTATATTTAAAATTACGTCCAATAACTTTGTCTAAATTTAAAAATGGGGGACTTGGGCAAAAATAGCTGTAATCCCTGAGCAGTTAAAGCAAAACTGCAAAAACTGTATTCATTTAAGGAACAATTAAACACAATAAAACTAATGAGTGCACTTAAAGTTGTAAAGTATACTTTTTTTTAGCTGTTGTTGCTGTTATTAAGAAACAACACAATAGGTGACATATATGTTTTGCACGTAACCCTTAGTAGGTTTACACTAAAACATAAAGAGTTCATGATTCTCCAAATTTCGACGTTCATTTCAATGACACGACAGCTGCCATTTAATGACGAACAAAATATCTGGATTATGTTACACATCTGATGAACAGACCTTTCAGTCAACTGCTTAGATAGCTAAATAAGCCTCAGTTAAACAATTGGGATTGGTGCAGCTTAATGGATTCCTGACTCCCAACAACATATTAAAAACAGAGTAAACCATTAAAATGTGACCTTTGTATCATGATACCCCCCTTGATTCTGTGTGTGTGTGTATTTCTCAGTGGGTGTTTGTGTGGGTGTACAAGGGCCAACCTAAAGTTGAAGTTTCATTGTGTTTTTCTCCCTGTGACTTTCCTTTCTCTTCTTCTTCTTCTTGTCTCTGTCACTCCCTCTCCCTGTATTTTCTCTCTATCTGCTGTTGCCATGGGAACCCTGCCCACTAATCCCTGTTCACTGAATCAAGAAATGGAGGGTGTAGTTTTACTGGGGTGGTCCTATCAGAATCACTAGATGGCATCTCAGACCCATCTATCAACCCTGATCTAGGTGCTCATTGCAGTTTTGGAGATGTCAGCCACATGTTTAATCTGCACACAAAGAGAAATGTAAAAAGGTCAGTTTGGAGTTTCTGGAACTTTTACAATTTGTTGGTGGACAGAAGCCAAATACAAGAATGTGTGCTTAAGTCAGATTAATGTTTCACCAGCTATATCAGGCTTACCAAAGTTTCAGCAGCTTCATGCATTGATTGAGTGGCATCAGTCTTCGCGTCTCACTCTTCAAATGACACAGATTGATTTTACTTCTCAAAATGGCAACATAGCCCTTTACAAAAAAAAAAAAAAAAAAAATTGACTATAATGGGGGAGTGGACAGGGCAGTGAGTGTCAGGCAAGAGTTAAACATGCTAAATGTAACAGAAAAATTAACACAAAAGCAAAGGGGGGCAGTCATTTGTGCACAGCTTTCCACAATACTTCAATCAGGTTGAGGTCTGGGCTTTGACTGGACCGTTGTATCACCTAAGTTCTTTTGTTTTTTCAGCCATTCTGTTTTAGATATGCTGCTGTGCTTGGGATCATTGTCCTGTTTTATGATCCAAGTTTGGCCAAGCTTTAGCTGGCCTCATATCTGACTCGAGAGTACTTTGGTATAAAGATGAGTTCATGGTCAACTCAGTGACTGCAAGGTGCCCAGAACCTGTGGCTGCAAAATAAGCCTAAATCATCACCACCGTGACAGTTGGTATTAAATGTTTGTGCTGATATGCTGTGTTTGGTTTTCATCGCCAAACTTTGTTTCTGTCTTTCCAAAATGCCTTGTTCCAGAAGTATTTGTGGTTTGTTCTGATGCAACTTTGCAAGAGAAGATGCTTTCTCCGGGCAAAGCTTCCAAACAAGCCATACCTGTTCAGCGCTTTTATAATAGTACCATCATGACTGTTAACTTTTAACATGCTGAATGAGCCCTGTAAAGTCTCAGATGTAGTTTGGGGTTTTTTCAGGTTCTCTGACCATTCCATGGTTAGGTGTGAATTTCTGGGAATATCAGTAACCAACAATTGCATTAATTGCTTATGTCTTTCCTCCTTGGAAATGTGTTAAACACACACTCAATGCTCCAGAAAAGCAAACTGCCGTAACTTATTTTTATAGAGCTGCTCACATTTGCTGCTGATCAATTAATCAAGTCCTTTTGATTATCATCACCTTCCCATGGAACAGTAAGGCTGTACTTACTTTTCATACGCACTAGTGCAATGTTTTGTTTGTTTTTTATTCAATACATAATGGCATAGTGTAATATGGCAGGATTGGTAGTTCAGCCAAGGTTTCATTTACCTAATTTTAAGACCCACTAAGGACCAGATTAGATTATGTCCTGCTGCATAAATTCTTAGAATTTAAAGAATGCATACTTTCCTTTAACAATGACTATATGTGTTGTATTTAGAGCTACATGATAGTCATTACAAATGCCGTCTGAGCTCTGAGATATAATTGTGCATACATGTTAAATCCACATATGACTTGATGGCAATGCCCATGAAGGCAATCTCTTGACCGTCTGAAGGCATTTTTTCATGCAAACTCAAATATATTTCTTGGTTTGAACTTTATTAGTTATTCCCTGCTACCTTGATAGTCTTGGAGTCACTGAGGTGGTGTAGTAACCACATCTCATTCGTTCTCTATCTCCTCCCGGCTGGAGGTTTCTTCCTGTTAAAAGGGAATTTTTCCTTCCCAGTGTTGCCAGGTGCTTCCTCAAAGGGCGTCATCCCCCTAAATTCAATAAGCTTAACTGAGAGAAGTAGTTGCTACAGAAAACCTTCTCTTTTTAGCTTATTTCACTCTCAAAAGGATTTTCCAACATTTAGTGATTCTCAAGAAATGTTTGAGTCATCAGTCAAATAACATTCAAAAAACATACTTGTCAAAGTCAAGAAGCGAAATCCTGCAGAGAGGAGTGCGATTAAAGGTGTGTAAATAACCTTTATATCAACTGTGCTTTAACCAGCCTGCTACAGCTGCAGGCTATGATATAATTAACTGCATCATGGCTGGGTTTTTTTGGGGGGGGGGTTTCAAAAGTGTACACAAACACACTCCTGTGTTATCCCTTGAGAACTACGTTTTTTCTTGCCGAGTCCCCAACAGACTCAGTGGGGGACTCACTGACATGACTGAGCTGTAATTAATACAGAGAGAAGGGTGTACTTTGTGTACCATGATACACATGCAAAAATTTTAATAATTTAGATGAGACTGTTTCTGGGTTTGATATGAAGATGTGTGCATGCAAAATGATCTTAGCAGCACTTCTGTTTGTATTTTTCTAATCTGTGATTTGAAATGGCTCCCTTTATTTGCAACACATGCCATAATTTGGATGGTAGCGCAACAGAGAACAGTTGGGCAAGTCCACAGTTATTGAAGCAGTTGCAAATGAATCCCGTGAGACTGAATCTTCAGGCTGAGCTGAACTGAACTGAGTTAATGGCTTTTGTGAACAACTCCTGCGTGACTCACTCCTGGGGCCACATTACAGGAATATCCGAATGAGAAAATCCTTTCTTGATCCCACTTAAGAAAGCAATTTAGAGTTTCTCCGAGACAGAAGGAGTGTTGCTGAATGCAACGTCAATCAAGCTGTAATGTAACAATCGGCAAATCGCCCTCAATCTGCTGCAGAGGCACAAAATAATTTGATGTGATAGCGCGATTCATGACTGACTGTGCTTCGAATATAGCAACAAAAAAAAATACTGTGCATGGGCTTGTGTGTGCCAACAGATGAGCTGCTCTGAAAAGACAAGTCATGATTTGCTTCATTATTTTAAAGCTCATAAAGATGCGAGTATGAGAGGTTACTCATCATTATGATAGCTATCCTTAATAGATTTTTTGCAGTGTGTGATGCTAAAGGGCTGTTTAATTTAGAATAAATTCATTTAAACATTTCAGGAAGCTCACATTTGAATCGATTGATTTATTGCAGCAGCATAATTTTGCATCAAAGCTCCAAAAGCACATATACATACAGTGGATATCCAAACAGAACTTATAGGTCAGGGGTGGGCAAGTCCAGGCCTCGAGGGCCGGTGTCCTGCAGGTTTTAGATATCACCCTGGGTCAACACACCTGAATCACATGATTAGTTCGAGAACTTCAGGACATCTCCAAAAGTTGAATCTGTTCATCTGGACGTAGCGTTTTGTGGGAGAAACGTTTCGTCACTCGTCCAAGTGACTTCTTCAGTCTCAGCTGACTGCAGGTTTCCCCAAACCTTATAAACAGTACATTTATACATTTATAAGGTTTGGGGAAACCTGCAGTCAGCTGAGACTGAAGAAGTCACTTGGACGAGTGACGAAACGTTTCTCCCACAAAACGCTACGTCCAGATGAACAGATTCAACTTTTGGAGATTTACTTTCCTGGATGATTGAGAATGCATCAAGACGAAACTTCAGGACATGTTGAGGAGCTCATTTAGCCATTTGAATCAGCTGTGTTGGATCAAGGACACATCTAAAACCTGCAAGACACCGGCCTTCGAGGCCTGGACCTGCCCACCCCTGCTATAGGTGGATACTGGCAGTGATTAGAGCACAGGTGTCAAACTGCAGGTTTTAGATTTGCCCTTGATCCAACACAGCTGATTTAAATGGCTAAATTACCTCCTCAACATGTTTTGAAGTTTTCCAGAAGCCTGGTAATGAACTAATCATTTGATTCAGGTGTGTTGACCCAGGCACGATCTGATATCGTCGTGTTGGTGTTGTTCCCAGATCATCATACTAAATGTTGTTCCAGGATCAACATTGCAAGTGACCAATCAGAATGTTGTGACGTCATACTTTTGCGACTTCGGGAAAAACCGCCGTAAAACAAAAAACCGTACTTAAGCTGCGAGAAACCGCCTCTGTCCACCGATCAACGGACCCTGACTCTAACCCTAACCCTTTAATAAACGGTAAGCAGAACTGATATTGTCCTTGCAACATTGGAATTTCATAAATGCACAAATGGCTTGGCACGCAAAAGAATAATGTCACAACAATGTGATTGGTCACTTGCAATGTTGAACCTGGAACAACATTTTCATGATGATCTGGGAACAACACCAACACGACAATATCAGATCATCCGTTGACCCAGGGTGAGATCTAAAACCTGCAGGACACCGGCCCTCGAGGCCTGGAGTTCGACACCCCTGGATTAGAGGGTTGAAGGCAATACTGTATATATAAACTATGACTTCACCCATTGGTTTTGGGCTCTGCATTTCAGTATATGGCTCTATTAGTGCCATATACTATATTGATTTAGTTTTTTCTTTGGAGTTAGAAGTGGCCATATTTGGAAAAGAGGATGGCGTTCTAAGTTCTAAGCCAGGGGTGGGCAATCTCAGTCCACGAGGGCCGGTGTCCCTGCAGGTTTTAGATGTGTCCTCGAACCAACACAGCTGATTTAAATGGCTAAATTAGCTCCTCAACATGTCCTGAAGTTCTCCAGAGGCCTGGTAACGAACTAATCATGTGATTCAGGTGTGTTGACCCAAGGTGAGATCTAAAACCTGCAGGGACACCGGCCCTCGTGGACTGAGATTGCCCACCCCTGTTCTAAGCTATGTTTGGCTACTAAGATACAAAAATCTTCTTGGATAGGCTGAACCTCACATTCCATAAAAAGTACTCCAAAAGCCCTCAGTACTTTGGAGATGTCCCCTTTCAGTGGTTCAAACATGTGGTCATGAGATATCCACTCGTCCAGTATCCAAAAAAACGTACAACTGTTGTACGAAGGGGGAAATTGCCTAAAGAGAGCAATGTGTTTTTCATACTAGGTTTTGTTGCGTAGTCGCACATTTTAATATGTGATTCTATATGAAAAAAACAAAACATTTTTTGAGCCACCCTCAAGTGGCTGTTATATGAACTGCAACTTCTGGTGCCTGGCTTAATTTTTCAGCACTTGAGGTTGCCACTTGGCAGCGATGCAGGGCCGCAGCAGCGCTGACACATCAGAGGGTGAGATGGGAAAAATTGCAGCTTAAATAGACTGCCAAATTGGCAGGATGTGTTCGGTGTATCACGTGGAGAGAATGAGGCACGTTTGTGTGTGTGACGCAGTGTCGCCGGCCTTTACTAGCTTGCATGCGTCACTCCAAGTAATATGAGCATAGATATATCACTCTTTCCTTACAGCGACACAGGTTAATTGCACAGCATAGTGACATGAAACACTGCAGGTGTTCATGTGTGTTAAAGGGCAACACTTACAGCAGCACAACTCATATGGCCGTGATTCGACTGAGGCAAGAACATGCTTAAGGCGTAGCCACTGTTATCACACTATGATTAAGATAATGTGATCATGCACTTAGCCTGAGCATTATCACATTAACATATTGTTGCTGCTGAGTAACATGAGAAAACACTTGCAGGGCTGGGCTCAGAAGAGAGCTATGCAGGTGAATAAATAATCAGCTGTAGAGATGTCCTTGAATATAAATTAGAGTGAGAGAGTGAAAAGGAATCACGGCTACCTTCTAAACATGGATCATTTCGGGAATTCCCTCTTTGGCTAAAGTGTGGGGAGTTGGAGCCATTTGGAAAGCTCCCTACTGGAAGTTTTTCTTTTTTTGGTCCACATATATTTGGGAGTTTGGCCAGATTCATTTTTAGAGAGTTTTATGAGCATCAGTGAAGAAAAAAATAGAGTCCTGCCAGTGACTTAAAATGTAGAATATCAACCATAATCACTTAGTTTGCTTAAGTTATTATAACATCAGTTTGCAAGAAGTCAAAGAAAATAGCCATAAAATAAAGATAGCTAATTTAATGTGCATGTCTCCTGACGGTCCAGACTCTTTTTTTTAAACGGCATTTCAACAACACAGGGTCGTTTATCTCCACAGGTATTTTTCAAACCACTTTTTCAAACCACTTTGTCGCTTTTTTCTGAGATTTTTTAGATTAAGCTGGGCCAGTTGTTCTCGAAGTGTTCCCAGAACTCCTGGAACTATTGCTAAGGGTTCTGCAAATAATTACAGTATACCATAAATTAGCAAATTATGATGCATTAACAAAAATTGCACTCAGTACTGTTTATCATTCGTGGCATTGGAGCACACACTTTGTGTCTGTTGAGCCAATTCAGTTTCTGATATGACCCCAACATTGTTCTTTTAGTAAAAATGATGGTAAGCAGCTGCTTTATCAGTGTTAGGATGATAAGGAGTCCTTGGTTATCTTTCTTGTCCGTAACGTTTCACCTGGCCAAGTTTAAAAACCACAACCAAGTTATTTATGACGAAATAATTTTGTCATGGGTTTTATCCGGGTTTTTAACATGATTTAATGCGTTGTGTCTTGTTCTATTTTATCTGAACAAGCCCCTAGAAAAGGCAGCGATCACTGTCGGCCTCTCTCGGTTTTTATTACAACTATTCATCAACAGCATGTTTTAAAGCTCATTTATTAAAACCTTACGATGTAATATACTGCCGCCCATGCAGCAGTATATTAAATACTAACCTCGTATTGTGGGTTGATTGTCTCAGTTGTTCTCCTGACTGGAGTTTGGTGCGTTTTCAACATCCTGCCATGCGATTACATTTGTCCCTGACCATCGGGAACCCTCACGTTAACTTTTATCAAGCGGAAAAAGTTAGCGTTCGTCCTCCAGCTTCACTGTGTTTATGTTATGCTAACATAGCTGTGTTGCTATCGATCACGTAGCACATCATTATATACCAGCTAGTCCAACTTCAGTAACCCTACAAACGTCACTGCTGTTTAGTTTTCTGTCTTCATTTATGTTGGAAGTGATAGCAGAGCTGTACGTTTGAATTTTTCAGAAATCCCACAGTCAGAACATGCTATTTTATGTTTAGGTGGAAACTAGCGAGCTAACACTCTGCTAACTTCTAACTCTGTTAAATTTCACGAATTCTGTTTTCATGGATGTCTGGATGTTAAACTTAATTGTTACACCTGGTAGACCAGGACACTGATCATTTTATGAAAGATGAAAGAATTTAGATAGTTTTTAACTGTCAGTGATGCTGCAGTGTTCATTTGACTTTGGTACCTGAAGAGGAGTTGGGACCTGGAAGCGGCTAATGGACGTCAGACTTAAAGACCGGATAAACAGTTGTATTGATTTAAGTAGGAGTGTGTCTGTTCCACTAGACATGCGTGAGAACAACTTTAAAAAAAGCGAGGCTCAAAGGAACCTCTTGCGTAGACACAGTGTAGCACTTGCCTTAGTTGTTGCATGGTTACATAAGAATATATAGGTACATAGGGAGCTGTTAAATTATTTAGATTTGTAGTTTAGTACAGGAAATTTATTGTCATAAAATAAAAGTCTTGTCATTACATCTGGCCAATAAATTCGCCCTGTTACCTCATGAAGTGGTGACCTGTGACACTTTTAAACTACTGTTACTGATATTTATTAGACTGACTTGGAGTCTATCTTGTCATTTAACTCTCGAAAGAAAGCAAATGTGCTCATTTCCTTTCATCTCCAGCTATCCTGTTTTGATCTGGTCAGCACATCGCATTATTGTTGTATTATTATTATCACAGTCTAAAGTCTAGAAATCAATGCATTCATCCATCCGTCTTCATCTGTTTGTTTGCTCCTCAGCTGTCTTCGCTTCCTATCCTCAGGTATCCTTTCCTTCCTCTGCGATGGCAGGAATGGTCGCCATAGAAACAGAGAGCCTATGGTGAAGTGAGAGAAAGACTGAGGAATAAAAGAAAGACAAGCAATGCGAAAAGGAAGGGTGGGCCAACTTTAAGGTCTGCACTTCATCCATCTTTGCCTCGCAGCAGTTCCCTACTCTTTCTGTTTTTTTGGAACTTCTCCTGAAGCTTTCATCTGTTACTTCTATCCATCCCCCCCAGCTTTGTTTCTAATCCTTCATCTGTCCCTCTGAGTCCTGGAGTTAAGAGCCACTTATACCTCTTGGGTCTGACAAACACAGTTTATGATACACACAACTCTAATGTGTGCTTTCCATGCAGCAAGACCACCCCACCTTGATCATAAACAGGGGAGGATAGATTCTCGCTTGAGGTAAAAAAAAAAAAAAAAAAAAAAAAAAAAAAAACTGTAAAAAGTGCTTGTTAGCTGCAGCATTTACTTGATGCTGTAGTTGCTCTGAGCTGATTTAAAGTGACAAATCAAAGTGCAGCACTTGTGTCTCCTGAGTGGAAGGCTGCCTCATCATTAGATGGCTTTCGCTCGGCACGTTTCTTAAAATAAATGCTGTCAGTTTAAGGTCATTGTAAACTAAAATAACTACAGCGATGGAGGCTTTAAGAGACTCATACCAAAAAAAACTGTCTAAATGGTAAAATGCTTATGCCCCTGTGTGGAGGAACCTATGTGCTGGCGAGGGAAAAGAGTATGTATTTATGTGTGTGTGTGTGTGTGTGTGTGTCTGTGTGTTTCACTGTTTTAATCTCATTCATATATTCATCAGCAAGCAGAATGCTGACGCAAGTGAGAAGGAGAGGAGGCATGGAGAGAGTGAGAGGCAGAAAGTGTGAGATAAAGTGCGAGGAGGAGAAACAAATCCAGAAATTCATCGTCCATCTAGCTAACTATCCAGCGCTAATGTGACTCTGTTTTTTGATGTACGCATTAAACATACAGAAGGCAGATGAATAGCAGAGGAACCAGCAGAAAGAAAAACATAACAAAGGTGAAGTATTCCAGAAACATGTAGACATACAGAAAAGAGCTTCTCTTCTGTTTACAACAAATCCCTTTAACTGAATCTGGTCAGTGCGAGAGACATTTTTTGACAAAAGTCCAATTAAGTCCTCAGATGCAGACCTAAATAACATTGTTAGCACAAACAGACAGATTCGCTTCAGCTTGAAGGCTTACATCTGTGGGCCTCCTTCTCTCTGTTGTGTCTAACTCTGTTTGCTCTGTGCTGACAATGTGAAAAAACACAATGGAGAAAGTGCAAAAAATCACTAAACAGATAATAGGAAAACAAGGAAATTAGTGAAGAAACGGTGGCTATGAAACAGAAGCAGACTGCAAAATGATAGCACAATGACAGGATGAGTTCCTGATCTTTGACTGTGATCGTGTCTGTCATTAACCACAGTCCATCAGGACCCTGTCCAACCACTGGACAGCTGGCTGACTCTGACAGCCAAACAGGTGTGACATGTTTCTCAGACTAGAAAATGGCAATTATACTAGTAAATGATGACATGCTGGATTGCAGTAAAAATGCCAGAGAGAGGCAAAAGGCAAAATATCATAGTTAAATGATAAACACGCTCATATTTGAGTGACAAAGCCTACGATGACATGAACAAAGTAGACGGTCATGTGAAGTAGTTATCCATACATAGACTGTAATGAAAAGATGGATGAAGCTGGGTAAACGCTGTCAGTCTGTCTAGTAGCCCACAGGAGGCAAGTCCCTGCTTTCTTGATGAATTTGTGGGCTCCGGTTTCAGATGTTACTGAGTTCAGCGTAATGTACATGATCTAAAATATGGGCATTGTTACGAGTTAGAAAGCGTTCCCGCAAATAAGATTTTTGTGTCATAAATTTTTTTGTGTTCAGTTAAACTCATGTCTCTCGGCTCTATGGATCACTGATATCAATCTCAGACAGCTGTCATAATTAGTTTGGAAGGGGATGAGTCCAATAAAATGAAAACTACTTAAGAAGGATGTTCCACATCATTAAGCATGCCACAGGTTTCAAGCAATATAGGAAAGAAAAAGGATCTGTGCTGCAGATATGCGTTAAATAGTGTAATACCTTGGAAGAGGTCTGAAAACGTTAGGTATTATATGAAAACTTAGGTGTGATCATCGTACTGTGAAGAAACTTGTGGCTGAGTCAGAGCACAGACAGGTTCGTGCAGACTAAGGCATAAAGATGAAGGTTTCTGCCAGACAAATTCATCAGATTCAGAGAACAGCTGCTAAAATGCCATTACAAAGCAGCAAGCAGGTAATTGAAGCTGCTGGTAGTCCCGAAAACCTCAGGCTCTAGGATCCTCCAGAGGCTTGCAGTTGTGCATAAACCTACCATTTTGGCCACCACCTAACCAATACTCACAAGCAGGAATGTTTACAGTAGGGCCAGAAATACATCAAGAGTAATTTTCAAGCAGTCTTATTTACTGAGGAATGCTGTGCAACCCTGGATGGTCCTGGTGGATGGAGAAGTGTATGGTTGGTGGATTGCCACCATGTCCCAACAAGGCTGCTACATCAGCAAGAAGGTGGAGGAGTCATGTTTTGGGCAAAAGCAAAAGATCTGAGGGTGGGGAAGCAGTTCACATCACAAAAGCAGCTGTGGGAGGTTATTCTGACATCTTACAAAGACATTCAGGCAGAAACTCTCCAAAAACTCAGAAGTTCAATGGTTTCAGTAAATATGACCTTCTAATGCTGCAAATTCAACAAATGACCATTTTCAGTTCTTTACAACTAATAAAATGTTTTGAAACTCTGTTGTGCATAATAATTTGGATTAGTGTATTTTGAGGTTTTTTTTAAATTTTTTTGCAAAACCACAGCTATCATTGGGAGGTTTGTTCAATAAAATTTGAATTGTGCTCTAACGGTTGATGACTTGAAAAGTATACTGACTGTCATCTGAATCGACTATGAAGGAAAGTCAGCGACAAAAATCCTTTGCATAATAATTTGGAAAGCAGTGTATATCAGGCTTGCTCATCGCATCTGTTTTCAAAACACCAAGACAGCCATCAGTAGGGATGGGTATCGAAACCCAGTTCTTGTTGAGAACCGGTTCCCACTGTTTCAATTCCTTGGAATTGTTTGCCATTTTTGCAAACGATTCCCTTATCGATTCCAGTCGCCCCGAATGACGTCACCACGTTGCGGAGCGTCATTTACCTGGCAGGGCGCCTAGGCGGCTCAAACGCTCAAAAGTTTGGTTATACTTTACGAGAACGGATGACAACGGGGCAACTTGCAATACTTGCAAAGTAGATATTTCATTTAAAGGAGGAAACACTACGAATATGCAAAAGCATTTGCTCACAAAACACGCGATAACCTTAAATGAAATGAATGTCGTGTTTTTAATTCCGCTCCGGACTCGTGAATCCTAACCCAGCAGCAGCGGTAACGTTTGCACGTCCTCTCCTGTTAATACAGCAGGTAAATAATCAGCTAACAGTGCATATTATGTTAGCGCGATCTGCCTTATTACAAAACCTGCCGTTACTGTGCATTTAGGTGACCATGATGAGAGAGACAGAGTCTGGCTGGCTCACATGCTGGCAGTTCTCGCTGCAGTCTACCGGTAGCGTCTCCTTTCAGGCCAGGATAGACGAATGTCACCGAGCAGTGACTAAGTTTGTGGTCAAAGGCTTGCACCCATTTGCCACAGCAGATGCCCCCGATTTTCGGTAAGTGAATGTGTTTAATTGTAGGGAGTGACATTACTGGATATTCTTGTGTAATTGCTACAGAATACTTTATGTTATACTTTGTTATTGCTACAGAAGAATATTTATTTTATTATTTTACATTTACAATTTTTTTTCCTGGGGACCCTGTGACACCCCATTGAAGAGCCGTAGGCTGTGGATCTCTTAAGATCTCACTGTTGGGTTTGTAAGGCCATGTTACTCCTAAATTTCTATCTTGTTCAAAGAGAAGATATAAAACAAAGTTCTAAGCTAATCGACCTTAGTGTTCTCCTTTTTTAAAAAGAATCGATAAGAGAATCGATAAAGAATCGAATCGTGAAAATCTTATCAATACTCATCCCTAGCCATTAGTGTTGGATATACTGTACTATGTGACTGACAATAAGTGTGCAGTAACCCTCGGTGCCACAGTCAGCTTCACGTCATGTTTGTGATTTCTGGTTTCAATAATGGTGACAGGAAAACTACTTAGCATGAGGCTTAAAAACAGGACTTCAATAATAAATGGGTGTCATAATTGTGGCCATCTTTAATATACAGTCTGCGGGACTATCACTTTTTAACCATGAATTCAGTATATTTGGAGAGGAGGTTGGAGTGCTTAATTATCAGTTAAAACTTGCAACACTTGTGAGTTTGATTAGCAAGCTCTAACAATGGACTGAATGAGTTCATTACACAAACTCAATTACTTTTTAGTACTAAATGACTTACAGATAAAATTCTTGAATTTAACTCATCAACAATGGAGCAAAGACTTCTTGGACAGGATGTTAGGACATTACTTCACAGCAAGCCACATCATTTGTCATGTAATTGCATAGATAATGCTCCAAAAGGCACCAGCGCTACAGAAACAGATATATTTAAAGAATCACTTGCCAGTCTGATCAGAAATGCTTAAAAGATTTGCTGATTTTTTTTCTTCCACTGTTGCCGAATTCTCCCATGGATTTCACTTCAGGACCCTTTGAGTGCCACGTCTTTCTCTTATATTGCCTCTGCTTCTGCTTCAAGCCTCAGTTCAGGATCTGTATTTTCAGGAAGTGTTGCTTTGGCATCATTTTAGAGCCACAAAAGCTGCTGATTGTGCAGAGCAGCTATTCTCAAGAGCGCTGCGGCTCGCTTAGAAACCAGATAATCCTATGGGGCAAACCCAATTTTAAATCTTCACTCCAATCAAAATACAAGAGAAAGTGATGCATTATTACTTGAACATTTTCTGACAACACAGGGCATTTGGCTAACTGCTAACGCTACCCAGTCATATGCAAACTGTCAAGGCCAATGCTTGACCACCTTGCCAGTGAGACACAAATTTCAATGCAAGATCAGTAAATTTAGGTGCTGCAAGAAGGTTTTAGTGGGCAGGGATTTGGTTGGGGTAGATGGATGTGTCAAAGAAAGACTGGACCTAAAAACCCCTTCCTCATTTATACTTAAAATAATAATCATGCACTTTTATTTGCTTTTATTTAGCACTTTTTGCCTTTAATTGCATAAAATAAAAATAAAGATCTCTCTACATAGCTCCAACCTGAAGAACTACAGAATTTCCTGCATGTGTTCCATGTCTAATAAAAAAAGCAAGCTTGAAAAGAGTATTACAGCCACCCATGAGAGGAGCAGTGAAGAGGAGTACAGATCTGGAACCGAGTTACTACACCCACCTGCAGCTCAGTGTTGGAAAGACTGGAGCTGCCATCCTCTGTCACCATACAGCATGAGGAGGTGGAGACTGCAGACTCGGATGCTCTCATCCGTCAGTGTGTGCACTCAGCTGTTCCACATGTTGGTTGCAAGCAGTGCACCATTTTTCCTTATACAGTTCTGTGAGGAGTCAAAGCTGCTCCCAGAGGCTTCACCAAGTCTCTGATATCGGACCGCGGGTGCTTTCAAACTTGGAGAGTTTGTTTCCACAGCACTGCTCTGGCTAATCGCTGCTCACTTTTTATGACCTTTGCAGTGAAGAGGCGGATGAGATGAATGTCAGCTTGAAGGCTACCCGCAGAACTAAATGACAACAAGCCAGCAAACGCAATTTTGAGTTCAATACTGAAGAGTCCTTGTAGTCAAGAAAAGTTAAACTCACACGGCTCCCATACTCATAATTCTTCTAGTTACCTCTGTAGTTCCACTACTTAAAACACTTGTTTTAATCCTTAATCATCCTAAACACAAGAATCAAGTTGCCACGCTTTACTGCACTGCAGTTACCTAGCAACACCCATTCACAAAATGCCATATATGGCATAATGCAGTAGAGAGAGACTGAGTGTACTCTCAGATTCAGAAAGCCAGGCAGAGTGAAAGGACATTAAAGAGATGTGGCTTTTTGGAGGGTAAATAACAAACAAGGAAATAAGCTCTAAAAGTTCTACATGTGAGAGGTTAAAGCTGGCATTTGTGCACTGATTCTTGCAAGGACGTCTAATCTGCACAGCACGCCACATGTCGTTCAACCTTCATTCTTGCAAACTGTCACAGTCAGTAAATGTAAGTCCTATTGCTCCTCTGGAATGCTACACTATATGACTGTACGACACCACAAACTATTTTCTGCTTCTCCTGCCTGTCCTGTAATCCCGTGTATTCCCCCGTCTTCTCCGTCTCTCCACTGTTAGTGAGTCGTTCAGCCTGCTGGTCAGCCAGCCAATCAATTAGTCATCTCAGTGGGAACAGACTAAAACTTGGTCTCATCCCACACGTAATACCTAACAGATCTTAAGGCTTACAATAGAGACAGAAATGGGCACTGTGCACAAGGCAGCAAAGAAAAAAAACTGTGATTGATAAAACAGTGTTTCCATAGAAACCCTGGATATTTCATATTGACAGTAAGAACACATTGCTTTTTTTTCTCCTCTCTCTGCTCTAATCAATTTCTGTTGTATTCTTAGATCATTTTGGCATCAGACCGCCTGATTGTGTTGTCCTTATCATGCAGATCCTGTGTGTAATCATTTCGGTCCTGATTAAATGTCTTTAAATGAACAAATTAAGCATTTCCTGAGTCTGCGGTGAGATGATCCTGGGTGCTACTGTTACAAGATTTGTTGCTACATTCAAGGATTTTTCTGACATTTTTCAAATAAATAAATGTACCTTCCATTACATAGAGAGGTTGTAAAATGTTGGCTTTCTAAGTAGTTTGATTTGAATACTGCTGCATGTGTAATGTGTGTCATATTATGGGTAGGTTTCTTTCTAATGGGGTCAAAAAGGAAATACCAAAAATGTAAATTATTAAACATTACGGTGAAGACGTCAGCCTCCAGGAAATTAAAATAAGTCACTTTTATGTTCTTGGAAATTCACACATACACGACTGTGTGAGTGTGTGCGTACATGTGCGTGCGTGTGAGGCACTGCAGATTGGAGTTGTTACTCTCCATGAATCACATTGCATTAAGACTTCTCATCACCTATTCATAAGCCTGTGAGATAAAGAGCTCTTGAGAAATTCACCTGCAAGGACCATCATACTGTTGATGAGTGTGTGCCATGTACTTTTTACAGTTTGCAGAACAGCAAACTGTGGGTAGTTTGTGGTTTACCTGTAAGACGGTAATTACTTATTGACTTGCTTCCACAAACTAAGAAAATGTGTTATTTGTAGAACAAAGCAGAGCATTCCTGAATTGTTGCTTTTTAAAACCATAAACCACAGAAAAATGCGCAGAAATGGTTTAAAGATCTGTTTGTAATAACGTTGGTAAGTCTCCCCTCCCATTATTAAAATTTGCTTCATGCACCACAATTTGGTTTCTGGTCATGGAGTATATAGCCAAAAGCAGAGATATAGACCTGAACATTTCAGGTTCAGTCATGGACTAGCCTTCCAAAGCATAGTCGAGTGAGGGACAAATGCAGATTTACAGGTGTGGGGCTAAGGCAGACCTCTTCTTATCATATGTTTGCTTTAGAATTTGAGAGTGACAGCAATGTATGTAGTATTATTAGCAGTATTAGATATCTGTTTGTGTTTTTAGTAGTATGGAATATATACTTATCTATGGGGCATAACATTTTTAAGAAGGGACTAGATTTGTCTCCTGCTGCTGGAGACTTCTGCCTGTGCTTGGGCTTTGTCCTAGAAATGATGTATCTGACCCAGATATCCTCAATCACAGTTTCTCTGAAATCCAAACCTCACAATGTCACGCAAAGTCTTTTTTTTCTTTTCTATTTTTTTCCCAGTGAATTTGGTTAAATATCTCCCTTCTGGCTCAAACTGTATTTGTGTTGCTTGGCAACATTAACTTAGCGACTGTCTTAACAGGAAGCAACTATGGAGGCTTCAGCGATTTAATGACCCAAGTCTTCTCGCTGGCTCTGCGCGAGGCTGTTCGTTCACAGCATGGCATCCTGCTACCTGCAGGGTCCCATCACATGCTCATATTGTCTCTCTGGGATGCAGTTATGTGTTTGCATGTTGAACAAACTCATTTTCTCAAGTTGCTTATGAGTATGGTTCTAATAGCACAATTAGCTTAATGGTTATCTATTGAGGCACACGTTTATATCACTACATTTACCAAGACTGTTATTACCCACAATCCTAACCTCAGCCAGCATAAATTATGTTAAAAAAACAAATTGTATGCTTTGCTTAAAACCTGCACCGTAACTGATTTTTACTCATTTGAGCAGTATTATGATGTGGTACATATAATAAGATACTGTATTATGTGTACACAATACACATAATACAGTATTGTAAAAGGCAAAGTGGCAAAAGTTCACAACTGTAATTTTTCTTTGCTGTAAATGCATCAGAAAACTGTAACGTTACTTTGTAACTGAAAAACAGTTCTCATACCGCAATACTATACATTTAAAATACAATAATAATGCTGTAAATGACAAGAAGTAACAATGTGTAAACTGAAAACATTAATAAGTAGTAAAGGTATAAATGAAAATACAGTAGTGACTGGTCTATAGGCCTGGTGAATAAGAAAATGTTACCATGATGTAAATGAAAATGCAGTAATAATGCTGCGAGCAGTTTAACAGTAAATTCCCGGCTTCCAGTTGCCAGGAATTTACTGTCAAATTTAGAGCACCCACTGTCACCTTGACTCAAAACTGTGACCTTAAAGTAAGATAACTGGTACTCTCAAGGATTGAAACACAAACTGATCCTTATAAAGATGTAACAGTCCACAGTTTTGTAGATATGACCCAGCGCTGCAATAAGAAATCCATGTCCACTTTGTATAATTCATTAGAGCCAGAGTTTGGACACCACTGATAAATCTACTGTATCAACAGAGCTGGGAATCCTGCCATTGTGTTATTATGGGCACCATTGTGTTATTTGTGGATAGCACTCCTAGAATAAACTCAAGGTGTTTAAGGAGCTGCAATCTGGTGCCAAAAATAGGCAAGCTCTCTAAATGTACAGCTTTGTGACCTATGTTTATAGCAGATGCGTGCGTGGCTTTCTAAACCAGGGTGGCCCAAAATAACCCCTGTGGGCAAAATCAGCTGAATCCAAAGTGCCTGAAATAGGACCTGTGGGCAAAAATTGGCTCTCATAGACTGAGTTTGGCCCACCAAAGTGTTACACTGGGTGCAAAATGCAGCATCTCTCATTTATTTTCTTTAAAACTGACATTTCCTCTGAGTTATTTGAAAGCAAGCTTTCTGTAACCTTTCCAAATAACCCTTTGTGAAAACTTGGGTCTAAAATGACTTTTAAATGTTACAGTAAAAATATATATCCAGAGATGCCACTTCAGGTTTTTGACTGCAGTGTTTTATCTTTTACAGTTTTAAAACATTTTGTCTGCAACTGAAGGATGCTTTTCTTGTATTTGCAAACTACAGAGAAGTTCATGTACTCCCTTTTTTTTCTCCTGTTTTAGAAAGTCGGGCTGACATTAAGTAAAAATAAAAAACTGTTAAGAAGACGAATTATATAAAGGGATGCCTATAGGAAGGACTTCCTTGTATGAAGTATCTGACCTTAAGTGGTTTATTTATCCACCTTTTTTGGCTGGAGCTGCTTGACTAGCTTAGCCGCCAGTCTGTGACCATCTGGTAACCACCGGAAAAATGTGTATTCCCTGACTGGATGGTCAGCGTTTGCTGAAGGTTGCTGGCAGTCACTGTGAAACTGATTGCTAGAGCTCCATGCATCTACGCCCGGCGACTGCTCTAGTAACCCTAGTAACAGTGACCCAGGTTACTAGGGCCTCAGAGGTTGCTAGGGAAAAATGTGCGTTTTGAAATGTGTTGGTTTCCTCATCACCGAAGCAATCAAAAAGGACATTTCTGATGCATCTCTTTGGTGACTGATTTCACTTGGTTAAAGCCAGCAACTACTACCAAATGGTGGGGAATCCCAATTTTCCTCTAGTCACCGGAGGTTGCCAGAAGGCTGACAGCTGGTCTATAGGCCTATGTGACTGTGTGAGGTCTTAACTGGACGCTATATACATCCAAAAGTCTTGATAATGTCCTCTTTTATGATCCAGCATGCAGACTGTCAAGATCTACCCCCAGTTTGTGTGATTGATGTCATCCTTCCTCAGGTTTTTGTCTCAGTAGGCCAATTTGTTTTCTTGTGGCCACCATAAACTCAAACATCCTCAACAAGGTGCCACATACTTACTGGACATAGCCTCCTCTAACTTCTCTGTTTTACTGCACATTATTATTCTTCACAGCAACATGGAAGGAAGTCCCTTTGTGTTAAAACAGAGGGACAGATGTGAGGTCAAAGAGATACTTGATACCCAGCTGATGGGCACCCGCCTTGAACAACTTTGGGTGGTTTTAAAACACTTCTCACCTTGTTTTGTAGAGATGGTCAGCACAGTACATTTAAGATATTATTGCCATCTGGCAGCTAAGCAGTATGATCTTGATGTTCCTATTGACAGCTGGACTTGTAAGCAGTGATCTTCACTCCTCTCCAGCGCTCCCATTCTCTATGAAGAAATGGAGCTTGTGTCTCCATCTTACCAATCTCTTTTGTCTGGAGCAAGTATTAACGTCATTTTTTTAAAAGGGAAAAAACCCAAATCATTTCCAGGATGGAACAGCTCACAATGATCACAAGCAATAACTGAAAAAAAGAAATAAAAAAGAAACACGCAGATGAAATAAATGGAAAAATATGAAAATGAATAGAAGCAACTGCAGCAGGCTGCACATACTGTACAGTTAGTGCATGTACACATTTTGTATTATCCATTTTTCATCTGGAGCTTTTTTAGTTTGCTTTGTTCATTTGCTTTTGTAATTGGCTATGTATCCACACCTGATTTTGTTTATAGAGTAGAGAAATTTGAGAGTTGTTATATCATTTTATAGATGTAGAAATTTAAAATGAAACCGTACCCAGTAAGGTCTGATTGATTGCCTCCATTTCTGTTTTTATTATATTTGTCCAATCTATTTGAACTGTTATCAATTTCAGATTATGCAGTGATTCAGATGTGACCCCAGATGTGGTTCCAGATGTGGAACAAGGCTATTAGAGGAGCACTTGTAGTAGTGATGCATTTAGGTTCTGACAGTCAATAGGCCCAAAACTGACTGTTGCTTATCTCTGTGTTTTAAAGGCAATGGTTATTATAACACAACACACTGTATATCTCATGCAACAATTGTGGGACATGCAACAAGCAGTCATGCAACAAGACTGCTGACTTGACAGTTGCCATGACAATCTTTAACACCCTCCTCCCTTCTGAGAGTAAGCCACAGGAGGTCATTCCTGCAAAGGCTGGCTGTTTGCAGAGTGCTGTATGGAAGCATATTGTTGGAATGTTGATGGGAACAACGTCCTGGTAGTAACAGGTGTTCAAGCAACAAAGATAACCAAAGCTTTGAGAGTATTGTCAAGGAAAGTTGACTGAAGAACTTGGGAGAGCTTCAGAAGGAGTGGACTGAGGCCTGGGGGGCCACAACAAACATAGGGCTTCAGGAAAGGTGCTACTGTACAACTGTCAGATTCCTGATATCAAGCCAGGCCTGAGTCACAGACACCGTCAGAAGCATTTATCTGGGAAAAAGCACAAGAACAGGATTTTTACTCAGTGGTTCAAAGTCCTTTGTTCACATAAAACTAAATTTTGTATTTCACTTGGAAATTGAAAATGGGAAACTTCATTGGAAATGAATGTCTAAGAGTACAGACCAAGCGTGGAGAGGCCGGTGTGAAGGTTCGGGGGCCTGTGATGTTTTGGGGTTCTGGTTTTGGTTGTGGTTGGTCCAAAGCTACCCAGCTACTGGGAGATTTTAGTGCACTTCATGCTTCCATCTGCTGACAAAACTTTATGGAGGTGACGATTTTGCTTTTCCAGCAGGCCGTAACACCTCCCCACAGCACCAACATTACGACCAAAGGGTTTGCTGACCATGATATTACTATCAGCAGACAGATATTGCCCTCGAGTGACCTCAACCTAAAAAAAATGAGTTGAAGGTGGCTATCAAAGCAGCCTGGGCTTAAATAACACCTCCGCATTGCCACAAAAGGATCACCTCTATGCCACCATGCACTGATATAGTAATTCATGGTAAAGTACTGCGTTTATAAACAAAAGTACTTTTCTTTTGTATGTGTGTGACTTTCATGAGCTATAAGCCATAACCATCAAAAGGAAACATAGCAAATATTTTGCCATATTTCACTTGTAAGGAGTATATTATACATCAAAGTTTACCTTGTTGTATTAAATAATGCAGAATAAAAATAACATTTTCACATTATTTTTATTTCTTCAGCTGCACGAGTACATATTCAGTGCTTTGAGTCTCAAAAGAGGAGCTGCTCACCATCCCTTCAGCAGTAGACTGTACTGTGTTTTTAAAATGTTTTTCCATTTGTGCTGTCATCCGTGTTCTAAAAGTAGACTTCTTTATTGTAGGATGTCCTCTTTTGAAAACAAAATTATCTAAAAAGCCTCTATATTTGGTGTCTGTTGTTGCCAGGCAACAAAAGACCCTGAACATTTTAAGCTATTTAACCAAATACTTAAAGGACTGACATGGAGTTAAAGTGGATGTGTAATGGGAAGGGAAAAAAGAAGGGCTAGAGAGAGGAAGATGACTAGCTGAGTGACAGGGTGACGGGCTGGCCGGCTTCCTGGTTTCTCGCAGACTGTTGTCAAACTCAGTCGATCTTGGAGAATCCCAGTGCTGCCATCTGGGTTTAACGGGAGCTTCATCCTGGCACTGCCTACTGGTACAGATGGCATAAGGATACTATGTCACTGTTACAGTAGACTTGAGTACAATAGAATGGAGCAGAGCTGCAAAGTCACAGGTCGGTTTAAGTCTTCAAGATTTACTGTATCTATATCTAATTTTTCCAGGGGCCAACATAATTACTCTAATTGTACTACTCCAGTGGTACTTGTTATCATGTTGTCATGACCTCCCACACAAGCAGTCCAGACCTGCAATGTAATTTATTTTACACAGTGTTTAAATTGATCGAAAACACATCCTGACTGTCGCTGATGTTTTGGAAAGAAGCTCCTAGCATTCGGATGATTGGGAAGAAGTATACTGAACTGCTATTAAAACATTCTAACACCCAATATCTAATCTTATTTATTTTACACCATTAAAATGGGTCTAATCTGTTGTATTTGATTATTGAATCCTATTTTATTCATGGATTTGACTTCCAGTAGGGCAGATCTGCAGGTATGAGTGCTCTTCTGCAGTAACATACATACCTCACTCACACAGCTGCACACCTAAAGCTGCCTACTGCAAATGCACTGTGTGATGCTGGTCTCTGAGCAGCCCCGCTGATGCTGTTGAGGGCAATAGAAATAAGGCAGGGACAGCTGCTGTCACCGTCCTTAGGCTAATTTGTCCTGATGTTCCTGTCACAGTCCTGCTTTTCAGATCTCAAACCAGTGCCTCGCTGTGTGGAATGATTTGCAGAGATGTAAAGTCCTGATTTAATCTGGGATTTTGGAAAATGACGATGCTCATCTTTGCTAAGCCGCATGAAACGTGCAGCTGAGGTGTAAAACTGCAGGCAACAGATTACACTTCAGAGTGAAACTCTGAGCTGAGACACAGGCGTACGTACAGGAAGTTTAGCTATTACTTCACTGCCAACCTGTTTGCACTTGTGTTGCCAAGACTGAAGAAAGTGGGCCTTTCTGTAAAGTGGATTTAAGCTCTGCTGAGTGATATTGAAATAAACAAATAGTATTGAATTGGCTCGTGCTGCCTGTGAATGAACTGATTAGACTTAGAAGCCTCAAAACAGCAGCCGACTCAGATGACTACTGAATGTAAGCAGCAGTTTGCACCACACTGAGCTCTGGGTAAGGCTGCTCACTTAGCATCCATCATGTCCTCCACAATGCCAGCAGGGTCCCCGGCTGCTTCCACCACTGCATCACATGTGTGGCTAGTCTTTGATGTTTGTGTGTCTTGTGTCGTGCCACTAAAGGCCAGTGAGTGTGGAGTCATCATTACCAACAGTTGTGCTGTGAAATTAAATAACGAGCAAGCAAGACTAGGTTAAGATTCAATGACAACGTGGCACCTTTGCCTTTCACAGTCAGATTTCACTTTGGATGCTAAAATTATGTTCAGGAGGAGGAGGGACACATTTATCACAGAGGCCAAAGATTTGTGTGTTTTTAGCAGGGTGGGGTCAGATACTGATAATCCTGGTGACTTGTCATATGTAATTTAAAGAAAAAGAGATGCTTGTTTGGAATGCAAATAGTTGCAGTATAACGCACAGCAGATAGCAAGTCATTTATAAATATAAGGACTGATGGATTACTACAGTCTGTTCATATTAACTTCACTAAAGGGCTTAATTGGTTTATCATTCTCTAATATGCCATCAAATCCAGTTATAAATACTACAAGTTGGTGATTGGTGGATTTTAGTCCAGGCTTATTTGGAGGACCTTTATAATTAAGTTAATAAGAATTTTTTTAACAACGTGGCAACTCATAATTGGTTCAAAATGACTTGTAGCGGAACTATAGGGTTAAAAGATAATTTATTAATAGTTAATAAGACATTATTACATCATATCATCCGTTAACAGACATTGCCTTATAAGAGCGTGGCGTTTGTTTAAAATAAACCTTTTCATTGAATATTATCTCTAATCGAAACCGGGCTATTTTTGCTCACTAAAGTAGAAAAAAAATCTCATAGGAAAAGATGGAGGCAGCATGGCAACAGTCTCAGAGACAAGCTCGACTTCACGTGCACGCGCACCTGCACAATGAGATAAAAGACGACTTCTCCTCCTTGCTCTCACAAACTCTCACCCGTGCGCGATTACCGCACACAGGCGCGCACATCCACGCGTCCTCGTTCCATCTTCATCTATCTTTCCTCCCCCCCTCTCTCTTTCTCTCTCTCTCTACGAGGGACGTATGGGAGGGGACGCTCGTGCTGAATGTGTTTTTTCTGCAGCGTGCTTTACGGTACCGGAGAAGAAGAAGGAGAAGCACGCCGCTCCCCTCCGTTGGTCACGGAATCGTTTGGTATTGTGACATTGCGCGCCTGCTTCTTATTTTCTAAATGGACCGAAGGGGATGTGACTGAAAGCAGTGTGTAGTCTGCGCGCGTGTAACCGACTTGGATTTAAACCTGACCCTGAGATGAATCACACTGCCCCGGTTGATGCGCTCATCTCCTCCGTCTTCTGGCTTCGGGGGCACTAAAAATGCGGCTGATAGCGCGGGTACCTGTCCTGGTTTCACACCGGTTCGGTTTGTCCCGATAGACTGATCTCGTCCGGTGCTGCGGTTTCCAAAGGGGCGAGCTGAGTGATTTTTTTTTCTTTCTTAACCGGATCCGTCACCAGTAGCCTGCCAGATGGATAACTACTCTACTTTACAACGTAAGGCGACAGTGAAAGACACATACCTGCTGCCGTAGCCCATTTCATGTTAAGTCTGTGCTAATGATGGAGTTCCCTAAATGAATAACCACATTAATCTGGGGATAGGAAAGACTGCAGCTGAAGTCTGATCTCACTGGATAAAAAAAAAGAAAAAAGAAATAACTTAAATAAATATTAAAATATCCTGTAAATGTCCACAGGAGGGACATTTGATGGTTTTCCCTCATGTTTTGTCATGACCATACATTTATCTTGGGCTGACATCACGTGACAACTTGAATGGCATTTTTCAGAATTTGGTGAGCTTTGCTACTGAGCATCTGAACAGCGGCACTGTACACCGTATTTAATAATTTGGCGCTTAAATGTAGGCACAAATTAAGCCCCTTCATCTTTTCATAGACACCCCCCACCCAGGGCCTTTGAAGCTCCGAGATGAGCTAATGAAACAACCATGACTGCAGGATCAGGGAGAGGTGGGGGTGTGTGGGGGGGATAACATATGATGCAGTGTCACATACCCTCTTGTCTTGACATGTAGCCCCCGGCCCTGCTGCCATTATAACGTCATGCTTTCATATAATGCACCACATTCACACCTGTTAAATCCACCACCTTGAGGTATGCTGTGCTTATTAGACTATCTGCACCATTATTTAGCTGTATCGGTTTGTCATGCTTGTTATGAGCCTGTAATGACAAAGGCTTATTAACCATCTGCCTAAATGGTTTATGGCTGCAGTTATGCACCTGTAGAAGGTTATGGCTTTTTATTAACTGGATCATAATTTTTACAGATACAAGCTCTAATTTGTTGTCCATGTCTCTTCTGTGTGTGTATGTATGTGACTTACAGGGCTGTAAACCAACAAAAAGGGCCCTTTTTCCCTTTTAAAATCAAAGAGAATATTTAATTCCAATCTCAACTGCATCATATTTTAAAGCTCCTCTGTCTTTGTTGCTCCTAAGATGGTTCTATTTATACACTCTTTTTCGACAGGGCTTTGAAGTCGCTGCTCAGTTTGGTGTCATTTTGCAAAAAAAGACTATTATGTGTTCAGCGCTGGTTTCTTTCTTTGGGCACACTGATCACAACAGCTTATATGCTGCATGTGTAATTCTCCAGACATGGAGAGTGATCTGCCACATCTTCAGGATACATGAGATATAGAATACCATGTAGATTTTTTTAAGGACTATAAAGTGATTTTTGAGAGATTGCCTGGTAGAAATGTGTACCAGTAATGGAATCTAATCAAGTACTTTATAGCCATGGATTGTATTTAACACCTGTATGTTGAAGATTACTTTTCAAACAAAACGTTCACTGAGACTTTTGAACACAAACCACTGGACTGATCAATAATTTTCAAGGGAACAATTCACAGGACTCAGTTACTGACAGATGGTTGTAAAACTGATATTTTTTTTCAAATAATAACAAAAAACTGACCTTGCAAACACTTCATAAAGTAGTTCACATCAGTTGATCTGTTATAATAAAACTCACACATTGATGAATCTCTGGTAATCACGTGTATAACCCCTTTTTGCATTTGAATCTTTGCTTTAAGTGCACATTGCTGCTCACACATTTCCTAAATTATCTCATGAATAGATAACAGAACACTTAGAGCAGTTTTCACTGTTTCCCTCTTTGTGGAATTTGTTTTCTCCTTTGAATGATGATCTGCCAGCTGTTAGCAACAGCTAGATTAGTCCAGTATTTAGCAGCTGCGACAGCTTGGTCGATATTGTTTTTACCTTGTGAGTCTGCATCTGTATGTTCGTGTCTTATCACACGAAAATATGGTCCTGGCTACATCTACCATAACAGGAACTACCATTTTGAGTACTTCTGCAGGTGTTTATGTGCCTATCTGTGGACAGGGTTTTTCAAGAATTGGTGTCATAACCCTGCAAGATGCCGTCGTGATAGTTTACAAGTAAGCAGCAGCCATGAAAATCAAGTTCAAAGATGGTTTTAGTTTGACCCGTGGGTAATGATTATTTTAAGAATGCACGGTGTGATGCCAATGCAAGATGGTCAATAGTCAGCAGCTTAATCAGTGGATCTTTTGATTATGGCTTGGTTCTTTAGAGTAATATTTTCAAGTAAACGGGCCAAACATTATCAAATTCCACCTTCTCAGTGTGAGAATGTGCTGCTTTTCATCATCTTATGGAAACAGCTTTTTGGTTTTTAGACTATTGCTTAGGCAAATCTGTGTTTTTATGGCTGTCTGTTACAGCTGAGCCAAAGAATAATCTGTCAGTTGTCGTAATAAATAGCCATCTCATTTATACTGAAAACCCTAATTATTTATTAATGTACTTTATGGTTGGTACTTAATCCCTTGTCTTTGGCATTTGGTGGTTCCCGTTTCTGAGAAATTCTAAAGACAGAAGGTTTTTACATCTGAGCACTTAGTGGTGGTGGAAGTAATAATATTCAGGTAACTGCAATCTTGTCATCATCAGTTTTCCGTATTACTTACATTTAAACCCATCTATAGATGTACTCATTTTGTCAGTCTAAATTAAGCATGCCTAGTACCGAGGCCTCAGATCTAAGAAATGATAAATGCATTAACATTTCCTCTTCAAAGAGCAAACTTGCATACAGATAAAGAAGGATGAGGGGCTCAGTCTTCTACTGCTGCTCCACTTTAGCTCTGACAGGACACTGCTGTTCCTTGCTGCTGCTGCTGCTGCTGATGATGCTGCTGGTTGCCTAGTGACTGTATCCATGGAACCGGCTCCCATCGTCATGGTGATGGGCCAAGGGAGAGAGACCCAGTGAGGGAAGGGGGACAGAGATACCAGTACATCTGCAGTCTGTGCTACGACGATGAGGATGAATTGTGATATCATGAAGGATGATGATGATGAAGACTGTAATGCTCTGATTGCGATATACTGGTGTTTTCAGATGTAGTGATACCACTGAAAAGCATGGAGAGGCTAGTTTAAAGCAGAGAAAATGGTCACGTGGTTGCCAAAATATGAATGATATGTCAAGGCAGTGGCTAAATGTAAAAGCCGTACTGCTATCCATGGATGGTTGGATCGATGGGTAGATGGTCTATAATAGAGTTGCAATAATTATCAGAGCTTAATTAGCAAGATTAACCTCGAACTATATTCTTAATATATTTATTAAGGTAATTTCATAAACAATCATATTATGGCTAGCTGGCTGAGCACATGTTTGCTAGTATTGTTGAAAGGAAATCTTTGTTGTACATTTTTACTTTGTTCCATTAAATTATTTACAGGCGGCTAAAGCATTACTGTTTGATATAGATCTAACAGTATCATTGTATTACAATATACATTGGGTGGTGGAGGATATTTGCCAAGATAGCCATTGAAATGAGATATAATTTTTCTAGTGCTAAGATTAGCAAGCAAGATACAAGCAAGATAGCAGGTTCATCTATCTAGCTGCAACTTAACTACACAGCACAAATCCACTGTTATCCACTTAAGACTTTATTTTGCTTTGTAAGGTAGTTTCCAGTTCATCTGTGTTAGCAGTGATGCTAGCATTAGCTAATATTAGCTAGAAGATAAAATATCTTCTAAAAACAAAGCAATACCACCATGTATCTAATGCCCTGCTTATGTCAGCCGCAGCTTTACCTGATAGCCAACTTCCTGAAGCTCAGAGAGGCTTTGTTAGATAAAACTGGCTACCCTTCTGAGTTATGTTAGTTAACTTTGGCCTAGCTGCTAAGGTGGCTAATGGAGCCAATCGATTTATTGGCAGGTCGATACCATCTGATTAATTATTTGCTGATCTATGTGTATGAATTAATAACGGTCAAAAAGTGAAAAAAGGGCACTCTAGAACTTCCCTGTTGGCAACATGTATTTGGAATGCCACAAACAGGACAACCAGCTGATCCAAACAGCCCGACCGAGTGTAAACAAGAAAATAAAGAACTCCATATAACAAATGTCAGGGAAATGCTTACGTTTTGTGTGTCCGAAACAAAACATATACAGAAATACCAGAGTTTTAAATCACCAAATATCAGACTGTATCAGTATCGGCCTTAAAAATCCTAAATCGGTCAGGCTCTAGCAGATAATTTGCTTGATACCTATAGCCAGTATACAAGATACATTCTGTGTCTGAAAAGTGAAGCCAGCTTAGACGAGACTTACACCAGCGCTCTTTTTAAATGCTACCAGCGACTGACAGCTGTGATTGCAAAAAGCCTTTGGGTCCTATAGAAATGTATGGCAAGTCAGCCCTTGCATCTGACCTCAGTAAATACTTTTGTGATAAGTGTAAGGGCTCAGTGACTTGTTTTGTGTTATAGTAAATAATAAAATTCATTTTGTAATTTTCTGTCAGAGTCAGAAAGACTTCACAGTAAGAGTCGCCGCTCACACATTAAGTTCGGTTTCAGTGTGCCAAGATGGTGGAAGTTGCCTAACTTTCATTTAATGGAGCATGACATGACACTTGCTTTGTGTTGATCAAAGCTTCAAAAATAAGTAAATACATTTTGAAAGCACAGCAACAATGTCTCTTCCCAAAAAGCTTTACCTGGTTACTTAATAATAAAACTCGCCAACATTTCGCCCTGCAGAAGGAACCATCCATGTGTCCATGACGAGAGTATGCCCGTGATGGTGTAGCATGTTGGAAACATTAATAGCATCCCCTTTGGCTGAGCTAGCGTACTTGCACTTCCTACGTTTGACAGGTGTAGTTTGTTTGAAGAAAAATATTTCCTACCTAAAAGTACTGACAACAAGGTTTGGGTAAATTTAATCAAGAAAAAACCAGAGTCTAAAACTGGGCAACTCAATTCAACCCTGGTCAAGAAATTGAATGTTTTAACAAGTATAAGAAAACATTTGTATCTTTTTTTTCTGTGACTCACTTGCACAGGAAAGTGTTCATGTAAGATTTTTGGATGGCATGTGGCTTAAGCAGCCATGTGTAAGCCTAAAAGACAAACGAGACCATTTTTTCTGTGCTCCTTAAAACCATATTAGCTTATACTAGGAAACCCTTGCAGGATTTTAGAGGAGCTCAGAGGAGCAGAGCAAGGAGTAGAGTAGAAGGGGGAGGGAGGAGGAAGAGACAGAAACATTATCCTCTTCGTCACGGCACGTACTGTACTGTAGGTTCACACAGCCTGTATGAGACTGTTCCAAACTGGTCTCACAGAGGATAAATTTATCTCACTCGTGTTGTTCATTTCTCTGGTTTAATGTGATTTCAGGTTGTTGTGTTTTTTAAAATGTGAGTACAGATTTGTTCAGGGAGCATCCGTTCTGTCCCTTCTCCAGTCTCCGTGGCAGTGTTGCCATGGTTGCATCATTCACATTGTTCTCTTGAGGGTGACATAATAATTTGGCTCGAGTTAGAGATTGTGGCTTCTTCACAGTATAACAGGGACATTACATTTGCTGTTAACATTAGTATTTTTTTTCCTACTGGAGTTCCTCTTCATTAGTTTTTTTTTTAAAAAATTGAACACTAAAGAATTGACCAAAACAATTCCTTGAAAATATTTATCCTGGTTCAAGCTTCTTAAATGCAACAATTTATTTTTTTAATTAATTGAATATATTTGGATTTTGACTGTTGTGTAGATAAAACCTGACATTTGCAAAGGAAACTTGTACATTTTTTACAATAAATTTCAGACTATACACCAAATAACTGATCGTGTCATCTAATATGAGGTGAGTTATCAATACGTTGTCGTGTACTAACACAGGTAGACTGCCGTATAAGTTGTTTTATACATGTCAGAGCTACAGAGCAGAGCTACTCTAACTCAGCTGTTGCAACAGGAACAGAGTTTGAATTGAGCAGAGTCAAGCTGTGTCTTCACGGTGAGTTGCTAGTTTGGCAAATGCATTGCTAGAAAGTATCCAGTGTTTCAAACTAAGTAGTACACAACAAATCGGACACACACTGTGTTATTTCTGCTGTGCTGCGCAAGCATGTTACAGGAAGCACGACCAGATCCCCTGCTGTAATTGTCCTTATTATTAAGCCTCCGTGGCTGCTGAAATAATATTCCAAACTGGAGAATGCCTGTTGTAGCAGTGTCATACGTGTCCTCGGGCTTCACTTTAAGATCCACAGCTGCGGTGCACCAGGCAGCATCTTTTTTGGGAAACACTGACAGGGCAGGTCGAGGAGCTTCTGGTATTTCTTTGTCACAACCGTAGTCTCCCCTGATCTAATGTGACAGCTACAAGAACACTAAAGAAGATGACCTGTCATTGACAAAGAGGAAGTCAGGCCAAGAAGTCTGTTCTGAGATAATGGATCTTTTCACGGGTGCGGAAAGTAGGACAGTGGTGGAGTGGTGCAGGCACACAGGTGCCACAGCACAGTTCTACAAAAACAAGGAACGGCTTTTTAGATGAGGACACAATGGTAGTGGAGTATTGAGTGGAAATGAACAGGCACAAAAACCCCACCATAGGTAACCGTGCAGTTGCTAAACAACCTGGCAGGCCGGCAGCAAGCTGATTCACACGTTACAGTACGCACAGTGTGTGTGCGCGTGGATAATAGAAGTGTGGAAGTCTTTCACACTTGACCAGTATGTCACTCTGTACAACCTGCTGTGTTTGTGTGTGTACCTGTGTTTGTGTGTGTGCAGTTTTATTTTACTCCATGTTGATGATGGGAAATGCCTTCATAGTAAAACAGCTTTTTTTATGAGTTCCTCAAATTTACACACCTTTAGAAGATAAAGATATGACAAGATTTTATGTGAATCTATAACTTGATGTGAAAAATACAATTTTAAACTGAGGTAAAATCCATCAGTAACTTGTAATGGAAAATGTTAAAATCCTTATTGGCAGCAGTGTAACTAGCAGTACTAAAAGCTGAGAATCTGTAGTCAGCTTTGGACTGATTTTCTTGGTCTTAACTAAACACGAGTGGTCTGTATAGTATATAGTGTTTGGTCACTGGAAAATATGTTAAAGTTAACGCTCATTAAGCACCAGCACAGAATTGCAACCCAAACACTTTGCAGAGCCTCTCATGTTTTCCACGTTAGAAAGCAGGAGAGGCTCTCCTTTACCAAGATCTGCAGAGCTTGTGAACTTCCTTTGCTGATAAAACAGCAGTAGCATGGCTGAAAAACTGGATTTTATTTTTTCTAAATTGGATGTTTAGCTCAGATGAGAGCATCAACATTCATTTCCACAGTCACACGGATACAAAACTGGTGTAAAATCACCAGTCAAATGTGATTTAAAAAGTGCTTTTTTAAAAAGTGCCAGAAAAAAGAGAAAAGATTCAAATCCTTCTGCTATGAATGCACACAATTTATAACATTGTGGCTTTGTTCAGTCCAGTACCAGTTCTGCTCCTCCCATGAGGGCACTTAAGAAGCGCCATACTATTTCACCTTATGAATACAGGAAATGTCAGCCTGACTGAATTAATGGCTACGATGTTTCCTGTTTAATTGCCTCTTCGGGGGCAGCAGCAGGACAGCTGCCTTCTTTAGCATTTCAGAATTCTCTCCTAGATTTCTATTTGGGATCCTTTGAGTCGCTTCCTTTTATGACCTCCAGTATCTCTCTCTGGTCATACATCATTACCTTAAATTAATAGTAGCTGGCTTATTCTAACTCCCAGTCCGCTGTTCAGTCTCTCAGTACTAGGTCTGACAAATTAGGTCACTGAAAAATATAAAATCACAAACTTTTTCTTGTTTTGTTAAAAAGTCCAAATTTATTCGAAAACAGCTGGTAGGCCATCCACCTGAGTACAAGAGACTAAATTAGGGAAGAATAGTTGAAGATGATGGAAGCAGGTTGGGTGAATGAGCGAGTATTGGTTTGTCGGTTTGGTCCTGGTTTTAATAGACTGCATAGAAGGCACTTTGCATCTTAGCTGTCAGCTAATCTATTTTAGATTATATGAAAAGTGAGCACTACTTATGGTAAGGATGACATTTTTAGCTCTTCCAAAACATGTGCCAAGTCACAAGTGATGTAGTAATTGCTGGAGAGGACAGTGTATTGTGTGGGTGCCTCCCAAGAGATTGAGGGATGACGCAGGTCTTTTTGACCTTGTGCTGGTTTGTCCACGTGTTGCCATAGGCAACCCAGTCTCCTCTTAATGGGGCAAGAGCTCTGCCAGGGCGAATTTTAGAATGCCACTTTGTTTGAATTTGAGTAAGACACAGACCAAGAGCGACCCTAAGGCCTCTATCATAGTCTTTAAAATCCTTTCATCTGTTTCAGACTCGCAACATTTAACATGGAGGCAATTTGAACCCACGGAGTCGTTTAGTGATGGCTGTTTCTGTTTAGCCAAAATAAGCACAGCCAAGATGAAAATAAAAGCATTACACAATCTGACACGGGTACAGTGGAAAATCCATAACTGCAATTATTTTGTAATTAGAGGTAGTAGCATCTTTAACTGTCTGCATTACTCCGGCGTAATTGGAAAACAATTTGTGAAAAAGTCTCCGGAGAAAGTTTTGGAAAGCAGCAGAACAGAGTGCAGACAGACAAATGGGCAGGAAGGAGGATGGACGGGCGATGGAGTAATCTCTCTAAGTCGACAGCATCTGTCTGCTGTCCCGCTCTGTCTGTCTCAGCTCAGCTGTCATGGCTATCAGACAGGAAGAGACTGAGAGATGGCTTGTCTCGGTGTTCGCTTGCGTTTGGCGCACTTAGGCATTTCATCATTTCCATAGGACAGCTGTTTCTCTGTAACCACCACCTCTCCATGTTTGTATATTTAGGAGGCAACTGACGTTTTTCTTTTTCATTTTAGATCAAGTCCCAGTTCTATTTCACACCAGTATTTAGCAAATTCTACTCTCTGGGGACTATTTTGAGCTACAGGTTAGGTGCATTCGTGAATAGCAGAGCGGTATATGTTGGATTGACTCAATGTTCGTTCGCATATAAGGTAATAGAGGAACTGGAAGAATAGAAGAGCTTTTGGAGAGGAGCGCTCAGAAATAAGGATTTGGCAAAGCCGTCAGTACTCAAAAGGGTTTATTTTTCTGTGTTGACAATCAAAGAATAAAAGGAATCCCTGAAGTTTAATATATAAAATGTGTTCAAGAGCAACTTTTGTTATGTTGGTTTCACTGTAATTGATGGTATAGCTCTCTGGCCACATTTACACTACAAATCATATGTACAAGGATCAGATGCTGAAGTGGTGCCTTAGCTTGATGCCACTTCCTTTAAGACTGAGAGGAAGGTTTTTCCACCTTACATTCATTGATGAGTTCTAAAATGCTTTACAGCCACAAGCGTCAGAAGGATAATAAAATACAGTGTTGGTTATTTCTGCAGTAGCGGATGAAGTAGTCTGATTAGATTGTAGAAATACTAGCATGCCGTAGTTTACTCTACGTTAGACTAATATACATATTGGATTATTATTACTATTAATTCTTTATACAATGATATCGCACTTTGATGTTGCTGCTGGTAAATGTATAACTAATTATTTGATCTCTTGCTCAGTTTGCTCATTTACAAAGATATGAATAGTCTCTAATTTTTATGGTAGTTTTATTTTAATGGCGACAGAATATCAGCCAAAAATCCAGAAAAAACCACATTACATAAATGGTATGTTCTGGGTCACTGTCATTCTCGAAGACCCCATGACTCATCTTTAGGGTTCTGGCTGAGAGAAGGAAGTTCCTATCCAGAATTTTACAGTACATGACCCTGTCCATGGGTCCCTCAGTGCTGTGAAGTGGTGAAGTCATCTTGTTACCCTTAAAAAACAGGACACAGTCCCAAAGCATAATGTTTCCACCTCCGTGCTTGACTGTTGGGATTGGTGTTGTTTGGATCATACTCAGCATTTCTATTCGTCCAAATATGGCGGGTCAAGTTGATGCCAAAGAGCTCAAATATGGCTTTATGTGACCACAACACTTTACATGGAAAACTTAAGACAGGCCTTAAAATGTGCCTCCTTAGGTAGAGGGACATTGCTGGTGCTGCAAGATTGGTGCTGGTGCTGCCCATTACAACGTAGTGTGTTATCAATGATCTTGGTGACTGTGGTCCCAACGGCCTTCAGATCATTAACAGGCTCCTCCCATGTAGTTTTGGGCTGATCTACCACCTTTCTCACGATCGTACCCATGAGGTATGCACCAACAGTTGTCATATTCTCACCAAGCGTCTTGCTGATGGTTGTGTAGCCCATTCCAGCCTCGTGCACATCTACAGTCTTGTCTTTGATGACAGCTCTCTGATCTTGCCCATGGTGGTCCAGAGGATGGAATGGACGAAATTGATTCTGTGAACAGCCGTCCTTCATACACATAATGAGTTAAGTTTATAAGTACCTGTAACTGATTGATTGAGTGATTGATTGGTTGACTGACTGATTGTAATCTATGTGCTCCATGGGCACAAGGCCAATCTGTGAGAGCAAGAATGGCGGCTGAGTTTTAGAGGATCAAATAGAGAGAGAGAGAGATAGCCTTTATTTGTCAGTTGCAGGTCTTTTGCCCGCAACCGAGATGACAGACCTTGCCGACCGTACATACAATACACAAACATCACATTGGGGAGACAGGTCAGGCTAGGTAGCGAGGAAAAAAACATCGAAATGTGTAACACAAAAGGATAATACAGGAATGCACAGATATCAACACACCATAGCACAATAAACACAGACAAGCAACATGGGAAAGAGTTCCAGTGTGTACATCTGATCTGGGACCGCTGCAATCTTCGACTGCGCCTCCAACTGACCCGATGTCCACATCAGAGGGGAGGTAAGCGTTGGAGGTGGCGTTGGATCCGGGGTAGGGAGGGTGATGCGTCGGTGAGTGCTTATCAGTATCAGTATATGTATGTGTGTGCGTGTCCAGAGTTCAGCTGAGACAGTGTCCTTCGCCCTGCCAGGCTAAGTAAACAGTCTTCCAGCCAACCCAGGTGGCCTTGCATGGAATGGGAAGGAACAGACTAAACACAGTCGTTATCAGGGTGTTTTGTTCAGCTCCAGCCTTGCAGCTGGCGCCAAAGGGGTATCCGCATAAGTGATGTTATTTTTTTACTTTAGTGCGAACAACTCATATGAATTTCAAAGCAGTTCTACAGTCCAACACTGGTCTCTCAATCTCCTGTTGGAGAGCCGCGAGCTTCGCCATACTTGCGTTCTGTGATGTTGTCACTTCTTGTGCTCAAGGAGCCAATGTCTGAGAACTCACGGCAGTGTGCCTCCCCGAGATGTCATCCAATTTTGCGCCCAGAGATGTTATTCCGGGCTAGCCCTTCCAAGATGTATCCAGTCTGCAGTCAGAGATCTTATTCTGAGTATTCACAGCAGCCGTAGCCTCTCCAAGATCTTATCCGTGCTGACTCAATGAGCCCATTTTGAGAAACTCACGCCTCTCCCATCGTTCCAATCCCAGCGGGCAGCCTTGTGGGGGTTTGAACAGCCGGTTCCGCTTTCTTAATTCTTCGATAAGTCAGGGCCAAGCCAGCTCCGATCAGCCAGAACCCTGTTACCATGGTTCCGAATAGGTAGATATCTTCACCACTCAGGCTCACCCAAGCCCAAACTTCTCGTTGAGAAAAGGGTGTCAATTGCATTCAGAGACCAGTTGATCCAATCCATAATTCCATACTTATTTCACTCAATGACATGCAAATCAATTCATAACTTTTATGTTATGTGTTTTTATTCTGGGTTTTCTGTCTCTATCTATTAAAATGAAGCTGTCATAAAAGTGAGAGATTCTTTGTTTCTTTGCACGTGAGCAAACTTAGAAACTCAGCAGGAGCTCACATAATTGTTTCTTGATTATATTTTACATCATAACTCTGAATCGCAAACTGTTTAGAAACTTGGCATATAAATGTACTGAATTAAAAGTAAAAGTTTTCCAGTTTGCAATGCAATAGATTAGATATGCACTTTATACACTAGCAGAAAGGACTTTGAAATCACAGTTATGTAAACACACTGACCACTGTACACATTTTTCTCCAAATTGTGTTTGATTGTTTTAAAGCAGTTTTAATTTTTTTTTATCTTGGAGTGGACGCGGGATTTCTCTCTAGCTTTGCATGTAAACATTATCAGCAAAACACCTCTTTTTTTAATTACAAACACACAAGCATGCCTGACATTAATTACTGCAGTATCATTATTGCAGAAATCACTGCCTTATTTTCTCTTAGCAAGCTGTATTTTAAAAAAACTCATTATTTAACAGTTTTTCCCATTAATGAGCCCATCTCCCAGATGAAGTGTGGTACAGTTGTTTTGTTTGACAGCAATTATTCTTTACATTTGAACAATGTCCTCAGAGTCACTGTACGCACTGATATGTGGAGAATGTTAATAGACCGCTCCACTCCACGTGACTGAGGGGAGACTGCACTTTACCAGCAATTTAGCCATCCGTGCGATTATATAAATCGCATGTGTGTGTATCAGTGTATGTGTGTGATAGAGAGAGAGGGAACTGCTGACTGTGAATTTTCGCGTCACATCACCATTTGATTTCCTCTTCAGAAAATCTTTCACATTGATCATTTTCACTATTAAAACGACTGCAGTGATGGCATTTATCCTCGATTGATCTCGAGCGGTTGATCAAAGGACTGATCGCTCAATTAGAATTGAGTTTTTGAGTTTTGTCTGAAACGCTGTACAGATCTGCTGTGTAAACTGCTCGAGGAGTCAAGCGTGGCAAATGTTGACATTTTGGAGTTTTATGGCATCATGGGCTGTATCATGGGCAGAGCAAGCAGCCACACTGAGCTGGTCATCATGTGCTGCACAACACAAGAGCCACTCACACTGAGCAACAGCTAGCATTAGCTTTCCTGCCCCTTCTAATGTGACTTACAAGTCCACGCAAACATTTACCAGGCAAACGTGCTGTCCTGTGACATTGCGGGTCAGCTGCAGCCCTTTATAAAACAAACATTGCCAAGGTTCGTTAAGATGCAGGTGCGGTCCTTATTATCAAGGCCCCAGTCACACAAGCGTAGAGATCTCTCAGCCAGTAGCGGTTTTAGATACGGGCGACACAGGCGGTTGCCTGGGGCGGCATCGTGGTGGGGGGTGGCATCACGGGCATCGGCCCAAAACAAAAAATTGCTCGTACTCATGCTGCCCCGACATCATGCGCATATTGGGAATGGCATAGGCACCGATCGGTTTTCTATCGCCCATTTGCTGGGAGTAAGGGCGCCCTCCGTTTGCGAGGTGCGCCTGCTGTTTGCGGCACAAGGAGGAGAGGAAGGGGGCTGTGGGGGATTCTCTGGCTGGCTGGAGCAGCATCTAATAAACAACTCGCAAAATAAAACAAAATAAAAACAAAATAAAAACAAACCAACAAACACGAAAACACCAGATATAATGATACAGACTTATAATTTGCATCGATGTTTTCTCAAAATTCTATACGCAAAAAGTGAGCGCGAGAGCCCTCTGTGCGTCTGCTCGCTGCTGAAGTCAAAGTAAACTTTATTGTCATCTCCGCTACATACAGTCCAGTATATTGGGGGGGGGGGGGGGCGCCAGAGGGAGTGTTCGCCCAGGGTGCCAAATATGCTAGGACCGCCACTGCTCTCAGCCACCATCTGGCAACCACCCTTTGCAAAGAGAGAAATGTGTGTTCCTCGACCAGTTGCCGAGTGGCTGCTGGACGTTTTTGGCGGTCGTGCTCCATACATAAACCTGTGCATGAGTGCATTTAGAGTGACAAATGCATCTACATACGCTGCACTATAAGCTCAACAATGGTGTACTCATAATGGTTAATAAAGCAGCGTGTGGAATGCTGTACACTTCTCAGTGTGCTTTGTAGCCAAGATGGTAATCATATTGGCTACAAAGCACACGAAGAGGGATCAGCACGGGTGGGGACACATACAGCACTGATGTAACATGGCAGCAGGCTTTGGTCTGTCTGTATGTTAAAGTTTTCTCATCAGAGAACTTGAAACTTCAGGTGAAACTTCCAGATGTAGTTTTAAGACAATAGGGTTAAAACTGAATTTAGGTTTGGGGCTGGGCTGAAAAAGTCATTCAGGGTCCTCGTACTGTATATATAAAAATACTAGAGGATGCCAGTGCTCCCCTGTAGCCTCCTAGTAGATACACCTATGGTATCAATTTCAAAATCCTACCTACATCACAATATTTTCAGAAAACTTGACCTCTAAATTTGACCTTGAGGTCAAGGTCATTGAGATTTGAACTTGTCTAAGAGATTTAGTAGATGCAGTTCATCTCCTAGGTCGTCTCGATCTCGAGTTATTGGGTATCCACGCCACCTGCCCGCCCAGCAGTGTGACAACAACACCCCATCAGCCTTTTACAGCTGAGGGGTAAAAACTACTCTTGGGTGTTCACTACATAGATTTCTTCCTTTATTCTCTCTCTCCTCATGTTGACTGTCTCTTTATCTCTGTATAGCACAGATTACATTAGGACATGTGGCTCACAGGAGCTCCCAGACTTCTTGTGGGGTCTATAGGTTTGCTTTATAACAATTTCAGCAGGATTTCAGCTCTTTATTACTTTGTACTCTTCGTTCTAATTACATTAAGAGCAAAGATTTTAGATGGTGACAGGATCTCTTGCTGCCTCTCATATGGTGACAGGACAGGCTTTAAAAACAGCACAAAGCATCCATAAGGAGCACCATATGGGAAATAAGACATTAAAACAGCTCAAACTGCAGGAAAGTCAAAATTTCCCACATGCCAGCTATCCAGCTGACTGCCCCCCAAACTGCACAGGAAACAACAACCGACCCAGCAGCAGACGCAATCAATTCAGGAGTAAAATTTGAGCCAAATCTGCACAGTGTCTGCCAAGATTTACAAAGCAACATAAAAATGATGACTTGAAATGAAACTTTTTCATGAATAAAAAGTGCTTACAATTACTTTATATGTTTGCGCAGAAATATGTGGACGTGTTACTTCCTACTGATCCTGATGCATTAGATATATGAAAGGGTGGGGAGTGACGAACAAACACAGAGTGTGTTTCTGGCAGTGACGTGTCATTCCTTTTATTATCCACAAACAACTTAAGTGTGAATGCTTCGAGTTAAAGTAAAAAAAACAAAACACTGCAGCAACAAAAAGTGTCGCTTCACTCCTCCTTAGTTTATTTATGAAACGCTGCTCTACAACAGTAATGCATTATTTGTGCGAATGTGCTTTCCGAGCTCTGCGAATCGTGACGGTGAGGTTTGATGGGCGCGCGTACGTGGGAGTGAAGCGCCTCGACCTTGACTGTCTGGCCTGAATTTGCCTTGTGATGCCCACATCGCCACAGCAGCGGCACCGCGTTAAAACGTTTTCTGCAGCAACTTTGTGTCGTGACTCGTGGGTTTAACATCTGTGTTCTCACAGAGCTTGCTTCCCGCTCTCACTGTTCTCCTCTTGTCTCTTTCTGTCCAGACAGAGAAGGTGTCTGCATTTATTCTGCTGTGCAACAGGCTGTGCTAAAGCACTACATACCCTCAGTCAGACACTTTATTAGGTAGACTCTCTTTTGCCTTGAGGACTGCCTTAATTCTTTGAGGCGTAGATTCAAGAAGGTGCCTGAAACTTTCCTCAGAGATTTTTAGTTCATCCATGTTGACATGGACATGGTTAGCTGCATGTCCTTTTGAATACCGTGAACTTAAACTTTTGAGATGATTTTAGGTTTGTGACATGGCATGTTACCCTGCTGGAAGTAGTCATGAGAAGATCGGTGCACTGAATCCTTGATCCTTGAGCCTGAATCCTTAGAAATAAGTCACAGAATAATTTCTTTTGTGAGCATCAACACTACTACTACTCTGATATCACTGCTCTTTGTGGATTTACTCAAGTGAACATAATATAAGCAGATGTTTCACCAGCTGTATGTATGATTTCTAAGGGTATAAACGGTAGAATTTAGAGAGTTAATGAAATCAGCACCTCAAATATAAATGTATGTCCACCCTTGATGCGACCCTTGATGTAACCAGTCCAGTATGGTTCATCACTGCAAACTGTATCACAATACTGCAAATTGTGCAGTGTAGCCTGCACTAAACTAACTGGTATATTCATGCTAAGTTTGAAATACACAAAAGTAGTGCACTTCAGTTTGTTTTGGTAGGTGTTTCACAAAAAACGTAATCCAGCAGCACATTTGAAAACTAAAATGAATCAGGACATTACATATAAAATCAAAAATTTGTCAAATTTCTTCTGCTCCTGCCCTCTTTGTCTTACAGCTTTCACCACCTCTCAGTGTTTCACATTGAGGGTTTTTGTTACTATGTAATACAGGGACAAACTGCACAGAAAAAGTTTGTGCGTTTGATGATATTTGTGAGTTGTTTGAAAAGCTGCATTTGAAAATTGTCTGGCGCTTAAAAAACATTAATCTGTGTAGCAAGAAGGAAATGAGAAGGAAAAAGAGATGTGTTGGAGCTGGAAGCAGCCTTTGGGAAGTCACATTATTTTTCCTTATTACTAAGCATGCCGTCTCTGGAAACAATACCAGGCTGCAGCACATGAAAAATGAACTCATTCAGTAGTAACATGCATTAACCTGCCTATCAGATTTAATTAATCATTGAGTGAAGGTGCCAGAGTGCCGTTCCGGATCGTTCTGGCCCGCTTTTTTGTTTTGTGTTCAGATATGCTGCTGACCTCCTGTCAGGCTGCCCTTTCCTCTCAGACTTGTATCGTCAACAAGGCGTTTTTACCCACTGGATATTTTCACTTTTTCACATCATTCCCAACAAATTTTAGAGATCCTTGTGTGGGAAAATTCCCAGCAAATAAACAATTTCTGAAATACTCAGACCAGCCAGTCTGCCCCACGAACAACCATGCTACGTTCAAACGCACTGAAATCACCTTTCTCCCCTATTCTGGTGCTCAGTTTGAACAGCAGGTCACTTGCGATCGAGTGGTTAGATATTTGCAGAAACGTGCAGTTGAACAGATGTGTTGTTGAGTTTATTTGTAGTGTGTAATTTAAACCTTATATATGAAGTTGTTTTTTGTTTTTTTTTGGAGGGGGGGATGCCAACATCCCATTTATCACCTTGACATAAGCTAAGTGTTACGTACAATAACTGGAAACGTGGCACTGTTTCCATTCATCAAATGCAGTAATACAGTGCTCCAGAATATGTCGATGTGCTTATTTGATTGCTACATTTTGGCCGTGTTTTGTTTCACTTTTTGTCTGTGTATCTTTACCAGCAAATTCAGAACCAGAGTTATTATAAAAGAGGTTTGGATTTGTCATTTTATGCTGTTTATGTTGTTTTAGTCGTCTCCGAGGAAGTTTAAGCGGCACTGAAATGTTTTCCTTGATGTATTTCTGGCAGATGAAATGTGTAAATACTTTGTGAAACAAATTCAATGGGATGTTTTCCAATTTCAGTAGTTGTGAATGTCTCCAAAGCATGCTGACATTGACTGCATAAAGTAAGGTATGCATAAAATTGTATTGCATAAATCTTTTACACACGTAGAAGAGAGACATTAGTTGAAATGAATCAAGTGGTGGCAAAGATTTGTCGGATAGAGTCAATGTGCCAGTGCCCTACATCTGGACTGTTTCCAGTGGCCAGCAGTGTTTGATTACTCTAGTTGGGTGGCGTTACTGTGGGTGTTTCTATATTTTCCACAGTCTTAGAAGCACTCAACAGCTTTTTACCTGACATACTTCACACCTACACTCAGATGCAGCACGTTCAAAGAATTAGAACATGTCAAACATACTGAAATAACTTCCTTTCCCAGTTCATTTTCCCCACCTGAGGGACTAGCTCAGCAGTGTTGCATAAAGCTTGTCAAAATGGTGCTCTTAGCCATGGTTTTTGTAATTAGTGTTTTATGGTAATTTTGGGCAATTGAGTCCCCAGTTACCATAGCAACAGCTCAATGTGCAATTTCCATGGACTGTTAAGGAAAGCTTTAGGGATAAAACTTACTAAAGGGTGTTTATGCAAATGGAAGCTGTCATGCAGGATGAGCAAACCCTGCAAATGCGGGCAGGGTTCGGGGAAAGAGACGCTCGCAGGTTTGAACCCTGCAGGTCACAGTATGCATCAGCATTAGTGTGACCTTGAGGAAAATAGTAAAGCAGATCTCGCTGCTGAAAGAATAAGCGTGTAAACTGGAAGATACCAACGCGCAGATGAAAAAGCCATGGCGTCTTATCTTTCTTTTTCATCTAGAGAGGAGAGGAAAACAAGATGAGGGGAGGATAGAGGAGTGACAGAGGCAGCAGCAGGTGATAGATGGAGTGAACGCATGAATAGAGATCCAGACAGTCATGCACAGCTATCAGCTGGCAGTAAAAAAGAGAGACTGACTCCCGGCCAGAGTGAGAGAGAGCGAGAAAGAGGGAGGGATGACAGAAAGATGGAGAGGTTATTCCAGATAGCAGCAGGTCTCACAGTGTGTTCATGGAGACTTTTTCAGGTGAAGGTGAACTGTTCTCTTGCAGTCGGGACTGTTGGATCTGTATTCATCACATAGCAGGGAGACAAAAGTGGAAACCTCGTCACACGTTGGGGCTCAGCAATGTAATCGAGGAACAATAACACTGTTGAATAGTTGGAATTTTTTATTGAGCATCTCTCAGCTCACTGCTTTATTTTTAGGGCCAGTGACTCTATTGTTCTGGTTCACTCTCAACTATTTTTCTGCATCATTACCATTCTCACCAGGCAGCTGCATTAGAAAGAAAATGATTCTGATAAACCCACGGCGTGCTAGTGAGCAGGTCGATAAAGTGGTGCGTGTTACCTGCTTAACAGTCAGATAACTCTGTTAGGCATTGGTGGAGACCAGAGGGCAAACAAAAAGAAGAGTGAATATTAGACTTCTATTTCCCAAGTGGTTATAGATATGAGTTTAAAGTGGGTGATTCTTTCTCTGAGTCTCTACATGTGTACACGTTCAGCTGGTTGTTGTAACATGCCGTAACCGCCTTTTACACGATGACATGCCAGCACTGTGGTCCAGTTTGCACATGTTTGCAAAGTTGCTGTTTTATAGACCTTCTCAGATTGTCTGAATATTTTAGAAGTCTGAAAAAGTCAAACTATGTACTCCAAAATGTAAAAAAGTAAACCCCTGTAATAAATCACTGCTTTTGAGAGCTCCATTCTGGCCAAATCATAGTGACTGTAAAGAGATGTGGATCAGATTGTACTCTACTTGAACTGGTGCATTTTGCGTTCCTATTTAGTCTGCAGAATCAAGTTACCCTGAAACTTTGAGTAACAAGTGTCACTCTGTTCTAACTATGATCTATGAATAGCTCCAAGCTTCTAGGTCAACAGTTTTGAAGACATGGCGCTGTTATCATAGACATCCATATGTCTGTGTGTGTGTGTGTGCCTCTGTCTTTCTGGCTCTGAGCATTGGACGAGTTGCTGGGACACCAGCATGGCAAGGTGACCTCTAATAAATAACTAAATAACACAGACACACACACACAGACAGACTCCTACTGGCAGTCTGAGTCCATGTTTTCAGCCCAAAAGTCCATAATGTATACAGTAAATCAACAGTTCATAACTTTGTTTAACTTTTCTTATCAATCCTAAAGATACACACACACTCAAGAAGTATGTGGTGTATGTTTCATATCCTTTTTTTGCACATGACATAAGATCGAGAAACACTTGAAACAAGTTGAGTGAGAGCAGCTATTTTTGTCAGTTTGTGCTTTAACCATTTATCACAGTTAGAAAAAAGCAGAAGGTCAAGCTAGTGACCATCACATGTGCGCTGAAGTAACAAAGAGAGTTGCAGGCTCGATTTTTGATCTAGTGCTGACCAGCTTTGACTTGTTAAACCCTCTGAAGCCCAAAACCCAATGACTAATGGATCATCAGGGCTTTGTGCGTTGAAGTTAATTAGTGGTAAAAGAAGCATCTCTTACACCGATTTCAGCTTTATTGGCCGATTTCTGAGGGGGGGGGTGGGTTTGTAAGCCTAACCTGCCGATTCCATTTTTCTTTCCCAGAACTATAACTGACAGCACATACAAACAAAAATCATTACTTCTTCAATTAAAGACACTAAAAGAAATGATTAAACTTTACAATTTTTCTCCCAAACTGCACTAAGTCACAGGATTTTCTCTCACTGAAACAACTGAAAATAAAGCGCTGCTGGAAAGTTGTAACCTGTAACCTTACCTGACATATTTGAATGTACTAAAAACGAGTAAAGGCATCAGTTTTATTTTAAAACAACTGTCAGGTACTTGCATCATTTTCCACTGTGTTTATAACTTAAAATAATGGGACACTGATCCTTTTCTCTTTTTCACTTGTCTCCATAACTGCTTTGGTCCTTTGCTCATACCGAGGCTGCTGGCTTGTGGTTGGCTCTGAGCTCTGGATTATTGTCACAAACATTTTCGTGTTGGTGTCCCCACGGTTAACCTTGGTGAACTTTGTGTCTTCACTCAGAATGAACAGGTTCCATGCTAACAGTGTGCGTGGATTGAAGTGTGTGCACGACTATTTCCCATTCTGCACGAGTTGCACATGCTAAAATGGAGTGCCTTACAATCACACATGTGGGAAGTTGATTGCTCAGTGGTCTGGGCCGAGAACAGGTGATTCTGTTCCTGGCCGGTCAGTAAAAAAAAGACAAAGTGGGTAGTCTTCTAAGTTTATAGTTTAAAATAAAAATATTTGTGCTTTTATTTAGAGGTTTTAATCATTTTTTTTACTTGTCCTGTTAACGGAACATATGTAGGTCAGCCATAATGAGCTGCAAAGTCTTTATTTAAGACTGTACACAGTCAAGGTAACCTCAGTGCTGTTAATGTGTTAAGAGTGTAGCTTTTACATGCTAAACAGGTCATGGTGAAATACAAAACAAATCCAAAATCTTTGGGAAAATGTAATCATATTCAGCACAACCTGGCATGTGCTGGGGCGAAGTTCTGCATTGGGTTTATGTGAAAAGACAAACTTTAATTTTGAAAAATAGCACAGATGGTTTCCTCTTTTCATAATGAAGACAGGAGGAGGTTTTCTACTTCTCAAACACAGGATGATAAGTTTGCCTTCCCATTGAATTGCCTTCTGGAATTTAAAAATGGTTTTAGATCCAGCTGCTCCTGCATAGAAGAAAGAAAAAGTGCTGTGCCTGGGTTTTAAGATGGCTCCCCTGCTTGTCTCTTGATAGAGGATGCGATGGAGGAGGAGAAAGAGAAAAAGTTAAACCCGGAGACAGATTGAGGAAAAGCGCTGAGACACAGAGAGAATGAAAGGAAGATAGAGCGAGGAGATGCGCTGGGGCATCTCAGGCAGAAAGAACTGGGCCACTGAGCACAACTCTGGAAGAGATGGGAAAAAAAAGAAAAGAGTGGCCTGGAAAAGAGGGAGAGACAGTGAGAGATGACAGAAGGAGAGGAGAGGCTCATGTGAAGCCTTTCCTCTGTGAGCTTCACATATATGCTACTGAAGAACAGTTGGACGAGCGAAGCCTTCAAATGAAAAACCAAATAAGTCGGTCTGGTAATGTTTGAGAACAGCCAGCTGTCTTTCTGTTGATCAGGATATCACTTTGCACTTTCCAACAAGCTGTTTTCAAGTCTGACTTTGGATCTTTACACGAGAAGTCCACTTTCTTGTAACTAATAAGCACCTACAACTAGTAAGTTTGTAGGTGCTGATCATCTTTATTATGTTGCATAGTGAAAAATGATGGAATCTCCCTGTCTCAGAGAAATGTTGTGGATTGTCATCTATTAAGTAAATCGGTGAAAATCTCATATCTGTTGCGTTTGGGCTCTGAAACCTTTTCTATAGGAATATTACCAGAAAACAACCAGCTAGCACCCAGTTCCCTCGGATTGTGCTCACTGACAGACTCATTCATACTGATGGCAGAGTGCTGGCAACAATCTGTCTGCATTCATTAATAAAATAGCAATTATTTCCAAACCTTCTGTGAGAGTGATTGCAGTTAAGTCAGACTGCAACTGTTTGCAGAAAGGTTGCCTCCTTTCAGACGACCTGTGCGATCACCTTCCGATCACAAGTGTTCGGAAGGCGATTGCAACCAATCGGTCACAGCAAATTGCAATCTGGTGCAGAATGACAGAAGTTCAATTCAATTCAATTCAATTCAATGTTATTTATATAGCACCAAATCACAACAACAGTCGCCTCAAGGCAAGTCAAGGCAATTAACAGGCAGCCAGCATGGATGTCCTATTTTTTATCATTTGACTGATCCATTAGCGTGCTCTCAATTAGCTTTTTGATACCAAGTGTGTCCAATGTTGGATGGTTTTTCAGTCGAATAAATTTAATGTAAGCTTGCTCGGCTAACACTATTTCAGGATTTCGGTGCATAAGATGAGCTCTCTTGTTCATAGTATTCCCAAAGTATTTTATTTCATTGAGCTAGCATTGGCAACATCCGGTCTTCCCTCTGTAACGCCTTGCAGCCATGATGGTAACTGTTGTGGATGCGAATTGTGGACTGCACTATGGATAAAGTTATTCTTCAGATTGTTTGTTACTGTACACACCAACTTCCTGGCTAAGTTTAAATCTTGCTGTAGTTTCCTGTGAATTTTGAGCTATAAAAGACTGACAACTTTTGAAGTGTTCATAGTTTTTCTCAGTTTTTTCTAGAATGCCCAGTAAACAGGTTCATGAACTGTATGTCCAGATATTATCCATATTAATGAGAAATAGACTGCTACTTAAATATCATTTTCCTTCAATAAATTAGTGCTCAAAGCCTGTTTTACAACAAACCACATTTACCTTTGACAAACCCCTCACATTCCCTTTAAGCTCTTTCTAGGGTTTGGTGATAAAAAAAACTCTATCACTGTAATTTTTTTTATATCAGTCAATATCAATAAAAATATCATAATATTAGTCAGTAGTGCTATTGTCTTTATCATTTGGCCTTTCATGTTGTCTGTCAATGAAGTCTTAATAGAAATATAAAGAAGATATGATAGAAGCCATATTTCTATTGAAGAAATGTATTTCACAATAATGATCTCTGATAGTTTGATCGCCCAGCCCTACTTTCAGTTGCCCACGGCCACACGTTGGCATATGGACTGGGGAGCTTAGTATCAACCCACTGACCCTTTGATTATTTGGCAATCGTCTCTACCTTGTGAGCCACAGATGATAATGAAACTCGTTATGAGGTATTTCATATGCTTAAGCCTACCAATTTGAGCGCTTTTTTTTATATAGCTCAAAAATGAAGGGAACCCTTAAATGACACATCAGATCTTGATAAATTAAAGGTTTCATTTGAAAACTGGTTATTAGAATTTTATGCTATTTATGCCTTTTTTTATGCTGCTCTTTTTTAAACTTATTCTTTTTAAACTGTATTTATTCATTTTAAACTGTATTGCTTATTGCACTGTAGAGGCTGGTGAGAAACAGGATTTCGTTTCAGGCTGGGTAACACTTTACGAAATGACAATAAACTTCTTGAGTCTTCTTGAGAAGTCATAATCATCAACCCTTTGAGGTACAGATTTAAAACATTAAAGCCTTCCCTTTATTTTATTTATGTACTTATTTATTTGGAATCTTGCAGAAGCAAATTTATGTGAGAAATAAATGAGAGAAAAGGCTGTGAAAACACGAGCACACTCTTCTGCACCAACGCTGTCGATAAAATGTCAATAGTTGCCACCAGGGTTTGCTGCAGGCCAGGATGCGTCGCATATATTGCCCCAAACTAACAGAGTCATGTGCTATTCTTGGCTGACTTTTTAAAATTGCCAAGCATTCCTGTTGAGCAGCTAATTAATAAAAAGATCTATTAGCCGCCATATGAAAACAGTGTACATGATAGAATCCCTGCAGTAGCTCGGATATGTTCATATCTGACAGCATGATTCTCCCTGACTGCCTGTCACGCAGCCTTTTTCTGTCTGGCTGCTTGTTTATCTGTCTTTATTGCAAACTATTTATAAATCCCACTGTTTGTCTGTCTAACTTTCAGTCTGTCATTTGTGGGTACTTGTCACTGAAGGCAGTCACGTCCTAAAGTTTTTCTGTGTACACAGCGAGAGTCATAAACATCTTTTTCAGGTCACTCTGTGGTTTAGGTAACGGCACTTTGACTCATTTGGCGCGTTTGTATATTTGTTCATTCATGCATCTGAGCATAATTGATTGTCACATTTCGGGTGCAGGTGAATTGTCAGTTGTTCTCCGCTTTGTTGTGTCAGCTGATTGTTATTTTTAGTGTGAGTGATGCAAGGGTCGTTGGGTTTTACAGACGTGCCACCTGGAGCCACAGTGGCAGGCAGATTGGACTGGCTGCGAGTGTGAAAACGCCCAGACTGTGATTCATCAAGACCGTGTTGTGATTCCTCGAGGCTTTGTCCTCTTCAGAAAAATGCAAACCATTTGTTCGAGCACAGACAAATGTTTCCCTGACAGCAAGGCCTTCTAGGGATGGGAGCGACGGGATGGAATGAAGCGGTGAGAACTGGGGTTGGTTTGGGGGAAAAGTGAGGTAAAATTTTTTATTTGTATCTGTTTTTTCACATAATTCAACCTAAAGCTAGGGAAATATGAGGCGGGAATAAAACTAACCCACACAACAACACAACTTCAGAAATTTAAGAAACCTTCACACTGCACCTAACTAAAATAGACAATTAAATTAAATGTGATCTCCAAAAAAAAGCTACTAACAATTCAGTAAACCTTGTTATTCGTGATCTTCAATAAATATTACCACCGTTTGCTCTACGCTTATGAAAGATGAAGATTCACTGACAAGTCTTCTAAGAAATAGACACTGAAGTCCTAAATTAAGTGACACTTTAATTCCTATGAGTATTATAAAACTTCCAGAGGTAACCAGAGGTAATTCTGACCTTTTAGCCACTGATCAGTGTATTAGCAGACTGATATATTTTTTTTTTGAATTAATAATAGCCAGTAAATAAATCTTAAAACTGTAAAGAAGAGATGGTGGTGTGTTGATGTTGCATAATTCGTCCACAAGAGGGCACTGCAGTTTCCTTGTTGGCAATGCACCTGTTTGGAACGACAAACACAGTGTGTAAACAAATAAATAAATAAATAAATAAATGTAACAAATTTTAGGGAAATCTTTTTGTGTTTTTGTATATAAAAAAAACCCCTAAAATTAGGAATTATATCAGAATATTGGATTTTTTAAATTACCAGATATTGGCATCTGTCTTAAAAATCCTACATCAGTCCTGTTTGTCGATGTTGCCATTAACATAAAAACAAGCATGTCACACATTCAGAATGTGAACAAACAAACAAACAAACACACAAACGAACGGCAGTACTCGAGACTTAGGGTCTAAGTTTAAAAGAGCTCCTGTCTCGTCTCCTTCACCTGCCACGCGCCTCTCATGTCAGCTATTATGCATCATCTAAAATTAAATAAAATGTTAAAGATTTCCATTTTCTTTCTTTAAGGAAGTACAGGAGAACGACTATCTTTTAAAACATTTCAGCATTTGAAATTACTAGTTACAGCGCGCTGGACCTCGATGTGAACCAGCGGTCTGCTTCACAAAAAGGATGGCTCTGTAAGCTGGCAATATAGTTTTATACCACAACAAAAACAAGAATTATTATGGGAAATGACATGGCAGTCCTTCTGTCTCCCGTCTGACCTCGTCTGCATCTGTGAAAGAAAGACACCTCCCTAGCCTAACCTTGCTGTATTAATATCAGCTAGCAATTCTTAGCCTGTTGTTTTCTACTTATTATCTAAGTCCGGGACATTTTGCTCAGACTCTCTTGGCCCAGAAAAATATCACCCTGACTTCAACTAGTTATGATTTGTAAGCATGTTTGCAAAATCCCTCTGCAGCTCAACATGTCAGTCTCAATAATTGAATTCAATCATAGCGCTGAACTGATCCTTTTGACCCTTATTACACGGAGTGCCAATTCTTAATGAGCGCAAAGACAATGTGTATATAATAATCACAAAAAACAGCTTTACTTAATCATTTTATTCCTAACAGGTATGACTTTATAACTTTAGACAAACAGCTTTGACCTGTGATGCCAAAAAAGAGCAATAAAGTTATTTTTTTCTGTATGAACCGTACAGTTTTTCTATTCCAAAACAAGATAACAATTTTTTTAATTTGTTCAGATACGTATCATGGATCAGCCTATCCGCTGTCTTTAATGCCTTTTAAGGTCTTTAACATTAACTTTGAAAGCAGTCCTGAACGTTGTATGGGATATCTGGTTAAGTCAATCTACCGAAGCTTAACCAGATCTTAACTTTTGAAGTAGCAGATGACAAGAAATTGTTTCTAATTTGGTATATTTTCTGTGATACTTGTGTTTTGTGATTATTGCCAACTGAAACAATATCCCAGTTTTTTTCTGTTTTTTCCCATCAGATTATTCTTCCATACTTTGCTGGCTTGCTATTTATAATATTCATCCGGTACTTATCAGTCTTTTTACATTTTTTTCATTACTTTTTTTCCACATGAACTTATGCAGTAAATAACCAAACAAATTGTTTGGGGTGTCTGATATGATGAGAAGACATTGCACAACAGACAACATCACAAGTGAGTTTCCCCACATTTTAATATGTAAGAAAATATCAAAGAATCAGGGCGTCTGTCATCGCTGCAAAGTTTATTTGTGTGTTGAAATGTTAAAGGTTGTGGAGCAGCACAGGACAGCCTGACAGTCAAGCAGCAGCTGATACGGGTAACCTCCTCCTACTACTGGTTAGTGCCTCATTCAGTGCTGGTTGTCCGGCCACGCTGAAGGGAACGGTTTGATTGTGCACCAAAGTTCCACAAAAGCAAGCGGAGGCAAAATCCACTCAGTGATGACACATCGTTCAGACATCGTTTTTTATGACGACTCTCTTTCAAGCCTTTGCAGCCAGATGCCTTGTTATCCCAGACTGGATTTGTCTAAAAAGCTTAATATCTACTATCAAAATCAGTCCTATGATAAAGCTGTGCCTCAGACTTATATAACTTTTCACTATTCCAGTGCACGTATGTGGGATGACAGCATATTTCTATAGGACTTTTCAAACAGAATATCTTAAAATGATGTCCTCTGCAGATCAGAGACTCAAGCACAATTGAAATCTACGTGTGTGTGTTTTCATTTGGTGGTAGTACAGGTAACTGCCTAAAGTGCTTATTTAATGTTATTATAAATTTAGTGAATGTAAAAAAAACCCCCAACAAAACACAGAAAGAGGCAGAACAAGCTGTTCTTGGCCGCTAGATAACTAACTGCCTCCCACATGCACACACACATTCACACTCAGGGATTTGCTTGACAATGTGGAGCACTGGGATGTGAAACAGGATCTTCCGTGTCCTCTCACCGTCACTGACACAAGTAAATGAGTCAGCATGCATGACTGTTTGTGTCACTGATATGTGTGTGTGTGCGTTTCACATGTGCTCGTCCGCGATAGCGTGCGACTGTTGTGAGCGAGTGCAGAAACCCTGGGGTGATATCCACAGAGCGCAGCTCTCCCGCCTTTTGCGAGAAACAGAAAAAGAAACACGAAGCGGTGGCATGGAGCTGTTCTCGGGCTCTTATTCAGGTGCTATAAAAGTGTCTGACATATCTGAGTCTACATTAAGCGTCGCAGAATGTGGAGCGCTCGCCCACCGAGTGCAGCATGTTCTGTTTTATGACACAGAGAGAGACAGAGAGAGCGGGAGAATGAGTAAAAATACACCCAGCTCCTGGGAGACGGTCTCTATGGCAGCGGTTACCGTGGCGACAGTGAGGCTGCACGTGAAGCGATGGCTGTCATGGCACCCCTAGGGGAATTCACCCTCTTGAGCTGCTGGAGGACATGCACAGATATTCACAAACACACAAGCTTGAATGAAGAGCAGAGGGAGGAGGAAAGCGACCGCTCCAGGGGAAATTCAGGAGAACTGCTGATCGCTCGCTAGCTGTGGTAAAAACTTAACTCTGGGGGACTGCCGAGCTAAAGCAGAGTTTGCTTGAACATTTTATGAAGCTATATAATTTTAAAAGGAAATATTTTTACCAGCCCAGACAGTGCAGTTGAGTTTTGTGTGACGTTTCAGCAAAGTGTCCTGCAATTTTGAAGAATGTTAAATATGTGTAGTTGGGACCAACATTAAAGATGGTTTGTTTTGACTTATTAGTAGACAATAAAGGGGGGCAAAAGTAGTTTTTGTGACTCTGTGAAAAGGGTATGTGAAGATACATTTCTTACACTGCTTGGTGTGTCCCCAGTGCTTACTATATATGTACACTGCACAGCCAAAAAACAAAAAAGTCTCACACTCTAATATTTTCTCGGACTGCCTTTAGTTTTATAGGCAGTACACACTCGCCGTGGAATTGTTTCGAGATATTTACACAGTGTAACAAAGTTTATTGAAATATTTTTACAACAAGATCTTGTAACCATGATGAGACAGTCAGACTGCTAAAGTCTTCTGCAGCACATCCAGAAGATTCTCAGTGGGTCTAAGGTCAGGTCTCTGGTGATCCCTGAGCCCAATGAATTCTGTCATCTGTCATCTTGGAATGTGCTCGTGCCATAAGGGATGAAAAAAAAATCTGTTGATGGAAAAGCCTGGTCAGTCAGTACAGTATATTTAGCAAAAAAAACAATTATGAATTTTTTTTATTAACGAACACCTAATCATTTCAGTGTGGGCATTGAGGGTGAGGGGAGGGAGACAGGAGAAAAGACAGACTGTGGAAGAGAGCCAGAGATTAATAACAACTAATAATTAAATGCAGAGTGGTGTATTAAACACACAGAGAGTATAAAGAGGTGAATGAGGAAAAGAAACACTCAGTGCATCATGGGAAGCCCTCAGCAGCCTAGGCTTATAGCAGCATAACTAAGGGAGGATACAAGGTCATCTGATCCAGCACTAACTATAGCCCCTGATAAACTGTAAGGACCTTTTCACATAATGAAGTCTGCACGTTTTTACCAATACTGCTGCATTTTTACTTTCTCCTGAGTTGGATTTTTGGCTCTCTCTTGAGTATTTTTAACAGCGTGCAGTGTGGCGTTAATACTTCTTCATCGCAGTCTTCTTCTTTTTCACCCGCTGCTGGTGTGTAAAAGTGTGCATGTGTGGAGGTGCTTAAGTGTGTGCGTGTGCACGTGTGGGTGGGTGTATGTTACAGTAGCAGTTCTTGTAAAACTTCTCACTACATCTTTGTTTTCTGTTTTATGTCATAATTATTATGATGATTACCAAAGCTATTTAAATGTGTGTGTGTGTGTGTTTGTGTGTGTGTGTGTGTGTGGGAACTCGCACTTGCACATGAAGCATTGCCTCTGCAGAGTCAGTCTGCTCCGTCATGCTGTTTCCATAGCAGCAGCAAGAGCCAACACAGCCAACCACGCTCACTTCCTTGTTTCATCCTATTGGTACTGGCTCATTCTGACTCCCATCCAAATTGTATTTCTTTTTTTTTCTTTTTTTTGTGCTTCATGCTATCTGGACGTCTGGGCAGGACTGGACACACTTCAGCACCCCCTTTACATTCACTCTAGCAGAGGTGATCAGTGTGTTAGAACTAAAGAGAAAACCTAACAATGACTAAAATATTTCACTTCATCCATGAATGGCCACGTGGCCAAGTCCTTTGCACTGTTATATTGATATATAGGTCATACAGAGCGATCTACATCCTTGTTATTTGTCTTTTGGTGTGATATCTGTTGTGAACAGTGGCAGCACAGCTCCCTCTTCTTTTCCTCATGAACTTCCCGGGCAGATAATCAGTCTGTGCAGGTGTCTGTGTCATGAAGGTGACTGCCCTCAGAAGTCTCTCACTGATGCCCACGTAAACACCCCCCCTCAACAGACACACACCCACACCCATCTTTGCTATTTGTCACCGTCCCCGCTGTTGTTAATACTTGCCTGGGCGACATCAGCTCCTCTCTCTCGTTCCCTCTCCGCTCCGTTGACAAAAAGCTGTTATTTTTAGTCTACTCTGTCTTTGTAAATTAAGCTGTTACATCCATAACCGTGAGGGCAGAGCCAGGCAGCTGCATTATCAGTAGCTTATAGAAACAGATTTCTTAGCAGACGGCGAGCTCATATTTTGCACATGTTTTCAAGACAAAAGTTATTTTTCTGTGCTCCTTTTAGTGAGTTCTGTAATTACTCAAAGTCACCTCAGTCAGGAAAACAAATGTTTTTGCTTATGTGTGATGGATCACACACATGCGCGCACACAACGAATAATGATAACTAAAGCCAAACCTCCACAGTCAAAAAAAGGCATGTTATAGAGGGAAAATGGGTTTTAACAAACTCTGATTTGTGGGTCACATCACCTGTGGTTAGTGTTACTGGTTTGTTTGGAACATTATACTGGGCCATCTGGCTTATTGGTTGAATGTCAAGCTGTTGATTAGAGGATGCTGTAGACACTGAAAATGATTTCGCACGTTTGCTAATCATGTATTTTTAAGCCCAACAAGCAATCCGGTTGCCTTCTTACTCAGCCACTGAGAAGATCCTTAGTGCTGTGTAACCACGATGGAGTGTGTCACCTGACTTCTGCCGCCTGTGCTCAGACAGCCACACTAGCAAGCTGATGTTCTAGCAAGCTGAGCGTGGACACATGCAGTGTGTTACCGCTTTGTTTAGGCATCTTTATATTGCATAGAATCTAATAAAGATTGTAAAGAGCAGCAGGATGTATTGACCTCTGGTGTAGTTTGCTCCAGGCCCGGATGCTGTTAACATTAAATGTTTCTGAGCAAATGCTGTTGGGACAGCAACGTTAAGTCCCTGGCCAAAATGGTTGTGGTTTGATTGGGGAACTTAATTATAAAGCGGATGACCAGAGGGGACATTGTTTCCAAGTCAGGCCCTTTCTTAGAAATCAGGAAATATGGGTCACATCAGTGTAGTTGTGTAGCTATGAAAAAAAGCAAAACAATGCATCTGTATTTGATATTTGATAGAGAGTCTATTTGGTAGTTTATTTGGTAGTTAGGGTTGGAACAGCTGACCCTGAATCCTCCTTTAAGTTACACTGCAATAGGTCTGGGCTGCTTGGGGCTTCCCATCATGCACTCAGTGTTTCTTTTTCACTCGCTATGTGTTAATACACCACTACACATTTAATCAGCAGTTATTATTCATCTCTGGCTCTTTTCGGCATGTCTTTGACCTGTTTTCCTCCCCTCACCCCAACCAGTCATGACAGGTTGCTGCCCCTCCCTGAGCCTGCTTCCTGCAGAGGTTTTTTTCCTGTTTAGGAAGGTTTTCTTCCCCACTGTCGGCAAAGTGCATGCTCAAAGGGGATCATATTATTGCTTTGGTTTTCTCTGTTTTCTTTGTATTATTATATGATCTTTACCTTACAATATAAAGCACCTTAAAGCAGTTGTTGTGATTTAGCACTATAAGTAAAACTGAATTGAATCGAACTGAATAGTGCCGCGCAGTACTGCACTCTACTACTTTCAATAAAAGGTAGACATTTGATGTTAGCATGGTTTACAGTTCTCATAACTAGGAGAGATGTAGCATTAATATTCCATATTATGCAGAGTACATCATGATTATATTGATTACAGAGTTTATGTCACAGTAGCGTAATTAACACATCAATTTCTTCAAAGTCTTCAAACTGATGTATTCATTGATTTAGTTACTTATATACTTAAAAAATATATAAGAAAACATTAGGTTAAAACTTTTTACACTTTCTTAATAGTATCCACACTATTTGCTTTAAAACTACAATCTCCAGCCACTTTATTAGGCACACCTAATTAACACAAATTAGCCAGTCACATGGCAGCAACTGTTTGCATTCAGAAATGTTGAATGGGGAAGGTTGAATGTGGGACAGTCCTCGGTACATTTCAAAAACTGAAAAGCAGGAAAGCATGGATCCATCCTGCCTGGTATTGATGTTTCAGGATGGTAGTGGTGTAATAGTGTGGAAGATATTTTTTCGTTGCACTTTGGGCCCATTAGTGTCAACTGAGCCTCGTTTAAACACCACAACCTACCTGAGTATTGTTGCTGACCATGTCCATCACTTTACAATCACAGTGTACCCAACTTCTAATGGATTCTTCCGGCAAGCTAACATGCCATGTCACAAAGCTCAGATCAGGCTCAAATGGCCTCCAATGGCCCTGATTTTAATCCAGTACAGCACCTTTGGGATGTGGTGTAACAGCATCTTCACACTGTGCATGTGCAGCTGATAAATCTGCAGCAAATATGAGATGCTATCATATCAACATGGACAAAGATCTTTGAGGAATGTTTCAAGCATTTTATTGAATCTATTTCACAAATAATTAAGGCAGGTGTAACTACTGAAGTGGCCGAGCATCTGAGGTAAAAGTAATACACAGACAAGCCGCCGCCAAACATGGGAGCATCGTGAGAAGCACTGACTGCCGGGTTTACACATAGAATAGGCAAACAGTAAATGTCAGCTGGCCTCATTACACCTGCACTGAGCATGACTGTGGATGAGGATGCATTGATTTTAATGGTTCAGTCCTTTTAGATAAACAGTCCTGCAGGATCTGCGACCTTTTTATCTGATTTCAGTGGCTTGCAACAAGCTAGAGCAGATAACACAGTGTACTCGCAATGCTCAAGATTACTCTCTCTATCGTCTGAATTCATCTGGTCTCACGGTGCAGCTGGACATGTGTGTGTTTATAGCCAGATAAAGCTGCAGGTCTTATCTCTGAGCCTCCTGGTGTTCCTCTCACTGCTCTCTACACTTTCTTATTTTCACATTCTCTCTTTAGTTTCCTCATCTCTTTCTTTTCATGCCGCTGTGCAGCTCCTCATCACATCCAGTTGCTGTTGTGCTCAATGGCAGTTGAAGATCAAGCAGGAAATTGAAGTCCAATCACTGAAAACTCGCTCTTTGTTCCATTTGAAAGGGCTGGCGTTAAAATGTCTTTATTTGTCAATAGATTGAGCGCAGCAAGCGAGTGGGTTTGCAATGATAAAGCTGAATGATGAGTCCTCACTCAAGGACTTTAATAACCATGGTTACCCTACTTATGCCATTCAGCCACAAGCTTTTTAAATGGAGTTGTGTAATGGAGCGATGTTGTCGCAGAATTACAAAGGATTCGGTCTAATTATATGGCTCTGGCTTGTTGTTTGAAAAGACCGTGTGTGCGTGTGTGTGTGTGTGTGTGTGTGTGTGTGTGTGACAAAGAGCGCCGAGCCTCAGCCTGCTGTGAACTGGGTAACTGCTGGTTGGCGGGGGATCACTGTGATACCCGTCTGCCATGTGAGTTTTACATCTGCCTGACAGTCATTTGAAGCTTTTAAACTAATGTGGGTCCTTCAACACCTGTGACCTAAAGTGTAATTTCACATTTTTCTCTATCTTCGAACAATCCTCACGCACCCAATATGCACAGTGGTCGTTCAAATGCAGTTCAATTAAAACACAAAACAAAAACAAAACATAAAAGTTGAATAAAAGTTGAATAAAATAGAATGGAAGTAGAAAAAAACCCCAAAACTCACAAAACACAACTGAAGCATTTTTAGATAAGATGGAAAAGTTGTGGAAGTGACAGAAACCAAAACATGTGAAAGATTGTACTGAGACATACTTGAAAAGGATTCATTGGTATTGTGCAGTAGAAAAAAATGCAAGGAAATCTGTGTTTTAATCACATAATTCATATAATATTGTAAACATTTGTTTGCTTTTAGCCGTTTTCTGTTTGCTTGTCACTTCTGCAGCTGTTTTGTCTCCCCAAAAACACTTCTCTCGTTTTGCTTTGTGAACTTTTTTCTATTCTTCTGTTGTTTTTGCAGCCTTTTTCTATTTGCTGCAGTTTCAGTGCATTTGAACACACAGGGCCACCGTACACATGGCTTTTTACATTGGTGCAGTTTTTTTCTCCTAAAATCCACATTCCTTAATCTATGCAAAAATGTCAAAGCTTAGGTGAAGTTAATATGAGACTTCAGTATAAAAATGTGCTGCTAGTGTAAATGATATCGTTCTTTAAAGTCACTTTATAATACGACTTCACCTGCTGTTTTGGTTTGGTTGGACGGGGGACACTTAGCGTTGGATAATCCACCCAAATACCCACATTAGTTCAATTTTACTGTAAGAGCAAACCTTTAGCAGTGTCCATGTTTGATCTGGACCAAAGTTGGTCTCTTTCAAAAGTATGTGGGCACTGATTGTAGGACTTGACCATGGACTCAAATCTGAGTACAGCAGTAGTTCATTTAAATTCAGTGTAAGAAAACGGCTCAAATAATCATTCAGCAATTGTAGATCACTGCGTTCATATTTTTAGGTAGACTACTTTGTTTTTATCTCTCACAGTCGTGTCAGTCAGCCACACTCACACAAACTTAATTAAGAGTCAGGATGAGGAGAACGTTCAAACTTGACACCACACAGAGAGGCTCGAACCAACAGAAAGGTTTGGTACGTGCAGATTAAAAAACTTTGTATGCTGATTTTGAACTGTGGCTCAGATTTAAAAGGATCAGCTCACTAATGTTGGACGTCAAGATTATCTTATTATTAATGTTGTAAACCACTAACCAAAGTACATGAACCATGCCACACACATCCTGTGTCTGTCTCCCACATCCACAGTTGTGGATGCAGGAGACAGACCCTATCTCTACTTTTAAGATTAGGCCCTTAGGCCCAGCATAACTAAGGCAGCATAACTCTCTTACTTATGCTGTAGTAGGTGTAGACTGCTAGGGAAATCCCATGATGCATTGAGTATTTCCTCTTTAGTCACCTTTCTAACTCACTATGTGTTAATAGACCTCTCTGCACTGAATCATACTTGTTATTAATCTCTGTCTCTCTTCCACAGCATGTCTTTTATATTGTCTTCCTTCTCTCACCCCAACCGGTCATTGCAGATGGCCCCGCCCCTCCCTGAGCCCGGTTTTTCCTTCCCACTGTCGCCAAAGTGCTTGCTCATAGGGGGTCATATGATTGTTGGAGTTTTCTCTGTATTTATTACTGTAGGGTCTACCTTACATTATGAAGTGCCGTTGTTGTGATTTGTCACTGCATAAATGAAACTGAATTAAACTGAACTACAGTATTTACAGCCTAAGCTAGTGTCCAGTGCTCTTCACTGGCTTTGCATTGATTTGAAGGTTCAGAAGGGCAAAAATTTCTCAGAAATTACTCTGTTAAAAGTAAAGGTTGCTCACCCCTCTCTCTTTATCAGTCGATATCTTCCCTTCATTCCATGGTCAGATGAGGGTGCTATGTGCATTTGCAGCATCTGTGATCATCTGGTACACTTGCATTATTTTTTCTGTGGCAAAAAACACCAATACGGACTGGCCTCACATTTCAGAGACTTTTACACAGTCCATCAAACGTTTCTTTTCATGCTTGTTACTGTTAGCTAACTAAGCTTGATGATAAAGTTGGACTAAGGAGCTCTTGTCACCCCAGACTTGACTGAAGCTATGGAAGCTTAGTAGTTTCTGCTGATAGTGTTCGCTCTTTTCCTCAGGTGGTTTTTGGTGGGGATCAAAGTGTTGTTAGTTGTGGTTTTCTCAAAAACAGGAAGTGATCTAATGTTTGTGTCACATATTTTATCGTTCTTCTTGTCATTAATTGGCGCCTTGATGTGTCACACTGTATAAATTACCACCATTTGGTGGGATCAAGTCTGAGCAGGCTTGATTACTTTTGACAGCTTGCTTCTGTATTTATGAGGAACTACAGAGTGCCTACAGATAGAACAAATCAGTAATTCATTAAACATTCTATTCTAGTAATAATGCATGATTGCTACAAAATCCCAAGACACTAACGTGACTCAGCAAACCATTTGGTCAACACTGGTTTCTCATCCTCTGCATAAGATGAACAGTCCTCCAGTCTATGCAAGGCTTGTAGGTGATATTTGTACAATGAAAAGCTCCTATGTCTGATCTCACTGTGTGTTTAACACATTGTTTTTTGCACCTTGAGATTCAAATGAGCACATTTTTTCCCTCTGCACAGTATGAATAATTTTGCAGTAGGTGGCTTGTGAAAATGGGTTTCTTTGTGCATGTATTTATTTATTTCATTGCTCATCAAAAGATGCAAAATCTGTCACTGTGAATGAATGCAACTCCCATTGTTTTATCACATAGTTTTTAGAAATTTTTTTCACGTTTTAGAGAAAATCCCACTCACGATTTTTTCACTACCGAAACACTTTGTATAACTAGTTTCTTATATCAGAGCCTGTCTTTTAGTACGCTAGTCTGCCTTTATACTGTTAATTATGCTATTAGACTGACAAGGTTCTACACAGAAGTACCAACTCCATCAGGTACAACAAGCCTGTTAAAATGCATGAGTTAAAGGCCTCTAGCATCATGTCTGTTCTCTCCTTTTCTCGCCATTTCAGTGCAGTGTCTGGAAATGACCACTAAACGGAAGCTGATTGGCCGGCTGGTGCCGTGCCGTTGTTTCCGTGGTGAAGAGGAAGTGATCTCAGTGTTGGACTACTCCCACTGCAGCCTGCAGCAGGTCCCCAAGGAAATCTTCAGCTTTGAGAGAACTCTGGAGGAGCTCTACCTAGATGCCAACCAGATTGAGGAATTACCCAAGGTACCCCTGAGTCATATGTTCATTTTCTCCTGATATAACTCTTCTTCCTTTTACTGACCTTATGTATTTTTAAAATTTATTCTTCTACTATTAAGCTTCTACTACTAAACTAAAATCTGTTTATTCTGACAGTTTATCAAATTCACAAAAGCTGTTCATCCACTGTTACCCTGAGTAAAAATTAGGGATCAAAAACTGCCTTTTCACTTCACCCACTCAGATTTATTGAGCTAGTTCTGCTTTTTGTGCAGCTGTGTATGTGATGCTGACCATTAGTCTTGTTGCTTTGTTTATGATTTTTTAGAATTTGGATTTGGGATGTGAAACACTGATGCTAACTTACAATGCCCTCTCACTATTGTGTCGCAATACCCTTACTGGACAGATATTGATACATTAATATCCATGAGTTCACACTGGAGGCTGCACAGAAGTAGCCCATGTGGGGACTGCTGATGCAGTGTGCCCTTCTAAAATTTCAAGGAGAATTACAGGTGCTGCTTATTAAAGGGCCGTCACATTTTATGGATATCCTGGCCTGGTTTAAATGACAAAGATGTTGAATTAGATTTCCAAATATAGCCTGCATGAATGGAGACAGTCTAATAAGGATGTATGAGATGAGATGTGTGACCTCGCATTTAACTTGCACAAAAAAATTCTGCTCAGTCTTGACAATGTATGTCTGTGCGAGCAATGCATATTAAGTGACTGGCTCCAATGTAAGTGAGTTGGGCAGCTTCTACATGTGTGTGAGTGTTTAGAAGGCTGTGTTACAGTGGCCTCTCCACTCAGAGCAGATCTGTCCATTTTAGAATATATATGCTGTGACTTATGTGCTGTAGTTTTGCTGAAGAGAATGTCCTAGAATTAGTGAAGGTGACATATTGCCTGGTCAATAAAATAACAAAACTATATATCACTAGCTGGGCCCACGTCCTCATTTTAGGTTTGACAGCGTTTTAGTAGGTAAAAATGAATGCTTTGACATGAATTGAGCTGTGGTTTGGGGAAGGCCTCGAAGGGGACTGATCCAGAAGAGAAGGACGACCGCTGCCTAAGCAAAAACCCTTAGTGATCCCTTATGTATCAGAAGTATCGGAACAGTTCAGACGCATTTTTTCTAAACACCGCATCTCTGTGGCTTTTAAACCCAAAACACACGGCGCCAAAAATTGGACCACCCAAGGATCGGGTTCCCCGACACAAACAGAGTAACATAGTGTACGCTGTTAAGTTCCAGGAGGATTGCCAGGATTTATACATCAGGGAAACCAAACAACCTCTGGCGAAGCGGATGGCACAACACAGAAGAGCTAACTCGTCAGGCCAGGACTGTGCAGTCTATTTACACCTACAGGCCAGTGGACACTCTTTCAGTGACAAGGATGTACACATCCTGGACAGGGAGGAACGCTGGTTTGAGCGCGGAGTCAAGGAGGCCATTTACGTGAAAAGGGAAAGACCATTGATCAGTGGTCTTTGATCAATGAGCTTTGATCAGTGGTCATGAGAATTTGCATATTAATGAACTGACCTCACAGCCCATTGTTTATTCAGTGGGCTGGTTTCAGTTATTGTGCAATGTTATGTTTATAAGGTTGGGGAAACCAGCAGTCAGCTGAGACTGAAGAAGTCAATGGATGAGTGACGAAATGTTTCTCCCATTGAAAAAGACAATGTGTACTTTTTTAATTGATATTAGCTCAAACTTGAATTGTCATTGCTCTACTGGCTTATTATCAGCTGGCTTATTGTTGCTAAATAACAATCAGATAAATTTATCAAGAAACACCTTCAATAAGTCTGTAGAAAAACTGTCAAGGTTAGCTTAGCTTGGTCATTGAGAGTAATACTCTTGCTGAGCCCATATACTTCACTGTTTGGCCTAAAACTCTGGCCTTATCTCTGGATGTTAAATGTGCCATTATTGATTCTAGCAGGCAGCAAGAGTGATTGAAAGTTTTGTTAAAATGCAGGGAGTGAAGACTGAGTGAAGCTGTTTTGCTATCTAGTTACGTTTTTTCTTAACCATTATATTGCTGCTCATTTAGAATCTGGTATATCGGAATCACCTTTCAGTTTTGATTATTTGCTTTGTTATATTTTTGTACATGCGCATTTCTGAATTCCTAAAGCATTTCTGGTACATACCCCCAAAAATTCTTTCATTTTTGTATATGTTTTGTTATTAGCATAATTTTTCTGTTTGAGCACATTTGTCTAGATGTCTTTTCCTTTCAATCTAGAATGTGTTTTGTCCTTTGGGAAGACATTACATTTGCATTATTAATAGACAAGTGCTGCTAAAGTGGCCTAGCTTTTTGAAAAACATTAAGTGCCTCATGCCTCCAGGTGACTTTCTACATCCTGTCAAGGTCATAATTCCTTTATCGTCCCTCTTTGTGCTCCCACAGCAACTCTTCAACTGCCAGGCCTTGAAGAAGCTGAGCATGCCAGATAACGACCTGTCCAACCTGCCCACCACCATCGCCAGCCTGGTGAACCTAAAAGAGCTAGACATCAGTAAAAACGGTATCCAGCCTAAACAACCCTGGTTTAAAATAACAGGACGAAACCTTATAAATGCAATACCGAAACTTCACAATGAAGAAGAATAAGAAACAAAACCAGGTGGTCCAGACTTTTGTGAAACTAAACATCATCTCTTCCTCTCAAACAGGAATCCAGGAGTTTCCAGACAATATAAAATGCTGTAAAGGCTTGTCTGTGGTGGAAGCCAGTGTCAACCCCATCACCAAGTAAGACACAAACTGTACACTCTGCGCATTACTGCACAGCTGAACCTGTTACACATTACTTTGGCCTCTGGTTTGATGGCTGTCAACCTTAATGTTTACAAGCTAGGCTGAAAAATTGAACATTGTGCAGCTAATTACTCCGAGCACGCAGCCTCTGGATAACAACCACGGTGAAAACGCTGACTGCATCATCAGAAGAACAAACATCTTCAAGACGTTCACATTGGCTCGGTTATATTTAGGAAGCAAATTTCAGTTGAAGAAAGGAAAGTGAGCTTCAAGTTTGCAGCATTTCACACTTTTACAGGTCACCCTGATTTTACATATTCATATTTATGTAGCACCAGAGAGGCTGAATATTTTACAATAATTGGCTGCATCCATAAACCCTATACAGCCCTGCTCTTGTATTCATATCCCGTAGAATCAGTATTGGCCTGCAGCAGAAGATGTAAGTATTTCAGTAGAGCGCTAGTGTTGTTTATCATTATACTTTGAGCATCAGGTGTTACACTTGTAATTGCTGTTTTCTTATCGGTGTGTTAATGCCACGAAGCAAAACTAGAGTCAACCACACAGTATCCTGCAGACAGCAAGGTTTCCCATGCTTTGTGTGTGTGTGTCAGTGTGTGTGTGTGAGGGAGCGTGTGCACGCAGCAGATGAGTCATCCGCAGGCTAACAGCAGTTAGCTGTTTCTGCAGGGGTTGTTATGGGAGCTTTGTCCATGTCTTATTCCACTGAGGCCGTTCAAGGACGCACACCTTTTTCATCTTTCTTGTTTTGCACAATTTCTTTCTTTCTTTCTTTCCCAGACTCCCAGATGGTTTTACGCAGCTCCTGAATCTGACCCAGCTCTTTTTAAACGATGCCTTCCTGGAGTATCTGCCTGCTAACTTTGGGAGGTAAACTGACTGTCTTTGATAGCTCGTGATTAAGTACTTTGGTGAACAGAGTCTCTATTTTTATGCACATACAGGTTCATTAGCCTTCACGGTTTGCTAATGAATTTGTTTCCAGTTAATCAGTTATCCATCTTTACATCATCAGTATACATTTTAGTCCAGGTTAAGGGTCATAGTGTGCTACAGTTTGCTAGAGCATATGAAAATTGCAGGTATTCTCTGAATGGATGAATACCAGTGGGTGGTGATCATGTGTAATGCTTTCAATGTCAAAATGGGTTTGGCACTGTTTTGTACCAAATTAAACAGGGCTTGTTTCTCTTATTTGACCTGACGTAATTTCCCAAGCATTAGCTGTTGCAGTCGATAGATTGTTATTGCATTGAATTAAGTTTCATGTGCCTTCTGGTTTTTCAGACTCTCCAAACTACGGATCCTGGAGCTGAGGGAGAACCACCTGAAAACAATGCCAAAGTGAGACAAACTGCCATATGTGGTTCTGAGTATATGTGTGTGTGTGTGTGAGAGCGAGAGAAACATTTAGTCTCATGTGTTCCTGAGTGTGCACTTGCCTTTCCAGATCTCCAGATAAAAACTGTATTTATCTCTGCAGGTGTTCTCAAATACTGACGAAGCCTGTTATAACATCAGTGTGTCACTCATAACTGTTTTAAATGTTTGCGGTTCAATGTTATGTAGCTGACTTTATCCTCACCATCACCACAGAGGACAGCTCAACTACAAACTGCTTCCAGACTCAATAACCTTGTACAGCACTTGCAGATTAACAGTGATTTCAGTAACAGTGTGTTGTGAAAAGTGGTAATATTAATGCCAGTTACACTACCAATGCCATTACTAAACTTAATCACAAAACATAATGAAATTTGTGTTCGGCTGATTATGTCATTGTTGTAAAAATGCGTCTTGGAAATATATCTTATATGACTGGAAATCCTGCTGGTTTCCCCTTTAAAGGATCCACATTTGTAAGGAAAATGCATCTGTGGGTTAAACAGCAGAGTTCAATATGTGGGTTGCACCTATGAAAAACTTGCCAAATCTTCTCTGTCTGTGCTAAACAGTAAATTCTGCTGTATACGTATGCTACAAGCTAAAGTCACCACAGTACAGCGGTTTGCTTGTCCTCAAAACTTGTAACAAACTGAGGAAGTTTGTCAGAATTTCCACAACATAAGAATTCACCAAATTCAGATGAAGTATTTAAAAGTGTAAATGTGTGCTGTGAGGTCTTCGGTGTTTAAAATTTTACATTTATGTACAAAATGTCAAACCTGTACTAATCAGTGGATTCTTTCCTCTCAGGTCCATCCACAGACTGACACAGCTCGAGAGGCTGGATCTGGGTAGCAATGAATTTTCTGAAGTGGTGAGACCAGCTAACGCATGTTTTAGAAATGAAATTAATAAATGAGTAAATGGAAAATTAGGAGAAGCAGAAACATAAAAGGTTGAACTATACAGTGCTGTGCATGCAGTATGTTTAAGCTACCAAACAATAAAGTAACACAACCAAAAGTGTTATCTGTAAATGAACTGCAGAAAAGAAAGGCTGCACCTGTAAATAATTAGCAGTCTCAATATAAATGTGAAGTCTAAATGTATAATTTACAGTGTGTGTTCAGTGAGAATGTCGGTTTTTCTTTTCACATGTCAGCCGGAGGTGTTGGAACAGATCCACAATCTGAAGGAGCTATGGCTGGATAATAACTCTCTGCAGACTATACCAGGGGTGAGCAGAAGTTGGGACAAAAAGCTTCATGTGAGCATATACAGTTGAACATGTCTATGCTTTTTTCCGATTTCTGCTTATTCGTCTTTACTCTGTTCTTTTCTCCCCGCACAATAGTCAATAGGGAAGCTTCGTCAATTGCGGTACTTGGACTTGGCTAAGAATCGTATCGAGACGTTGGACGCGGACATTTCGGGCTGCGAGGCCTTGGAAGACCTGCTGCTATCCTCCAACATGCTGCAGCACCTTCCTGACTCTATAGGTATACACATATGGAGACGCAAACGCACACAAAACCACTATGAGTCATTCAGAAAGTGTTACCTACTTTACAATGTTATCACATTACATTTATCAGTATTCTGTAGTTTATTACATTCAGTAATTACAATACAATTATAATTATATTGTTACTGTTGTGACAAATGTTCTTCAGTTATCTAAGCTTCAGGCAGACAGAAAGAAAAAAGCCTCAAACAAGCTTGTTTTTTTTCCTGTGTGTTTGAGCTACAATCAGCTGATTTTAGTTCGGTAGAGCTGATTTAGGGAAATCTGGAAAATCTCATGATGGTGGTGCATGAGATGAGCCGTCTTGTTCATAGCATTCCCAGAGTATTTTTATTTTATTTAATAAAATATTGATATTGCTATCCCTATATTAACACAATACTGTGAGCACATTGATACTATTTATAAATGCCACACAATATCACTGTGCTGTAGTTTGAATTCCTAGGTGTGTGTGACTATGCTGAGTGGGGTGTTTTTCCATTCATTGCCAAGAGGTTTGCTGAAAGAGAATTTGGAGCTAAACAGTGCATTGTTTATCTGCAACCTAAGCATCAGAAACTGTTCAGTAAATGTTTTGGTCATAGTTTTGAGAGATATTTGCAGTTACGATAAGAAATGCTGGAAATATTAAACCCTAGTTGTTTTTGATTGTGGCATTGCTTGGCTGTTTTTCATGTGTAGCCAGGATTCTTGGTCAGCTTTTCACAGTCTGTAGATGATGTAAAGCAGGGGTGGGCAACTCCAGGCCTCGAGAGCCGGTGTCCTGCAGGTTTTAGATGTGCCCTTGATCCATCCATCCATCCATCCATTCGCTTCCGCTTATCCTTTCCAGGGTCGCAGGGGGCGCTGGAGCCTATCCCAGCTGTTATAGGGCGAGAGGCGGGGTACATGTCTTGAAGTTCTCCAGAGCCCTGGTAATGAACTAATCATTTGACATTTGGACACCGGCACTCGAGGCCTGGAGTTGTCTACCCCTGGTGTAAAGAGTCACCTTACACCAACCAGTTGAGGTGTTTCTGTGTGGAGTTTGTATGTCATGGTTGTGTCTTGGTTCTCTGCAGATACTCTGAAATCCTCCCACAGTCCAGAGACACTCATAAGTTTTTTTAACTGCTGTTTATTTCCATATTCATCTTCTTTTTCTAACAGCCACAGGGAGCAAGTGGAGATGAATGTACTGTAGCACCTGAGCCGCAGGTTTGAGGCCCCTGCTCTAGGAACAGATTAACTTTGCATGTGTGTGTGTTTGCAGGAATGTTAAAGAAGCTGACAACACTAAAGGTAGATGACAACCAGCTGACCTCACTGCCTAACACCATTGGGAGGTAAGAAAAATGCACACACACTCCATCAGAGCCAAACACACATCTATACTTTTATAGTGTATACTTTTTTTTCTTCGAAAAACTTTAAAAGCTCCTTCAGCAGAACCTGCTGTCATTTTAGATGATCTCCACAGGTGACATGTATCCTTGGTGGGTTGTTGTTTTCCTTGTTTATTGCTGTTAGCTGCTGTGTTGTTATGCTGGCTGATGACTGGGGGGGGTTCTGTGTGTTGTGTTTGCTGCATTGCCGCGGCGTTAGTCCGAAGCCCAAGCAAGGGTGAGTAACATTAGCCTCCTGGATCCGGGGGTGTGTTCAGAGACAGACAAATGTTCAGCTGTGTTACAGATACAAGAATCCATGCTTGCTGCCACATGCTGTGCATGTGGGAAACATCTTCACATTAATACATGAATTACATGCAAACATAAACACGACTTTGCATTTTCTTCTTGTTGGGACATTTGGACGTAACATTTGAGTGAGACTCACATCTTTCACTGAAAAAGTAGCATACCAGTAAAAATCTGCAGCATTGAGATGGAAATGATTGCATGTAAAAATGATTACAGTAATGTGATTACATTCTCATTATTATCCATCACAGTCCAGATTTGGTGGCAGTAATTCCATTATTTGTTTTGGGAAAATATGAGCATTTATTAAATTAGGCAGAAGATTTTTTTTTTTTTTTTTAAATTTCTACTTAAAGTGCTTTTCTTTCATCTCTCTCTATATATTTAGAGATTAGTTAGAAGTTATGAGCTGGTAAATTTTTGACGAAATACAGTCCAAACATGGCCCAGAATTAGAGTGATATTAAACTACATCAGTTTGGATGGGAATAATTTAATTTTGTTGGGTTTTTTGGTTTGTTTGTTTGTTTGTTTTTACACTTTAAATCAATACTTTTTTCCATGTGGCTTTATGCATAAACATGTGCAGATGCCATGTTTAACATTATCATTACACTTTTGCAAGATTTGTATCTGAGTGCACTGGAAACATTTTGTCTTCCTGGACAGGTCCCAGGTTTTAGCTTCAATAAGTAGTGCTGTAGATCCATTATTTCCCCTTAAAAGGTCCTTTTCTTTAGTTTTTAAAGTGTTTCTTACTAATGATGAATGTGATCCCTTCCTAAAGTTTCAGTTTCCATGTAGAATAAATACTGCATATAGACTATACAGGATACGTGTTGAATCCACATAGAACATAAACATATAGAATGAATACTGCTGCTGGTACTACTACTGTTATTGTTTTGCTTACTAAAGTCTTAAAATGTTTAAAGCCTCTGCTACATTAGACATAAGAAAGGTGCCATCATGTTAGCGTATGCTCACTGGTCACTTTATTAGGTACACCTTGCTAGTTGAGTCCCCTTTTGACTGCCTTCATTTTCGGTAAAGATTGAACAAGTCGCTGGAAACATGCCTCAGAGATTAGTAACAGACAGCTTCATGATTACCAAAGTGTGCCAAGAATATATCCTAAAAATCATTACACCTACAGCACTGAACCGTTGAAAACACAGTGGAATTTTATTCTGACATTATCATAAAAATGTTCAAAGCTCCCCAGACCAGTCAATGTTTTTCCAGTCTTCAACTTTGGTGAGCCCATGGAAACTGTGGACAGAGCTCAGTGTTGTCTTCTGCTTCTATAGCCCATCTGCCCTTCATACCTTGGTTGTACTGAGCGGTTATTTGACTCCTTCCTATCAGCTCAGAGCAGCCCAGCCATTTTCCTCTGACCGCTGACATCAATAAGGCATTTTCACCAAGAGAACTGCCACTTGCTGGATATTTCCTTGAATTCTGATGATTTTTGTAAACCCTAGTTATGGTTGCTTTGGAAACCCCTGTAGATCAGCAGTTTCTGAAGTTTCTGTCCTGCACCAATAACCACGCCATTTTCAAATTCCATAAATCACCTTTCTTCCCCATTCTGATGCTCGGTTTGAGGTTCAGCAGTTCGTTTCGACTATGTCTATATGCCAAAATGCACTGATTAGATTTGCATAGTAATTGCAATATTTGCATTAACAAGCAGTTGAACAGGTATACCAAATAAAGTGATTGGTGAGTGTATACTTCTATATTTTTACTACCTATCTTAACTTGTTTGCTCATGACTAATGCTTCTATGAATGTGCATCTTGAGTATTTAAACCAGAGGGAACTGGGTTTATTGTTTTTTTTTCCTGGAAAAAGGAGGATTATAATCTTGTGATTGGGAACACAAGCAACGCTAATAGAAAGAAACTCGAAGTTAAATGTGGGGTGTGAAAGTCTACTCCTTTCCTCTTTTCTCCTTTTGTCTCCTCTCCTATCCTTCTCCTTCCTGTCAGACCGTATGGTGGCCCAGATGGTCCGGTCTATCGGGAATAATAATAGCAGACTAATGCAATGTTAACAGTGACAGTACATTAATGTAAAATTGTTGTCTCATTAGCATTAGCCTGCTGTTAGCGTGATGCTAGGACAATGATGGCAGTCAAAGGGGGGTCATAGTGTCCTGTAGTGGGCCTGCTGTGGATCTTGCTGTATATCTGAGTGGAGTGGAGAAATTGAGATCCAGGTTGAAGAATTTTCAGATATTCAAAGGGGATGAGATGGGTGGCCATCAAATGAGACCAAATTCATATTAGGCCATTTATTGATTGACTGGCTGATTGAATACCTGATGGATTCTTCAATGTGATGATCTTTTCCCTCTCTCTCAACACTCGCCTATTATTAACTGGTGCAAATTTTCCTTCTCATCATAACATATTTAAAGATGTGGCTGCTGACAGTCGTCGTGTTTGTTGCTGTCAACAAATCCCATGAAAAGTCTGAAACTAGCTAAACATGTCTGTGGAGCTCACTCCCCCACAAACCTAAGCAAAAAACTTTGAAAACATTTTGTGTGTAAATGCCTCAAAGAATCCTTAACCTGCTGTGCAAATGTTCATTTAAGTGAGGTAACACATTATTTTAATACACTTTGAGTTTATCGTGATAGTGTGTGAGGCTGAGGTGTCACCAAGGTAAATGATGAGGCTCATTTACTGATGTGTGTGTTGGACAACAATAGTACTCTATTGCTCAAAGAAAACATATATGTCAGGCTTTGGATACATATACAGTACTCCCCACCCCCCATCCATTCATTCCTGGTTTCAGTCTTATCACATGATGTGTTGACAGCTGTAGGAATAACGAATACTGCCATTCTTATTCTTTTAAACCCATGTCTGAGTAATTTAATGTTACAGAAGAGATTGTTTTGCCTGCAGAATGATTTCCTTTCTATCTCTGTCATGCTCTCTCTGCCTCTTCCTTCCTGCCTTTGTTCCTTTCACTCAGTCTGTCTCTACTGGAGGAGTTGGACTGTAGTTGTAATGAGTTGGAGTCGCTGCCTCCCACCATCGGCTACCTGCACAGCCTGAGAACCTTCGCTGCCGATGAGAACTTCCTCTCAGAGCTGCCCCGCGAGGTACGGAGATGAAGACACATCTTGAAATCTTTGCACTTCTATGTCCATTACTTAAAAAAAATAGGCTTTTGAAATCAGATGAATCTTTTTGATACAGCATGTATTATGTGCACGAGTGCACGCGGTTACTTTCTTTACATGGCAGACTTTTCAGTTCCATGTTGCAGCAACAAACTGTGTCCGCTGACAGTGACTTAGTGAAGTCTCTGTAAGCCTTTGAAGTGATTTCTACTCAGTGATATTTTCTCGATTCTCTTAATCTTTTAATGAGATTATGAGCGTTAGATGATCATATCCTCAAATTCTTCGTAATTTTACTTTGCAAGATGTTATTATGAAGCTGTTGAACTGAGTGTTGAACCCCTCCCTGTCCATAATTCTTAAAGCCAATCTGGGCCACTCGTTTTCCTCCTAACCATCTTCCTAATTAACCTAATTAGCTCCAACTAATGATGTTCCTCTTGGTGTTTCTTCATATTGAAGAACTTTTGTCATGGTCCTGGGTTTTTGTGTCCTTGTGTTTTGGTTCATGTCTTGATCATAATTAGTAATAGTAGTTTTAGTTCCCTCAGTGTTTCCCATCTCTTCCTTCCTCTGTCTCATCTTCCTGTTAGTGCCCATCTCTTTTGTCTTCTGGTTACTTCCTGTTTTACATTGAAGGTTCGTTTTTTTGTTGTTCTTATTCTAGTTTCCCTTTGTTTTTCCCTCCTTTGAGATTGCCAGCTTTGCTGTAATTGTCTTCACCTGTTGTTGATTGATTTCACTTGTGTTTGGGGTTTTTAGATCATTGCTGTTCCTTTTTGTGGTCAGCTATTAAAATTTCTTGTTAAACTACTTAGCCTTCAGCGTACTGTATTTGGATCCACTCCTGGAGTGATGCTTTTCCACGCTTTTGTTCCCATGTCCCAACTTTTTTAATGTTTTGTTGCCATTTAGTTGAAAATGAGCAATAAATTCTTGTCCTTGTCCCACTTTTTGCTATGATTTAGTAATGATTTGTACCTCATTTCATTCTGTTTTTGTCCATCATTATTTTAGCAGTCAGCTTTTTGGAAAGTGTTTTTTGTTTGTTTTAAATATTACATTTTTGAAATCTCGGTTAGAAAACAAGATCTGGTTCAAAGTGTGATGACAGATGTCAGGCATGTTGCAGATGTTCTTTTATTTATGTCTTTAGGAGTTATTAGGATGCTAGGTATTCCTAGCTTAGGTTGGTTGAAGCCCATCATTGAAAGAGAAGAAGATAAATCTGGATGCATTAAATGCATTACATGTTTGAATGGAAAACAAAAATTATGGTCACTTTAAAAACAACAGAGATTATTACATTTTGTAAACGTAAGGTGTTGAACATCATCAAACGCACCTTACAAAGATGCTCAAAAGTCTTATACTATCTCTAATTTAACACCCCTCAGTCTGAAGATGTCCAGTGTAATATAGGTTAATTGTGATGCTGTGGATCTTTCTCACTACGCGATGTATATGTAATGTAATCTGACTGTGTGTGTGTCTGTGTTTCAGATCGGTAACTGCAAGAACGTGACCGTCATGTCACTGCGCTCCAACAAACTGGAGTTTCTTCCTGATGAGATCGGACAGATGACCAAACTGCGAGTCCTTAACCTCAGTGACAACAGGTACACCCACACACACACAAACACACACACACGCAGAGACCAAGCTCCTTTATGACTCAGTAGTGAATAGATACAACGCACACACAAGCGCAAACTTTCTCAATGGTCGTTTTGGTTCGGTCTACTGTTTCCATGGGAATGGCTGAGTGTGTTGCTATGGTTATATGCTCTGCGGGCTGTACAGTGCGTGGGTGATGAAACATCTCTGTTTTTTTTTCTTTCTCACCTTCCCTCTTTTCCTCCCTCTCTGTGTGTCTCTCTCGATTAGGTTAAAGAATCTACCGTTTACCTTCACTAAGCTGAAGGACCTGGCAGCTCTGTGGCTCTCTGACAATCAGGTATCTCTTTCTCTCCGCCCACGCTCTCCAAGAGAGCGCGTATCTAACAAATGTGTGCTAACAAACGTGCAGCACAAACACACAACGAAATTGACATTGTAATCAAATTACCACAACTGTGTTATGGCATGTTTTATAAAATTGTGTTTCTCTGATAGACTTTCAACTTTTTATCCTTTCCTTAGTTTCTATCATATATCTGGGTTCTCATATTTAACATAAGGTCAACATATGTACAAGTAACGCCCATGAGCCACCTCTTCTACTCGTGGCTCTGTCTAATGTCAGAGAGTACATATCCCCAGTATGGTCATCTCAGAGCACAGAGGCTCACCTCACCTGCTGTTCACAGCTGCTGCTCAGTTTAACCAATCAGTAAAGAGAGTTGTTTTAAAAGGAATGGGCAAAGGAGCTAAAAGGGCCTGCACCGAGGTTCAAATAAGGATTACTCTTAACTTTGATTATGCAAAGTAACTCTGGCAGAGCTGGAGAGTATAAATATGGAGATGAGTCACTAACAGGTCCCTTTTACTTGCCTGTCACTGGAAGGTTTTTATTGTTAATTATCAATTAGTGTCGCGTTTCATTTCTAATGGCTTTTTAACAAAACGATGTGGCAAAGATAAATCAATAAAACAGGGAGATTTATTCACAACAGGGTGATAATGATGAAAAATACACATGCTAAATATTTTATGTCAGCTCCTGTTCATTTTCTCACTATTCTCTCCTTTGTTTTGTTTTTTTAAGACACTACAATGAACTGATAATTACTTGATTTTGTGCTTTCAGTGGAGAGTTTGCTGCATGTTAATCTTCTCAGTGATAAGACAGATGCTGCATGGCAGTGAATCATTTTATGGGCCCTCTGAATTTGATTCTCTCTGTGATGAATGCACTATATACAGCACAGAGAGTCCACAGAGATGATGCAGTTTTAGCTGTCATTCAGAAAAAACAGCCAAACTGTTCTTCAGCTCTTTGAGACATTTGCATTTTTAGCTTAAAGTTCAATCAAAGCCGTTAAACGAAATCAAGAGTCCCAAGAAGCTCGGAGCGTTATTTACCTGCTGAAGAGGAAAGCAAATTTAAAATTCAAATGCAATTTGTTTAATGGCAGAGCGTTCACACATTTACATTTAATATCACCACTTATGTCGGCATATTCTGCCTCAGTAATGAAACTCATATTCGCTCATGCTGTTTGATGCATTACAAGTGGCGACTCTGACGTCATGGGAATTCGGTCCGCATTAAAGTTTGCGAGGAAGACAGAAAAGTTTGCTAGCGTTGTATCCGAAAATAGAAAATGTAAATTATTTTGTCTCGATACAGTTTTAATTAGGATGTGTTGTGACATTTGTAATCCGAATGCAATGAAACATTCATTTTCCCTGTTGGGAAAATTGATTCGCAAATCCTTCCCAAGTGATTTACATTAATACTCGGCAGGTTTCGTTTGAAGTCGAGCTCTGCTGCAGCTGATTGTGCGAGCGATTTAAATGAGCAGCAGGCAGAAATCTTTGTTTTTTAGGAAAAGGGGTAGGTGCTGGTTAAAATTAGACATAATGGAATACATGTCATCAGTAAAAGTTCCTACAACAATACTGTTAAAACTTGTGTGTGTGTGTGTGTGTGTGTTTGCAGTCCAAGGCTCTGATCCCACTGCAGACAGAAGCCCACCCAGAAACCAAACAGAAGGTTTTGACCAACTACATGTTTCCCCAGCAGCCGCGACATGATGAGGGTACGAACTCCTTTTGTGTGTGTGTGTGTGTGTGTGTGTGCGCGCGCGTAACCCAGGTAAAGATTACCTGACAGTCTCAGACTATAATTTTGAACCCTCGACTGTTAATTTATGGTGTGTGTGCAGATTATCAGTCGGACAGCGACAGCTTTAATCCTACGCTGTGGGAGGAGCAGCGACAACAGAGGATGACTGTGGCCTTCGACTTTGAGGACAAGAAAGAAGAGGAAGACAACTCTGGGAAGGTCAAGGTCAGCTATATCTGTTTTGGGGTGGGAGGTGGGAGGTGGGAGAGGGAGGTCATATGGTGAATAGGGTGTCTGTTTATCTTTGTTTTTGCTACTGGAGCACCTCCAACATTAAGATTAACATGATATTTTACAAGTAAAGCACTGGTTGACTGATTGACTGGCTGATTTATTTTGAACATACAAATATTAATATTAAAGTAACAACTATAAACATGGTAAACAGAAAACAAAGTAGAAAATAAATAAAATTTTCACGAATAACTCCAAAAAGAGTTGGATGAAATTTACACTTATTTAATCCCCCCAATGCTATTTAATCCACAATGAGTGTTCCTCGATATAAAATATAATCAGACATTTTACATAACTGTATAACGACATACAACTCTACACAGACAATATACATAAATAAAACAATATATACTCCACATATATAGTTCATGCTTTACATCGAGTCAGACACTCTGGGATTAACACCCCTTTTAATCTCCGTACTTTACGAAAATAATCTCTGTTATGTTTGGACAATTTTTAAATTCCACACGCAAACTGTTCCATAATTTTACACCACATGTGGATATGGAAAACTGCTTCTGGTCGTCCGCATACTTGCACCTTAGAATTCCATTTACCCCTAAAATTGAAATGTTATTACAACGCAGATGTCATAAATGAATCCCTGCAGTAACACACAGTGCACATAAAAAAGGATGCATTTAACAAGGCATTGGTCAGGTAAATGATGTTATGTGTTCTTTTACACATGTGACAGGTCAGCTGTTACAGATTTCAGGTTTGTATGCTACTAGGATTCATTCAGAGACCAGCTGCTTCCACCTCGTTGGTGTCTGACTGTAGATTTCCTCCCAGTTTTGGAAGTAATTGTCCTCCAGTTGCCTCTCCTTGCTTTAAGTTTTAATGCTGTTTCCTGACAAAAACACATGCAGAAAACTGTGCACTTGTATGGTGAATTATTTTTGCAAGATTTCAGATAATAAGTCGTGGTTATGCTTACTTCCTTATCAGGTTTACTTGTTTGTGACTCGTGCCTTTATGCTGATCTTGGCAGATTTAAATTTGCTACTTCACTCGCCGCTTATTAAATACGGTCCTAAATGTCTTGTAGGTGGAGATAAACCTAAAGCGCTATCCAACGCCCTACCCTGAGGACCTGAAGAACATGGTTAAGTCAGTGCAAAGTCTTGTGGGCAAAAGCGTACATGCCGGACATGGGCACCAGCACCAGCTGAGCACAGGCACCGCCACCTCGGCAGGAACCAACATGGAACATACACACCTCAGCAAAGAGCCATATGAACCACCGTGGCCCCTGCCTCCTAAAGAGGTACAGATTACACATACAGACACATACAGGAGGTACAGAAGCAGCTCATCAACAAGCGTTTAGTCCCAAATCTATTTATTAGCAAAGCTGTCGCAGGACACACACATGATGCTTGTGTGTGATAATCTGATAACACTTCTCACATGCCAAGAGCTTACCTGAAGTAAGTACCTGTTCATCCTACAGTTCCTAAAAATGCAGAAGCTTAAGAATGTTGTAAGATTCAGTCACACTGTGAAGTCTCTGATCATTAAAGCAGAAGACAGCTGAGATCAACAAAAGCTTTTCTTATGTTTGTTCGTTTGAAGCAAATCAGTGCACAACTCAGAAACTGGAGCTGTGTTTCAGGTGACAGACAGAGAGATGCAGGACTTCTCTCAGACTCAGCTAATGGATCAGGGACCAATGCATAACTCTGGCATCGATATTCCTAAGAGGAAGGACAAAGAGGACTTGACAGAGAGCTCTGAGGTTTGTCTCTCACTCTCACATAAACACACACAATCCAAATAGATTAATTAGGTGTTTTTACTTGGTTGGTGGTCTTTTTATACCTTTTATATCCAGAAGATACCACTGAATACATCCAAAATGCAGTGCTAGCTGCGTGACACTGCACAGATTTCATCACTCATATGTCTGTAAGTTCAACATGTAAGAAAGTTATGATTTCTTTTGAAATCACTCTAACTCTCACTCACACTCTGACCTTTAGCATTCAGCACGTAGTTTCCCTGTGAGGATTTTGCAGACAAACAAAAGTTGTGTTTGCATTTAGAGCTACTTACATCAAACCATCAAACTTACTAGCTGGAATTAATCTTTACACCATTGTGTTTGTGTTGCATATGCACTCATGCATATACACCGTAATCAGTGCTTCCAATTCAGTTTTGCTTTCTCTAACAAGCTGATAACATGTTTTTTTTCAGAACTGTATTCAAATAGTGCAGACAGTACTGAAAAATGCGATTGGTTCATTGGTTGTTTCTTACATTAATAAGTCCACGTGGCCTTACATAAGAGAATCAGTGAAATGTAAACAGAATTCAAAACGCCAGAGGGGTAAAAGCACGCTCCATGATCCTACTGGGGATCAGAAACTCCAGAACCTGCAGAAATACTTACCAAAGTGTGTATTTATTTAACAAATGTGTGTATGTTTGATGCCAAACAAAACAAATTGTCTACATGAGATTCATGATCATTTTTTAAATCACAGAAGCTGCCTTTTCGTCTCTACTATATATGCCCAATGCTTTTTTTCCCTCTTCTTCCTCAGGATTCAATGGGCGGCTCTCCGAACGACATCCGTATCTCTGACATGAGGCCCACCCTGGTGGAGCCACCAATGTACAAACCAAAGGTGGTGTTGCTGGGGAAGGATAAGAAAGGTACTGTATTATAGCATAAACGTACAGCTTTAAGGCAACGTGTCGGAGTCATGTAGATACATGTAGACAACAAGGCTGCGCAGTTATTTAATGTGGGTCTTATAAAGAGCTTTGGGGCATGTTGTAAGATGAGGGCAGAGGGAGGGTGACGAGGAGTGCGCACAGCGAACCTCTAGAGTGAATGTTTGGCCATTTTTACCTCATTTGCCCTGAAGGCTTCGGTTTCATCAGAGAAAAAAAAAAGCTCACTTTTTACTGCCTTATCAAAAATCTGTCTCCACTCTGAATAACTGAGTGTCTAATCGCATTTTCAGAAAGAAACAGTTTATTATCAGCTCTCCGCAACAATCGACAGCTTTCACTAATACGGAGCTTCATCGTATGATCCACTCCTCCTTAAAAAAGCTTATTGCAAAATGATTAAAGCTCAAACAGCTTGTCTGCCTCAGTGGAGTATCAGTTCTTAGTGGAGGCTCTTACGAAGTAAATAAAAAGCTTCTTCTGGTTTGTTTTGTCAAGATTTGACTAAGTTTGACTCGGGAAGTTTTCAGATTGTTGGTATCCACACAGTGCACGCCTGTCTGCAGCCAGGTCAGCTCTCCAACAGCAGCTCTTGATTTCAGTGACAGCAGCCAAGTTAAATAAAGATTTTAAAAAGCCGTGTTTTATAACCAGGCCACGTCTTGCGTCAGTGCTGTGGACTAAATAGCGTCCACACGCATAATGAGAACACGACAGAGATCTGGGTTAAGAATCTGATGACAACACGAAGGAAGCGCGCAATTCCTTCACTTTCTAGTCAAGTGTTCGAGAGGCCCCTGAACACAGTTCTGGTGTGACTGTCAACGACTCAAAGAAGTCTTTGATCCACTTTTTGATTTGGTTTTAGTTCTGATTTGTTTTATAGGTTTGAAGTTTTTAAAAGGTCACAGGTGAGCTTTGAAACAGAGCAACAGATAAGAAGTGTAAAGTGTGTTTTCTTGATGATTCAAATATTAGAAAAATATTGGAAAACTTTAATTATTTCTGTTCCTGAGATGCCAGAACTAACAGCTAAAGTCCTTGAATAAAGAGATCAAAAGTCATCAAAAATGAAGATGATTAAATATCTATTAAGATGACATTATTATTGGGATATGACTTTACGTTTTCCTTTAATATTGGTGCCCATTGGACACTGCTTAGCTCTGTTTAAATACAAAATATGTCTCAGACATAGAAGACCGCATATCCCATAATTCTGTGAATTTTAAGACAGAAGGAGAGTCTAATCCTTACCTCAGAGCACATTTTTAAACAAGCCAGCTCTTTCCCTCTCATCCTTAACATGTATTTCTCTGTGTGAAATAATTGATGTTCAACATTTTCGCTGTATTTCCATTTGCGTCTTCCAGATAACGCTGCTTCTTGAGAATGAGAGCTTTTAGAAACCACTACAGTGTATTTTCCTTAATACCAACAGTGTATTCTAGTCTCTGTAGTAAAATGCTACACTGGGGTCTAACGGGACAAACACAGAAATGAGTCCACTGTCAGAGGGCAGAATGTCATTCATAATCATCGTTAGTGCCGTTTCTGTTTTAGTGTGAACTCTAAATCCTCACTCAAACTTCTTGAATAGATCATTTTACAACTGCTCTTTAAAGATTTTTCTGAAAAAAAGAAGATTAGAAATCAGCCTATTATTAGCTTAGACACCTGGATCAAGTAAAGTGTTTTTACGTTGTGGTTTAATTATAAATACCTTAAAAACCTGTGGTATGTAGCTAGTTAATCAAAATATAATGATTGGTATTTAAAATGTAAGAGTGAATCAGTGGTGAGTCTTATTTTAACAGTCTTGTAGGAATTGGGTCTAATAGACACGATGATGATTTAATTATTGTTTCAGAAAGATTGATGGAGAAAGAAAGAAATCGCCACGGCTATGAGGGCTATGAAGTTTTTTCCCCTGATGATTAAAATTTTATTTATGAAGAAATTCATGAAGTCATTACTAGTTAAAGTCAAAGGAGCACTGTTCATAAGCCATAAGTGCTGGAAAGACACCTGGTTCCTGTTTCCTCTATCAGTGATAAATAGTAAGATGTCCTAGCCTTACAGAGGGCTTTTTTAAAATAGAGCAACAAACTATTTTTTTTTCAAATGAAACAAGGCTTAGGAATTATCTGCTTCTGTGTATTTATGAATTATCCCAGGGAGTCGAACTGCTCTGATTTGATTTGCTTAACTCTCCACACCTTTGTAAAAATGGTATTTTTGTATCAGACAGTTAACACAAGCCATCAAATTAATAAGCACACAATGCACCAACTACACACTGATGGTATGAATGAAAAACACATCTGGCTTTTGCTTTCTCTGTGCACAAGGTAGGCTGTGTCAGTTTGAGCTCATACTTTTGTCATAGATCCGTAAGCATAGAGGGATCCAAACTGCAACTACTGGTGTTTATTCACACACATCAAAACAAACACAAGTGTTTATTTCCAAGTCAAAACGAAATAGTAATTTCACTGAGGAAAAAAAAAGAATTCAGTCTACATTGTGTCATCTCTGTGGATCTGGCCACAAAATTTCATCTACATCACATGAAATGTCCTCTAGTCCAGCGGTCCCCAACCTTTTTTGTGCCACGGACCGGTTTATGCCAGACAATATTTTCACGGACCGGCCTTTAAGGTGTCGCGGATAAACACAACAAAATAAAACTAGTACCGGTACCAAAAAAAAGAAGATTTATTCATAACACACGTGAAAAGACCCAGGAAAAGCGAGTTAACGATAAAAACGATAACAAAATAATGCTGAAAACTGATAAAAACCCTGAAAACCATACATTTCACACCTGAGCCTCAACTCTCGCGGCCCGGTACCAAACGACTCACGGGCCGGTACCGGTCCGAGGCCCGGGGATTGGGGAGCGCTGCTCTAGTCCAAGGCACAGGGGAAAATCTCTTCTGGAATTTTACATCTATGGTATTGTTGTGTTTCTCATTAGCATATGGCAGTGCTACAAATCTTAGTGCAGAGTGACTGTACTAACCGACTCTCATTTCAAAATGTCCTTATGATGCTTGCTACAGTGTAGCGGCTCAAGTTAGGCTGAACCCGTTGGCCAGCTTCCCTCAGGGTCACTCCATGGTTGATTACATGGTCCACTATTGTAGCTCTGATGTCATCAGCAATTCTATTTCTTACTCTTCTTACCCTTCCTCTCCCCCCTCCTCATCCTCTTCTTGCTCCTCCTTGTCCTCTTCCTCTAACTTCACCTCCTTGTCCTTGTTGTCCTCTTCGTCCTACTTCTTCACCTCCACGTCCTCTTCCTCGGCCTCCTCTACTTCTCACTCTTCCTGCTCCCTCCACTGTACTCCACACACACAGAGCTTACCTGTATTATAGTGCTTAGGCTGATTGCAAAGTGAACTAATTATCTAAAAAAGTTTTCACATGTCACAGTGTGCCAGACAGTTGGCAAAATAGTGTAAATAATGGCCATAAATGTGTATAGTTTTGCTAGGAGTGCGTTGATCCTTTGCAAATTGAGTGTAAAGGAGTGAGTTGTGTTTACAGTTCTGCAAAAAGAGTGCTGTGCAGTGGATTGTAGCTACAGGTTTGCAAAGTGTGTGTTACAAAATGGCAAACTGAGTGCAAAGCAGTGTTTGTGCTTTTAGTTTTGCAAACTCAGTGAGTGGTTTTGCTATAAGTAATAATAGTTTTAGAAATTGTGCTATAAGAATCACAGTTAGGGTTTAAGCATTCAGAAAAAACTGTAATATCCAATGACTAAATACAAAATGGTGTAAAAACACAGAAAAAGATAAAAAAGAAGGGAGCACTTTTAAAATTTCATCAGAACATTTTCAGAAAGACGTCTCGTCCCTTGAAATTGTGTTTCTGGTGCTCTGTAGTCCATTATTGTAAAATGAAATGTTATTAGGAAATGCTCAGGCAAAAGAGGGATTTCAGGAAAAACTGTTAAATGTTTCTATGCCACATGTCAGTACAAGATCCTGCTGTGATCAGGTTACTGTAAAGCAAAACACATCAATATTTTGATCAACTCATGTACTGACAGAGACATAGAAGAGAGTTACCTAATGTTTTATAGTCCACATTTAAATGTTTTGCTGTTTGGTAAAGTTGGAATAGTTATATTTTTCTGTCTTTATAAAAAGAATGCGCTTTTTTGGCTGGTATTTTATGTTTTTTAGGTGGTGTGGGAGGGAGGAGGTGTTTGGGGGATTATGGCAGTAATTCTGTTGGAATAAATAATCAAAGTCCATATTAACCTCCTAAGACACGAACTCCTTCATGGCATGCATTTTCAGTTTCTCTTTGCTATTTGGGCTGTTTGGGACCTGATGAATATAAAAACAAAGAATGACCTGATTTTTTTTTGTACCTGATTTTTGTTTCTGAGATCCACATATGAGGATATTCATTTTAAATTTTGATAGAACAGTGGCAGTATAACGTCCTTGTAAGTGGAAATCAGGCCCTTGTAGAGCAACATTTTGTATTTTGCTCTAAACAACCCAAAATGTGATGTCAGGAGGTTAAAGTGCATTGGCTGAATTTCCAGGTAATTAAATTGGGGGACAAAAACTGAGAATAGGCCGGACCAAGAGGACACTAGATACTGTTCGATCGGTCACCTGATGGAGTGGAGCCTGATCTGTAATTGTAGCAATTGGGCGGTACATGTGAGGAGCCAGAGAAAGGTGCAGCATGGGAGTGACGTAAATATAGTTGCAGAAAACATGTACTGCCGGTATACACGTGTATACCGGCAGTAAAGCCCTCAGTGCTCCCAAAACAATTTAAAGTATATCTGCCAGAACTGGTTTTGAGCTTCATTTGGTCATTTTTGTTCAGTTAGCAATACAGTAAAGATAAGTGTATTATAGTTAACTAAACCTAAATATAAAAATAGGTGTGATTGTGCTGTGCTGAGTCTAAATTTAAAAACAAAAAGGAAAGAAAACTAACATGAAACAAGCTTCTGGTAACAAAATGCAATAGAAAGGAAAAGTTGAAAATGAATAACATGAATAACAAAAGTTTAATGGAAAATCAAAAAATCTAATAATACTGATCACAAAGAGGACGTGCTGTGTGTCTGCTCCTGTCTGTCCAGAGTCTACAGATGAAGAAGTTGATAAACTCCACTGTCTGAACCACAGCGGCTCGTCGGCCACCTACTCCGACTACTCTCCCTCACAGGGCTCCTCGGGCTCCTCCAACCCGCCCGGCAACACGCACTCACACACGCTGTCGCACGGACACCCCCACAATCCCGCCCTACCGCCTCCTAGCAAGGACCAGGGCCCTCAGACGCACTGGACCAACAGGTGCGCACACCCGTTTCATGACTCCTCCCTCCCGCTGTCCTTCATCTCTCGTACCTTTCAGTCGTACCCCCACTTCAGTTTCTCTCCATCTGTAATCTATCACATCCATCTTCCTCCTTGCTCTGTCAAGGTCAGAAAGGCTCACTGGGATGCAGCAGACTTCTCTTCAGGATTTTCTCTCTCAGCTTTAAAGCTGCCTGGTCCGAGCCTCAGTCGTGTTACTATCCAGAGGAGAGTTGGGTTTTTTTGCCCCAGTGCATTAGAAAAGCAAATAAAAAGGTTTGGGCTGTCCCCTGAAGTTTTAAGTCTGGGTGCAGTGCACTTGATGATGTTGTGAAAAGGGATAAAGGGATAAAAATGTTGTGAAAACTTTTTGGGGACAGTTTTGAGTTCTAATCAGAAATGTTACAGCAACAAAAAAAACATGTCATCTTAGTCTGCCTGTCATATTTATGACACTGTCAGTATAGTCTCAATCATATTGCTCAGACTGGATGGCAGTAACAATAAGATATCTGCCACTGATATATCAGCTATCTACAGCAAGACATGGAATAAAACAGAAATGTGCAATATATGTGTTTATATTACACACAGATGCTCAAATTCGCTCCACCGATAATCTTCGGGTTAGCAGATTGGACTGTCTGACTGTACCTTGTGGATGTTTTCTGTTTCTGTTAGACACCACAGCGTCTCATTAGCTCAGTCAAAACATAGTGTCCAATAATGCTAGTTTTCTTCTCCTTATCCTTCCCATGTTTCTTCTTGTTTTAAGCAGGCCCTGGAGGATGGTAGCTGGTTTTAGTATTGTTTGACATTAAATCCGTTAATCCACATGCCCTGAAGTGAGGTACAACTGCAGTATTTTATTTCTACTTGTGGAACATGATATTTGCAGTCTGTAAGTGGTAGTGAGGGAGTTTGAAGGCATGTGTTCTCTTGGAAACAATAACTAACACAAACATGGTTTCTGGCCTAGTGGGTGTGACAGACATCAGAGAGAAAGGGAGAGAAAGTTGATCTGTCCTCTGAGCTCATTGGTCTAATTAAATTTGCAACATACCTTCACGTGACATGTCCTCTGTCTGCAATTTAGATTTTCTTGTATAATCAGTGATTGATATTTTCTTTCTTTGTAGACTTGCCCAGTCATTTCCCAAGCCCATTGACTCCAAGCCCCTGCTGTCTCAGAGAGAAACTCCTCCATCAGGAACCCTGCAGCAACGTGGGGATCGGCGTCCACTTAGCGAGCCTTTTGACTGGGTTGACGCACCTCACTACGACAACACAGGTTTCGATGCAGAGGAGTCTCCTCTGGACCCTCCTTCATCTACCACCAGTCAGGGAAACCCTCCGCTGGGCTCTAAACCTCGCAGCTCATCAGCACACGGCCGCCGCCCCCTCCTCAGGCAAGACCGAATCGTAGGGGTCCCGTTGGAATTGGACACCCAGACACTCCCCTTCCATGGCAACCAACGACCGAACCAGGACAATGACTCGCAATCCTCCGGACATCCTCCCCAGAATCCCTGGCAGAATTGGACCAGGACCCCGAGCCCCCTGGAGGACAGAACCGCTTTTCCTTCCAAGCTGGACCTTACACCTACTTCCAGCCCCAATCCTGATCGCAAGGACATGGATTCAAGGTAAGTGACTGACGGTCATTTACAATTGAAATACATAATTTTATTGGGAATGCTTAATAATTCCAAGAGTTTGCAGGTCTCAAATCCTGTTTACAGTGCAGTCTTTGGGGTTTTTGTAGTAAATAAACATATCAGAGCTGTTATAACTTAAACCGTTGATTTGAAAGTTTTACAACTGTGACTTTTTTTATTTGCACATCAATAAAATCAAAAAACAGCTTGCTTAACTTAGTTTTGTTGCCATGCAAAAACACCAAAGTGTCACTAAATTGAGATTGTGAAAACATTTCAGTTTTCATTTCTTAGTTTTATGTTAATATAAAATGTATTTCTGGGGACAGTGCAAGGCCATTTTGATATGCCAAAGAAAGTTTAAAAAAAAGTTCATTTCTAATAATTGTGAGCTGTAGCCTTAGTCTCAAATTTTGGTGCAGCTGCTTCACAATAAACTGACTGATGGTATGGAAGTAGTTTCTACTATTATAACACTCCTCTAATCCAGTTTGTTTTTGTGCGTCATATTTGAAAAACACTTATCCCTATCATAGACTCACAATCCTTGATTATTTCTTCCCCCAAGGCTTCAGCAAAGCACAGTGCCTTTGCCCGGCAGCTGGACATATCACGACAATGAGGGGGAGCAGAACAGGAAGGATCAGCTCAGTGTAGGCGGGGTCAACAAGGTGACCGTGGTGATGAGTAAAAGCTCAGATCGCCTGTCCCCCATGATGAAGGAGACGAGATCCAAGTTTAAGAAGTCACAGAGCATAGACGAGATTGACATCGGCTCCTACAAGGTCTACAGGTAGATATTGTTCTGATTCTTCTTAAAGATTGAGCAGCTCAGCCTCGATTGTGGCTACTGAAGTTGATTTCTAACGAAGTGATGTTCCTCTGCAGCATTCCCATGGACAGCTATAGTTCATCCATTGAGCAGCAAACTAGTTTGGACCGTCCAGAGCTTCCCGGTTCTATGGAGCAGACCAACATGTCACGGTCACAGTCTGCCCCCATGTTAGATGAGGAGATGGGATACCCCGGACACGGATCTGGCGACCAAAACCAGAGACAGAACCAAAAACCTGCCATCCCACAAAAGGCTTACCACTTTGACCACAACTACAACCCGCAGGTTCGATGGAGTTGTGAACCATTGGTAGTGCTTATATATTACGTTTTTAGACATACACAATAAAACTAAAATAATCTGATTGAAACCAAACAATAGAAAGTTAAACAAACAATTCTATTCTTACCAATCAGGTGACCATGGATCGCCGGGTCCCTCCCCCTTTCCCCAACACACCAGATTATGTCAACCACTCATCGAAGGCTTTGGAGTACCTCAACCAACCAGGGAAGACACTACCCAAAGAGCTAGTGAGCCCTCGGTATCGTGCTTATCCACCCTTGGAGATGTTTTCTTTCCCCCAGTCGCCAATCAACCAAGATGGTCCGCCCAGCCAGCAGCAGCAACCAATCCCAAGTCAGCGCTCCAGACCAGGGTTTCTAAGAAGAGCAGACTCACTGGTGAGCTCTACGGAGCTCGCCTTGTTCCGACGGGTTCATGAAGCTCAGCAGGAGGCGCTCCAAGAGTCTCAGTACAGACAACAGGTAAGCACCGCAAAACAAGTAATGCTCATGTTCTTTAAGTGGATGTGAATTTCCCTTTCATGTACTTTATTGAAATGTAAAGTAAATCATAGAAATGTGTTTCTGTCACACACTGTTAATTCCCTGAGACCCAAAGTTAGTTTTTGTTAAGGCTCTACTTCAAAGTCATCCCCATCCCCATGCATTTATTTGAGTCGTCGTAGTGAAGGGCATTTCACAGAAACATTGAAGCCAGGATGACAGATCGTACCGCTCATAGACATCATTTTTCCGTTGCTCTCAGTTCATCGAAATAACATGAATTTGTTTTTAAGGTGTTTTTTTTAACTCCCACTCACTTCCCATCTGTGACCCTCAGGCGGATCCCCCTCTTTATGGCCGGGCTGTCTACTCCACCCCCATGGAGCACTCCGCGATGAGTAATATGGCCGACAACCAGAGTCAGATGCTGCACAACAAGAGAAACGGTCGTTATGACGACGACTACCCCACTTACCAGGAGCAGAAGAAGCCCATGATTGGTTATCCAACCAAGAGCCTGACTCAGCGGCGTCCCCTGTCTGCCAGAAGTTATAGCACTGAGACCTACGGAGCATCTCAGGTACACTGTTTGTCTGTGTGTTTATGTTTCTACTTCTTAACTGAGCCCTTTAAAAAGAGGCTATATTAAAGTGAAAGAGTCATGTTACAGTTATAACATAATGGCTCCAACTAACAGTTATTTCCCTTACAGGCAAATCTGCCAGTTTCTTTTTTTCCACTTAAGTATCACTTGCCTTGTTTAAAGATGCCTTAAAACAATAATAGGGCCATTTTCAAAATCCCATATTGACATTTTCAAATGTCTTGTTTTGTGTGGTCTGCAGTCAAAAGCCACAACGATTCAGTTACAACACAGGAACCCAGGAGAATAATCTGCCCTGCTTTTAATATGCCTGCTTTTATGTCGTCTCTTGAGGATGCAGAATTATAGCATTTTTTCACTTCCATTTTCTTACAGGTACCCAGCTTCAGGCTTTTGTAGTAGCAGACTAAGAGGCATAGCACTGGTGTCCTTTGCCTCAGTCATATCTCTGAAGGCAATCCCTCGTCCATAAATAATCCCTTCAGGCTATTCTGGGTTTGCCTCAAGTCAGACTTTCTCAAATTAGTCACAGTGAAGTGTCCAGCAGCATACTGATTAGATGTGCAGATCACTTCATCTGGCACCTTTCAACAAGAAGAAGCTGGGCATGGGAAGGAATGTAAGGGCTTACACAGAGCGCTTGTGGCTGCAGTCTTTTTCTTGCCATCATTAGCCAACACTCAAAAGTGAAGGTTGGAAAACACACTAGCTGTTACACAAAGAGCTTCACCTTTAGGGTAACCAGCTGGTGTAATGTTTGCATCGCTGTTGTGTTATTTGCCCTTTGTTCACATGTGCCACATGACCCAATCAAATTAATCACTATTAGTAATATTAGCAGCTTTGCTAAACAGCAGCAGTATCACTCAGTTGATCAGACCACCTATTGATCCAGACTGAAATATAACAGCTGCCGGTTGGATCACCTTACAAAGTAATTTCGTCTGTCGATTGATCAGTTTATCCACTCACACATGTACACACACACCCAAAGACACCTTTAAAGCACATAGCGATTAGTCTCAGAAGTACTGTGTTTTAAGTGCTAATTTCTTATGGGTCATACTGGGACTGGAGGCTGTTCCAGCTGTAATTGGGTGAGGAGCGGGGTACACTTTGGATAGGTTGCCAGTCCATTGCAGATGGATCCTAAACTAAGACACTGAATAAGCAAACAGTGAGACTGTTATACATTAAATGTTTTGTGTTGAGTATTGAGTTCTTCCTGCTTTTTAGTACATGTAAAGTAACAATTAACACAAAAACCTATCAGCACACTCTCACAGAGCTAGTAGCATGCTGTAGGGTTGAGACTGATTTAAACAACTGACCAGCACTGTCTTTCCTTTTGTGTTTGCAAGTGGTTGGCAGAAAAACAGCAATTTAGGTGTTCTAGTCCTTTTGAGGAACATCCAGTGGTGCTATTCTATGGTTTATTTACATCCTTAAACCACTTTGTGGGAGTGAAACAAGCTGTAAGCATCATAAATAGCATTACATATATTATTTAATACCTAAAAACCACTCATTTTTAGCCACTTGATAAACTGACTGCTTTTCACTCCATGTTGGTCTCCGTCTTGCATTTAGCTTTTATCCACAAAATGTTCCAATATGAACACTTGTTAATTATGAACCTTGTACATTTTTATGTTTAAATATTAACTCCTTTGTGTTCAGGCACGTCCAGTGTCCGCCCGTCCCACCATGGCCGCTCTGCTAGAGAAGATGCCACCTGACTACACCCTGGCAACCTGCCCCGAGAAGCCACCCGATGACACCATCAAAGTAAGACCTGTTGTACCCCAGAAACCTGAAGACATCACCTCCAAGATGCCTGCCGACTGGAGACAACAGCTACTCAGGCACATAGAGGCGAAACGACTGGACAGGGTATGTCAATGCAGTGCACACACACATGTAAGAGAGAAACCCATGCGTACACGTAGAAAGCATTCGGAAGCCCTCCCTGTGTGTATTTGTGTAAGTCTGTGTTGTAAGGTTAACCAGATTCATGTCCGGCTGCATGTGTTTCCACTTCACACCGTCACTCTGTCAGCCTGACTGGCCGCAAACTCACTACGACAGACAGCGCAGTGAATTCTGCATTGTGATAAATAATTTGATCTTGTGTTGTGTCCTTAAATCTTCTTTCTTTTTGTAAACAAATATAAAGTCAGCAGGATCCTCTCCGTAGAAGGATTTTAATGATGCTGAAAAAAACAGTATTTTCACCTTTTTGTTTTGCACAATCACATGTTAAGGATCGTGCAATAGTGTCACTGCAAAGGAGTAACATTTAGGAAAATACTTTCTTGACAGTTCAGTTATACTTTGGATTGATAAATAAAAAGCTACAGACTTGAAGTGCAGCTTAAACTGTCTAAAGGCAAAGTAATCCAATCAAATTCTCACATTTTGGACACTGTGGACGAATTGAGCTATCATATGTTGTTTTTGGGATTTCTATCTTTCTTTGGCCTCCAGTTTTATACTTACCTGCAAACATGAGAGTGCTATCAGTCCTTTCATCTAACTCCCAGCAAGAAAGCCAATGAGCCTATTTTTGAAAATGTCAAACTAATTAGTGAGAAGCAGTACCTCAGCAAACAGGACAATCAGACATGCTAGGGAGGAGGTCTGGAGCGTGCAGTTATGAAAAAAAGATAAAAACCTGCAGAATCTAAACAATATGGTCCACCAAACCCATCACACGGTGCCTGATGCATCATCAAAAATGAAGTCTTTTGGTTATAGGTTTGGTTTAATTGTTTGTTGGATATGTTACACGACAGCTAATCTGAAAGCCATACATACAAATGTTGGAATGAACTGATCCACCTGTTGTTGCCTGTATGACGCACTGTTCTGTGTGTATTGACCGATCACTAGCTAACATTTCTCTGTGCTTTCAGCAGCTCTGCACTCTTGTTGTTGTTGCTGTTGTTGTAGTTGTTATTATCAGTGTTATTGTTGTTTGTTTGTTTGTGGAGCTCACAGTGTGTTGTTGCCATGCTACAGCCCGCTGTGTTGGCTCCGCCCCTTCCTCCTCCTCCCCCCCTCCCCACATTCACCCATGTCGTGTGATGTTGTCTTCTCCAATCAGAGTGGTGTCCTAAAGCACAACACGCTCACGCTGGGCATGCTCTGTCAGGGCGGGGGTCACGGCCAGGGGCGCAGCAGCACTTTGAACTTTAACCTTTACAATAACACTAAGCATGAGCCCCCTGCTGGCCGCTGGCTGCCACTACCTCCACCTCCGTCTGCTAACGCTGTGAGTATCCCTCCAAGAACAATGAACCCCTGGTACTGTTGTTACTGATGCTTGCAGTAGATGATTAAAGACAATTTCAGCTACTCCCTCTTTACATTCTCGCCGCTAATACAAATTATTGTTTAAACAAAACAATGACCATGCCATCTATTTTAGTCACCGTTATATGTTCCCGGTCTACAACCCAACAATAAGAATTGGCGAAATCATTGCCGTGGGTTTTTTTTGTTTTTTTCTCAGCATGACTTGAAATCATTCAGTGCCCAGTGTGGCAGCCAGGTGGTGGCTTGTTTTAATGGATTTAAAACTTAAAATATGTCACTTACCATAAAAACAAACAGAAACTTGTCACAGTCTGTCGGTCAAATTTTGTCTGACACGTGTTAGGCATTAATCATTTACAGTGTTTTCAATCATCTTAGGCCAACTTACCTGTTACCAGCTTTTAATGTCGCTTTCATTTCTCCACTACGTGGCTCTAAACTCTGGAAAACTTTTTAAAACAAACAGATTTCTACTCAGTTTTTCTTCAGAGATAAACCAATATATTGCTTCACTATCACATCAGCCTTATGAAGCTGACATCTTCTGAATGTAGTGCCCATTGATTTTCTGATAATCATTAATTATCAGTTGTGGACTGGTCAAAAGGCCCAGAGGAAGGGCTGAATGACTTTAACCCTCTAAGATCTGACTCATGGGTGCTAGGTGATAGCCTAACTCTATATTTTGGAGACAGATAAAATTGACTCTTTTGGGGAAAAAAAGGGCTATAGTTAGGGTTGGAGTTATCACTGATGATGGTCTTAGAAGGTGAAAACAAGTACTTTTTTTAATGAGACTTTCTTTGTTTCTTTGCAACAGCAGCAAAAACCAATATAAACCTATAAACATCAATATCTGAAATGGCAATAGACCAAATTGCTATTTCAAACTTTTTTAAGTTTCAGTCGTTATTTCTGTAAATATCTCAGTGGTTTGATGTGGGCACGGCTCATTTAGGCTTCAGTCACACAGGCCTGGAGATCAGATGGTGACATCTAGCAACCACCAGTTGGTCACTAAGAAAAAGGGTGTATTCTGCAGTCACTTCTCGAGTATTTGTAGGAGGTTGCTGCCAGTCACTGGTTGAAATAGGTTGCAGGTTGCCATGGTTTGCCAGCAGTTTATATGGAAGATGCTGATTTGTTTGCAAAAGCAGTAAAACTGTGAAAAAGTGCTACACAAAGTGGAAATGGAGTCTAAGTACAAGTTACGCCTGTTGAAATGTGTTACTTTTATTTTGAAGGGTATTTTAGTTAGACTCAAGGTTTTTTCTGAAAAACTCCTCTCATTTAAGCTGGTTTTTAGGGGGGCTTTTGGTGTGGAAAGAAAGGGGAATCATAAAAACAATCTGTTCATGTTGAACACACAGGTCACAGGTTTTATCACCGCCTAACATGACTTCATCTCGAAGGAGAAAATTCTGTTCCAGCCCTGTTCATTCTTCCAACTGAATCTCAGATGAGCTGTCTGAAACTCCAGGAGATAATAGGAAGACATGACTGGGGTAACTAGAGTTTAATGTTCATTGTCAGTAATGACCACTTCGTCTCTTTCAGACCCCGTCTCAGCAGGGTGGCGTGCTGGACAATGACCAGGAGGGGGTGTCAGGAAGCAACCAGTGGGCTCCCTATTCACTAGGCAGGAGGGACGTCCCACCTGACAACATGTTAAAAAAGGTGAGATCTGTTAACATCTCAGTGAAGCATCTCATCTCTGTTTTTAATGCTGAGCATCTTCTCAGTGATAAAGATAACTATTTGTGCAATTACTCTTAATCACACGTTACATGTTACACTGCTCTCCTTCCACAGAGCGCCCATTCCCACAACCCTTCCCATCAATCACACAACACCATGATCGTCACTTCCTCTTCCTCCTCCTCGGCCACTACACCTCATCGTGTGGTGGGTCAGCAGGGCTACGATGGGATGATGAGCAAAGGAGGCCAATACAACCAAGGGATGCAGCTGTCGGTGGTCCCATCCGGGGGGCCGGGACAGTACCAAGGCAACATGTCTCAAGGTAATTGGCAATAAAATCATTTTATTTCTATTTATAAATGTTTACAAGGAGATTTTTTTTAAGCAAGAATGTAGAAGTTTTGATTAGCAGCAGTAATCCATGTGCCTCACAATAACAGCATGTACACATGTCTATTTCAGAAGCTTTGTTTTAGAGTTAGATGCTACCAGCCTGTTTTTCTCCATACAGCCCCTGGACAAGCTTACCCCAGCGGTGGCCTGCCTATGGCCCTGTCCCAATCCGGAAACCAACCCCAGTACAACCCCCATACCTCTCACACCTCCCATCAGCCCGCTACCAATCCTCAGTACCATGTCAACCAGGGCATGGGCCATAGCAACCAGGTCGTTATGACCACCCACACCAACCCACGGCCTCAGAGCGCTCGCTGCCTGTTGCAGACTAAAGGCCAGAAGAGCACGGATGGTTTTCAGGAGCAGGTATCTGTCTGTCTGTCTGTTCATGTGTCTGCCTGCACCAACCGCACCACAAGCAATATTGGAGGTCTTTTCAAAAATGGGCTCTTCTAGTATTACTATATACAGTATTACTTATACTACTATTACGTGTGCAGTATAGGGGAAGGGATACTTCCGTAGCAGTAAATGTGAATGCTTTGATGGAATAAAAATGCTCCTGCATGTAGGGTTACCTCTCAGTAACTATTTTTGGCTTTGTTTAGCTCTATCTTTACTGGAAAAATTGTTCCCCTTAATGATCCGCTGTTTGGTAACTAACCTGCAAACTAAACTGTCATAGAGTAATTAGTGTTTGTTTACATCAGTTTCATTAATAGGAGGACAAGGAGGGTTCAGATTAGATGCTCAGTTTGGCAAGGAGAATTTATTGATACCAGATATAACCATAGAGTTAAATTTTCACAGTAGCACTCACTCTGTTAATAAAAAAGAAAGCTGGACTTTGCCCCTGTGCCATCACACAGTGGTTTGTGGAGTTCTGTTTTGAAGCTTAACGATTACAGCTGTTGCCACACCTTTTTGGATGAAACCAAAAGGGTGGAGCACTAACTTATCAGCTAACACTAGTTAGTGTTCTCTCACAGACTAGCTAGGTGTATTCAAAGATTTTATGTGTACATCATACAAATACCTACTAGTGGCTGCTAGTTTGTGCTAATTACAATTAAAAACAAGATGCTGAAATTTTAATTTACAGATTTACAGACTTGGATGGGCTGACCAGAACTAAAAGCTAAGTCTAGATGTGCAGCTCAATAACTAGAAGCCCAATGAACAACCTCTGGCAGAGTTTGGGCTGTGTCAGTCGATGCTTTTGACAGGCTGTAAACATGTCTTTTTTTTCTGATGTAAACTAGCCCAACATGGGAATCCATGGGGAATTTACTCACTTTTGGAGCCAGCCTCAACTGGCCATTTGGGAAACTGCAATTTTCCCATACAAGCTTAACTTTTCAACGGCAGACCTTGCTTGGCACTTGGATTAGACCAATGCAAGTCAGCAGTCAACTAAAGGGGGGAAATCTAGCGATATCTCAAGCTTCTAAATGCAATTTTAGCCACTTGACTGCAACAGCCTGGGCTGAAACATTTTAAAAAGTGACAGAGATGGGAATAAATTAGATTAGACATTTCAAAGGGTGAGATTAGAGTGCCAGTTGAGGTGGGAACCTGAAGATCTAAACAAAAAGCAAAGATCTCAGTGCCTCAGCTGTTGCTCCCATAGAAGACCTCCAATACAGCATAGGTGCCAAAACATGTTCCCTGTCACACACGAGCACATTTCCACATGTTGTCTGGTCACTGTCTGTCTGTGCGGTGATTTTTCACAACTTTGTATTTCACTTTCAGTTGTTGTTTTGTCTTTCTTTTCTTTTCTTTCTGTATCTCTCCCTCCTCTCTCTGTAGCTGTGCGTGAGAATAGAGAAGAACCCTGGTCTCGGTTTCAGTATCTCTGGTGGCATCAGCGGCCAGGGGAACCCCTTCAAACCCTCCGACATGGTACGACCTGACCCGGCCTGCCAGCCAATCGCAGCCTCCCCGGTTTTACCTCAGAGTTGCCATGGAAACTGCTGCTTGTTACTGCAGTGTTTCCTTTCTCCGTCTGTTTGTCTGTCTGTGGGGCTTAACGTGGTTAGCTGTGGGTCTGTTTGAGTGCATGATGTTACATGGAGGGTTGTGCTATTAATTTGGTAAAGAAACACTAAGGTGTGATTGGGGTAGTTTCCAAAACTAAACCTGAGCATTGTTAGACTTACTAGTGATTATGATACTTGAGTCTGGCATACTTTGATTTTAGGGTTGTTCTGATATGTGATCTAAATACCTGCACAGCATTCACGGCAAAGCTCCTTGTTTGGTTGGTCAGCAAACTTTAAACAGCTATGTGCACATGCATGCACATATAAGATAAGCCAAACTCTCTTATCATTCCTACTTCTGAGTCTGACAGTGTCTGTCAGTGTATGCCAGCACAGAGAGCCTGTTGGGGTTGCAGCTCCCCAAGGCCTGCTGCACATGGCTGTCTGTCCTAGAAACACACTGCTGCAGTCAGTCTAAAGGAGCGATGCTGCTCGTGGTGCTCTGACTGCTATTTTGGGAAAGCTGCTCAGTTCTGGGACACCGTGGGTGATTTCAGATGTTCACCACTTTGATCTAGGGACAGGGTTATATGACAGATTTTGACTGACTGTTATTCTGAGCAACAGAGGAGACGACTGCCCTATAAATAGAAAGCACGCAGAAAGAGTTCTTTAAGCATTCCGCCCTTGCAACAAACGGGGAAGTTTCTTCCGAGTCGGGAGTAGACTGATTATGCGGAAACTGTCAGTTCATCATTTTAGTTTTTGAAGCAGACAACTGGTGAAACAGTTGCTGACTCGTGCAGTTATTTTAATACTCCCTCCTCTGCTTGTATCCATAAGTCTTGCACTAGCTGCAGTTTGTACATTATTAATGCCGCGTTACACGGGCAGAAGATGGAGTCAATGCAGATGAACATTTTGTCAGAGGAATACGAGATAAGGTTACGTTATCTATCCAGTTAGTGTGGAGCAGTGGGCATTGTGGAACACTTGGTAACGTTTCACTTTAGAACCGAACGCTTGCTTTCACCATACATACTGTGGCGTCCAGCGAATGGCGACAGTGGACGTGTCAGTCAGTCACTGCTCATCTGCTGGATATTCGCAGTGATTCCCACTCAGTCATGTCAGCATGTATGGTTCAAAGGAAATGTTCTAAAGTGAATTATTGATTTAGATGTCCCCTGTGTCATGTGATATAGACTGTATGTCTGCTTTATCTAACTAACCCAGAGGGTCACATGGAGGGAGGAGATGGAGGATATTTATCTGCTGTCAAAGTTACAGTGCCGGGATACAACTGTTACAAGTATCCTCCTCTGGATCCTCGTTCTTGCTCTGTTGTTTCATTCACATGTGAGAGGCATCAAGCAGAAGCCATTAACGTGTGCTTCGGCGTTTTATCAGCGGTAGTCACCTCGGGCGTCAATTTGTCACCAAATTCAACTCAAACTAGAAGCAGATGCCTTTGATTATTCTTTGAATCTCTTTTCTGGCCTACTTGTGAGAGTGTATCTGTTTGTCTTCTGATATGTTTGCAGCTATTTTTGGTTAAAGACAGTGTTAGCTTTCAAATGAACTCGAGGTGAAAGAGTTAACAAGGGCTGTATGTTTGAAAACAGCTTGACTACTAAATTATACATCTGTGGTTTTGGATCCCCAGAGCCTACTACAGCTGTGGCTATTCCACAGGGCTGTGGCTCCCCCTGGTGGACAGCTTGTTATTTGCACTCGTGCTTTGATGGATCTGGGACATGCCCACATGTCCAGGTGAATCACAGATGGTACAGTAGCAAATTGGTATCAAAATCACCAAATACAATACAACTATACAAAATAATAAAATCTATATTTGCTTTTAACTCTTTATCCAACAGAAAAAAAATACCTTCTTTAAAAATGTAGCTTTATCTTAATCTGTTTTTTGCAGAGAAACAGAATAATCTCCAGGCTGGATCTCCAAATAATTGAAAGTTTACAAAGCGTACGTCTTTAAGTACCGCTCTTGTGTACCTTATGATAATTGTTTCGTCTTTCAAAACTTTACCAGAAGTCATCAACAGGTGTCTAAAAAGAAGCAATGATCATAATATCCTCGATGTTGGACTTACAGGACTCACTGAGGCCCTCTAAGCCACTGGGCCAGTTTGACGTCTGCCTAATTAGGACTCGGCGAGCAGAGACAGGGACTTAGTTCATGTATCGACCGGATTGGGATCTGGGCTTTGATCTGTGAGCTTCTCAGGGTCGGTTTAAGAACAGAAGACTGAGGGTTTTAAGGATCAGAACATGGATTTTATTATGTTTTCTTTTTGTTAGATCTGGCTCAGGAACATTTGAAAATCCAGTTTTCTGTCCCTTCTGTTGTTAGATGTACTGTTGTTGCACACTGAGCTGCTGAGATAGCAAACACATGTTTAAAGGAAAAGTCTAAAATCCCTGTGTGAAACATTACTAATATTGTTCCCGATTGTGTGGAAAACAGCCCCGTTTTTTGGGGAGATGGAAGGATTTTGCAAGATGCTGCAGCTCTGTGTGCAACTGCTCTGTCGCGTGTAAATGTTTAATTGGTGTGACTAACGCTACACAGTTTTAGCCCCTAATAAACTTATTTGTAAAGTACAGTGAGCTTCATATTAGATCAGAAAGGCCACGCTGTCGTACCCGGTCGAGGTGCCGACGCCGTAAAGAATGCACACAAATAACGGCGTCGTATGCAGCATTTTGCAGGCAAAATGAAACGAGTTTGTATCCTGATGAAGAAATGATTTTATCTGTATATGCATGTATGAGGCTCACTGTATACTAAATGTCACTGTTTTCACGTGGAGTCACTGAACTAACCCTTCTTCTGTGGAATTGTTTAACATGCAATATATGTGTTTGTTCCTGCATTCTCTCTCACAGACTGTAGTATGTAGGTGCTGCTGCACTCTCACTACTACACGTCCTATGTGTCACCTCTCTATGGCAAATATATCCGTGTGTTCAACACAACCTGTTGAACCGTGTTGAGTCGATACAGGTGCATTGTCCTACACTTTCTGTGTCCAAAAACATCTTTCAGCTCTCGGTGAAAAGATGTTGGTGTTTTTACAATCTCTGCCTTGGGTTATTGAGGGAAAATATGGGGGATGAATTTTTCTTCTGCCCTGCCCGCGACCTACTTCCTTCCCATAGTGAGAAACCCATCCCACGCCTACTCTTCTTCCCATAATCTTTAAATATTTACTGTATATATTTATATATATATATATATATTTCTCTTTCCAGCCCCATGTCTATTCTAAAAATGCCAAGTCTATATCATTAAAAATAGCTGCTAAATCTTTTTTGACATGTCTCTTCGGGAGGGCTTTATCACTCAGTGTTTGTAAATTTTAAGAGAGCCGCTAATCTGAAGGAAAACGCAAGCACCTTACAACATAACAGTTTCAGTGTCAAAATATGTATGCAGCATTTGCATGCCTCTCCAAATTGTGAACAAAGAGAATGCTTTGATGAACTGGCCATATATTTAAAAGTGATTTATTTATTTATTTATTGGGGGGTTGGATATTGAATTGAGAATGAGAAGGCAAAGATTCTAAACCATCGTGTCCCTGTGTTGTCCTAACGGTGTATCATTTTGACTTATAGGGTATCTTTGTTACTAGGGTACAGCATGACGGGCCTGCCGCCTCCGCCCTGCAGCCCGGAGACAAGATACTGCAGGTAACACCCGCTCACTCGCCATCACATAGACATCACAAACATCCACATCTTGTCCCTCCCATTCCCAGCCCCACCCTTTTTTCTTATTATACTGTGAGGTGAAAAGCAAGGGTGTAATCATCCTACTGAATCTTTATGTTAACTGTAGATTGTGTGTGTGTGAGGCTTTTCCTGCTAAATATTCTACCTGTATGCGTGTGTGTGCGTGCGTGCCACCTCAAAATATCAAGCACCACCCCCCACATACACCCGTGTGCCTTTGAGCCAAAGATCACAGTCAGATTTAAGTAGCTGTTAGCAATGTGTCATTTGTTATTCATTGCTGTAATGACAATGGGAAAAGCTGAAATTGCAGTAAAAGTTACAAATGGAGCACATGTAATCTCATGAAAACAGCTGAACTGACTTCACCCTTCGTAATCTACTCAGAAAAACAAAACTGAGAGGCACCTGAACCTGTCCTTGGAGATCATCCTAAAGCAAATTACAAAGAGCATGTAAATCCCATAAAATGTAGAACAGTTGACCTGGACACCTTATACACAGTATAAAGGTAGGTAATTGCAGATAAACAGGTTCGCCATTGTAGTTTTTCAAACGTTCTAAATAAATAAAATGGCACAGGAGATTTTTACAAATGGAAAAAGCCCTCTTTTTGCTTTAAATAGCTATTTGTTGGTATTTCCTACAAAGGTGCAGTTTTAGTTTTGTTCACTTGTGAAATGCTATCAGAGCACAAGATGGTGGGAGGAGGGTATTTACATGAATCACACAAATGTGATCTACTAAGATGTAAAGCTTAGTTTTCTGCAAATTGCACTGAATTTAACACCAAAAGAAAGCATGTCAATTTTGGCCCTGTGTGGCTGTGATAGTTGCTGTTAGTGTTAATTTGTTTAATGGGAAGGGGAGAGGTTATCAGAACAAGTGTGTAATTTGCGTAGGCGCATGGTGTAAAGCTTTGACTTTGTCCTGCAGCTCTTCACTGAGTCCTCACCGTGAATGCTTAATATTTCTGGTCCTCACTAAAACTGGTGTTTTAATGAAACAGAGCAGAATTGAAATGAGCCAAACTTAATGTGTAGGGAGAATCCCAGTATGAGGGGTATGCACACTTTTTAAAGGCTGTGAAGTTAGTTTTTCCAGGGAACACTGTTTTTATGGTTAGTCCCATTTCTACACAGAGGTTGATACAGTCAAAGTGTCTCAGGTGTCTGCTCTTCCAGCAGTTTGCCTGCAATGAAGTAGTTTTTCTTTTTTTTTTACTGATCTGTGGTTTTACATCCATTACCAACCAAATTGAAATGGCTGTCAAAATACAGCTACTGGAACTCAAACAGATCTAAAGTGTGTTGGATTAATGTCTCAGTGCAACCTTGCAATATAAAGCACCTTGAGGCGACCGTTGTTGTGGTTTGTTGCTATATAAATTAAATTGAATTCAATTGAGTATCTACAGCCTCACACAGAAAAAGAAGTAATGTGCACATTTGTGAATGTGATAAACAGCTAATTCATTAACATGCAGATGGGTCAGGATCTGATGATAAATAATCTTTGTGTTCTACTACACATTGTAAAGGTCAGCTTTCTGCATGTTCGCTGGATGAATTCTGCTTTACATTATGTGGTCTGCGACCCAGAGGACCCAGAGAATGCCCGTCCTTATAGTTTCTTCCCGTATAATTTTAATGTTTCACTAATCCTTACATAAAACCCAGTGAAGCAGTGAAAACACACTGTTTGACTACAGTTATTTACTGAACTCCAGAAGTCCACTCCAGACCGAGCAGGATGTCAGAAAAAAGCCTAAATATCAGGTACATTATAAGTGGCTTGATTTCTATGATTTCTAATTATGTCAATAAATGTCCATACATTAGGACTAGCGACCACTTGAATATACAATTTCAATGATCGGTAGAAATCCATGGGTTACATGTTCGCATTATTAGAAAGATGTTCTTAATATAAAATAGCTTCAGCCGAGGTGGCCTTAGATATGAAAGTAGCTGAACACTGCAGCTAGGTTATTTTTTAAAATGTATTTTTACCCATGAACTAAATCTAACATGGTTTCATTAGAAGTAAATATGAGAAAAACGATGTAAGTACGCAAGTACAAGTTATTTGGATTGATGTGCCTCGCAGCAATGTTTTCCCCATCAGCCAAATAATAATTGAACATCCGCCTCCCATGTAAAGCAGTCCAATTGAATCAATAAACAGTAAACAGCAACAGTAGAAATCTCACTCTTGCGCCGCGCTCCACGCATTTTATTGAGATGGATTGAGGTCAAAATAAGACGTCAGCGCTTTACGGTAATAGCTCAGCCTCCCTCACCCCCCATGTGCCATTCCTTTCATGTTTCCCTCTCTCCTCCCCCTTCATCTTCTTTCCACAGACTTACAGTGTAGCTGGATGAATTCATGTGAAAGCCCTTTTTTGTCTTTACCCCTTCTCTCTCTCTCTCTCTCTCTACAGCATGACTGTGTAGCTCCTCCTCTTCTCTCTCTTTTCCCCAACAGTGATGTGTTACTGAGATAATGATGGCAGTGACCCTCCATCCTTCCACAAAACACTCACACATAGACATGTGTATGGGAAACTTAAACGAGCCGCAGCACATATACCTCTATACACACGTGCACCCACACACATGCTGTTGACTGTGCTGCGTGTTTGCCTTGCAGGCTAACGGACATAGTTTTTTACACATGGAGCACGAGACAGCCGTCTCTCTGCTGAAGAGTTTCCCGCGGACGGTGGACTTGGTGGTTCTGAGAGACAGCAGCACGCGCTAAAATAGTTTTTAAAAACAAACAAAACAAATACAGCAACGCTTCTCTACTCTGCTCATCGCCATCCCACGCCATCCCACCTGCCCTCCTCTGGAGGTTTATGGAACTGAAAATTGAGCCGCATTTTTTTCCCCCCTTTTTTTGTTGTTTTTTTAAAACATTTTTAAGGGAACAGTCAGACATTTATTTGCCTATTGCTGGACCAAAGGCAAATACCAGTGCCAAATGTATCATAGGAAACATATCGGCTCTTCTGTCTACCGGCGGTCAGCGATCTGATCTGATCGACGGCTGGACGGACCGCAAGAGGACTATACACTTTAAAGTTCCTACAGGGCTGCTGCAGTTTGGATTTTGTGGTTGGTTTGTGATTTAAGCTGCCATCTGAGCGGTCAGTCTGAGTAGTTTTTGTCGGTTAGTTAGATTTTGGGATATTTTTCTTTCTTTTCTCCACTGCCGTCCATTGTGAATTTAAAGTATTTTGTTTGGTGTAGCACATGGTTCGCTTTCCTTGTTCTTCATAGCTTTATTATTTCTTTCGCATCTTCCGTCTTTTTCCCCCACTTTTCAGTCCTTTTTCTATCACGGTCTTTGATTTTCATACTCCTCTGATATATTTTTTGTTCTGTTCTGCAGGTTTTTGCCTCCACTGTACAGAAATTGAAACTTAAGACTCTGCCTTGTGTACATACATAGAGATTCAGCTTGTTAGAACTCTCCTTGGGGCCTGAGCAGACAGCTCTTAAAAGTTTATGATTCATATGATTATTGTTGATAAACTATATTCTCAATTCCCTCCTGTGGAAATACAGGGGTCGTTCCTTCAAATGGTTTTCTAAAGAGTATATCACCGTTTTATGTGTATAGAAAACACTTTTCATAGTTCATCACTGCTACTTGTTTTTTTTCTTTTCTCTTATCAAAAGCTGTTGCTTGCACAGCTGTGCTGAAAGGAGCTAAAGCAATATTTCTGAGGCTCGGCCCATTGAGCTTTTCAGCAGAGCCTTACTTGTCCTGCAGTGCCATCTATTGAGCAAGTCATGCTAATGTTTACACACACTGCCATGCACATAAACTAACAGGCAAATACACACATAAAATTACACATATCTATTCTCTGCAATGTTGCATAATGCATCCCTCATTTTAGAAAATCATTTCCATTATAAAACTGGTCCATTAATATTAACTGTGCCATCTTTTTAAAGTCCTGTCTTATGTTGTGCAGTGATGTCACATCCCTTTTGAGGTGTTTATAAGTCACAGCATGCTTTTACATCACTGGACACTGACAGATAGACATTTTCTGTTGGCTTCTAGACGTCTCTACTCTCTAGACGTATTAAAGCACTAAGTGCTGCTCGTTGATCTGTGCCATATGCAGCCTCTGGCGCTCCTCGGTTGTATTTACAACAATATCAGAGCTTTACCTCTTTGTGGCCCAGAACTGATCTGCACACACTAAAATCAAAAACGTGGCTTCAGTGAGCCGGTAAGCTGTTCTATAGTTGTTGACTCGGCTTCAGCATCTCCTCTGCTGAAGTCTCCTGACCTTTGGCCTTCCTGTGGAAAGCAGTGTGAGACACTAATGCCCCTACAAGCATCTGCAAGGTTTCATTTTAGGAGGATAAATCAGATATCGTCTCTTTTTTTGACAATCGGGGAAACATCTGATTTGTGTCACATGTGGTTTCGGTTACACTTGAATTTTAAAAGTCGAGGAGATGCTGATTGATACCAGGCATACACGGAAGGCTTGCTGACTTTGCTGGTACATGCTCAAACTATTTAAAAGAACAGGGAAAACGAAAGTTATGGTGGACCTGATGGGTCAACGGTACTGCAATTTAAGAAAACATCAGCAAACAGAAAAATGCTGCAAAAGGTCACAAAAGAAAAAAGAAGGGGGAAAAAACCCTTGGAAAACATAATGGAAGTGTATTAGGGGAGATAATAATGTGACAGAACCAAAACATGCAAAGGGTTGCACCGACACACGCTGAAACGAAGTGGAGGATTCTTGTGAGGGAAAAACAAATGCAAGGTACTGTGTGTTTAAATCGCATAATACCATAAATATATGTTTGCTATTAGCCGATTACTGTTAGCTTGTCACGTCGGCAGCTGCTCCGTCATGTTATTGTGTCCCCAAAACACTTCCGTTGTATTTTGTGAGGGTTTTTTTGTTTTTTGTTTGATTTTTAGCTTTTGCAGCCTTATTCCATTTGCCAATGTTTTGTAAAATTGCAGCGCGTTTGACCTCTCAGGGCCACCGTAGCAATAGACTCTATGTAAAAAAGCAAAAAGAGAAAAAAAATACACGAAAACAGAGATTGAAAGCCTTTGCTCTGTAGTCTGGCTTTTATAGTCACGCTTGAGAAGATGTACTGACTGAAATACAGAGGCTCATTCTTTTTGTCTTTATGTAAATGCACCATGGGTCTTGAAGGCATTTCATGGCAGTGAGTTTTGTTCTGTTCTGCATAACATCTGATGTTTCATCCAGAGTGAACCATCCTTCACTGTCCTTTTGATTTCACTTGACAGGTGCCCTTTTTGTGTCAACTCTCCAAATACGATTTCCATCAGTTTATCAATAGGAGACACAAAACGGCACAGTTTAATCATGTGGTTAGGAGAGTTAACCACAGGTACCCACCCCGACCCTATTTAGAGTTTGAAATATCAAAGATATTGTGATGAGAACAGAGTAAAAGGTTTGATAATATAATTATTTTTTACTACATGTTTCAGGTAATTCTTTCTAAATATATTGATATACCTTAGCTTTGCTCAAAAATTGTGATATTTTATAATGACACTTATAACAAAGTTATGGATGGAAGTACGCACAGTATGACTTGGAGACCTACACATGTACTATCCAAAACTGTATAAAATGTATTTCTACTGTAATTGTGAATTTGTGTTATACAAATATATATTATATATATGTATATGACTATTTAAAAAAAATTCAGTCATTTTCTATGTGTTTAAACTGCTAAAAGAGCTGAACAAATGAGGGCGGTGTCACTGTACATAGCTGTGAATGAAATCCAATTTAAAAATGACTCATATTGATTGTGAATGTACTCATGCTTTCTGCAGTACCTACACCTACCCAACTTGAATGCTGCTTCTTCTGTTGTGTGACAAAAAGTACTTTGACCTCCGAAGAGAGAAACGCTGTCGAGTTTATAAGTTGGACAAATTTTAGTGACGATTTAACAGAAACTATTTATTTCTTTATTTATTTGCACATGCAAGTTGAAATCCTTCCAGTTTTAAGTTTGAGTATTAATGCGGAGAAATGTAATTGCCGAAGTATATATAATATATATCATGTGTTTAGAATGCATTTTGCAGACGCTATCTGTACATACTATTTAAGATACAGTTTTTACAAAAAATAATATATGTATAAAATTGAAAAAATGCTGTGCAGCGATTATACTGGAGCCATTTTGGGCTTTGGGACGTACCATTTTTTCAGTATATAAGAAGTGTTTTGAATAATGTACTAAAGTCTCTATTGTACAAATAATAAAAATGTCACTATTGGTAATATGGGCTTCTCCTGGTGCATTGAGCTGTTTTTAGGAGGGTGGAGGAATAAAACAATGTTCTTCTTTCCATATTTATGCATAAGGAAGAGAGGAGGCAGGAGAAAGGAGTGAGGAAAAAAATGAGTTCAAATGCAGATGTGGGAAATGCAGAGGCCAGAATAAGGAATGGAAGTGATGCCTCAGTGAGTCAAGGCGAAGAGAACAAAGAAGATGGTGAAAGGAACCGATATATAAATTATGTGAAGGAAAAGAGAGTGATGAGGATCGCCTCAGCAGGTCTGTGGGATATTACGGTTACCTCTGTGGATTAAACTCAGCAGGGCCTCTCATCATCTCTGCAGATGCTCCTTTGTCTCTCTGTCCATTAGACTAACAGCCTGACTCCTCTTCATCCCTCTTGATCCATCCATCTCATCTATTCTTGACACTTATCTGAGCTGTAGATCGCAGAGGGTCAGCCGAGTTCTGACTGGTGCCTCACAGTGTGTCTCTTCTGGGGCTCAAAACCCACGTTGAAGAAAAAGCTTGGCGCATTGTGGTAAGTATGAAAATCTTACTAGTTTATGCACACAGGTTACTGTGCAATTAAGGAAAACGGTTTAACATGATAATTCAAATCCAGAAAGTAGTAATTAGTCCTATATGGAAATGTTAGTTGAAACCAAAAAGTTTTATGAACTAAACCAGAAGCCTTCAATTTATGTAGTGGGAATTAGTGAAAAGGAAATTTAATGAGAATTAATCAATGAGTTCATTTGTAGGCCAACTAAAATCCCACCTTTGCGGAGTTTGCATGTTCTCCTTATACTCCGGGGTGACTGACAGACTGGTAAGACTGTCCAGGATGTACCTCGCTTCTTGCCCTATGGCTGTTGGGATATGATCCAGGCCTCACAAATGGATAAGCAGAAGACGATGGATGAATGGATGGAATCCATTGCCCTGTGTGTTCAGTTACTCAGCAGTCATTTTGTCTGCATTACACAGTATGGTGAAGTAAGTGGGTTGTTTTGTAATTTGCCATTTAAAATAAGGCAAATGGGTTTTTTTCTATATATTTACTTTTTTTTTTCAATATAATAAAAATTTATCTGAAAAGGTAATAAAGATAATATGTAATTTCCTCAATGACGTCCAATATTTTTGAATGCATCACAGATACATTAGTAGTTACTTTTCAGTTTAACACATTGCACGCTAGACATGAAAGCAGCTTATAAAATATTTTGACTTACCTGCATAAAGTCATTTGCATTGCTCGATCAACTATGTGCATCATTAACATTCAATACAAATGAATGCACATGTAGCTGTAAACAAACAATGCTAACAGATATTTGTCAAGAGGAATTTAAGTACCTGTTGGTGATGATTTTTTAACACATCTGAGTTCTTGTCACTGCAACCAAACTGGAAGTTAGGTGTCATTTTTCTAAACTCTCTATCCGGTGGCTGGTTTGTACCATTCCCCACTGTTCTCTTGGCATCAGAGCCCACTGTAGAACAAGTCTGCTTACTGTGGTATCAGCCGACAATAAACAATAGAGAGTAACACTGCGCGCACACACACAGGCGCCCACACACTAACGTACACTCTGGCAAAAAGCAGAATGACGCCCTTTTGTTCCCTTCCCTCTTTACTCTGTCTTTTACACACTGCATTGGACAAAAAGATACTTCTGTTTGCCACATGACCAGCCCACTTACACAATCATGCATGCATTACTCCCCACTCTGACTCATATATTATACTGGAATCAGAGTGACTGCTGGTGAGAATTTGTAAGAGATACACAGCGAGAGTTTATGTGCACCCACCAAAATGGTCAATAAGCTCTTCTGACCTAATCAATAACAATACCAGAGCCTGGGTCCATGACCTGCATTCAGCTGCTGCATGCTTATGCTGATGGAAGTGTCCCTACCACTGCTCCACTGTCCACATGAAGACACAGGCGCAGTGTGTCTCCAGCATGCATGAACTCTGCTTTTCTCTCTGAATAATTTCATCTTTTTAGTCTTACGATTGCCTCGAAAGGTGATTTATGCTCACCCATTAAACACACCACGTTATAGTAAAACAAAGAAAAACAAGGCAATGGAACAAAAGAACACCATATCATTTAGGAAAAGCTACTCTTTGGCTAGTTGGATGAAATGATCAATAACAGTTTCCTGTCTATTAAATCAAGCATAGATTGCTTTTCATAGTTTAACATCTCCTGGAAGTAGAGCTCTTCATCTTATATATCTATATGTAACTTTATGTAAAATATAGGTTAGATAAAATTAGCAAACAGGAAATGATTTAAAAATGACTCTAAAAGAAATACTATATGAAACCATACCATATATGTCCATCTACTATGTTCATGACCTATGGAAGAGATTAAATGCTTCCAGTCGCATAAGTGTGCTGCTAAAGGTAAAAGTGGGCAGTTTATTGCCACTTCCTCTTAATAACTGACACAGTGACAGAGATACAAATGTCAGCTACATTCTTTAAAACAGAAAGCTTGCAAGAACCACTTAAATAACCACATTTATTATTTTATTTATTTATACTCTTGCTATAATGATAAGTGCATGTGCATGTTTGTATTTACCCTATCTGTTTCTTAATGGGTGTGCCAATGTCAATAAAACTTTGCACAAATATCATTGCACATACAGCAATTATACTTCACAGTGACCAAAATTTGTATCTGCAACAGAATTTTGTTCAAGTCCCAACTAAATACAGAATGAAGAATGTGAAAAGTGCAGCAGACCTGGCAAAAATTGCCCTTGGTAGGCTTTTTGTTAGTTATGACTAATGAGTTAGCAAAATATCTTCAGCTTTAAGTAACAACTGAAGCATTATGGATTCATGTTTATTATTACTCTTACTTACTACTTCAGTTTTTCCCAGTACAGTAAATTATTTAAATGTATTAGTTAACGGGTCTACCAACTCTTCTGTTTGTGTGATTGGACATTTTGCACGACATACCTTGTTTCTTTGTTGGGGAGCTAAGCTTAGCTTGCTGTTAGCTCTTGTGCTAGGAACAGCTTTTTGTGATGTCCTAATAGTGAGTGGTGCAGATCAGAAGTTTGGGCTTCAGGTTTCCTGAGCAATATTAATAGTGCTTAGTTAGTCTGTTGCTTAGCAAAAATTAGCCAACATGTGTATCTATTTTTTACCATCTCATAGTTTATGATTGGACATTGTCAACTGAGGTAATTGGTGTATCAGGCAATAAATTAGCAATCCACCCATTGATCCATATAAAGTATATTCTGGGTCCAAAAAGCCAACATGGAAGCAGGAAATACCCTGAAGCTTTGAAATATAGGCCCCAAAACTAGTGGGTGATATTGTGGTGGCAACTACATCCTTTATACTGTCTATGTGTAAAACAGCTTGAGTGTTATGTTTTTAAAAGGAAATGTTTCACAGTCCCACTAACCTGTCAGGAGACGTTTAAATTAATTATGGAAATTTAGAGTTACATTCAAAAACAGTACTGTATATAAATTTCCTCTCAAGGCTGGTGGTTAGTAAGTGTCAATATATAGCAATATATTCATTTTTCGTCATGACAATGATCCCAAACACAATGCTGAAGCAGTAAATGTATACATGGGTAGAAAAACAACATTTTTCTGGGTTGTGTAGCTTTGGGATCCCCACTTGATCACTGATAGCAAAACACTATGCTTTTAAGCAACTTAATTTATACAAAGGGCAAAGTCAATAGGTGAAAAATACAGATAAATTTTGATTTATACCATACAGAGTTTTGTTTTTTTCAGTAAATGAGGCAGCAAATGCTGATTGAGCATCCCCCGTGTCATCGCTCTGACTGGAATAGTAAAACTTTTTGTAACTCTTGCTCAGAGACAACCAGAAAAGCAGGCTATGGCTAGCATAAAGGTACAAAAGTGACAGACTGCATGCTAAAGCTGAGGGCATTATGGCTCTCTCTATATACTTATATATAGTCATTAGATTCTAAAGAAAGACTTTATTTCTTTCCACTACTAAAGGGGACTTGCCTGGTAGGGATGTGGATCACTGCAGTTTAGTGAGACAAGTCTGGTACAGGGGATGGTTTTCATCTACTCAGCACACTCTGTTTACCATGACAATATGGCTAAAACCACACAGGGATGAAGTGCCTGGACTTTTGCTGGGATTACACCTGTGACATTTCAATTGGACCCCCTTGTGTTTTTCTTTGAATGCACCCATGTAAGCTCCATAAACAGACATAACTAAGTAACAAGAGCCAAAGACTAAGCTGGGAGCAGGAGAGGAAAGCTTTCATAGATTTAATGTAGTTAGATCAGTATCTGTAAACCCAAGTCTATCCTCAGCACTGAGTGGATTAGATGTGGATAGGCACCCGAGAATAGAGCGGGCTTTTATCCACTGCATACAATATGTTTAACATGACAATACCTGCAAGACGCAAGCTCCTTATGAAGAGCCCCTCCAACCTGCTTCATTTGTGTTTTTGAGTTGAGTGCGTGAATGTGTATGAGAAAGTGTGTTTGTGTGTGTGAGTGTGTGTATTTGTCCAACCGGTCGGACAGCATTTTGAGTCAAGTCATCTGGGTGAAGAAATCGGTACTAGTTTAACCAAATGGTGACACGGGGAGCCTTGAAGTGAAAGAGGAACAGAGGGAGGGGAAAAAACAATCACGCTATCATTATTACTCCGGGTTCTAAGTCCACGCGGTGATTGTCAGCGTTTGTTGACAGTGTCTGTGTCAGTTTTCTCACACTTTTTTCAACACTACATTGAATTATATTTTCTCTTAACTACCGGACAGCTCGGTGGTGCCTGTTGTGGTGACAGTTTGGTGTCCCAGTTTGGGTGAGCAGGCTGTCGCGGGACAGACGCTCACATCTGTGATAACAGAAGCACAGTCGGATCGGTGTGAGCCAGGGGAGGAGGACTCAGCGTGCGTGCCACCATGCCTGTGCGACAGAAAGGTAAAGAAAATGCTTGTTAAGAAAATGGACTTTCGGTCTTTAGTTACACTTATGTGATATAATGTTTCTGTGTTAATATTCTTATCACGTAATGCATTTTGTGACACCGAACGTATCACTTTTAGCCACTCAAAAAGGTCGCGTTGATGTTGCGCTAGCTCCGCGAGGCGCTCCTATGCTTTAGCGCACGAAACTTGTGTGAAACACCTGCACTTTTAAACGCGGAACTGTTCAGTGTACGTGTACACGACTTTTAGAAAATAGCTCCAGGGCTCTTACTGCATACTCGGACGCTGTTGTAAATTCGGCATACATAATATTTAGACGATAACACTTTAGCTGTTTTTGCAGTGAAATGCAAAAAACAGCAAAGCTGCCCAGAAATAGAGCTCTTCAATATAAAAGTGCTTGCAGACACATGCATAGAAATTGAACTGCCAGTCTTTTAATTCATTTGGCTTTACGTATTGTCATGCAAGTGTAAAGTTAATGCACGCGCTGACACATTTAGTCGAAGTTTGACGTTGATCGTCACTGCTTCCGGTTTAATCAGCTGTTTAGAGTCAGGAATTTGCAGCCTGCATCTTCCCTTGCACCATAAATTCTACTACCCTTCTGCATGAGGGCATCGGGGCGATATAAAGGATGGCAGTAAAATGTTATAGCTTATCTTTTATCCATAAAATGTGCAAATACACGGGTTATGAAGTCTTAATTACCATTTTAATTAAGAAGGCTTTCACTGATCATTACAAACCCTATTAGAAGTTGTGATCTTGTAGCCTGGGGTGAACACAAAGTCATTTACTTTTTTTCTTTTCTTTTTTTTTTCAAACCAACACTGTTTTTTAAAAAAATGAATGAAGACACTTTATTTTTCAGACAGACATGCAGAAATTCTCAATTTTAACTGTAGCTTTCTGCAATTAAAAGCTTTTAACATCCAGCGTCTCCTTGCTCTGCTTAAGAGCACCTGGAAATTGTGTTTTCCATAAGAGATAAAAACCATGTTTTCTAATTATTTATTTATGTTTTTTTTAGATGCCCAGCGTGCCCTGGAGCTGCTCCAGCAGTATAGAGCCAAGCTAGACCAGAGACAGCAAAAGGCCAAACAGGGACCTGTGGAGGAAGACCACCAGCTGCAGCAGTCTCTGGACAAAGTCATCAATGTCTTTCAAAGTCAGCTCTTCAGTGCACTTCTTGGTAAGAAAATTTGCTTTGGTCAGCTTTGATCACATTTCCTGGATTTTGACAATTTAGGCAAACTACTTTTATGTGCACAATTGACTTTTTTGGAAATAAAGCTGTGCTTGGAGTGCTTTCTGTCACGCATTACATGTGTTTTACGTTTAATTTGCTATCAGTTTAAGGCATACATCTGCATAACTTCTTGTACTTTATCTTACCACATCACAAAACGTTTGCACTTCTGGTGTCTAACCATTCATCTTACGTGCAGATTAGTCCACATGCAATTATTTTATAACATTTTACATCATTTTTTATAAAAGTAGAGACAGAGGTTTTGCCATTTGTGAATTACATTATGTTAGTTCCTTGACTAATACAGTTTTTTCTGATGGCTTAAGCACATTTTTTGTAACTATTGGCTACTTTTGCAAAACACACAAATAAGAAAACCCTTCACCAAATCAGCAAAACATTGTAGTTTTCTTGCAAAAGCTAATAACCCTTTGCTTAACTCTCCAAACCTTCGTAAAAATGGTATTTTCGTATCAAACAGTTAACACAAGCCATCACATTAATAAGCACACAATGCACCAACTACACACTGATGGTATGAATGAAAAACACATCTGGCTTTTGCTTTCTCTGTGCACAAGGTAGGCTATGTCAGTTTGAGGTCATACTTTTGTCATAGGTCCGTAAACATAGAGGGATCCAAACTTCAAGTACTGGTGTTTTTCACACACCTTCACACACATCAAAACAAACACAAGTGTTCATTTCCAAGTCAAAACAAAATAGTAATTTCACTGAGTAAAAAAAAGAAATCAGTCTACATCGTGTCGTCTCTCTGGGTCTGGCCACAAAATTTCGTCTACATCACATGCAATGTCCTCTAGTCCAAGGCACCGGGGAAAAAATCTTCTGGAATGGCGTATCCAGGCCTGACATGATGCCTGGTCAATATCCCCACATGCCTCCTCCATTGCCTGTAAAAGGGCTATGCGTTGATGGGGATGATGGTCATAGACCTTCCAGCGCCAGGCAGAGAAGAACTCTTCAATTGAATTCAAGAATGGAGAGTATGATGGGAGGTTGAGTACAGTGAAGAGTGGGTGATCTGTAAACCAGTTACGGACCAAAGCAGCCCTATGGAAACTAACATTGTCCCATATGATGACGTATCTGGTCTGCTCTGGTCTCTGAACATTAGTGAGCGTGTCATGTAAGGTGTCCAGGAATGTAATAATGTGTGCAGTGTTATATGGGCCCAGGGTTGCATGATGGTGAACAACACCATTTTGACTTATAGCTGCACACATAGTTATGTTACCATCACGTTGTTCTGGGACATTGATTATGGCACGGTGTCCAGTAATGTTCCTGCCACGTCTCCTTGTCTTAGTGAGGTGAAAACCAGCCTCATCCACAAAAAACTGCTCATGACCCATCTGTCTCTAGCTCCATCACTCTCCAGACAAGTCTAAACAAATTCAGCACAGCAGGCACATGCACAGCACTACAGTATGCACTTCCAGATTCAGTACCAATGATACTATAGCTTACCTGCACATAGTCATATCGCAGCTGCTTTACACGTTCACTGTTTCTTTCACAAGGTACTCTGTAGATTTGTTTCATTTGGATTCTGTTGCGAGCAAGTACACGACCTAATACAGAAATGCTCACATTTTGTATGTTTTGGAAGGTGGTGTCATCCTCAATTATGCGCTGCTGAATTTCGCGTAGCCTTATGGAATTATTTGCAATCACCATATTGACTATATGGGTTTCTTGGTCTGCAGTGAACATTCGTCCTCTGCCCCCTGCATCTGGTCGTCTAGCAATTCTGTAAAGTAACAATTTCAGTATTTTTACATCTATGGTATTGTTGTGTTTCTCATTAGCATATGGCAGTGCTACAAATCTTAGTGCAGAGTGACTGTACTAACCGACTCTCATTTCGAAATGTCCTTATGATGCTTGCTACAGTGTAGTGGCTCAAGTTAGCCTGAACCCATTGGCCAGGTTCCCTCAGGGTCACTCCATGGTTGATTACATGGTCCACTATTGTAGCGCTGACTCTTCTTACCCTTCCTCTTCCCCCTCCTCGTCCTCTTCTTGCTCCTCCTTGTCCTCTCCTCTTCCTCTAAGGACAAGGAGGTGAACCTCCTTGTCCTTGTCGTCCTCTTCATCCTACTTCTTCACCTCCACGTCCTCTTCCTCGGCCTCCTCTAATTCTCACTCTTCTCACTCTTCCTGCTCCCTCCATTGTACTCCACACGGACAGCTTACCTGTAGCTTATTTAAAGTGCTTAGGCTGATTGCAAAGTGAACTAATTATCTAAAACAGTTTTCACATGTGACAGTGTGCCAGACAGTTGGCAAAATAGTGTAAATAACAGCCATAAATGTGTATAGTTTTGTTAGGAGTATGTTGATCATTTGGAAATTGAGTGTAAAGCAGTGAGTTGTGTTTACAGCTCTGCAAAAAGAGTGCTGTGCACTGGATTGTACCTACAGTTTTGCAAGGTGTGTGTTACAAAATGGCAAACTGAGTGCAAAGCAGTGTTTGTGCTTTTAGTTTTGCAAACTCAGTGAGTGGTTTTGCTATAAGTATTAATAGTTTTAGAAATTGTGCTATAAGAATCACAGTTAGGGTTTAAGCATTCAGAAAAAACTGTAAAACAGAAAGTTTCAGCAAGGGTAAATATTACAGTTTTATTGATCTTAAAGATTTGAGCCTTTCGTTTGATTCTTCACTTCCTCTTCGCAATAATGCAAAAATCTCAACGTTGTGTGTGGATTTTGTTAATTTATCAAGATTCATGTCTTACAGATACCAGATACCACACTACAAGAATTGTCATGCTGTTTTGGGGATTGACAGGGACTGACTAGATTTCCAACATTAGGTCTGCAGAAAATAGGCTGAATTCATGACAGCAACAGGAGAGGAGAACTGTTTGTTTTGTGTGGGGCTCATATCAGAAAATGGAGAGCAGAACGTAGGGTGTCACAGAAAGCAGGCACCCACCTTTCAAATCTAAATCTATGTATAAATTCCTCTAACAAGGTGACAGTCTAACCAGCAAAGTCTCCTTTGATTAACTGTTGCTTAATCACACGTGAATCCTCATGGTAACGTTAATGGTGACAAACTGGTTTTCACTCCCAGGCCCCACCTGCTTTCTACCCCGCCCACACCTGTAGCTATTACAGCGCACTGCAGCGCACCTTCTCACGTTTATTGTGCCAGCGTTTGTGTGCTTGTTTATGCTGTTCACTCACCCTGATTCCGAGTTCCTGTTTTGAAGCTTGACTTTTTACTTTAACCAAATTGGATCTGATGTGTTGTGAAATAATGCTTCCCCTGTTTTGTTGTTTGCTATTCTTACTGATCCTTCTTTCTGGTAAAGACTTTGTGCATGGGTTTGCGTCCCTGCTGCTGCACTGGATTATTCCACTATTTACATTTCACTATCCTTTTTTATTCCCCCTTATCATCTGTGTTATAGCCACCATACCCATTTGAGATGTGTTTACATGATGATTTATGATTTAGTGCAGAACTATTTGTCAGCTGTACTGTAGATTAGGGGAAGTGAATCATTGCTAGTAATATTATGTCGCCACTAGAGGTCCTCAGAGTATTAGCTATGTTTCATTAGGTAAAGTATTCTCTACCAGTGTACTCTGAGAGATGGGCTCTCTTTGTGACCATCTTGGTTTTGCTTGTATCTGAATAATTTAGCATATACTATAAAGTAATAGTTAAGCTCTGCTGGAGCAGCTTTTTTTAACATCACAGCCTCTGTCCAGCTCACAGTGGGGACTCCCTTAACAACTTTAACCAATCCTGGGACAGTTGCAGATAGTTGTTTTCAGAACATAGGGGCTACATTTAAATAGGGCAATCATTTGTTAGCTGCCAACCTGCAGCTGACTTAACAGTCACAGCAAAATGACTGTTAAGGCAAAAACTGACTGTTAATAAGAGACAAGCATTTCTGCACCTTTATCTACGGCCACTCAATAACTAAACCTGTGATACTGTATAACAGGCTCTCTTACACCCACCGGTACCAAATCCCGACACACTGGAATACAAAGCAGGCAAATCAGGTCATTCTACGGGTGGAGTAAACTTATCAAATCTCATCTGATAAAATTCACTGCAAACAAGTCAGCGAGCCACACACAGAAAACAAAAAAAGCTGGACTGTACACCCGTGAAGTTTGCCAGGTCCTTAACAAATAAGTTTTTTATTGGCCTTTTTTAGTTAAAACTGGTTAACTAGTGGTGATGCCTCGACACTTGGCGATGTCTGTTCTCCCCAAGCACATCTAGCTGTGGTGGTGGCCTTTCCACCATATTGAATAATTATTTCAAATGCAGACATATATGTAATAAATAATTAGGTATATGTCTAATTACACTATGTTTGAGGTGCAACTCCTGAAGATCATTCATATTTTATGCTTTTTCGGTGTGTTTTTCTATCCATGTATGTTTTTCCTGCACTGGTATTGTGCTTGCCATCACTGACATGCTGCAAAATGAAGCCATTTTCAATCAGATGCTCTGTAGATGGTATTAGCTGGTGGATCAAAATCTGACAGCACTTCTCTGTGTTCATAATTCCATCGGTTTTTGACAAGATCCCCAACGCCACTGCCTTCACCCTCTCTAGCAATAATTGCCTACAGATGGCTGTAGAGACTTACTATTGCACCTCTCTCCTGAGAGAATGGCTTGATTCTTGATTCTTCGGTGAACAGTAAATGGATCAACTGAGGGAAACTCTGGCTCTTGTGAAGCAAAATATAAAGAAATGCGGGGTGGCCCGAGACTATTGCACAATATGATTTTTAAAGATGAACTGATTATAAATTACACCATGGTTTGATTTTTTTTTAATGATCAACTTTACTACGCTGTCTTTTGGTGAATAAATTAATGTATCAATTAAACACTCACTGTTTGCACTCAGTGATTTGCCCACTTCTGTAGGGTTTAGTTAATCACTAAACCCTTTCACATTGTTACTTTCCTCCTTTTTCCAGATATCCAGGAGTATTATGAGTTTACCGTCCTTGCAGACAGCAAGTGCTCTGCGGACAGTCCCAAGAACCTTGCTGCCTCCTGCAGGCTGCCAGCAGAACCCTCAGCCCAGCCACAGCCCTCCACAGATCCCTTGACCTCCAGCATTTCTGATGGACAATCCCAACCCAAACCACTCGTCTCCAAACCCAGGTCAGTCAAGTATCCTGCGCCTCCAGTACCATCAGCAACACCAGCAACAAAGTCATCTTCGCCTACAACACAGTCCAGCACACCTGAGCTGGCCAAAATGAAGTATCGTGCTCCTCTTCCTCCTGCTCAACCGGGGGGCTCCAAATCACTTGAAGAGGAGACTTCTAAACCTTCCCCCAGTGTCACAGTTAGTAATGCAGAAACCCCAACCGGCTCCACAAATACATCTCCTGGAGTGTCGCTAAATGGAACAAAGCTTCCTGCTACCAGCTCTGGCATTTCTTCAGAAAGCTCCACCAGCCCACAAAGCGTTCCTGCTTCTTCTGACCTGGTGACAGTCTCAGCCCTCGTCTCGAGCACCATTCAAGGCCTTGTGTCTCCAACTGCTCCAGTCAAACCTGCCCGCACCAGGATCCCTTCCAGCACAAGCACAGGTCCCAACAAAGTCACAGATTCTGTCCCTACTGCTCCTCTGACCAGCAAGGACTCAGGATTCAGCAAAGTCACTCCCATTCCAAGTCCAACTAGTCCAAGCCAGGGAAAATTCACCTTCAGCGGACGCAGGTCCACAAGTCCACCTGGACAGCTGAACAAAGGACCTTATGCGTGAGTGCAGTCTCTGGTAATATGAATGTGCATGGATTGCTAGTGTAATATCTTTATATAGTACTTCAACATGCTATTAGGAATTTAGATATAGAACAGAACACTAATGGACACATATTTGGAGTTCACCTATTTGCACCCTCCCTTGATCTCTTTTCTCCAACCAGCCCAACCAGTCCTGGGCCAGGAAAGGGCCCTTCCACTAGCCCAACCCATGGTCCAGCCCTCTCCAGGCCACCCACGAGCCCAGTGACCCCCAACAAGGTAAGACATCTCTTTATGTTTTGTTGTAAGGACCACAAAAAAGCTGCAAGAAATCTGTCTGTAGCTGACAGAAAATGAGATAGAGGTTGTGTAAAGAGTCTGCAGCTGCAGACTCTAGGAATTTGCAGTGTAAACCCAAATGCAGATAAACAGAAACAAGAAAACAAAATCTTAACAAAAAAGCGAGCCGGTTTATTGTGGCTAAAGGCAGGAACAAAACGAAGGCAAAGGGAGGCCATAAACACTAACGAAACTGTGAGGAAACTAAACTAAGAACACAGAACGAGACTAGCAAAACTGAACACACTGAACACAGGACGTGAGACTATCAAAATAAAACAGGAAACAGACGCAGACTAAGCACATGGTTCGACACTGGGATTGGGGGGGGCGTCACGCAAGACAAGACCCAGCGCCCGGACAAATGGGCTCCTATCTGAAGGTAGGTGATGGCAGCAACTGCGAGTTATCTGTGGGTACAAGGAATTTTTTTCTTTTTATAAGGTCTCATAGTCTGAATAGCCTTATCTGAATCCTGCTTTATGTTTTTGGGGCGTGATTTAGGGCTGAATTCACACCTTGAAACAGTGCAGTTAGCAAATTGCAAAGGTTAGAACTAAGGATGCTTTTTTTATTTTTACTTTTTAAATATAAATAATTTAGGTTTAGCTGTACAATATTCAATGCTCTGTGCTTATTTAAAAACAAAACAAAATGCGAATATAGCCAAATTCATATTTTGATTGCATCCCACGAAATGATCCACTACACATTTTAATTGATTATGTTGTGATTGTTAAACTATTGACTTTGAAAATGACGTTTTCAGAAGCTGTTAGAAAAATTCCTGAGAAGTGTTTACGAGAGACACCACGTCTGCTCTTGAATCAGTACATCCAAAGGCTTGTGGTGGCTGCAGCAGGCAGAATAAGATAGGCAGGTTGTTTATACAGATTTGTGCATTGCATAATATGACAAAGGGAAACAGGTTAAGTAACATTTTAATAATCTGGACAGTCAGCAGAATGAGGTCAGAGGGTTAACCCTAACCCTTGGGTAAACAGGGATTGAGCTTTTTGACCGCAGGCTTGTTGCTGATGACTGAACATACAGCATCTTGAAGTATTAGACTAATGTCATTGTGCTTTTTTCAGTGTGTCTGTTTACTGAAGTTCTGCTCTTTACACAGATTTAATGATTGTATTTGTGGAGTTGGAAGCATAAGTATTCATTTTTGATCACAAAAATGGGTTAATTTTCAAACTGTTAAGTAAAGCCCAGCCAATATGGAAACCGAGCAATTATTTCTTTTGTTCGGAGCGTACCGAGCCTCATCTATCACACAGTATCTTGCCCAAGCACACTTCATGGATTGGAGAAGAATTAAAACTTTTTGATTAGTGGATTATTCAATATGGAGCATGCTTTTTTCCTTTTATTTTTTGTGTTTTTTAAAAATTATTTTGTGGGCCATTTTTCATTTGCTCTAACGGGAAAGAACAAGTGAAAATGACACAGAAAATAGTTCAGGATTGACTCAAACCCAGGTCAGCCGTTCAACCAAGTTAGCTGTACCTGTGCCCTCATCTCCTCTGATTATTCTATAGCACATGTAGCAGTTTATGCAGCTCAGGTTGATGGAAATAATGATATGTTGCTATGCTCATATATACTTTTCCTGTAATGTCACACCCACCTGGGACAAAACACAGACTTTCTTCTAGTCAAAATGCTGGATAGCTAACATGTACTACTACAAGCCACTCGCTTTGTTCAGAATTGCTATACAGCTGAAAGTGTAACAATGCATGTAAACACTTCATCTAATTCTTGTTGTAGTGGCCAAAATTGCACCATCCTTTTCCACAACAGGCCACATTACACTTGGTAGGTCCTTTAAACGATTCAAAATATTACTACCTTGCCATCTTGACCTTGTATAACGTTAGCCAGCTAATAAGCACTCACTTTTGTTTGGATAGTGAAGAATGTTTTGTTTTTTGTTTTCACCCCAAAGCTATTAATAATGATTCTGGTTATCACAGCCCAGTGCAGACAGACTGACCACTTTCTGTTGGCAACGGAGAGCATCAGGAAAAAACAACAATCAGTGCAAGCACAGGAATAGGACACAAAAGTAGAGCAGATACAAATGCAACACTGTGTTCATACACATGTTGCACATGTTCATGCTCTGCTACAGATGTGGGTGTTAGACATGGATTTGCTTACTCCAGCTTTCCTTTCTCTCTCAGCTCCACAGGTAGTGTATAGTACCTGTACTCTATATTACAGCATTTACTGTATATTGTACACATACAGTATATTACAGTACCAGCTGTAGTAATGTTGTGTATCAAGGAAAAGCAAAAGAGTGAAATCTCAGCTCTGCGTGTAGCTTTGGGCTACATATGGAGCTTTAACTTCACCCACAGTCAAAGTTGAAAGTAGAGCATCCATTGCTATACCGCTGTTACTGTTCACTCAAGCCCCCCCACTCCTGCCAAACAGAGACCTGACCTGATAAAAAAAGCAGAGAGTGGTGAGTGTGTGTGTGTAGTGTATGAATCTGTTTGTGTATGCGCTTATGTCTGTGCATACACGTCTGTCAGCGTGAGTGTTTGCCTGTGCATCCATGTGTGTGCGTTTCTGCGGCTGTCTCTAGACGTTTGCCACTTTTGTGTGTGTGTGTTCGTGTGTGCATGTGTGCTGAGTGTTCTGCATGCGTGCCGATATATATTCTGAGCCATGCACTCTTCGAGTTCAAAATGTGGCTACCAGCTGCCATAAAACGAAGAAAGCAGCTGGAAATCAAGAGGGCGGGTCGAGGTGCATCGGGACAGACTTGCCATGTTTCCGATTCGGCCTCTGTTTTAGGAGAGAAGTCCTATGTGGCTGCTCCGATGAAAGGACAGGTGGAGAGGACACAAGAAAGGGAGGAGAGAGAAACTGAACGATGAAAGGAAGGAAGGAGACAGAGACAGACAGACGGGAAAAACATGCCACCAAAAGCAGCAAACATCTGATTGGTGGAACAGGAAAGTTGGAGCCACGAGATGTTTTGGTGAAAGTTTGCCAGTCGAACTGGTGAGGATGGATTGCATCTGTATCCTCACTACCAAGGTGAGACATGGGAACAGAACAGGCTACAGTAGAAAGTGGCAGGGAAGACAAATCAGGGCACAGGAGAACAGGGTGTGTCAGTGTGGTCATTAAGACAGTGAAAAAAAATTTCTAATAGCTAACGCTTTATAATTTTGTGATTGGTGTATTTATTCAGTCATTACAGCAATGCCTTAATTTTTAATGTCAAACTCATTCTGAATGAATCATTGATGGGAAACTCAGCCATATCAAATTGGGGACAGGGTTGCTTCATGTACAGTTGACTTGCTTTAGTTTGTGAATAAACAGGTTATAAGAGTAGTAGGCTGTGCTTTTGTGAAGCGATTCTAATGGGAATGCTGATCTGATGTACAGTTATTGGTCTGATATCATGTGACACCCAGAGAGACAGCAAACTAGGTTGATAGGACAGACACTTCAAAAGAGTGACTGGCTGGCTGTGTAGCTATGCGACTGGTGCAGTGGTTGACTGAATGACTGACTGCTCTTGAGGCAGAAAAGAGAACTTGGTAAAAAAAAAAAAAACTAGGCTGGCAAAATTAAACACATACATTATGCACATATGTTCATGCTCAGAAATGCATGACCCATTTATAAGGAGTTGAATCAGTGTGAGCTGGGACAGACTTCAAGCCTGCATGTTCCAGCAGGCAAAAAGGAACATGCAAGGAACACAAAAATATTTGTGTGTGGACTTGAGAAAAAAAGTTCAAGTTTTGTATACTGCAAAAAAATCAACACACCTGGGCCTTTCGACAATTTTTGCATTTCTCAAATAAGTACTAAAAGTACCCTATCATGGAGCACACTACCTACTGTCATGGTTTGCTGTGTAGCAGGCAGGATGTAGGACCCAAACGCAGGACTCATACATGGAGAGTAAACTCAAAACGGCAGCTTTATTGCTGGAAAAACTCTTACACTAAAACAGAAAATAAAACCAAAAACAAGAAACTAGAAGCATGAAACTCAAACCAAAAACACTAAGAAACTAGGGAACTAAACTGGGAACAGAGAATTGGGAAATACCGGGTGCACGGAGGGAACAAACACAGCACATGGGGGTGGTGATGGAAGGAAAACACGGGGCTTAAATACACAAGGGAGTAATGAGAGAAGGGGAAACAGGAGGGAAACACAGCTGGGAGTAATAAGGCCTAACGAGGCAAGGGAAAGCAAAAGAAGATACACTGACGAAGGACATGGGACTGTCAAGGTAAAACAGGAAACATCAGACAATCCAGTCTGTTTTCACTCCTGAGGCGTAATATACGGACGATTTGTCAAGTCCCGAGGTGTTTCTGAGGAACGCGAAAGGTGACATTCCGCGCTCTTATGCTAGGCGCCGGGTTATGGATGAAATCCAGTAAAATGACGCTCTCATGGTAATACACGTTCCAGCCATGTATTCCAACCCTAACCATAACCTTATCCCTAACCTTAACCAGCACTTTAATGACGTTAGATAGTGTTTTCCAAAGTGATTTAAGTAAAACTAACGTACGTGTCTACATTCATAGACACTGCAGACTGGACACTGAGACATAGAGACACAACTGACTGGGGAGACTGAGGGAACAAGGAGACAAGAGTGACTAGACGAGGAATATGGGGAAGGCAAAGTAACAGAAATCTAAATCCTAGGAACTAAGAAAATAATACAAGCAGAAATCAATAAAGAGAACCAAAACCATGAATCAAAGAATATAAATGATGGAAAAAACATAAACACTTAGTCAGAAGACTCAGGACAATGACACCTACACAGCATATTTAGCATGTATTTTGTAGGATTTTGACAGAAAACTGTCTCAAATCCAACATTGTGAGTTGTACATTTGCCTGAAATGACGCAGGGTTTGACTGCAGTTATTGTGCTAGCTACTGGTTTTGGGGACATTTGAATCTTGAACAAATGTGTATAATAGAGCTGGGCGATATATCGAGTTTTTTAAAAAAATATCGATATATTTTTATACGAGATATAAGATGTGACAATATCCTTTATATCGATATAGTCTATGTTACGTTATAATTATAGTTGCGGAGCCGCAAGTTTGCCTCTCTTTCGTCCACTTTTGTCTTTACGCAACGTTACTCAACCTCGCCTCTCCTTCACTGAACACAACTCCCCCTCCTCCCCCATCGCTTCACGTGCAGGCAGCGACAAGATGGACACGGCAAATCTCCGTTAATGAGTTACTGCGCATCGCCCGGTGCGTGGGGCTGGACGGCGTCAACGTGTTAGCGAGCTAACCACGCTAACGAGCTAGCCACGCTAACGCCATGCACGGCCTGAAATCCTTTAATTTTCTCAAAAGTTGACTGCGCGCCTTTTGTATGAATTCTGGTTGTGCTTGATGACCGCGAACCGATTTTATGTGATACACGGCGCTCAGCAATCTGTCAAAAAATGTTTTAGTTCGACTTTGGTAAGCTACGGAGCTGCACCGCTTGATGGATTGTCGGAGCATTACGGCTACCGAGGAGCCTCGCGGAGTGATACGTACTGTGCTTCAACGTAAGGTGCCATTTATGGTGCCATTTATGGTCCTTATACACACACAATGTGTGTATAAGGACCATAAATGGCACCTGTTCAGAGACATGGTTACGAAGTGGATTTCAAACTCCAGGCTGTCAGTCATGCAGTAGAATTTGGAACAGAGCAGCTGTGAAATCTGTCTATGTTATTATGCTCAGCGTCTTTTAGTTTACATTTTGACTGCACAATTGTGAGCTCTTTGTTGTGCACAAAACAACATAGTTTTCTTTTATTTATAGAGCAGCATTATTTAATAAATGCTCATAATTTATTTTTGAGTAGTTTTTTTCATGTACATCTATGCTGTATGTTAATAAAAGTGCCTGTGTGACATCTGGGACACAGATTTAACTAAGAACTCTCTTTTTGTTCTTACTTTATGGCTTTAAAAAAATATCGAGATATATATCTTATATCGCCATCCAGCTAAAAAATATCGAGATATGAATTTTGGGTCATATCGCCCAGCTCTGGTGTATAATACTAAATTCTTATTTGAAAAAGGAAAAAATTTGAAAAAAGATATAAAAACTAAGCCATATCAGAACACATAACTTGTCTAAAAAAATATGCTTCTTCCAGCTAGCAGCTAGCTTCTTCTTTTGCCACTATGTAGTTAAGATGGTAACAACTGAGCTGTTAAAACTCAGTTTTTGACCTTTATTAATACACCATAGGGGTACTGTGGTACTTGCCTTTATGCACCCAAAGTCGCGAGTAAAGGTGCACAATTTGAGACACAGCGAAGGAACTAATGTTAATATAATACACCAACTCTCTCTTTGTCTATTTGTTTATTTCCTTTCTGCGCCATCAGAAGTAGTAGTAGTGACCAAACTTGGCATACTGGAACATCTTAGACCCTTGAAGGGTCTTATCTGTATCTGATATTATGACATTATCATGTTCCATGGCAATTACCTAGCAAATGGCTAATTTTTTTTAGCATTTATACACATATAACATGTTATAAAAGTATTATATTGTTTTTAATTACACAACTAAAATGTTTCATTTATATCCACAGATACCTAGCAACTTCAGAGCAGTGGGATAAAAATGACCAATTTTAGACCTTCCACCCCTATTTTTTTATTTTCTCAGAGAGTTTAAGTATATGAGTCTGCCAATAGTACGGACAGGCGAAACACTTCTGTGGCATGGAAATGTACCAGTAGAATTAATTAGTAATGAATGCGTGAGAGAGATCCTGTCAGTACAGTGTAATTATGTCCTCAACTTTCTCTTGATTTTGCTCACTTTTTTTAGACTCCAAACATTAACTCCAGCTACTCAGCTGTCTCTCCTGTGTCTTATTTTTGTGTTTTCCACACAAAAACTGAGCATACATGTAGCTGAAGATGAACTGTATTATTACAGAGGATGTTCTTTCCCCTCAGCAATTTCAAAGTAATAGACACCCCACAAAAAAGTAAAAGCCATCATAAAACCTACAATAAAGTTTCAAATCAACGTCTCCCTGCCAGTCTCACAGCTTGTCCTGTTGTTTTTAGTTTTCTTAAACTGAAAACAACATCTTGAACAGAGTGAAAATAATTTTGATCATACATGTAAGTGTTGTAAGATGGCTTCTGGCTTATGAAAATAGTCTTCAGTATGGGCATGTAGAGGGATTTGGGCATGACAGTTACACCTAATATCTTGTAGTATGGGCGTTTGGGGGTTTGAACCTTACTGTCTATGTAAAAGGTAAACATGCTGACTACTCGGTCGTCCTGCCACCTTAGCTAGAAATACTATGTGTCTGCCAGATCATGAGCTTATTTATATGAAATTAAGTCTTAGGAGCGTGATCTTCTGTCATTTAGGTATGCACAGAATCAAATCCAAGGGTTTATGATTAACTTTAGCAGAACTGTCAGTTCTACCAAAGACTTCCAAATACAGCCTGATTCCAAGATCATCCATCACAAAGGAATCTGGAGAATAATAGGAAGTAGCAGTAGGCACACTCTCGCACACAAATAAGTCTGCAGTGATTTGGCAAATATACAGACAGACTGCAGGGATTCAGTCTCACATTTATCACCCTAATCTTGTTTATGTCATTAAGATAATGGAAACCAAGGGTGTTTCCTGAGCTTAGACTGATAGATTATAGCTGGAAAATATTTCAGTACGTCCTCTCACCTCCTGTTTGATTAACACACACACACACACGCACACACATATATATATGAAAAAATATTTCCCCCTTCCTAATTTCTTAACAATCCAAGTAAATTCAAAGCTCTGCTTTTGAATTCTTTTATCATTTATAAAGGTAAAAGTTATCCAAACCTGTCTTTTAGGTGTGGATGAATTAAAACCGTTCTGCAAAGAAGAGCGGGCCACAGCAATGTGAAAAGCTCATTGGCAGTCATTGTGAACGCTTGATTGCAATTCTTGCTGCCAAGTGTGACAAAACCACTTATTAGGTTTAGGGTATAATTACTTTTGCATATTGGGCCAGATAGGTTTGGATACATTTTTTCTCTTAATAAATGAAATGAAAAACTGCATTTTATATTATTTGGGTTATCGTTGCCTAGTCTTCAAAGTCACGCAGTCTGGGTATTTAACTTTGTATCAGTACTCTCCTCTCTAGCTTGCCCAATCCTCTTTTCCTCTCTGATATATCCAGTCTTAAATCCCACTCTGGTTTTATTAGTGACTGATTGTTGTTTGGTCTGACTGAGTGCCTTCTGTGCACCAAGAGAGCAAGAGTCTCTCCTAAGAGGCTTACCTTAGGCTGCTAATAGACTTTAAAGAGGTGGAACTATTTTAGGATGGACAAAGAGGAGGATAGAGAGAAAAAAATGTCAGAGAGAGATACACAAAGACCTTGGAAAGCAGAAAAGACAGTCCATGGCTGCATGAACACTTCATGCAGTCATTGCATGCCTAGTTTTTCAGGGGTACTTTACTTGCAATTGCCAGGAAAAGGCCACGATAAATCCTTCCTTTAGTCCTACCATCTGAACAGCTGTCCAGCTAGCATTGTGATGTAACTGTGAGGAGGGCTCAAACATCAGACGGAGTAATCAGCAGAGAAGCCATGTGCGGAGAGACGAGCGAGAGAGAACTTCGTAAGCAGCTGTAGGACAATTGAGTCCAGTGACATGCATTAGAACATGCAGTAGAACTAATATAGCGACTCGGGACTGCTGTTACAGTTTGGTTAAACGTCGTCTTGGCTCTGTATGGCCCACACCTGTAAAGAATTGGACTATGTCTCTGGACTGGCCTGCCTGTAGGACAGCTGATACTACTGGGCCACCACGTGGGCTAATTGTGAAAATGGAGCACTGCCACTCTGCGGTTTCAATCAATGTAATGTATATTATATTATTTCAATTACACTTTATGATTTTGCAGTTCACATAGAAGAAACAGATTTGTACTGTAGTTGAGTAGCAGAGGCAAATAAGGTGTAACCTACTTTAGTAATAAATAACCAGCTGTCCATTACCTCTGTATGTGTGGTGTGTTATTGCATGCACAATTTAGGTCCGCTTTATGGCTTATATGACATTAAACTCAGGTGTGGAATTACATGTTTACCTATAATTAAATGTCCTGTGTTTATTCTGCAAATGCATTTTAACACAAGAACGCAATATAGTAGGACTATTTTTATTATTGCAGTAGAGCTTTTCACAGTATTTAGCTCATTTTTAATCATATCTTAGGTAAAGTGTAGGTTAACACACCTATGTATATAAGAGTTAAAAACTATCTTGGAATTAGTTCCACAGAAGTGTATCAGAGGTACTAGGAGGTACAGGAACTGGCTGAAAACCAAGAGGAGCTCAGTAATTAAGAAGAATTAGTACAGGGCCAGAGGTTACAGCATTAGCATTAGTTAGCTACATTCTAATGCTAAATCCTGAATGCTAACCACTAAACTAAACTCTTCTAAAGTACTTAGGAGCACTCTATATACTTATACACATTAGTATTGGCCACAGTGGATAGCATGCTGCAGTGCAGTCAGTGAAAGTGATCCAGTGCTAGCTAACTGGAAATATTTGCCAACCCAAATCCATCCAAAATTTCTGAAACAGAAACTATTCATGGGTGTGAAGCTCCCTTGAAGATGCTGAAACATGACCACAGTGTTCATTTATATGTTAGAGATACTTTGTTTCATGTTATATTAAAGTTGTTTTGTAGGAACACTTTAATTTTGCAGTGAAGCCAGTTTTTTTCAAACAGTTCATCCACAACTTCAAGTGAACATTTATGCCTGATGTAATGAAATATCGTGAGATATGTTTCAGTGGTCTGTTGTCCCAGTGAAGGTTAGCAACTTAACGTTAATTGTGTGACACTTGAACAGGAGCAGATCAGCTAATCCCATCAAGCAAATGACTAATCACTATGAGGCTATGTATACAAATTATACACACATACACACTTGTAGAAAAATTGCAACACACACACACACACACACACACACACACACACACACACACAGAAAGTTCAGTTGAGAGAGAAGACCAGAGCCACTCTTCATGTATGCAGTGAAAAAGATTTTAGTGAATGTAAATACTATAAATGCAAAATGTGCAGAAGAAATAACATTTAAAAATGACAGTTGAACATCAGTGTCTTAAAGACAGACAAACTTTGACAAGTTTACATCCCTGATTTTTGCATTGGCATACTGCAGTTATACCTAATTAAATAATCAAGTAACATCTAGATCAAGACGGCTGTTCATATGTGTATAGTATTTTTATATATATGATAGATTATTTTTTTCTTTCTTAGTACCTTCAGTCAGCCAGTGATATCTAGTAATGCATTGGTTAAATGTATATTTGTTTTAATATTACAATTTAATAGCTGATTATTTAAATAATTTGGATGAATTTCAGAGTATTTTTTATCTTAATGTTATGTCCTGTACATTGTTATTCCAGCATCATCTGTCATCTGTCAGTGTTGTGATATTAGGAATGTTTGGCTTTGCCAGTCTGTGACTGGTAACTGTGGAGGAAACTCTGTGACAGTGAGCGCTCACTGGTTTTCGCTGGTCTTCAGCTATTTCTTGTAAAGCTTCGGGGTGTGTTTTTGGCACATTATCCTGCTGCAGTGTTAACCTTTTTTTGGATTCAGGTCACATGTCCAATTCCAAAGAAGGCTAAACACCTCCAAACTGAAATAACCCTGTTACCTCTGCAACTGTTGGTTTGAACCTTTGTGATTTTAATCACTCAGACTCTCTTCTCTTACTATTTTAAATCTAAGGATCCATGTGTGGCTCTATATTGATGTCCTTGTACACTGAAATTTGTTATGAATGACTAAAAAGTAGTGCCTTAAGATCAACTACTAATCTGCAGTGTCTGCGACTCTTTGTAGATGCTTTCGCAAGGTAGTGTAATCTGACCTTATCTAACTCTAAGCACGTAACTCTCAAGGAATTGTTTAGAGACCTCTCCTTCTTTAGACAAACAAACTCTGAAGCAACTTTTTTGTGCCTCAGTGAACAAAGTTCAGTGTATTGATCCTCTCATTTTGCTGTTCCTGGTTGTTTTTGCATATTAATGATTCAATAATCAAAAAGGTTCTGAAGTCCCATGCACTGCCCTTCAGTCTCATCTTGATTTGACATTGTTTAGAACAGCGTTGGGATTTATGATATTTTCTCTTTGTTTTATACCAAATATTCTGCTAGAAGCTGGTGGACAATAACTGCAAGTTGATTTAATTAAAGAAACCTCTGAGAATCAGCATTATTTAAATGCTGCTTCAGACAGTCACAATCAAGGAAACCTGGCCTTTTGTTTAAATGGATTCTTTGCTTTCATGTAGTTTCTGCTTAGTGCAGAGAGAGTGGTGATTGAAGCAGACTCCAGTGGACATGTAGGTGAAGGGAACAGGGGTGAGATGGAGTTGGGTAGGTATGGTGTAAAGGATGGTAGTGGATTTTGTGAAAAGGGTAGAAATGGCTGTGGTGAACACATATTTCAGGAAGAGAGAGGAAAGTTCAGCGATGTATAAGAGTGAAGGAATCTGCTCCAATCTAAAAGCGATGTGAGACTGCAAGTCTGTGTCAGGGGAGGCAGCATTGGATGGCAGCCAATGAACTTAGAAGCAAGGGTTAAATGGTGGAAGTTGAAAAACGTTCAGGGAAGAGTTGAGACATATTTCTGGTCAGTAAGGGAGAGATCTCTGGGATAGTACAGCTAACGTGGTGAGGGAAGCTGCCTAGAAGATATTTGGTATAACCTCTGGTTAAAGGAAAAAGACACGAAGACTTGGTGGTTCAAACGAAGAGGTTAGCAAAGGAAAAGTGAGATACTCTGGGAGGTAGCCAGGAATACTGGGAGGACAGGACAAGAGAGAGGTGACACAGGCAAAGGCTTATAGTTACATTTTAGGTGAGGCTGAACACTGAGGAAGAGAGTCCAAGCTGGAAGGAGCAGGTTAGGGTGATTAAGGATAGAGGTGGAAATGAACTAATGAGTGAAGGAAGTGTGCTTAGAAAGTGGAGGGAGTACTTTGAGGAGCTCATGGATGTAGAAAATGAGAGCGAGAGGAAGGATGGAGAACAGCTAGTGAATCAGGATGTCCAAAGGATTAGTTAGGAGGAAATGAGGGCAGCTATGATGGAGGATGAAGAGTGTAAAGGCGATTGCCCCGGATGATCTATCTGTGGTGCTATCAAGGAGAGAGGGCAGTGGACTTTTTAACCAAATATAAATATATAAAGAACAATAACCAAGTACTGCAGTGCCTGTGTTTTGCCACATAGAGGCACTGTCTGTCTAACAAATTCAGTGACACGATGGGTTTCACATTGTTTCTCTGCAGTGACTTAAAACATCCACGTTTGCTATTTAAATACACAGTCAGCTGACATGTCCCTTGGCATTATTTATTATAAAATATTCAGCAGAAAACAGCAGATGTCCTATAATTCATTTCTCCCTCATGTTTATTTTTGCTACTGCTACAAGGTTTCAGCGGGAGTCTGATGTCCTCACCCAGCTTTTAGAAGAAACAATGAGCTCTATTTTAAAGGGAATTCACTCATGTGTAAACTGAATATACAGCTGGTAAAAGGTGATCATGTGACCATATTTAAAATCTTGATGTATGGTGCCTTTTTAAATTGGTTGGCTTGTAGAATGGAGAATCCACAGCGATTGGCTGGAAGGGGGTGTATGAGGTTATTACACACACACACATCCGCACAGCGTAGTTATTTCTGTGCTGGCTGACCTACTAATGTTAACATGTAGTGCATGCCTGCTAGGCTCATGAGGTAGCATCCTCTCTCGCTTGCTTTTTCCCATTTGTCATTTATTCCTTTCTTTTCTTTTTCTTCACTCCCTTCATCCCCTTTCTTTCTTTCTTTCTTTCTTTCTTTCTTTCTTGTGTTCTGCTGTTATTTTATTTCAGGAAATTTGGTCTGTGATCCGATGTGAGCTTCACTCTCCCAGTACATTCTGTGAGCCATATGATCTAGAACCCCTTAGGTCATCCCAGATGTATGCATGTTTGTGTGTGTGGTTGCACACAGATCAGCAGGAGCTCCATCTGCTCTTTGCCAAACACCGAGGGATTCACTGTATCGCTGGTCTCAGTGCAGCCAGCTTATCACAAAAACCAAGACTTTTTGAAGACAGGCACTTCAGCCTGTGCTGACTTCTGGAGAAATCCAGTCTGAGGTTTCTGGACTGAAACAGAGACGTGAGAGACGTTGGTGTATGAATCCAGAATAATTTAATAGTAGTATATGGCTAATCTCTCACTCATCGAGTGACGTCACACAGTCCTGACTCAGTCTAAATCTAGTTAATGAGAAATTTACATTTTCTGCTCTGCACACTACTGAAAAAATATCACCGTCACACAGTGAATATTGGAAAGGAAAAGAAGGGCAAAAACAGCAGTCTGGTTGCATACCAGAGGGTTACATTATTTATTTTAAATTTTCCCAGACTAGGATAAATTCAGAGATTTTGAAATGTGTCAATAATTACATGGTTTACAGAATGACATCCAGGAAATATAGCTTTTAAAAATCTCACAGTGGATCCAAAACACAGTGTTTCTCCCATGAAACCCTTAAAATAACCTCTTGTGTCATTGCATTATTTACTGGACTTGTCTACCTGCATTAACTTCTAAACTTTTTTAGCTCACCCAGGTGCTTCCTTTATCTGTGTACAGCTGGAATAGCATCTAAAAATATTTTGCCATTACTGACACCCAGTTTTAAATACAACCATAATCAGGCCATAATCTTGAACTGTGGCTTGATTAATTTACCAATAAGCCTATAAAATGACTGTAGATGGTATCAGTTTATTTTTCCCTTTGCTTCCCCTCTGTTCTGTATTATAAAATTAGCCCCAGTGACCTCAGAGTCCCCGTTTGTTCACTTCAGCCCCTCTGTTCATGCACATTGTTTCGCCTTCTCTGTTTTCTCTCTCATGCTGTGTTGTTTGTTTGCAAGTGGAGGTGAGAAGGCAAAGGCAACCACAGAGAGACTACTGTGTGTGTTTAGGTCTGCATGTCTGCGTGTGTGATGGTCCAGATGGCTCAGCCATCAGCATCAAGAGCTTGGTTAAGGAGTACGCTTTGACTTGTTTGACTTTCTCTGCCCTTTACCCCCCCCCCATTGCCTGCTCTGTTCTCAGACTCAGCATTTACAACACATAAAACAGCTACACTCTGTTGTGGAACTGAATTAATTAGTGGTTAATTTATCTGTTAGCGGATCAATTAGTTGATTAATAGAAGAAAATGTGCCTAACTGTGACCCAAGTCTTGAAGGAATTTCTTTAAATGTGATACATCTATTGACTGTCTTTCTATTGAAAATAAGTTTATCCTTGGACTCAAGGATAAACTTATTTGAATTTCATGGTCACGTATAACAGCCACAAAACATTTTGGCTGTAACTCAAGAACACCTGCGTTAAGTTCAAAAGCTTTTCTTTGAAGCTTTGTTGCAAAAAATGATGAAGTGATGACTTCTTTATTATCCAAAAGGTGAGGTCAGAGGTCAGTTTTGCTTTAAATTCACCATTATTCAATACAGGAGCAGAAGTGAAGAATATGTTTTTGTGCTTGCTGTCTTTGTCTTTGATGCCTACCTTTTAAATTCCTGCAAAATCTTCATTACATACTATATGAGTCGGCACAGACATGGTTGTAAATTGATTCAAGTAAGTTGGTCAAGTTGAGCTCTGCAAAGCGTTATTCTGCTTATCTCTTATATGACTGAACTAAATATATGTTCTATTGGTCCGAACCCCGCATCCCCAAACAACTGGAAGTTTTCCACTTGACTTTATTGGGAAAGTAACAGGTTAAACTGTGGCCACTACAGCGCTAAATTTACATACGTAGGGTGGGGAATTGGCAAAAACTGTGCACAGCATAAGTTGAAGCAGAACACAAAGCTCTTCCAAAATCCTGGCAACTCAGCAGATTTCAGTTTGAGCCCACCTCACTGGATTTATTTAGCTGATAACAGATGGCATAGCATCCAACTGAAAAATCGCATCGAGGACACTGTTTAAGTTAGTTTAGCTTGTTTGCGGTTTCTGCAAGCCATTTTGTGACTTACCTTGACCCCAGCTTCTCCTTCCATGCTGTATCTAACTTGAGATAGACACCAGTCTCATACCAGTTTTCAGTCATAACTGCTCTGTGCTCAGCCATGGCCTTGTTGCTGCTTTCCTCAACTCCAGCTTTCCATGCATGTCCACGGAAATGCAGGGAGTTCCCAGAATGGAGCCAAATACAAACACCAAATACAAAGCACTTTAGGTAGAAATAACTACTTTTCACTATAGTGGTCCTGACTTAAATATTCATTTAATGAATGGTATTATTAAATGAATATTTAGCTTTAATTGAGTTCTTTACCCTAATATGTATAGTAAATACAAAGTAATAGGTAATGGTTTACATATTTGCCTAAAGGAGACACAAATCCCTTTGGGGTTGTGCACGGTGTAAAAATATGCCACATCACACATGCAGAGCGACCTGCTGTGGTGCCTCTTTGTAAATAAAGGAGCCGCTGATAGTGGCTTTGTTTTTGTCACAGAATCAATCAGAACTTTAATAGGTTCATTAGACGTATTTGTTCATTCCTTTGAGTTAAGCCTTCTGTTCATAAGATAGTTTTGCAAGGATCTCAGTTTGCACTACATACTAACAGTGTGTTTGCAAGGAACCTGCTCATAGTTACACCAACAATAACAGTAGCCCTCTGTGTCATTGTGGAGATTTACAAGCAATACCATCAAAATAGTCTTTTTACAAAAACCTCCAGGATTGTCCATATGTAAAAATTGCTCAGCTGTTGCAATGCAGAATGATGTCATCAAAAAATGGACTGCAACAACAGCTTATAAATGATGAATGTGCACTTGCAATTGTTGCGGTTAGTAGAAGATTAAATAATTGATGCTATGAGCTAAAAAATATCTATATTTCACTGTATTAAAACCTGCTATGACATGCACAGATATGTTTTTCACCTTTCATCCTAGAGCAGCACACACATATGAACAGCACTAGTACCATGTGCTATTCATTGTCTGGTTGAATCAACAGAGTGAACTGAAGCATTTTAACTAGTTTGAACGTTGCACTTAGAGGTGGTCAGCTGACCAAAACAATAGAATTCGCTTGAAGTCATGTGATCACTTTGTTAGTAAATATCAAAAAGTTGTCTTGCAGGGTTCCAGCTGGTACAGCACAGCTTTGATAAATCCACCAATCAGGATCTTGCTTGATTAAGTGTTGTTATTTTTTGTGATATTTTAAAGGTTTAGTGCCCAGAAGTCAAACGGAAGAACAAAAGGAGCCTAAGCTCTGTTCATTGGAAATTTTAAGTAAAGGATAACATAATTGGTGAACACTTTAATTCAACAATAACTAAAGTCACTTAACCTTGTAACTCTTCAAGAGCCTGCACAATATTGTAACATAATAAAATGAAAAAATAATAAAAATGAAACTGAAAAATATTTTCCTCCTGGGATGATGTATATTGGGTCAAGCTTTTTAACCAGTGGTTTAAACCCCACCTTTACCCGCCAAGTGGGTTTTTGCCTCAAGTTTGTTGTTTCCACCTTTAGCAGGAACATTTTTAGGGGCTAAATTGTCATTGGAGGCTGTAACTCTGCTCTCGCTCTCAGATATGTCTGAACTTTCATCACATTACACTTTTTTTTAATCATGTAAAAATGTGTAGCATTATTAGTGTGGGCAGTGTGATACAGCCAAAGCCCTACCTGTGATCTGGTAGGAAACCACAAAACAAGATGATGTTAGAACCAACTTATTTTCAAAATAAAATGCTTAGATATAAGAACTTTAATATGAATTGATTCTCACAATTCATCTGTGTGTCAGACCTAGATTTTCACCTTGCCTGCTCCTGAGAGCGCGCTCTGCTTTGTGAGCAAGAGGCAGGTTCGTTTTTTATATTTAAATTTTGTCAGCTGTTTTTAGTTTTTTGGGAAATCTGATGACTTTTTTACACCGTGTTTCCTCTGATCTATGATCACACTGTCAGTGGTTCAGAGTCACCTGTGGTTTCAAATGGCTCAGTGCCACCAGCACAGCAGCGCTGTGTTCAAATGTCAAATGAACGAGTTGCTCCAGTGGTATTTCTTTGCGTGGATGTTTGGCAGATCATGGATTGTGTCTCTGGATGATGTAATAACATTGTCTCTGCCTCACTTATTTACTCTTTATGTTTCCCTGTCCCTTATTGTGCAGTATTTTATCAGTTCAGTTTCCAATAGCCGGTATAATACTATATCATTTCCTTACTCTTCCTCACTCTGTGCGTATAGGAGTGTATGGCTGTACAAATCAGAGCATTACTGCAGCAGGTAGAAAGTGAGAGAGGCGCAAAGAGTAAAAGAAATGCAGGGAGAGAGAAGACACATTTTTAATTCTCCCTTTACCTTTGCAAGCAGGTCTCTGCTCTTTCTTTTCTTTCCCTTTTCGCTCATTGATCTCGCTGTTGAAAGGCGGGCCAAGAGAGGCAGTGGAGCAAACCGAGGGAAAGTGAACAAGGCAAGCAGAGGGAGAGAGAGGGACATCGAAAGAAAGCAAGCAAGAGAGAGAAAGCGAGTGAGCGAGAGAGAGAGAGAGAAGGGTAGTGATAGAACGAGAGAGGCAAACACTCACACTGCTCACACTGATAGAGAGAGAGGAGATAGAGGATTGGGACTGCTGCTGCAGAGGAGGACAAGAGAGACCACATCCATACTGACACACTCACAGATGCACTCACACATTCATTCATGCACACACACAGACAGACTGACCCACACATGCTGACAATAACAACATACTGAAAACACACTCACAGACACACACACACGTGCTAACATATTCTGACACACTCACATACATACATACATTTGCTGACACACGGGCAGACAGTGACCATGGTGCTCCCTGCATCCTGACCAGCTATGAGGATTACACTGATGAAGATGATGGGAGTGATGAAGAGCGTGAGGGAGAGGACGCTGGCCTGCCACAGCTGAGGACCGTAGTCAGGCGGTGGGGGTGGGCAGGGGGTGGGAGGGCAGCAGAGTGGGGGATTGTGGGACAGGATGGAGCGCGGTAGATAGAACACATGCGTGTGCATGTGTGCATGTGTCTGTGTGAGTGCGTGGAGGTGTGTGAGTGTGAAATGTGTGTATGAAGGCTAGGATGCCCCCCCAGTCTGGGACCAGCTAGCTAACGTTAGCCACATGTTGTGCCACTGCAAAGTAGCATGCACCAACAACACCATATCTCTGATGTTTGGATGCAAGGTAGGTAGAGAGCTTTGCGTGTTTGTGTTTGTGAGTACGGCAGAGTTAGAGGGACACACAGGTGAAGTTATGGGCCGTGGGAGAGAGACACTGACTTAGGCAAAATGTGCTGAGAGAGAAGGACAGAGGTAATGAGTAAGTTTATTAAGGGGCTTGTAGGCAAGGTAAACTAAGGTAAGAGTTAGTAGTCGGAAAGAGAGCAAGACAGAAAGCGAGAGAGCTCCGGCTGTGTGTGTGTCTGTGTTAAAGAGCTAGAGAGAGAGAGAGAGAGAGAGAGGAAGAGAGAGGCAGGTTTGTTTTCTGCTGTCTGATTTGATATTACAAGGTCTGCAGGGCAGCTTATTACCAACATCTTCCTCTTAATTCCTGATACTGCAAATGTGAGAGCTAATACATGCCTTTTCAGTTTATTTTGAGATCACGCATAGCACGCAGGGCCTCATTTTAGACCATCATATCTAAATGCAGACGCAATTTTGATATCTTTGGTATGTTGGTCTGTTACTTTAATTATCATTGAGAGTGAGAACTTAATAGTTGGTTTTGGCCTACAACTAATGATTGTTTTCACTGTCTGCCTGCTGTTTTGTGATTGATCTTTAATTATTTGCCCAAGTAGCATGCTGACCTCATAATAAATCAGTTTACGGTTACTTTAAATTTATTTGGTTTGTTTTTCTGCAGTTATTTTCAAAAAATATTCAAAGCTGAAACTGACTTGTCAAGAGCAATCATTAAAAAAGTCTTTGTCCTATTTGCTGGTGAGGCTTCTCAGCTTACACATTATATTTCTGTTAAGGATTCCCAGTTAAGAAAACATCCAGTAAGTAAAGTGTTACTTCAGGCAGGTCACAAAGTCAAGCTTAGCTGCAAACCCAACAGATCAGCTGATCTCAGTGCCAGCCCACATCAGTCGATGGCCTAAGTGATACACTCCTACACATCAGGATATTACACTTCTGCAATTTCTTGCTGCTTTTGCCAAGTTGATTCTTTTGTTTTCTTAGTTATAAAGCTTACCAAATATATAGTATGCACCGAATAGGGTTTGTATACCAGGAACATGAATGTTGACATCATATTTTAAATTGTTATACCTAGAGAAGTTGTTAACTCATCTTAAGGGTATAATAACCCTCTTGTACTGGAAGGGAACATCCTGTATTTTCCATGGTGCATGCTGGGATATTCTCATACACCTGCAAGGCTGAAATTACATGTTATGTGTCCCTTCTTTTGTGTGTCAGTAGAGCCATAATCTAGCTATAGCTATTACTTTGTTGTTAGTTACATAACACTAACCTGTGCTAAACGAATAAGCTTGGGCTAAAATTGGCAATCATAGTCTTACCAAGTACTCTGAAACAGTTGAGTGGAAAATCAACATATGAAATATTAAAGCTCCACCCAAGCGCTTCAGGAGCAGTGCCTTTGATGTGGAGGAAGTGTTAGTACACTGTGCAGCATCTTTGAATAGTCATTAAACACGCAGCTAACCCAAAAATGGCTTCATAAATGGGTCTGTACACTTGCCTAAATAGCACAGTGAAAAGTAGACCTGATCTTGAGAAAGGGGTTTGAGACACAGGGGAAGAAAATTATCAGTCATAATAGTTTTAGTCTTGGTGTCATTTGAATGTGAAAAACTTTGAGGCAGTTTATTTTACAAAGAGATGTACGCTACTGCGACTTAAGAAGATGCAGTAGGAGCATTGGTCTTTGAAAGTATTTGTGTGTGTGCATGCTTGGCTTGCTTTTGTACAGTTCAGCAGTTAGGCCATAATAAAGTGTATGGACTTCACTTCTGTCCTATTAGATCACCTCAGTATGACAGCCTGTTAGATAGAGGGAGGCCAGGAGACAACTGTTAGACTGGAGCTTTAGAGAAGGAGCCCGAGTCAACACGAGTGTGGGTGCAATAAGAGCTGTAGTTTTGTCCTCTGGGAGTAAATCTGGAGAGGGTGAAAACTGAGTGTATCCTGAGGAGAAGAAGAAAGTTGCACGGTTAGTATGATGTTTCTGAGATTTTAGAAAAACTGTGTTGTTGTAAAGCTTCCATCTTTCAGGTGCAGTCTTCCAAATACGTATGCATGCACAGTATTTGCATATGTCATAAACGCTACAGAGAGAATTACACTCTTGCCATATTTGGTGATTTGGTAAAATTTAAAATAATAATTTGATTATTATATTCCAAAGCATATATTTCTTTCAAAATATTGAAACATAAAGCGATTTCCGTAATATTTGTCATGTGTAGTTATTCATTTGCTTGTTTATGCTTTGCCTGACCTTCGTCTGATCAGCTGCTTGTTCTGTTTGACATTCCAAACATGTCTTGCCAACACCAGAGGGTGGTCAACACAAAAAACATGTTTGCAGGGTGTTTCTCAGAACTCTCCTTTACGTTTTAATTCTAATTTATTAATACAGATTCCAGTAAATTGGCAAATAGCTAATATTAGCCGATGGTCTGTAATGCTATAACAAACAGTAGCATTGCAAATAGCAGCTTTTTTGGCCACTAGTTACAGGTTACATGTACAAATTTTGTTGGGCTCTAAGTTTGAACACAACAACAGATAACTGAATATTACATGAGCTTCAGATGGGCTTTTGAATGTACCATTCACTTTCCTAACTTACTAAAAGCCTCGAACAGCGATGAAAGATAAGTAATTCCTGCACCAAACAGCCACAGTATACACAACAGAGCAGAAATCAGTCTTAGAAGTTATATTAGCTTCATGTGGCATCATAAAAACTAGCCAGTCAGCCAAACATTAAGGAACTGCTACAATAGAAAACATAGTGGTCAACTGATGATCATGCCACTGTAGTATATTCTTTTGCCACTGAGTAATTACAGAGTCCACCCTTTCCTCATCTGGACTCTCTGTCAACTTAGTAGGTCAGGTTTTGGTGAAAGCAGGACAGTGTCTAATGTTTTGTATACTCACTCCTAGCGTGAGAAAGTCTAACTTTTTTTTGCCCCGACCAAAAGTTAGCTGAAAAAGCAGGGGAACAGCTGATCTGCTTGGGCTAGCCTTTAGCTTACTCAGCAGCCTGGCCCACTTACAGCGCTTCTGCTTCCATCTGCACCACTTCCTACCTTTGAATCAAAAGCATCTCAAAATACCTTATAGTTGCATGTGACCAGTGACTGGTTATTGCTGGCCATCTCAAGCTAACATCTAAAGCTAGCTAAAAGCAGGGGAGAGTATATTTTAAATACATGAACTGTCACCGCTTTTACCTTGCAAGCAATGTGTCCATTTTGGATGTTGTTTAAGTGCCTGAGAAGATAAATCAAAGTCACCTTAACTAGGTCAGACATTTGAACACATTCAAAATAGATGAATGTGTTCCTCTCTTTCTTTTAAGGCCTGTGTTTTTGCTGGAGACAATTCAGTCACTGTGAAGTCATGCGAGGGAAATCTTCTGTAAACATATTTTAATTCTTAGATCACATATTTTAGATTTAACAGACATTATTGACTAAACAGCAGCTAATGTTACTTTACCTTCTCAGCTGCATGCTTATTTTCATCACATGAGTTTTCATTCAGTTACATTCCCAGTTCTCCTCTTAATGCTATCGATGCTTTCAATAGTATAATTTTTGCTTAATATCCATGTTGTTCATAATAATTACATTTTTATCAGAGGCTATTGAAAATATATCAATAGTGTGCACAAAAATCATTTGTAAGCTGTCATAATCGTTGTATAAGCTGAGAAAAAGCAATTTCTTTGACAAATGTATCCATTGATTTATTGATCAAGTAACATTTTGTTTAACTATTTGTTCTCTTGCTGTCTTTGTTGATAAATCAGTGTGGTCATCACCTTTTCTCTGGAAATAATTGCTTTATGCTTGATTCCAGTGAACTGGAGAGAGAGAGAGATGTAGGAGATAGGAGAAAAGAGAGAAGGATGAAGGCACGTGTGTGTGTGCGAGAAGTTCCTTACGGCAGAGGATCCCCTGCTCTTTCATATCTCACCAAGCGTGACTAATGCCTGGCTTTACTCTGCGCACATACACGCGCACACACACACACTCACACACACACAAACTAACACATAGACATGTACTAGGATGCTGAATCTGCTCCCTATCTAGTCACGTTTTTCTGGCTATGCAAGACTGGCTGACACACTAACACATGACAGTCTCAGTGTGCACGCCTGTCTTTCTGCTTCTGTGTGTGTGGTCAGCGGGCTTTCTGCAGGCACAGTCCTAGTCCTGATTAGGAAAGCTCAGCTCCTAATAGCCAAGCAGCCACAAACCCACACACTGATGTGAAAAGAGACCTATTTGGTGTCTCTGTTCATTCATGCATCCATTCGTTCAGAGGTGTTCCTGTGCCATGCGAAAAATAAAAACACAGAATATAGGATTATGGCTGAGTATGTGTGTGCGCGAGTGCAGAGGGCAGTAGTGGCAGTGTTGTGACAACAGTGTGAGCCAGAGCCTCTTCATGGTCTTAGCGCCTGGCTGTTCAGACGCTGCTTTCAGGAGCATTCTGAGGCATTTCTGACTAATTAGCAGGAAGATCTTAGCAAGCGCTAAGTCTTAGCAAGTCTTGAGATCGAGTCAGATCACAACAGTGTTTAGTCCTTATCCCGGTGTAAATGAGGTTAAAGTATGTAAGGGGGGGTGTGCAAGACAGGGCGCACACATACACACTGCCTTGTCCATTTGAATTCTCAGAAATTAGCTGATACTGTTTTCTCCTGTGAAAAGCAGCCACCCACTCACGGCCCCAGAACACAATATCCAGAATAGATTTGGCATCTTGTTGCGGACCAAGATGGCAGTCAGCTGCAGGGTCAAATGTAGTGATAGTGCTTTAGTGCTCTGATGCTCTGGTGAGCCCTTGTCAGCAAACAGTGGTTATAATCGGTGTGTTAATGTATTGGTTACATTTCTTGAATGAACTAATGTTTAGTCTGTTGAATTAGGAGTATATCAGATTTGATACTGAATAATTCATAGTAACAGTTTTTTAACAGTGTGCTCAAATCTGCACAAACTGTCTAAAATACTCTCTTGGGAAAGATGTTTAATTAGCACTGTGGGCTGTGTAGTTACTGATGTAGAGTCACAGTGGGAGCTCTACAATAAATCACACAGTCACACTTGTTCTTGTAGTTTTTACTAAGACATTGTATTGACATAGAGCAGTATCCAAATGCCCAACCTAAAGCCATTTCTAACCTCCCTCCCTCAAACTGTGGTTATTATTCTGGGTGCCATCTATTCATCACCAAAACTGTGACAAGAAGTTTAAGTCTAAGGAAACTCTTAGTTCTTTAGCAGTCTAGCTTATTGTATTCTTATATATTAGTAGATGAAATATCTCACTCACCTTTTTTTGGCTTTCAGTACGTTAAGACCTCAATGCAAGAACTGGTGAGACAGAGTTAAAGGCAAATGCAAACAGGGATCAGAAAACAACATAAGAAAGATCTGGGAAACACATGGGACACAGACAAGCAGGTACACAGTAATGAGGGACAAATGAAAAGGCACAGCTATTTATACAATGACCACTGAGGGCTAACACAGAGAGTGGAAACAGCTGGGTAACATGAAAACAAGAAACTGGTGACGACAATCAAGACAATGAGACGAGACAAAATAAAGACAGCTCGCTGTGTCTGTGCAGGTTCTTTGTCATCCATGTCATTGAAGTCTTGAGAGCTTGAAAAAAGAAGGGAACAGGACCTCTTTGGGTTTTTGAAGGTGGTTCAGATGTTTTTTTTGAAGATGGTTTATTCCAAGGACAAAACACTTAAACACAAGCTAACAGCAATTTTCTGTCTTCTCAGACTGACTTATTTATAAATAATACAAACCCAAAGAATCATAACTCAACCTTGCTGTGATATTTTGGGTTAATGTTCAGTCCCAAAATTCAAGAACAGAGGTAAAGATTTAACTCTATTTTACATTTGTGGTAGCTAGCTCCTAAATTCTGACAGAGCTTTAACAGGAACTCTCACAATGTTCCTTATTTTCTGTGAGATGTATAGCTTTAGTTCTGATTCAGTAAAAGGACTAGATGTTACAATCCATGATAATGCATTGCTTCAAATGGAGACAGTCTTGAGGGTTGGCTGTTATGAGGAAAGGCAGCTCAGAAACTTCACCAGCGGGACACATCACAGGATGTTTCGGTCCTTTATCCTGAGCTAATCTGCCATTTTTTACCGTCCTTGGTTAGGTTGAGGGATTAGAGACCTGATCTAGATTATCATATTAAAATTTGGGACACATTGTCAGTAGTGGACCTCGAATTCATCGGGCGTTTTGGCCATTATCACTAGACACCCTCATCCAAGGAGGCCCTGCCAGGGTTGATCAGGCCCCGGAGTGTGTCACTGATTTATATTAAATTGTTATTTCTCTTCTACTTTCTTCTGTTTAGTTTTCTACAATTTATTTTCTTCTACCAATTCACTGCAACTGAGAAGTAATACTTACCTCTTTAATATTTATGGAGCCTCACTTCTTCACAGGGATAGAAAAAGTAATAGAGAGAAGTAAGCCAAAAGGGACAAGATAGGAGAGAGCAGAGAGGAGAGCCGGAATGGGGGCGCCCGATCCGGCATCCCACACCTCCCCGCCGGATCGCGCTGTACGCTCTCTACCTCCCCACTATCACAGCAGTGATATACATATTAAACTTGGACAAAAATAGAAATAATATGGTCAGCATATGTCAGCTGCCAAAAGCTCAGGTTTCAGCAAAAAGTGTAAAAGATTTATGCAACTTCCTGGTTTGAAAAATAAAGCCAAGACAGAAGCGCAGTACATCAGAAATATTTGAGGGCCAGAATAAATATCTGGAGTTAAAAATTAACACTTTTTAAAGTATTTTGTATGAGTCTTTAAGGACTGCAGCGTGAATGGTTGGTGAAAGTGAACAGAAATGTGCTGACGGCATGTCAGTCAGAAGTAGAGAGAAAATAAGAGTCAAACAAGAGTCTTTCCTACCCCTGTGGAGCTTGTTTTCTCTGATATATTAAATGTGCCCATTCTTGCCTTTAGACACGTCATTAGTAAACTTCTCAACTGCTATATGTCTTGCTATAGGAGCAGTACACTGAGTCTGCATGCAGTTAGCTGCCAAGTAGTCTACCCTGGGAGAGCAACAAACCTCTTAAAGGGGCTTTTCACACTGTATGCAATGCATTCTGACTTCAATTTAACACCAGGGTTTGGCTCAAGCTGTGAATCTAAAGCCCATAATATATTATGTGGCACTAGATTCTATTTAGATTATTTGTTTTTGACTTGACTTGCTAAATTAGCTAAAATTACTCTGTTATCATGGCGTTGATATGATCAGAGGATTCAAGTTCCATTTGTCTTGAAGCTTTAAAACCCATTTGTGCCTCTTTATCAGTATCTTCTTTTTGCGGTTGGTTTAGATTTTAACAGCAAAATTAATGAGGGATAAAGGATTTTACCCGGATCCACCTAATCAGTGTACGTCCCGGAAGGAGCGTGTCCCTTTTCTTGCTGCTCTGCTGGCTCAGTTTTTACACTATATACACAAACTGTCATAGATTCAAAAACTAGCAAAGGACCCGGCATCCCTCCCCCACATGCTTCACCAACTCCCTCTGCTTTACTCTGTCCAGTTAGGCAGAAAAATCATCAAATACTTTTTAAAAAAGATTAAAACGAAGCCAGTGAGAGTGTGTGGGAATGTGGAACGAGACCAAGGAGAGAAACTCATAAGACTTTGTGCAGTGAGAGTCATAGATGTGGAAGGCATAGAGGCGTGATGAAGGTATAGAGCGATGACAAGGATAGAAAGAAACAGTTATTCCCAGAGGCAGTCAGTCTACTACTCACTGTCCTTATTCAGTTTTGCATCTTATTTTGCCAGAAAACTTCTGTTCTCTCCTCTATATATATGTGTGTGTGTGTGTGTGTGTGTGTGTGTGTGTGTGTGTGTGTGTGTGTGTGCGCGCGCTCACATTCACATATGTATGCTATGGAAAGCTCAGGAAACAATTACTCCCATGCTGAGTGTACACCTGGACTGGGCCATGTCCTTACACACACAAACTGTACTACAAAAACATCTCATTCCACATGCATGTGTGCACGCACACTCGTGCTCTGCTATGCTCTTTTATTCTGGTTGCGGATCTGCACTAATGCTTTCTTCTTTTCCAGCTTTACTCAAGCTTTTCTGCTTCTGAACTTGTCTTCAAACTTAATCTCTTTCTTCCTCTTTTTCTTTTTTTCTCTTCCTTTTATCCCATCCTACTATATTCCATCTTTCCAACCATTTCTGCCCTGTTGCTCCTGTGTTTCTGGGGGTCTTTTCCTTTTCCCTTACTTGCTTTTCCTTCAAATTTCCCTCTTGTTTCCTCCCTCTTCGCATTTTCTTCCCTCCATTCTGACTGTAGAAGTATCGGTGTCAAGAAGAGGAAGGGGCATCACCAGGTGCCCCAAAACTCCACCATCATCCCTGCCATCATCACCAAATGGGAGTAGCCAGAGAGCTGAGGGATGGAAGTACCCTGGGGAGGGATGGAGGGACCTTGGGTAGGGAGGGAGGAACCTGGAGGAGAGATGGAGGGAGTGCTGGAACCATGGAGAGAGAAAGGGAACGGTCACTGGGGAGGGACGGCTCTCTCGGTCACCACAATGACCTCCGGGGAGCGGAGCTGGTTCAGGTGGCGGAGCGTCAGCTATCTCAGATTCAACACGTTCATGGATATGTCACTCATACACACATCACGCCTGCTCAGGTAACTAACCCTGGCCGTCTGTCTCTGTGACTTTGGCTCTACAACAAAGACAAACATAGTGTCATACCTGAAGCTAACACTGTATATATTCATGCATGAGTAAGTTGTATTAAATTCTGATTTATTAATATGCCTGTGCACCGAAACTTCCTGTTCTCTGCACAAGACATGCCGTCTACTCTGTGACTTTTGGCCGACATTCTAACTCACAAGGGCGTTTTCCTACACTGGGCTCTATAAAACAATATAAACAGAAAATAAGCATTAAGAATATATATTAATTACATGACAGTTGCTAATGCCTCAAATGACAGCTCTATAATGCTTTTCTGTATTTATACTGGCAAAATGATACATGAGCATGAATGCTGCTTTTTTCATAGCTTTTTGTGCTCTTGACTCTGTACCAGAGGGTGACCTCAGACACATGTTGAACCTGATGTTCAAACCTGTTTATGAGAGGCAGCCAATCAGGAGAAAGTTGACTTAAAGGGCATTAAGGAAGGGCGCGAAAAGAGCTTTTTTCAGACAGCAGATGAACCGAGGGGCTGCACCAAGGTTCAGTGTTGTATAAATCAAGATTATTGTCCCTGTGAATCATGCAAAGCTACTCTAGTAAAGTAGGCAGACATGAGGATCATGGGTCTCCTTTAATAATTTGGTATTATTGGGTATAATGCCTGTTATTAGGTATATACGCAGCAGTATTTTGTTAGATAGTTTTTTGTTTTTTTCCATTAAGCAACGTGTTGAAATTTGATTCCAGAGTGTGGTTCACATTCTGATCTCTGTGTGTTGTTAGTTTTAGGCCACAAAACCATTTTGATAAGGGCTCGGGAGTGAATGCGGTTGTGGCTCATGTTAGTAAAATAAACATATTCACCCCTCCAGCCCTGGTTGGTCTTTTCAGTATTTAACCAAGACCACAATATTTTCCAAAAGCTTTGAGTTGCCGGAATATGAAGATGTGTTATTCTTCAGCTGCTGTAAGTTGATTTTGTTTTAAAACAGCAGAAAATGTAGTGAAGCGAAAGTCAAAATGGTGCAGTTTTTATAAGAATGCATTGCTGCAAAGTTTGAAGTTTTCAAACTAACCTAACCCAAATAAACTTGTTTAACAAGCAGCCATCGCATCCCTGATATTCACTGATATTGTCTAAATTGATCTAACATTGCAATCCTATTCTTGATAGGGTGATAATCCACAAAACAGTGGATTTTAGTCTGATATGAGGTCTCATAACTCTACCTTCCGTGTTTGGAGCTGATGACTTTCTGTGGCGCTGGTCAAGGTGACGCAGACAGCAGAAAGGGGAACTTTTTCTATGACTTCAGAATTAGATGGGCCTCTTTTGAAAGTACTTAGAAGTCACGGATACTGGCCTAAATTTGCTTCCATGCACAGAGCCTTTCTTTGTACCGGGAGAATACTTTTGCAGAACTGTGCATGCAGGGGATTCAGTCGAATGCTTGTCCCATTTTTTAGTAATGAGGCCCATTACTATCTCTGTTCTGCACTCACTCTGCGTCTGTCTGCCTCCCCCCGCTTTGTCTTTCTCTCCTTTCTGACGCTCTATCGCTCACACACACACTCATAATCGCACAGCGTAGCCTGGTAATCGTTTTATTTTGGTTGATTGGACTGTATCTGTCCACATATTAGTGCTCGCGTCTCTGTACTCGCACAGCTCTGAGAGCACGCTGTCATGTATTCTCTAACACACACACACTCGTTGGCCACTCTATGCATATCCATAATGTATATGCTTTTTTCTTCTGCTCTATATTGATGTTCTGTGTATTGTCAGCTTTACTGGTGTCTGGTAAATTATAATTATGGTCTTTTCATTTAATAGACAAAATTATATGCACATTGATAATGACAAATTACTTCCCATCATATTGTAGTAAAGAATGTAGGGTCTTTTCACAAGGATAAGCAGATTTTAATATTACTTCTTCACTTTTATTAATTCCTTTTTTTTAACTTGTCCCCATCACTGTCCTCTCCCGCACTTATGCATCCTTTTTCAATTCTGGCATGTGTGGTTATCGGTTTATTTTAATATATCACGTCTTTATGTTGTCAGTAGTGGTTCTGTGTCTGTCTGTGAGTAAGTTGAGGCAGCTCTCAGTGCTGGCAGCCAAAGCAGAGGAGGATGTGTATTAGTAGGGTGTCACATCTAAGTCATTATATGCTGTAATGTGATTGTCTCTGCACTGACTCAGTTGTCAGTCAGCACAAGTTCAGTATTTGTCTGCTGGGAGATCTTTGGACCAAGCTGAAGCGCTTCATTTTGTCAGCATGATGAAGACACAGTTGTCATGGAGCTCCACCTTGTGGCTGCATGTTCCCTTCTTGTTGTTTTATATTTAAACTTTTTTTGTTGTTGTTGAAATTACACAAATTCTTCTGTTGACAATAATGACAATCATCAATTACTGCACGTCCCTGCAGATTTAACCAAAGAATTTTGGGCTGCCGTTCTTGCTGGATGCCATCTGGACTTAAACTCAGTCCCCTGTGACGTTCTCTTATGACATTTATCTCCATTTACTTTATGGAGATGCCTTAGAGGTCTTGATATCCTGGCCCTTACCACAGCATGGCATCATTATCTGCATTATCATCATTGCTTTCTGCAGAGCGGTCCGTTCCAGCAGCTCATCACCTGTCTGTCTGTATAAAATCTGTGATGAGGAACTCGTGTGTGTGTGTATTTGGATATTTGGTTTATTTTGAGAACTTCTCCTCTCCAAATGGTGTGTGTTCATGCATGTGTGTCTGTGTGTGTGTGTATGTGCGTGACCACAGGTGCTGGATCTGGCTTCCTTGTGTATGACAGATGGAGCTGCCATCCTGTTCTCCCCATGTTCACCCCACCACCCCCCTCCACCTTTTTTTTCCCTTGTCTTCACACACACACACACACGCACACACACACACACACACACACACACACAGACATACTTTTTTGTGTTTATTTTCTCTGATTTATTAATACAACATCTTCCTGTAAATATTCCAAGCTCACAATTTATTACACCTCTTTTTCACTGTGATATTAAATTAAATAAGCTTTGCACAAAAAGTACAGAAATTTGTGTTTGGTTAATTATTTCTTTGGTGTAACAGTGTTTCTTGGCAGTAACCATTACCTTACAATTATCATATCATTGTTTAGTTTACTTCCCCTTAAATGGAGCCACATTTTTAAGGACAATGCATTTTTGGTTTGAGCAGCAGAATCGAGCGTGAAATTTTGACCAAGAAAAGCTTGTCTGTCAATGCCAAACAGCTTAATCTGTTCTGAGATTCTTGTGCCATGACTGGTCTTCACCATCAGGCCTTTTTGCGCTGGTGTCAGTAACATGTGCACTAGAACCTGAACATGTGGAGGAATTAGGGCTGGGCCATATCATACCATTCACGGTAATACCGGTATAAAGTTAGGCAATGATAAGAAAATGAAATATCGCGATAGAATATGGGTAAAACGCACATGCGCAGTGCCTTTGTTTTCATACGCACATGGTGGAAAAAGCATGGCGGTGAGGGAGAATGAGAAAGGCAAAAGCAGATCGTTGAATGAAACAGATGAACCAGAATTGGTTTGTAAAAATGCTGCAACTTCAGTGGTGTGGAACTGGTTTGGCTTTCGTCCGTCAGATACATACCAAAGCACATTTTTGGGTAGAGCATGCAAGCGGGCCGTCATTATTACCGTTAGTACCAAACCGATTTTATGTGGTACACGGCGCTCAAAAATCTGTCAAAAAATGTTTTAGTACCACTTTGCTAAGCTACAAAGCTGCACCGCTTGATGGATTGTCGGAGCATTACGGCTACCGTACTCAGGAGCCTTACGGAGTAATACGTACTGCGGCATTTGCATTTGCACTGTTAAATTTTTATATAGCTTCAATGCACATAAAAAACAGCTGCTTGTTTAAGTGAAAATGCATTGATGGGGTTTTTTGGCACTAATAAAGTTGTAGAGTTGTAAAGTATTTTGTCTCGCGTCATTTATATTATTATCGCAAATTTTCAAATATATATCGTGATAAATATTTTTGGCCATATTGCCCTGCGCTAGGAGGAATGTTATGTTCATTGTTGTTACGTCCAGATCCAGCTGGATCATAGTGTCAGAGTCTCACTTGTGGGAGAGCGATATGCTGCACCAATAGGGTAAGAGCTTTTGGTGGAGGCAGTGTGGTGGTGTGGGGCAGAATCTCCCTCAATGAAAAAACAAGGCTTGATCTCACTGGTAGCAATCTTAATGCAGAGATATCAAGAAGAGGCTCTGCAACCAGTGGCAATCCCATATCTCCACAGTCTGGGACCAAACTATGTCCTCCAGGATGACAATGCTTGCCTCCACAGAGTGGGATTTATCAGACTAACTGCAGAATTTGTGAATGGAGAGGATGGAGCGGCCTGTCTGCAGGCCTGACAGGTCAACCCCACTGAACACTAGTGGGATCAGCTTGGCTGTGCTGTTTGTGCCAGAGTGACCAGCACAGCCACACTGGTTGACTTGCGGCAAATGCTGATCAAAGAATGGGATGACATCCCACAGCGGGATATGACCAAGCTGATGACCAGCATGAGGAGGAGGTGCCAGGCTGTTGTGGCTGTGTGTGGCAAGTTTTTCATTGGCACAACCCACAAATGCATTTTCCTTACAAATGTGGCTCCATTTAAGGGGAAATAAACAGGCTTTCCAACAGCATATGATTTTGTAGCCAATAAACATTGTTACAACAAAGAAATAATCCACCAAACACAAACTTTTTTTTGCCAAGTTTAGGTTAATGATCATTGACTATGAATGAGATTCAGCTGTTTTAATTTCCATTGAACACAGATGTGACCATTCCTACTTTCTGCTTTCTCCTTTTGCTTTGCACAACCATCATTAAGAAGGAAATATATTGTAGATAAAAGTATATGTCGGTCTTACACCTGTGCAATGATCAGAGTGCAGTGCACCTAAACATATTAGTTTGTGTGTGTCGAACTTTGTTGAGCTCATGTCTGTACGTTGTAGGTAGAATCACCTGAGGTTCCCTTTGATGACGAGGCGTGGCCTCACCCAGAGGGAGAGAGGCTGAATGAAGTCCCAGCCCCACCTTTCTCCTCTCTCTATTCTCAAAGCCACGCCTACTACCAGGTAATCCTGGCATGCGTTCGTAGCTTCATTTGTTTGTGTTTTTGGTCGTTTCTCATCTGTAAACTTCTGATTAAATGAGCATGCAGGTTTTTTTGTGTTTCTGTGAGACACATCTGCAGAATGTCTTCGCTGTACTGGGTGAAATTCAAACATCATGTTTTAACAGTGCACAGAAACTTTGTAAGGTGTTCCATGTAGCATTTAAACATTAACAAAATGTTAGTAAGTCAACTTCAATAGGATACTCTGTGCGATCCCTGTGTGCAATTACTGCTAAAGTGCCAGAGGTCTAAGTAGCAGATGGCAGAAGGAATGAAAAGTGAACATGTTTATATTTTTAGAAAAAGGGCCACAACTGGAGGGGAGGCAGTGTGGAGGGATTGGACAATTTTAATATTATCTGTAAGGAACGACATGACTTCTAAAGTGTGTCTTTGATGGCAGTTATACCTTCTAACATAATTCATTTTACAATGATATACTTACTTTGCTGGCGTTTAAAAATGCTACATGTAGTACCTTTAGTAGACAATGCTTACTGCACTTTTTTCTATATACTTTAACACAAATCTACTCCAAAATTTCTGTGCTGCAATAATTTCTTTAAACTACAACCAAAACATTATGTTGTTTTGTTTCTGTGGACCGAATACAGACCTTGTGTATTTCTAAAAAATGTTTTAAATGTTTCTGTGATGGTGCCCATTTGTGTTTTTCTGTACACATGGTCTTGCATGGATGTGGTGCGAGCACATATAGTCTTCTGTGCAACTGCAGCATCGATATATAATCATGCTCTTTACTATAAATTGTAGGTTCTCACCCATCTTATCTACCCCGTTCCATGTCCCCCATGTTAAACTTTGTGTCTGTATCTTGTGTGCTCATTAGAACGCAGTTGGAGGAAGGCTGTCAAATCTCCAGTTTGAGCTGCTTTCAGTGCATGTAGTTACAGTTTGTGAACTGCAGGGGGCAGAAGAGGCCTCCCAAAGTTCACAGCTGTTCAGGGTTATGCCTTCACAAATTAATATCTGACTGAATTCTATTCATCAACCTGTTTAATATGATTTGACGACTGAATATTGGGATAATGGAAATGCTTTTTATCAATACTGACAAAGCTGCTCAGCAGTTGGACGCTGAATAGAGGGTAAGAGCAGGCGTATAATTGACTTTGCTTTAAAAAGTCACTGGCAAAACGTATATCTATTGCAGAGACTGAAAGCAGTGGAACAGTAAGAAGTGTTTTGCTCTCTGTGTTGAACACACAGACAGTAAGACATACATGGTGTACTCAGAAGCTTCAGTGGCTCCTAGTCATTAAGCTAATGCAGATAATTAGGCAGGAAGTAAAGACAGAGAGGGCCAGTGAGTGGAAAAAACGGGATGAAGGGAGAATTATGGGCAGACAGACACAGAGCACAGATTTGTTGCTGGATGCTAATCAGCCTGTCAGTCAGCCAATTCATTCCTCTCCAAACAAACTCTTTTCCTTTACAGTAATAGTAATTAACAGTGAGTAAGACGTCCGCTCGCTGTAACATTTCAGGGATGTTTGCTTCACTGTGCCGGTCCAACGCGTTTAACGCACAGCTGAAGTCTCCTTTGTCTACCTTTAGGGAGGTATAAGTGCTTAATAGGACAACATCACAGAAGTATTTGCCCTTTCTGTTAGATTCTCAAAAGTTAGTTATTTAAACATTTAGAGCTTACAGATTTGACCCTCCCTATACTGCCACCCTCTTGTGTTGTGCTTAATTAACACTGATGTACTTTGCTCAGTGTTGGTACGCAGCCATGTAGCTGAGTGCAATTGCATCAGCCCACAAGGTAATTTAATTTTCTAAACTGCAGTCTTTTTCTAAAGGAGTGTGAAAAATAGTGAGCCTGGCCACCTAGCTAGTCATATCTGACTGAAAATAGCTACTCAGTGCTTACTGGTCACAAGGAAATAAGAGGTCATCAAGTCCTTAAAAGCATTAAAGTGGAACTGTGCAGTATTAAGATTGTCGTAATTTTGTTAGTACTAAGTGATAGCTAAAGCTGGGAGTCATCGACTTAATATGGGTAGGACACAGGGGCAAATGACATGTCTAAAGGGCAACATGTACACCCTGTACAGAATGGCCCTGTGGGACTTCACATGCGTTAACAACAGTTATGAAAAATGCTTTTCTCTGTCTGCCTTTTGATGCTAAGCAGGTATTGCTCTTTTAAAAAATGCCCACGTGCTTTGTCACTATAAAAACAACTCTGTAAACAATAACAGTCAAGTTTGGGGCCATCAAATCCAAACAAAGAGCTGAATGATGCTAAAAGGTTCTGAAGAGCTGAAGAGGGAAATTTGATGAATTGACTTGTCACTATGATCATAATCTTGAGCTGATAGTTATTTGAATCATCATCATTGTCATATTGATTGTTGTTGCCTTAAATCACAAACTTAGACCGTGCTGCGTAGCAAAGAAACAAGCCAATCCTGACCTCAGTCAGAAAAGCCTAAATATCCGTCTTGGCCTATTGAGACTCTCCTTTTGCTTGGGTTTGTGCTTGTCTATGCTACAGTGCTTTATGTCCATTCTTTTATATACCCAGCATTTACAAGGAAAGCTTGACGTAGCTCTGCAAAATTCTCCTTACCAGAATCGAAGAGGAACCTAATGGAAGAGCTGGTGAGGAGCCAAAATGCTTAGGAACCACTGCACTATAGATCTGTATGGCGTCTGCTTTGCAGTCCTTCTGACTGCATCAGGGTCCCTTTACGGCTGTAGACAATGTAAGATAATACATATTAGAGTTTTACAGAGAGCTATCTACACGCTGGCTAATGCAATGTGACAACAAACAGTGTAGAATTGCATTTCAGGTGTTGGTCTGTGTCCATGTTCCAAATGTATATTCATTCTTTACAGAACATGACAGTACTACTACAGGTCCTGTTACTAGTTCAGAAAGTCTAAAAAAGTCTGGGTTACTGTGCTTACAGGGTCACACTGTCTAGAGTCTGTTGAGCTGGGACAGAAAATAGGTTCTAGGTCATTCAGCCAAATCAGTAGGAGAAAATAATATGTTAAAAAAAAAACAGTAAACACAGCATTTGTACACGAGGCTATCTATCACCAGCCTGGCCTACCTGTAGAGGACAGAATGGCAAATTTGGCTCTCTCAGCAGGCGAACATTAAACATGCATGATGTGTGCTTTTATTTAATTGGTTCTGAAATATTAATAGAGTTGGCATTCACTTGCTGACATTTGACTGGAGAGAGAGAGAGGGAAAAAGTGAAAGAGAGAGAGACACACACACACATTAAGGGTTGTGATAGGGACTGTGTGCTACAGAAATAATGCTGTGTCAGCTGACCTGTGTGTGTGTTGTACTTTGTGTTGTAGTGGCTAGTGGCAGACAGACTGGTATGAGAAGGTGACCGGGGGAGTCTAATAATATGCCTCCAGCGTTAATTCATGCCAGTTATGAGGATAATATGCTTTTACTGAGTGTTTGCACTGCAGGCAACATGACTGATTTGGCGGTCCATACTCTCTGATGAAATGCAAGTGGCTCAGGTTCCATCAGTGCAGTGTTCTGCAGACATAGTTGTTTTACGTTTGTGTTGTGTGTGAAGTGTTACATTTCTGCTATCAGTTTTACTTTGTGAGTGTTCTTAGACAATTAAAAACTTTTTCATGAATTGAATATTTCCTTAAAAAAGTCTGAGGTCTTTATTTTTCTCAACTGCAAAATGTGACAGGCGTATATTTCAAACAGGCTTTTATTCATGACTTCCTCTAAGATGTCTAATTAATCACATTAGGATATTTTCCACAACAGAAACTTGATTTTTGATTTCTGCATTATGCTGTTAACACAAATGCAACACTTACTGTTTCTAACTAAAAACCCTTCAGTGTTTCAGTGGAAGAAAACACGTAATTTGGTCTCAGGGACGTATGCAACAAAGGCCCAATAGGAAAGAAAGGATGAGACTCAAAATGGATGAGCAGAAATGAGTCAAATTCAACAAAGAGCATATAAGTATATATAGAGAGAATTTATTAATTTAAAGCAGTATAAAACTACAAGCATCCACCTTATATTGCAAGCACCAGAGGTATATCTGCTTTAATTTTGTGGACTATAACTGGGCCTACCTTTTAATTCTTTGTGATATATCTGTATCACAGCCCTGTTCATTTGACTACCATTTCTTTTTTTTTAATGGAAAATAAAGTTAAGTTAGCATAGTGCTACTTTGACTTAGCAATGTTAGACAAAGGCACAACAACAAAACACAAGAGTCTACTACAGAACGATTTTGTGAGAATGCACTAGCGCCACAAAATTAACATCAACATGTTAAAATGCTCACAGTGATAATCCCAAAATGCTGAATTAGCAACTATTATGTTCGCTATTTTATTCTGGGGATTTAGCGTGCTGATATGAGCAAATTAGCAATAAGTGCAAAGTATCCTTTTGGCATCTCCAGTTCATGTACACCAGGGGTCTCAAACTCAGAGGAGCTGGGGGCGGCTGCTAGCACTGTCATCTCATTGGAGGGAATCGTGCTAAAGAGACCTCTGGTTTGTACGTCGGGTTCCGTGTCGTAGCCAGTAACTAGCTTTACTGTGTAGGTCAACTTTGCTAGCAAGAGACAGACAGAGGCATTAAAAGGCTGCTCTGGCAGAACTTTATTGTTTCGGAGGCGGCGACTCAGGCCCTCTGCACTGTGGTTTTTATTATATTTACATGCTTTCATCTTCCGTTTCTCGTCGGTAGAAACTCTTACTTTTCGACTCTACTGTTTCTCCCTCCCTCGCGCTCACACACACACACAACGGGAGGAGCAGTCCCACAAATTCTCCCTGCAGCACAGAATACACTGCCCATGAGGCTACATTCTTAAAGGGCTATGCCTGTAACACTCTGCTCATATTGCCTTCATATTAAATTCTTTTTTTGAATAATCTTTGTTTGAATATATATTTCTTCACGTCAGTATGCGCGGGCTGCAGGTAGGGGTGACGTGGGCCGTGAGTTTGAGACCCCTGATGTACACAATATAATTCAGTTCTTGCTGACATAGGTCTGAAGTCTAGGCTATAGACTATTAAAAAATGAATGTAGCTTCCTGGCCTGAAAAGTTAAAGAGTGTTTAGAGTGTGGCTACCATGTTACTGACCAGAGGCTAATATTGGGCTATATGGGTGAAAGTGTTTGTAAAAAGTCAAGAAGGCACTTTCCAAACTCAGAAACACAAGGCTTCAAAATAATAGTGCCTTTATTTTACTATTTCCATCTTTTATATACAGTGTATATTATGTACTGAGCCCAATCTCTGTTTTTACATTTTTTTCTTTTTTCCTTTTTTTTTGCTGTTTGGTTGGTTTTAGGCACCAAAGCTGCTTGGCTATGTTTATGTAAAGACTGGGATTTGGGTTAAAAGAGAGAACCTACTGAAATCTTAACTACTCAAAAACTACTTAGCAGTATTCACAGAGGTCCCATGCAATTTAGGGCAATTAAAGTCAGATTTAGAGCGACCCTCTAGATTTCACACTTGGTCTAGGATCCATCTTAGACTCTGAAGAAGCCTAACAAATCTTTGAGATATCTGTTCAGATCTTAGGAAACAACACATTAGTCAGCCAGCACCAGGTGTATTTCAGGAGTCTCAAAGCTGTTACTATAGTTACTGTTCCCTAGGAAACACAGGAAGAGGCTGTGACAGGGGTCCCGCTCCACCTGTGGCTAATCCTCTAGGAGGCTAATGTTGCTGTGTAGGCTAGCTGTATACACCAGCGATAGCAGTCCACATCACTTAGGATGAGTCGGCTTTGTTGTAAGAGGGTCAGTCTAACCTGTGTACGCCCAGCTTTCATTTGACCTTTGACCCAGATGTGCCAGTCAATTTTAATGCATGCTAAAGCCTCTAGGTTTTCATGCCATGCTTCAGGGATGCTGTGAGGACACTTGTTAGCCTGCTTGTCTCGCCTCTCTCCTGTCTTCTCTTTTCTTTTATCTCAGTTGGTGCCCAGCAACAGCCTGTTGTTTTCCATTCTGGAGTCATGCTCTATGTGTGTGTGTGTGTGTGTGTGTGTGTGTGTGTGTGTGTGTGCACGTGCATTAGAGAGTGAGTGCGAGTGTGTGGGAGAGCTGGGTGCTGCAGTGTCTGGAAACAGCCTCAGGAGAAGATCTGTCTCTTTCTCACAAACACACACACACACATACACACATTAAAAAAAAGCAACATCACCTCAAGCATGCATGTACTTCAGCGCACACACTCGCACTGGGAGCATACCTGTTATTACTGTGCCTTAGTGTCTCTCGTTTTCCAAGATTGTCTCCCCCCATCCCCCCACCCACTCTCATACACAAAAGCACACAGACACCTCAGCACACCTACACACACAAATACACAAACATTTATCTCGTTATCTGTCTAGCCAGTGCCAGCGCTCACCGTATTCTTCGGTGGCATTCAGCTATTTTCCACCTTGTCTCCTCCTCACACTGCAACAGGCATCTTTGCATATGTGTGTACATGTATGTGTGAGGGTGTGTGTGTATTTGGAGTGTGTGTTATGTGTGAGTGCACTGAGGGGGGTTCTGTTATTTCATTGGCTGGCTGGAATGTAGGGGCGTGGCTTGCACCAGTAATGATATCTAACAGTGGGAGAGAGAGAGGGAGAAAGAGAGCGAGAGAGAGAGGGAGAAAGAGAGCGAGAGAGAGAGAGAGAGAAGGGGCATCGGGTTGCAGCTCCAATAAAAGACTGGAAAAGACAATTTGCTGAAAGATAAGCGTGCGAGAGAGAGAGAGGGGAAGAAACAGACAGGGTGGGTGGGGGTTAGGTAGGAAAAGAAAAGGAGACTGAATAATGTACTGAGTGAGAGAGACGAGAAGAGAGAGAGAGAGACGGAGAAACAACAGAGATGTAGGAGAGAGGGGAGGAGAAAGAGAAGAGTTGCAGAATGATTCCAACCATCCACCTACTTCAGATGCTCTCCTTCTCGCCTGCATCCTTCCACCTCCCTCCTTTCATCCGTTCAGCCACCCATCACTCCCTCCCCTGCTCCTTCCATATTTAATGGGAGCACACACAGTGACAGCAGGGAGATTGACTGGTCATCTCCTTGGACTCAGAGAGAAGGCGGGAGGGAGAGAGAAAGAGGTGGTGGGGTGGAGGAAAGATAGAGGGAAAGAGTGAACTCCCTTAAATAATCAATCTTCATATCCTTGTTTGCCTGGCCCACACACCCCCTCACTTTGTCTTGTCTCTGAGGAGAGGCAAGAACGCAGTTGAGGAGAGGAGATTTTGGACTTCCAGAGATGTGGATGCTGGACATTTCTCCTGGCTAGAGAGAAGATGGGATGATGGACCAGTTGATGGAGAACAAAAATAGACGGGCAGATGGATTCATGGGTGGACAGACACACAAAGAGCCTGAGAGACAGACTCACGCTTCAACTCTAAGTGGACCCTGTCTACCTGTCCTGCACTTTCTACCTCCTCCTCCTCCTCCTCATCTCTCCTTCCACCAGCTGTTCTGTTAATCCTGAGCTAAAGAAGATAAAAGGGACATTATTAAGAGAAAACTTCGGAAGAGGAGATAAAAATATCCACAAAGGCAGCATCATTTTCAGAAAGTGTTGCAAGAAAAGGGAAGTTGGACTGTATATTTAGACAGGGACACTGTGAAAGCGAGGAGCGACAGATGAGAGAGACTGGAGATGAAGCAGCGGAGAAGCGTTACGACCTGAACTCAATCTTGTCTGTCAAAGGGAAGATCAGACAGCAGAGACGATGAACTATATTTTTGGAAACAACACCCTGTACCCTCGCAGTTCGAGGGTAGGCGGGGCATCGGGGGGTCAAGGGGCGGGCCTAGGTATCAAACAGAAGCTGGGGCCCAAGCGGGGCTCCTCGGAGGAGCTGGCACCTCCCCACACCTCCTCCCCCTCCACCTCCTCTCCCGCCTCCTCCTCCCCCTCCACGTCCTCCTCACGCTGGCAGCAGCTCCTTATGTTCTTCTCCAGGAGGAATGCCTTCACTGACTGTATCACTGCAAGCCAGGTACCACACACACCTTAACCTGTGTGTGTATGCCCGCTTGTGTGTGTGTGTGTGCGTGCATTGTGCTTTAAGGATGGTGGGAAGCATGAAACCTTACCTGAGTTTTTGTTGTGTGTGTGTGTGTGTGTGTGCCATTATTTAGCAAACATTCTCCAGTTTCAGTTTCTTAGCCAAAAAACAGGGAGGCAGTGAGGGGCAGTTTTAAACTGAAGCTGAAGCAGCGCTCTGTTTATGGTAGAGATTTTGATAATGTTGTCATGGAAATGAGCCCTGGCATAGTGTACGAGACCCAGAGAGCCGGTGTGTTGCCATGGCAAAGCCATCATTTAGCTGTGCAGTCTCCTCACTGCAAGTCTACAGTGAAATGAAAATCTTAGCACTGAAGGTGTGCGACTGACCTGATGAGAGGCATAACTGTCACCCCATGTGTAATGGTTCATTTAGGACGTTATTACAAAACGAGCCATAGGAAGACTATGTGTGTTTGTGAATTATATAAAAGTGAAAGATAGATCATGTTTTTTGAAACTGCCTTAATGGCATTTCACTAAGGGGCTGTGTTTGAGCTTGTGCATTGAATGTGAGCAAAAGTAGACAATTTGGGCATCATCAGCTTCAGGGGACAATTAACATTCAGATTCCAGGATTTTTGTAAGGATTCTTTACAGTTGTCAGATTTCTTGGGGCAGAGATTTCAGGGATATTTCTTGACATATCTTCACAAATTCATATCAGATGTAAAAAAGAATACTTGTGAGACACTGTCCAGATTTTCTCAAGAAAATATCATAAACTGATCCTGATTAGCTGTCCTATCTGGATCTGAGGTCACATAAAGTGAGGAGAGAACTTTCAGTCTTTGCAGAGATATGTAGTCTCATACTGCTCTTGTTTGTATATTTACTTGTATAATTCCCCTGGGTTCATACTTTATCTTTCTGGTTTCAAACGACCTCTGAATACTTAAGTAAGTAGAATATTTTGTGTTTTTTATGTTATCAGTGCAGTGTTAAGATAAACTAAATCACAACATATAAATAATGCATCAGTTGGTTCATAATGACCGGATTAAACTATAATTCTTATAGCTGTCTTCTGGAGCGTATATATCCTCTGTCCATCCATCCATCCTCTTCCACTTATCCAATTCAGGGTCATGGGGGGAGGGGCAGGCTGAAGCCTATCTGAGTTGACATGGGGAGTGAAAGGCAGATTGCATCCTGGATAGAGCAACGTCATTAATTTAATCTTATTTTACAATTGTTTTACACATTTTCGTACTAACAGCGTGAACACAGTTATTGCGGAGAGTGTGCTGCACTGGACTGTACCTTCAAATTTGTACCTAACTATAGTAGGGTGAGACTGCCATTAACCCAGCTATAAACCCTGCTTTATGTCCAGTTAGCTGTCTAGTGCTTCACCACTTTATTGAGTTTCCACATGCTGAGTCAATGATGCTCATGTTGTGTGGAAAGATGGAACAAATGTGAACATGCATCATGTACATTAGGATCTTCCAGATGTTAAAACAATTTGCAGAAGCTGACTTTGGTAATTTTGTATTTAGATTGTTCTCATCTTTTTTAAGCACCACCTTTTGAAACCTTTTGTTTCCACAGTGTTATGCAATCTATTTTTTATCATTACATTATGCAAAAATATAAAGAGACATTTAGGCCATTCTCTACTTTGCATGAATGTTTTGGGTGTTGCTTGTTACTGATATCAGATTTTTAAATGACCCTGTGCCTTCCACTCCGCATCTCTTGGAGAAATTAGACTAGTTTTCTGAGGGGTAAAATAGCTTGAAACATCAGAACATTAGGAAAGTGCTGCAGATGTGATGTGTGATTGGCCATTAGTGAGTACTTCTCCTGATATGGTATAATCAGCACATAAAAAGCATCAGTGACATAAAATAAAACATGCATAAATAAATGCATGAATGCATGGATTCATACCTTAATTACAAGATTCCAGACAGATTTGTAAAGTGTGGTAGTGTGTGTAACAGTATCAAACACTTATTTTAGTATTTGATGTTTTGTGGTACTGTAGCATATGTGTTAGAGGAAGAATTTCACCATCAAGATGTAAAGAATAAACCCTTTTTTCTGCTTTAATGACAGAAATCACAATGAAGCATTTTCCCGTAGCTTCTTATTTTTCACAGCTGATTTCTTTCTGGGTTACAGAATAGTAAATGGTGTCTGTACTGAATAAAAACATTATTGATCTGACACTGAATGGAAGGCGAGCCACTCTGTGTTCCACCCTGCAGCAGTTTTACAGTTGTCTACAGATTTACAGCTCAGTCCATGAAAAAAGAAAAAAGTTAACCCACCCCCTTGCAATAATCATATTGGTCTGTGTTCTCCCAGGGTGTTACCATTTCTATGTCTCAGACACTTACTGCATGACTGATAGGGCATTATGCTAAACACGCCCTCACTAACACAACTCTCGGTCCCACAGAGAGAGTGTATGGATATAAATGCGGTATGATACATTTGACACTCTGTGTGTGTTGGTTATATCAAGCTTCCATTATGGTACACAGAGCTTTGCAGACCCATGTCTATATGTAGTAACTTTCTACTGTCTCCAGGGGGCAGTGTTAAAATATATGGCCCAACCAGTATTGTGATGCTCCTAATTTCTTGCTCTTTTGCTCTTCACAGCAAAAGCGAGGTGAGGTAGAAGTGATCATATATAAACAGTATCTTTGTAGTGGAGTGGAAGCACTTCAGCCACTGTCTGTGCTTCTTATCTGTGCTTTGTCTAATCTTTGATGATTTTCTTGCTCTTCTTCCTTTTCGTTGTAAAATCATCTGTCACTTCCTTTCCTGATTATGCCTAAATGTTAACCAGCATTCAGCCCACGCGTACTCTCATCTTTATAGCACTATGCATTGCAGGACTGCCTGTAGCTTGTGAACTGGTTCTTAGTCTTTCTCTCTTTGGGACTATAAACCCCACATTAACTTGCAAGTGCTAATGGCCGGGGCCAGTTAAGATTTTGATGGTTTAGATTGTTGAGCTAAAAATACACAAATGTTCATTAATCTTTAATCAAATTGTTTAAAATGTTCAACACATTTTGACAAAACCAGATAAAGAATAATAGCATGATATAGTTTTGGAATCATATGGATTTCAGACAGGACTTTATCTCAGTGGTGTCTGTTGCTAAGCCTCTTCCTCGCTGACAGTAATGTTATTGATTCTACATGCTATCAATGCTCCAGTCAATCCATCTGTATAGGCAGCCTGTTGTTGACTTTTGGCTGTACTTTGATAGTGTTATTTTCTACCAGTAGACAAATATAGTTTGAGTCTCTTTATAGCACACACAAAAGGTTAACCCTGCAAGCTTAAATGTTTTTTTGTGGACACAAACAGCAGTCCTCTCTTTCACTGTCCCACCCTTTTCTTTCTATAATTGATGAATGGTAAACAAGAGGTATGAAGGTCATACTGGCTCTCCAGAAAGAGCTCTAAAAGCCTTAAAGAGGTGTTTAGTGGTCAAAGGAAATGGGTGTGGAGAGGGTTGGGCAGAGTAGGGAGACAGAGTGGGAGAGAGAGTAAGACACAGACGGAGACAATTAGTGGCTGATTAGATATCTGATCCTCAAATCATAAACTATCCATCATAACATGTCCATCCGAGCATACAGCGAATCAAGCGACAGAGTCGGACTGTAGGTCAGCTGGTCGGTCGTGTTAGGACTGTTAGTTGGAATAGTCTGAATGTAAAGTATCAGCAGGAGAGGCAGCACGTCGGTTTTCTGTTTGGTTTCACATTGTCTGCTGTCTGTCAGATGTTCCCACTCAATAGGTGAGAAAAGTGTTAAAAATGTATTTAATCACAGCAGATTCCAATATTATCACAAGCAAAAGGTGTAAAAGAGAGAGTAACAAATTTACAGTGTTTTTTTTATTCTAAGAATGAGGTCTAAAAATATCATCAATATATGTTGGTAATATTAAAATGGAAAATGTGTGGGAGCTACGTCATTAATGCTCTAGCTATACTGCCTGTTTGCACAGTACAGTTCAACCTACTCTCCCCAACACACACACACACACTCTCTGCTTCAGCAGAGAGTGGCTCATTATCCTCCTCTTCCCGAGAAGACTTTCCACTCTCCCAGCACCTCATGGGAGACCAGTGTGCATGTGTAGGCTTTTCTTTCACAGCTGATTGTGGATTTGTCGTTCCTACTATTTCACCTTGTACCGTGGTCTGATGGGAAACCTAGGACCCCTGTATGCTTGTTTGCGATTAAACTCCAAGTCTAATATTTGAGTGGGCACTATGTAATTAAATAAAGTAAGTTTTTTTTTTTTTTTGAGTCTTCACACCATAGCTATGAATTTTCACCTCCCACACTCAGAATCTATACATCATGGCCTCATGGAAATAAAAAAGCGCTTTAGTGCTGGAGTGATGGAGGATGATTTGCAATGCACATGCACTTAATTTGCAAAGTGAATAAATGAGAAATCATAAACAGGTGCCGTGAGACAGAAATGGTTCTTTATTCTTCTTCTGCTGTGATAGTGCTCTGCTCACATCATATGGAAACGCACACTGGGGCAACTTGATGGTTAAAAGCAATGACTTGGAAACATTAACGTGTTCAGACTTGCTCGGAAACCCTCGGGCATCATGACTGACGTGTCCTGCCTGCTTTCTTTCATTCTGATCAGCTGCTACATGAAATTGTAAATGTTGTGTGATTCTGCAGAACAGAAGGAATGATCTCAACAAAGTAGCCTCGCTGTATTCGCATATTCCCTCTTTTATTATAAATGATGGTGGTGGTGATGTCATGAGTGGGTGGGGCTATAATGCAAATGTTTACAGTCCGGACCGTCATTGTGTGTCGTAACTAATGAGCACCGCCTCTGATGCTAGCCAACGCTGCAGGTGGCATCAACTGTTGTCATGGTGATACTGCTGCGCTGATCACCAACGGGAGAAATTTGGGTTTTTGTGTGTGTGTGCACGAGAGAGTGTTAAAGAGAAAAAGGAAAAAGTAGATGAACATTTGTATATAAACTTGCTATCTTTATATGTGATCACACACACACACACACACACACACACACACACACACACACACACACATTGTGTTGTGGCCATGAGTAGTGCAATGGATTTGCGCTGCTTGAGAGTGTGTGAGGTGTTGCGTCACCTTCTGTGAGTGGGATGAAGCTTGCATATCAGCTCTCTCCCACACACACTGAACACACACACACACACACACACACACACACACAGACGTCTCCACACGCTCCCTCTCCATCAGTCTCCTACCTCCAGCCTGTTCTCTGGTTATGCTGATATAATCAGCACAGATTAGCTGACCACAAGCAATCACTTAATATGTCCACTAACTAATGAGACTGAACACAACATAATGATGTCTCCATCCATCTTGTGTGATTGCTATGGGATGGTTTGACACTACAGGCGGCTTGACCTATTCACCGCTACTTGAGAAATTCATAACTGGATATAAGTGCTGATTGTGATGTAAATCAGAAGCCTTGCGTGTCACTGCTTCATTAGAGCATCGGCTTTTCATTTTAGAGCAACAATGTCTGCTTGTGTATTATTATTACTACCAGGCAGAATAATATTGGCACCTTTGTTATGCAGTCACACATGGATGTGCTACAGTAAGTGACAGGCTCATTACTGTACACCATAAGGCACAGATTATAATTGGAAAAGCTTTTGTTGCACAGAGAATATGAGCCAGCAAACAGCAAGCTTTGTCCCACGTTAATGATGCCATCCCTCTTGACTTGTAATTGTGCCTCCTTGTAGGACAATGAGTGTGCGTCTTGATTAAAATTAAAGTTTAATCCTGTGACAGAAATGAGCAGCAGCACCACCAGTAGTGGCCTCTCTGACAGTTTGTGCCTTTCATCAAGTGCGTATGATCAAATCTTTTATATCACTTCAGCAAATTGCCTCTGGAGAAAGTGCTAAAACAGATATGAATATGCAGAGTCAGCAGGGAAGGGATTTGATTTTGGTACCAGAAGCTTTCTTGTATTTGTTTGCTTGTATTAGAACTGGCTGTGGTTGCATGCAGGTAAACAGTCCATATTAAAAGCAAGAGAGGGATTGCATTTTGAGAAAGGTAATATGCAGAGTGACAGCAGACGAACTAGTGATGTCAGCTGGCTCCCAGAAATGTTCAAAATCTGGTTCCCAGATTGCAAATGAAATAACTTTTTGTTAAAATGAATTTAACTTATTAGACTCACTCACCAAGAATGTACAGCTCCGGTCTCTATTTCAGCTGCCTGCATCTTTAGGGCTGTCATTGTTTCCTTTAGAAATGATCTGTGACACTGTTTTTCCTTGCTGCGTTTTGCTGTTGGTGGGGGCTTTTTTTCCTTCGTTTTTCTTTTGATGGGTGCAGCATAGTGCTGCACTTTTATCATTGCACATGTTGTTATTGTCCAGAATAAAATATGGCCAGGTTATTGAAAATACCATAAAAACTGCTGGTACTAAAGAAGCTTTTGTTATGACAGTTGCTTAGATAAAAACAAGCATTTTTGCTACATGAATTTAGAAACGTACTATTTTCTTTCTAATGTTTATTTGACATTTTTGCATTTGTGCAGTAAGTTTAGTGTAAAATGGTCAGCAGATAAACTGGTAAGTAGTTGCTGCTTATCCTCCTGTCTTTGGATCTTTGGCAGTGCTTTAATATAAGTGTGTGGTTGTGCTAGAGTAATAAATGTATTCAAAAGGAACTAATGAGTAAAAGTTTTTCAACACCCACAGTTTTAAGTCACTTTTTTGTTGCACTGCTGTAAGGACTCCAGCTCCTTCATCTCTGCCAGGATTAGGCAGAGTGCCTAGAGACTGAAAACAGAGTTTGTAATTAAGTCATGGAGGAAGAGATCACCATCCTGGCAGTCACAGTGGGCACCCTGATAGACAAAGAAAGAAAGAGTCAGTTACAGTGTCTGTAATTGACACCGAGACCACTCTCTTAACAGACAATACCATTACAGCATGTATTACTTCACTCTGAGCTCTGGCTCACAGTTGGAGGGATGCACAGACAGTCTAGTTAACAGAAGCTATGGTTTCACCAGCATGAACACCACGGCGAACGAACCTCTCAGTGATTGTTGAACCTTGCGCGCTTAATTCAGGAAACGATCGTACCCAACATCCCCACAAGTAGTATCGCTTCCTGAGGTCAACAGTCAGAGGAGGAGGACTCGGCCCTGCTCCTGTTGACCCCACTACTGTCCTATTATAGCATGTTATCCCACCTGTAGTATTTATGATAAGGAATAGTGGCATGAGATTGAAAATAAGTCACTATTGCAGCAAACAAATCTCCAGAAATCATTTCCTTGTTGTCAATCAGTGCTTCACATTAGCTGAAGTTAAATCTTCAGAACTGTAATAATCCCATTATGTTATGATAAAGGCCACACTTCTGTTGGTACAACGTGTTTACAGTGTGTTTCTAAGCCAGACTGGGTATTAAAAACTCTCATATGGTTTGTCAGACATGTTGTTATCGCTACGCTAAAAACCTGTCGATTCAGGATGAATACTGGTAGCTAAATGTTTCAAATGGGGATGCACAGACTCCAAATCTGTGGGGTTTTGTTTTGGTTATTTATTTACTTTAAGGGAAGCAATTCGATCCATATGAGAAATAAGGGACATATTTCAAAGTCTTTTCACCAGCTCCTTGTTTTATCTGCGCCTGAAGCCCAGGTACAGTCTGAAAGAGTGGAGATGTAGTTCATCCACAGAATGAGGAACACACTGACGAGGCAGCTGTTAATTGTAATGTATGTCCACAAGTAGTTTCTTTATGAAAATAAGACGTATGTCAATGCCCGTATATCTGTGCACTACTGCCATGACTACAGTCTGATTCTGTGGGAAACACTGATTGTGCAATTTTTGAACATGAACAACACTGATGTGTCACAGCATATCTTCTTATTTCATCATCAGATACATATATGGGTGGTAAACAGGGACATCCATTTCAAGTTATATTAGATTTTTATAGAAATAAATTGACTTTGCTTGCTGTCAGTTTCCTGAATTTCAGCTAAATAGGCTGTTAGAGCTCAGGTAACCATTTGCTATAGAATATTTGTGCTCTATTGAATTTCTGGCTGGTGAGAAAAACTGAATGAAGTGTCTGCCAAGCTTGATCTCCTCTTTGTCTCAGTTAGTTAAGGAACATTTAAAATATTATTATTTTACAGACAGACAACATTTAAATCTTTAACAGTAAAAGCTTTTGATTTTTGAATATGTCAAAGCCTCCCAGCTCCAACCCCAAAGCACATCTCTGCTCTAGTCATAGCAGACTCTGTAAATTAATACTGATTTCTGCTGCTGGTGTGTGATATATGATAATGAAGATCTCAGGCTGCAGCCTCACATGTCTGATCACCCACTGGATCCACGGAGACCACAGCTCCTGTTGGTCTTTTTAAAAGCTTTACTTGTGGATCGTGTCAGAGCATCTGCAGCCATTATTCAGTCATTTTGTGTCTGTTTAGAAAAGTCAGTGACATGAGAAATAGTAAGCGCATTTGTTAACAGGAAATGCCTTTTAAATGCTGTTAGAGCTGGTGCCAGTGCTAATTGGACTCTGCACTTCTTGAACTCTTCAGGCCGTATAATTACACCGAGAATGTATTTTACAGCCTTTACCGTAATATTTACCGTAATATGTACCATCAGTTTCAATTAAGATAAAGTGATTCCAAGATGAAACCAAGCACTCGACAGCAGACGCTTCAAAATACTCTGAATTACACATTTTTTTAAGAAACTGCAAAATGTAACATTTTGTGGCATTGGAAAATTGGACAGCATTCAACGCTCTATACCTGTGTGTTCATTGTTATGACTATTAATTTGCTTACCTAAGAGTCAGTAAATGATTTGAATTTTTTGAGGTGTGGGGCCTCAGTATCTGAGTGTGACACTACATAAACGTAAGTCAGTACTCATGACGTCACCTTCATCGTATCTGTGTGCGTGCATTCTAGCCTCCTCTCAGTTCTCCATCTGTCTGTGGAGTCTGAGGCCTCCTGCTGGGGACAGCCAGGATTACAACCTAGTCTCCAATCTAGAGAGAGTGGAGTTTATTGATTGTAGTTAATTGTTTTCGGAAGTCTGTTCTACAAATCCTCTCAGCCTCCAGCCAAGATGCTGTCTCCTGTCACTTATCTGTTTTTGCTGTCAAACACTTGATCCTCGCTGACGACTCTTAGTGTAGTCAGTTTTTGGTTTTTAAAGATAAGTAGTGAAACATTTTGCTCGAGTGAAGCACGAAGGAGCAAAAAAGACGTGGCCCACATCTTCACTTTTTACAGGAAAGAAAGGATTGTGTGAATTCAGTGCTTTGAACATTTTTCATGTGTTTGTCTGTGTGTGTGTGTGTGTGTGTGTGTGTGTGTGTGTGTGTGTGTGTGTGTGTGTGTGTGTGTGTGTGTGTCTGTGTGTGAATGTGTTTGCATGTGTAAAAGAATAATTAATATCTATTACAGTAATTGCATGGAGCAGAAAAGGTTTTATACTCAGCAAATAAGGTTGTTTTTTTTTCTCCTGGATAGTCGGGTTGTTCTGACCCAGAAGAGAAAATAACTACTCAATTAAACCAGTGTGCAGAACTGATGGTGTAACGTTGGCTGATTTATTATTTTCCTAATGTTTTTCTGTTAAAAAAATAAAATTAAAAAATTACATAGTGGTGTCAAATTAGAGTGGGGGTAGAAAGCTAAGTAGAGCTTGACACAGTGTAGGCAGGCTGAGTCAGATGATTTCTAATAAAAAGATTTGGGGGTGCAGTGTCAAGTTTGTCCCACCTTTGGTACTGATGGAGTAATCACAGCCGGGACCAGAACCTGACTGACAGATCATACTTCTCTCATATGACATTTGAGCCTAATCCACACTGCAGCATTGTGGATTAGGCTCTAAGATGTGAAATATCTTATTCTCACATCCTTGTTTCTTTTCCTTGTCTGCCCTCTCCACCCCATCCCTGTATTTTCATGTTTCAGCAGCAGCCTCCACCCCTCCCTACCCCGCCCTCTAGCACTATATTAGTGCTGGCTTCATTTAGCGCTGTGATGCTAACAGCCTATTCTTCTTGCTCATCCTCTTCTGACTGAGCGCTTAGCCTGCAGCGCTAGCAGTACTTTACACAGGAAACACACACTCTCTCTCTCTCTCACACACACACACACACACACACACACACACACACACACACACACACACGTAACGCACTGGGCCGCTACAACAGGCTTTCTCTCTACCACCCTCACCCTCTCTCCATCTCTTTGTGCTCTCCACATGGGTGCTGCTTTTTAATGTGCCTTGTCTCTATTTGCTTCTCTTTTGCTTATCAGCTTGGTTTGGGGCCAGTTGTGCTATATATTAGCTGACATTATAAAGACATCAGGCTCATAGCTACAACCAGATAGGTTTATGTGTGTGTGCATTTCTCTAGCTCCAATGGCAGATCCTGTTCTTTCCTAAATACCAACTGTAGGCTGCCAGAAGCTATATTTAAACTGATCTGGAAAAAAATAAGCCTTTTCTCAGTCACTGTGCACATGCTCAACCGATATCAATGGGGTTTTTTATAGTCATATTTATGCATCTGCTTAAATGTAAAAAAAGAAGGTGAATTTATTGATTTATTTTTAAGTTTTGCCAGGCGTTGACTTTAACCCAGATCAGTTAATAGTATGAATTCCTGCTGGTCATCTAACCAAGTACATCTAAGTTTGTTAAAGAGACACATGTAAACTGCAAGTTCTTCAATAACCTTGAATATCTGCATGTTTTCTGGGATATAAGGTTGCATAGGTATATAATTTGTTACATCTGAACAGGAAGAAAACAAAAGAAATGTCAATTGTATACTTTAATAAGATTATACTGGTCCTTGGTGTTCTTTCACAGTTCATCCACTGTTAGAAACAAACCGATTTATGTCCAACTTTCCTCATAATGAGAAAGTTTGAACAGCAGATGAATAGTGCTTCTGTGTTTCCAGCCAGAGCTGTGTCCCTGAGATGACCCCCTAGCTGACATCATATGGAGCCAAGAATAAAAACAAGGAAAAAAAAACTGTCTGAAACGTCACAAAACAATGAACAAACAAAGGAAAAGCTCAGTAAAAAAACCCATATAGTCCTAGTGAAATGGCTGATAACAAAAGACCCCCTAGGCCTAATATCTTTTTTTGCATAAAGGTGCAATACCACCTCGTTATTACTCATTATTTCTTACTCATACTGCAGCACTCTTTAGCACTGAGAAAAGTACAGTGCAGAAGTATTTGCCTCCTTCCTGATTTCTTTTCTTTATTTGTCACACTTTTATGTCTCAGATCATCAAACAAATCTTAATATCAGACAAAGGAACTTCAGTAAATATAAAATGTTTGATTTTTTTTTTTTTCATTGATCATTTATTAAGGGAAGAAAATTATCCAAACCTACGTGGCCCTGTGTGAAAAAGCAATTGCCCCCTAATGTCACTGTTGTGGATTTTTAGCCCACTCTTCTTTGCTGAATTGTTTTAATCCAGTCACATTGGAGGGTTTTGGAGCATGAACGATGTGTTTAAGGTCATGCCAAAGAATCTCAGTTAGGTTTAAGTCAGGACTTTGATTTGGCCACTGCAAAACCTTCATTTTGTTTTGTTTTTTTAGCTTTTCAGGGGTGGACTTGGTGTGGTGTTTCCAGTCACTGTCCTGCTGAATAACTGAGCTTGAACTTCAGCGCGTGAACTGATAGCTGGACATTTTCATTGAGGATTTTCTGCAATAGGACAAATACTTTTTCGTGGCACTGTATGCAAGAAATAAATAAAAAACACAATTTAGATGATTATGTATTAAGTTTCCATACCTGACCACAACAGTAAAAGATCAAAGGCGTAACTTCTGCCATAGATAAATTTTAAAAAAATAATTAAAAATTTTCGTTTACCAGACTGGATCAAGCAACCATTCACTGAAACTGTGCTTCACCCTGAGCCTTGACTTTGTATGTGTATATGCATGGTGGAGCCTGGAAACATATAATAAGCAACCACATCATGATTCACAAAGAGACAGTGAAGTAGGCCAAGGCATACACACAAAACGCGCTTGCAAACACTGCATTCCAGCTGACCCGGCCTGTCTTGAGATGCTTTAAAAGAGCAAGACAAAGGTTGATGGAAGCGACCGCAATCCACCAATCACAGCACTCCATTCTTTGTACACACACATACACTGTGACTCTGAGCGCTGTATCGCTGTCCTCGGTTGCCTATCGATTAGTTATGCCTGGCTGCTGTCATGTGCAGGAGTCCGGGGAAGCCCCCTAATTGGCTAGTCCGGGAAAGGGAGAGAAAGAGCAAGAGAGTGAGTTGGGGACAGAGAGAGAGAGAGAGGTGGATGCTGAGGGAAAGAGGCAGGATAGAAAGATGAGAGCAGCTGAGGGATGTGGCTAATATCAATCTATCATACCATGGAAACAAGACAAGATGAGAGAAGGAAGATGATGAGAACTCTTTCAGATCTTTTTTTAAATTTCTGCTGGATGGAAAGAATGAACATAAATCTTAAGAGAAAAGGGAAATGCAATATAGGACTTTTTGGAATATACAAGTGTGATGAATGCTGAGGGGCCAACACTTTTGATACAAAACTGGAGTGTGCTGTAGGTGGATAATGTGAATTACTGTGGCTGAGGACTGGAGTGGAGACTAACCACAGGAGTGAGAAATCTTCCACTGGAGCACTGTGTACAGAAACAGAGCAGGACTGGAAGGAGTGGTCAACTTGTCCGAGTGGCTTTCCTGTTTCTTTTTGGGACCCAGCTTTTATTATCCTACTGCTACCATACCACTGAGAGATGGTGAGAGTGTTAAAAATTGTTTTAAAGGAGGATGCTTTACTTTTCACGACTAATTCACACTCAAATCCATAAGGGAGAGGAAACATGAGTAAAGTTGCCTAAAGAGGAGGGATTACTTTGTGATTTTTTTATATTCCGGTGAGATTTACTTATTGACATATGAGAAAAAAGGGCTGAAATACCTACTTTGTACTGGATGCAGAGAGGGATTGGTTGTTCTTGAGAGGCATGACCTACATTATTCAGACAGAAGTGGTGGTGAGGAGCTTCTATCTTTTGTCATCTCAGTAAAGGAGAGAGTGTGGTAAGCGAGAAATAAAAAAAACAAAAAACGTAAAGACGATAAAGAGGATTTCTTTGTGTTTTTATTAATCTTTGTCAGTATGAACACTTATTTCCACAGCCATGAGTTTTGTTGTAGCCCTAAAAAGCCCAGCGGTGGCACCACGAAGGGCAAATCTGGCAAAGGGAAGGCCAAGTCAAGCAAGAGCCACTCTCACTCGAAGCATAACCAGAATTTATTGCAAGTACAGACGCCGAATAACCAACTGCAATCTTCGCCTCGACACTCACCAAAGCGCCACCCCCATTCACCAAAGCCAAAGCAACGGCATCCGCCAAAACAGCTCACTCCGTCTCCCTCTCCCAGCTACTACCACATAGCGCCACCATCTTCCAGTCATCAGCTAGGCCCGCCATCACCAACTTGCCATCTGGCCCCACAGTCCCCAAACAACCTATTTCATTCGCCAAGCCACCATCAGCTTCACCTATCGCCAGGCCACTATCACTCCCCCAACGACCACCTGCTTCACCTGTCAGCAAGTCATCATCAGCTGCAGCATCATTCTCACAACCAGTATCACCCACCAGCCTCGCCCAGTCACATGCTCTCTTCGCATTCGACTCATCAAATCTACCACCAGCAGCAGCAGCTCCACTCCCCCAGTCACCACTCACTGTTCCAGCAGTACCAGCACCACCACCACAACTGCCCTTCTCCTCTTCCTCATGCCTCCCAGTCGCTTTCTATCCATCCTTTTCACTCTCCACAGCTCCCCTTGTATTCCGGGCTGGGGGGTAATGGGTGGAGCACACTTCCTACCAACCTCGCCAACAGGGGCTGTAGAGGGAAGTTTCCCAATCTTAGAGACAGCGTGAAAAAGAGTCCTATAAAGAGCAAAGGCAAAACAGGAGGCAGGCTGTGGCCCAATGACACGTATATCTGGACTGCACACTCAATGGAGACACCCCCACATGTGCCACTCATACACCACTTCCCACGAATACAAGCCCATGTACAGGTAGGTTATAGGTGGAAGTATGTCAGATGAGGACACCAAACAGCATTATTTCCCATCTATCTCTACTGAGTGAGATGCTGATACCAGAAACAATTTTCAGTTATGCATTGTGCAGATGCACTTGTGGTGGGTCTTGCCTGTTATTAGTGCTAAATAAAGTCATGAACAAATACTTCCCACTTTCTTTGATAAGCAGTCAAGCTAATGATTGATTATAAAAGAAAATTAATCATTTACTATTTCATCCTCAAAATTTCAATAGGTATAAAAGTAACTATGGCCTTGGTATTTAGAACTAGGTTTGGGATGGGGGAGGGTGTCCTGCATGTACTGTAGACCATTCTGCTAGGTGGATTTATTGGTATTGTAAGGAAAGGGCCACCTTTAGTCCATTGTATCATTTGAAAGATAACCTCATGCTAACTAGAAAGAAATCTGTATTATTTCTTTGAGTATATCACATTGGTCTGTAGTTCAGTTTCATAGAGCATATACTTCTACTTAACATATACTTCTATGTCACTATTTTCCAGCTATTTTATTGGCCACTGCATTTTGGGCAAATTGCTTTCTTAATGTTTGTTTGTAGAAAGATCTTCAAATGAAAGGCTACACACTTATATGGGGTGATATAGAGAGTGCTTTACAAAAAGAAAAATAACACATGGCAGTAGAGAATGAGACATTCAGTGATTTTATACTGGACATTGTGTCCTTTACTGACATAACATCTGATAAGAGCTTCAATTGTATGGAAATAATAGCATCGATTACTATGTTCAAAGTACTGCTAGAATCAATACAAACTGGCTACATTAGTCCCTAAAAGAAAGATGGAACAGTGAGCAAGGAAGAAGTGTAATTTGCGACAACAGCGTCCTTCAGACTCAAAGTATTGCTATCTAATGGGAGGTCTGCAAATACATTGGCTGCTAAAAGCAATCTCCAAGTGTTGTACTTATATCTGACCACAGTGTTATGGACAATTTAGAAGCATAAGGTCACTACAGTATTGCTGCCGTTATCTTGAAGCTTCGAGTGCTTTGCTGATGTTTTCCACACAAAACTGCACTCTGGGCTGTCAAATGAATTGTAATATATTCATAGCTTGTCTCTCTTTTACTCTGAGGGATACTGGAAGTAATTCAGAAATACAGAGAAAACAGATCTAGAGTAAATGAAAGGTTTCAAAATAAAGCCTGCAGTCAATGGGACAGCACTGAACGATGATGGGCGCAGTGTAAGAGCGATTCCCAGTAATACAATCAAAAGAGCATAGCCATCCATGTGTAACAGGAAATGTGTTGTATTATATAAACTCTACAGAGATGAAGAATAGTAAAGGAAATGAATGTAACAGTGGAGCTGTCTGTTACTTGCTATAGTTATTGTGGACACCGTGATCACAGAGTTAGAAGGTAGCGATGGTGTGATTAGTGTGATTAGAGTGGTTGTTCTGAGTGGATGGAGTCATGCTCCATCTGATTAAGTTATTATTCAAATGGGTTTTCATCGCTTGATAGGAAGTCAGAACGAGCGATGATGTTATGATTGTACGAATGTTTGGGTCCATGTTCACCTCTGTGTACAGCCAGTGTGAGTTGGTTTTAGAGAAACACAACATTTTGGCCTTTGTATGTGTTTTGCACATTCTTCCATATGTGATTGTGTGTGTGTAAGATGCTATAGGAGTCTTGATTTCTGTTTATCTAATCATGACTCATCTGCTAATTAATAATTACGTTGATGGTTTAGAAGCTGATTAAAGCCCGCTACACTAATGGAAAATCATTTCCCGAAGTCTGCATACACATTCGCACACACACACACACACACACACACACACACACACACACACACACACACACACACACACACACACATATGCAGACCTCCTTCAGGACCTAATCACTTGTATGTCTCTCTGTGTGATAAGACAAACGTGGGATAGTCTGGATCTCTCTCTAAGCTGTCCTGTGCTGGACTCAACCAAGCCATAATGCCATGATAACACAGCTGGTGTAACACCCGTTATGTAACGACTGACAATCACTTGCACAGGACAACAAAACACTGTCTGGATATGGATGTTTTGTGTGTCTGTGTATTTGTGCACCGAGCGCTTGTTTGTTTATATTTGCACATTTGTACTTTTGGCCTTTTCATGTAACACAACTCTGTCCTCACACACTCAGACACATACACACACACACAAACTCAAATATGTATTGATGTTACATAAGGGCGCAGTCTGACATGGTGCGCCAATGGAATCACCAGCTGAGTGACGGACTGGATTTGTCGCTTTGTGAATGGTGCGCACAAACAGACAAAGATACACATACGCAGAGCTTGTCTGCATTGTGCAACACTTTTCCTGCACTGAGAGAGTCACATAAGGTTTAGGCAAAGCGGTGGACTAGCATGCGTAGTGGAATAAATTCCATACTGTGGTTAATAGGTGTTAATAGCTTACAGTAGCATCAGCTGAGGTGACTCCATCAGTGTGTTTCATCGCCTGAGACTACATTTTTTATTAGACTATCAGAATAATCTTTGTTGGTATTAGCAGATTAAGCCTACAGGATAATTACAGTGACAAACAAGTTTTGGCTGGTGAAAGTCAGGAGTGTAGAGTCTGTCGTCCACAGGCTAAAATCTGGCCACCCCTCTGACCACCACACCCAACCAATGGGAAAGCCCACAGGGGGGCTGTGCATATACTCAGAACTGGAGTTATATTCAGTGAGTGTTTTTTTCTAGCAGAACTTTTTCACTGATTGATTTTTCTGCCACCATTATACCCACACACTGACACATTTTGACAATGCAGCTATCCTTTTAAATTATAATCATCATATGAGCTTTTAAACATAAAAAACAACAACTTTAGCAACTTTCCTAGATTATTTTTTGTCACTTGAGGCTACAATAAAAGAGATAACTTGAAGTAATTGTTTTTAAATCAGGAATTTTAGCCTATTCTTTATAATGTTACTTCAGTTCATTGAGGTTTGCAGGCATTCATTTATGCACAGCTCTCTTAAGTTCCTGCTACAGCATTTCAGTCAGTTTGAGGTGTGGACTTTCTTGGACCATTGCAACACCTTCACTCTTTCCTTTTTCAGCCATTTTCTTGTATTATTGCTGCTTGGGATCATGTTTGGGATCATTGTCCTGTTGCATGACCCAGTTTTGGCCAAGTTTTAGCTGTTGGACAGATTGCTTTACGTTTCACTCACTTTGGTATGCAGAGAAGTTCATGGTCAACTCAGTGACTGCATGATGCCAAGGTCCTGTGGCTGCAAAACAAGCCAAAATCATTAGTTTTCCACCACCATGCTTAGCTGTAGGTATGAGGTGTTTGTGCTGATATGCTGTGTTTTTGGCTTGTTGATGTGTATTGTGGCCAAACATCTCCACTTTGGTTGTTTTTTCCAGAGGACATTGTTCCAGAAGTCTTTGTGGTTTGTTCTGATCCTAAGCTGTGCTGCCATGTTTATCGACACAAGGCGTTCTCCTGGAGTTGTAAAGAGACATTCAGTTAACCCCCCCAGACCATCAAAATGCTAAAACCATATGACAGGTGGTCACACATGCCAATGACTAATGAACCAAGTGCATTTGATTCCACTCAATGCCACCCATAGGTAAATAACAGCTTCAGCCAGGCCTCCCCTATAATATCAGTCCCTGGTTACTTTGTTACAGGTTGTAGTCTCAATGTGTGCATTTGTTTGGGTTCTGAAGTCATTACGTTTTTTTCTTGATTTTTTTATGTTGATATGATTGATGTGAGCTTTCTAGTGACAAAGGACAAAGAGGGTTGGTGTCCTTGTTGTTGTGATCTGTAGTGTTTTCTAAGGCTTTTAAAACTGTCTGAGCTCTCTTTGAAAAGCAGCAAACTTGAGAGATCCTATTTTTCCTTTAGGTATACATTAACATTTGAGTAGTGTTCTCCTAAATCAAATGACAGTCCAAAAATATTTAATAAAGATCTATTCCTCTTTGTCTTCTTTGACATAAATACAGGTCCTCATACATCCTGATGACAACAGCTGTACCTGTCAGCATGGCCTCAGTGCCTCATTATGCAGGTCTTAACCTGCTGTGTCCCAGCCTCCTTGTATCTATGTCTCTCTGAACCTTACTCCAAATTTCTTCTCATGCTGTTATTTATTTTCTTTTTTCTTTTAAAAAACAATCCTGTGCGGTTTTTTTTTCCACTCTATATTTCTCAATATTGTTGTCCAGCAGGCAGATTTCACTCCTCCCACCATGCCTATAATCCTCCACACCCCACACTACCCCCTTCTGTTCCCTTGTGGGATCAAGCATCCAGCCAGCTTGACTGACAGTTGCACATGTGGCAGTGAGAGAGGAGGGGGGTGGGAACAGGGTGGATGAGAGGTAGAGATTAGTAGAGAGATAGATGCTGTTGCTGCTCTGCTGCATGTTCATGGTCTGAAGTCATGGCGGCCTGTTTGGTTCTCTTGCTTGTTTGATGCTTGTTTAACTTGTTAGTTTGGCAACTTTTTTTGGCGACAGAACAAGAAGTGGAGTTCTTAAATGGACTGGCACGCTGATCGCTGGGGTGTTTGAGAAGTCTCAAATCCAAGGTGGACGTCAGGGCACTAGATACTTTCTGAAGAGAAAGTGAGAGGAGACGAGGGAACAGGAGTCAGTAGGTTGGAAATGGAAAAAAAAGGTGTTCATGTTCTTGCAAAATGACAAAAACGACATCCTGTCGATATTAGAGAGTTTCCTGCCTTTTGCTTTGCATGTGATTAGGAAATAGGAAATGGAAACCAGTGTCAGTCATCTGCAGCTGCCAGAACCCTAGCACAGATCGGCCCAAGCCTCTTCTCTAGAAGGAGACCGGAAAGAAAGAGGAGGCTGATTTTGAGTGCAGAAGAAAGGAATAAACACTTGTTGTAGAGTGCAGAGCGTGCATGGGAGTGAAGGGGAGATTGCAGTCGGTGGATTTATACAAAGCAGATGGATCTGGGAAGTTGACTTAATTTAAGAGATTAAATACGGATGACCTACAATAGGATGGTAGAGTACTGTGCAGCAGTGTACAGTGTTGTACTATTTTACTATTAGAAAGGACATCTAAAATGTATCGAGTGTTTTGTGGTCCAGTTCTGAATTTTTGTTGAGACACTTTATGGCACAGTGGCAGAGCTTTAGCAAGTTGTCCTATAGCATGGTTTTCCGTGTAGTACTGCAGTACTGCCCAATATAAGGGCTGTGCAGTATGTCATGCAGTGTATGCCGTCGCTCCATGGTGGTAATCTGTAGCAGATGTACTCGAAATGCTGTACCAAAACATGAGACGAGTAAGTGCTTATTGCTGCTCTCTGTGTGTTTCTCTTTGTTCTCAGCAAGAGTGCTTTGATATTAAAAGTAATTAATAATAACACTGACATTCTCTCTTTCAGGCCAACCCCCCTCCAGTGGTGGTCAACACCGACAGCGTCGACACCCCCCCATATGTGAGTACGGCTTCAGATATGAGGCTAGACTATAATCATATTTTTTAAATAATAAGGTTGAATATAAAAACTTTACATTAAATCATTTTCTTTAGTCCATTAATTTAGTGGGGTTTTTTTGTCTTTTTGCTTCACATGTGCAGTAATTTGAATATTTTACAAACAATTAACGTGCACGGAGTGTCCGGATTCGGTTTTAGGTTGAAATCTCACTTTAGAATTACATGAATACAGATGTCGTTTTACCAGCTGCCACAGAAAATCAGTATCTATGGTTGTTAGATAAGTTTATTATGTAATTACTGTGGAATTAGTCCCTGCTGAACTAAAACTGAAATTAAACACTGAAATTAAAAGATTTGTGCGCTTGCAGGTTTCACTTATTAGTTCGCTGATATCATTTATGGATGCTTTTCTCCAGGAAGGACTAACTTTTTCTGACACTTTTAGAGACCAGGGTATTCTGGAGCCAAAAATGCACCAGGTGCATTGGTATGTTGTAATACACATGCTGTGATGCTATGGTATTGACATTTGTAATGATGGTTGTGCTTCACAGTAAATAATCCAATAATTTTAAAGGGTTTCGAAGGAATCTAAGTTTCTCGTCATATTCATAATAAGTTAATTTCCATATAATCAGGCAGCACTCACCACTATGTGAATAGTGTCAGATATTAGTATTCACAGCGTACTGGTGGCTGATGGATGATCGTGCCCTCTGTTTGAAACTACAGAAATTCACAATCTAAACTAATCTGAGCGCACAGAGGCACAGATTACAGCCAAGGGGATTACATGGGCCACTGGGATGCCGCTCAACCACTATGTTTACGTGTTTATCAACTATGTGTGTGTGCGTGTCATCTCGCCCGCAGCAGCTGTATCTCCTAGTGTCAACTGAGCCGGACTCAAAATATGTTGAGATCAGATTTAATTCTGTGCTCTTTTCATTCAGTCTGACAACGTGGATGTTAATGTGATTTATAGTACAGACGGTCCAGGCTGAGCCATGTGATTGGCCCACGGGCAAGCCATCGGGGATGCTCTTAAATATGACATCATAGACGCATCATCGCATTATGGATCTAATCTGCGGGATTCATGCGTCATTCATAAATAATCAAATTCCTAAATTCTCATTTCTTCAGTTCACATACTTGTTGCAGTCTGTCTTACCTACAGTAGGCAGTATGTTAGTGATCAGATAATAAAGCCACATTTTTAGTTAGAAGTAAACAAAAGTTGTCAAACTCCTATTAATGTTCAGAGATAGCAGGCTTAGTTTGGTGTGCTTTAGTGTCTGTTGCACTAAAACAGGGTTTTACGTTTAATCTCTGGTGACTTCTAACTACACAAAATGTAGTTTCTCTTTTATGTGAACAAATTTTACCTCATATTTTACTTTCACCTCAAGAACACTTTTACATGACTAAGATTTAGGTTTTTAAAAAAAAAAAAAAAAAAAACATTTAAAAAGTTGTGGGCTATGTCACATTTAACTTGTGATGTTAAAGTGTCGGCAGTCTCACCAAAGATACTCTGTTCTTCTTAACATCCAAAGGGTAACTACTGCAAAGATGAGTGTAAAACCCAGATTTGCACAATAACTTTGTGACATATTTTGTATCATAACTTTCTTTCTTTGCAAAAAGGGAAGGGTGTCTTTTATTTACACTTTACCATTATTAGCCATTTATTAGTTCTGTGTTTTTAATTTTAAAACTTTGCATGATTCGCTGTTCAAAATAATCCTTATTTATCTTATAGTAGGCATTGGTGGTATTATAGTAGTTCATCCTTTGTCTGAAACCATTTCCAACTTTTAGTCTTCTCGCTATAAGGCCCGCCTTCATTTAAATGTAATATCCCTTGATTAACAGAAAGTTGAAAGTCAGAGCTGTGTGCCTGAGATGCTGCTGTCACTGCCATCACTCTGATCCTACAGTAGAAATAAAAGATCTGAATGTCAGAGTGTTTAGAGCAGTCTGAATCCTGAGCTTATTTGATTGATTGATTGATTTTTTGGCTTGCAGAGTTTTGGCAATGTTTAATATGAACATCCAGCATTGTAACAGTGACAGAAAATAAGGAAAAGCGAATGTGGAGTCAAGAAAAGAGTTTACTCTAACAGTTCATTTTCATCCCTCTCTTTTTTATCTTTCAAACAGGTCAATGGAACAGAAGCAGACTATGAGTATGAGGAAATCACGTTGGAGCGGGTAAAACATACAACACACCATCACCATGTGTGTCCTTCACATAAACTCTGCATGTACTCAGCTCGACCTACAGTAGTCACAACATGGCAAAAACTAAAATGAAAAGATTATAATAGTTCAGCCTTAAAATCTGATAAAGATTCAAAGTTTTTTGTTTATTCTTTATATTAACAAACTAAGTATGTCACAAAATTAACTAGTTTTTTGACTCTAAAAAACCTAAATCCTTAATAAGGCTGAGAAAGCACAATGATTTAAGTGAGAGAACCCATCCCTGTGTTAGCTGCCTTTGTCCCCGGTTATTTTCCTCTACTTCAGCTCGTCATTCTGCTTTTCCTTAACTTAGCCTGATCATTGGTCTGATTCTGTTGGACCTCTTTCCCTGTCCTCTCTTTCCTTTCCTTCCTTCTTCCCTTTCCATGCCTGGCCCCTTCCTCCTTCATTCTCATTACATGCCCCTTTCTCTCAGGCCTAAGGCTGTCTCTGCACCTCCCTCTCTCTCGCCCTATTCTCCTGTGACCTGGTTCTGTCTGCTTGACTGGATCTGCTTTAAAGACGCCATGGACGTACAGGCAAACACAGGCGCAGACATTATACTTAGCCATTATACTAGCCTTAAATCCAGTGACAGCGCAAGTGAGCTAGCGCCATGCCAGTGATCTACTGTATGCCAGCTGGTGGTATCTGGAAACATCTGCATCTCTTTTACATGTTGACTTTTTTCCCACTGCAAATTACTTTGGAAAGAGATAAGAACAGAGAAAATGATCCATTAACAGAAAAGATTATGCTTTAATGTCTTCTTTAGGAGACACACAGATATGCCTACACTTAATCTCTTATTCTACTTTAAAGTGGAACTAAGGAAACTTTACAGTAACCCCTGTCCAGCTTACAGTTTGGCAAACTGAGAACCCATCATCTAGTCTGCTGACATAGCCTCTTGGGGCAAATGCAGAAATTGCAGAAATCGATCTTTTTGTGTGCTCAGCAGATATATAAATCAATTTTCTGTTTTCATTAGGCCGGTTATTGCCTATAAATGCATATAAATTTTAAAAAGCCAATAACAAAATTAATTGTTGTTGGTTTATCCGATCATGTTTTAGACTTTCCGTGCAGCTGCTCTTTTGCTTCTGCACAGTTTTGTTGCATGTTTTTTTAAAAGCATTCAACCAAAGCCCGATCAGAAGGAATCTTTTTATATGAACAAATATTTTGGCTATCTGCACTGTACCTTCTGCCTGGGCGCTCTTCCAGAAAACAAGTTTAGTGAAAAGAGTTTGTTTCAGATTGTCTGGGTTCTCTCTTCCAGAAAGAGAGCTGACTGACACACCGTTTCATTTCCTTATAACATTTTATCATTTTTGCAGTTCGTCTCTGAGCATCTTAACTTGAAGAAGTTTCGTCTTTGCAAACATGAAATCCTAAGTAGACATTACTTTTTTTTAATATTTAACATCAGCGTGAATTAAAATGGAGGCTCTGCTTTTAATTTACTTGTTACCTGTTACCTTGGTGATTCCTGGCGTCAGAGTTCGATTGAGGTTGTTGTTAAATCTGTCTTCTGGAACAAGGCTCTGCTGCTTTGATCTGAACTTACTAAACCTGTGTTCAAATCGCTTCAGTGACTGCTCTGTAAAATAACATTATACTTTTTCCCACTTCATGGACTCCGAGCCAGAACATGCAAAGAATGATTCATTCATGAACAAACACACTCGACTTGATTAGCCCTTTGTGGCTTAGAATGAATGCTTTTCTGTTTGTACATTCTTACCAGCTTAACTTTCACCTTATTTCTTTTTTATATTTAACATTAAGCTACACGACTCTCATTGCTGCACGACTTCATCTGGTTGAACAACTCCTTGTGAAAGAAAAGGAGGCTGCACTGTGTTGAAGAGCACCATTACATATAACCTGTATGCCAAAGAGAGTGCAGCTGCACCTCTTTCTGTGGTAGATGTATGATGATACAGGGATTAAGCTTGCTTGAGGTCTGAAGTTATTTTTAAGTGGGCAAGGCCCACTTTTTTTTTTTTTTTTTTGTAATTAGAGTAGTAGAATCTAGTTGGGATAGGTCACATATTGTCATGGTTTGCTTTGTGGCAGGCAGGACCCAAACGCAGGACTCATAAACGCAAGGGTGAACTAAAAGAGGCAGCTTTATTTTGGCTGTAAATTACAGAAACAAAGCCAAAAATGAGGAACTAGAAATATGAGCTAAAATCAAAACACTAAGACACTGGGAAACAGAGCTAGAAAAACTACGAGGAGCACAGCAAAAAAAAAAAAAACCCACAGCATAGTGAGGGCAACAACTAACAGAGAGAAACACAGGACTTAAATTCATAAACAGGACAACGAGCGGATGGGGAACAGGTGGTAACACAGCTAACAGACAAGGAAAGAAAAGCAGACACGCTGCACACAGGACAAGGACTATCAAAATAAAACAGGAAACGTGACAGGCACAGAGGCACGGACTTGCCACTGAACAGAAGGAATATGGAGCACAGGGACAGGAGTAACAAACTGCGATATGAGACACGACTGACTGGGGAACAGGAAAATAAACATGAAGACAGAACTAAACCTACACTAAATATGAAGGGCACAGGATCAAAACCCAAGAACTTAAAATTACAAAACAAAGAAGAACTAGAGCTAGAAATACAGAACTATAAACCAAAAAGACTAGTAATGAGAAACCATGATGAAATCAAACATTAATAATAACACAGAACACTGGGTCACGACCCAGGACACATATATTCTGGTCCATCCTCAGTCTGCTATAAAACCTTGGCCACAGCAACTGGACCAGTTGGTTTTCTGTTTTCTGTGTTGGATTACATGATGCTGAATTAGACAGAACTCCACATTGATCTATGTTCTCACTCCATAAAGAAACAACATTGTTGGTTTGTTTGTATATATATTTTGTTATATACTGGCTTGGGAGTGAATACCAGTTAGAAAGGATATAAGACGCTTCTTGGCAAACTGTTTAGAAGTAATAAACACTGTGTATATGTGCCTTTATATGTGCCTTTTTTTGGAGCCTCTCCGTCCTTGCATGTGGAATACATAGAAAGTCGCCCAGACTGCAGCACAGAACAGAGCAGACGTTAATGTCTACAAATCTGACACGAACCAAGTCAGCTGTGCAACTCAAATACTGTACCCCACATGAGATTTGCCAGCTGGATGCATAGAAGGGCTAAGCCGTCAGCTGATGTCCGTACACTTTAAGATCACTTGATCTGAAAAGCAGCTGAGCTCGACTTTATGCCCTGCGTGGACAAACATTAATCAGTCAATATTACGGTACACAGTAATCCTTTAAAACTAGAATTAGTGCTTTTTTAACCTTTAAAACACTCTGTGTGTCTGTGTCTATGCGTAGGGTAACTCAGGCCTCGGCTTCAGTATCGCTGGAGGGACCGATAACCCCCACATTGGAGATGACCCCTCGATCTTCATCACCAAGATTATACCTGGAGGAGCTGCAGCCCAGAATGGACGACTCAGGTGCAAACACACACACTGTTGCTTTCATTAGACGTGAGCAAGAACTATTTGATTGCGTTATGTGCAGGTGCAGCGCTACTTAGAAGTGAGGTGCTACATGCCCGAGCTCAGCTGCTGCCCTCAAAGTTAGAAATTGGACCATCTTAGTCTGAACATTTATTACAAGTGTTTGCAAAAACTGGGCATGCAGAATGGATTTCTAGTCCTCTAATAATCTTCCTTTTTCACGTTCAAACTAAAGCAATACTGTTCATGTGTGTAGCGTGTGGCACCGGTGGCAGCAGATTTACCTAATTATTGGTGTGGCATTGATCGAGCAGGTAACATTATTGTTCCAGAGTTATTGAGCTTAGACAGCAATGCTTTCAGCAGCTGCCAGCAAGCTCAGCTAACATTGTGAGAGGCTGCTGTGTGGAGAGCATCTCCAATCACAGTAAATTGGCTGTCTAGCTTTACAACAGACTTCACCATGAGAGCTTCGGCTTGTTATTATACTAAAGAATAAAGGGATGTGAATCCCTCTGCAGTTTTTCTCTTTACCCATCCCAAGGTAACTGCCTCGGTAAAGCCAGTGGCTCTAGACAATCTTTGAAAGTGAACAAGAGATGTCTGATTGAACCAAGGACTGTCTATTTTCAGTTTCTGGTATTTGATTGTGTTCACTCACCCACTCCAACCTCCCCATTTCAGGACGTATGTCTAGTTCAGCTTTAATTCTCGAAAAGAAAGGGACCACTCACTGTCAGCAGCTCCGTTCCCACTTTGGTTTTAGACTGAGCAGCATAATATTTGTTTTTCCTCCCAGTTCATCTCCCCCATCCAAGCCAGTCACTTCTTTACTTCATGTATTGTTGCCATGCAGGGTGAATGACTGTATAGTCCGGGTGAATGAGACGGACGTCAGAGAAGTGACCCACAGCGGCGCCGTGGAGGCTCTGAAGGAGGCAGGTGGTCTGGTCAGACTGTGTATACGACGCAGGAGGAGCCTCACCGAGAGAATCCTGGATATCAAACTAGTCAAAGGTCCCAAAGGTGAGACTGTGCTAGCATAGCAAGAGACTGCCAAGTCTACAATTAGTGCAGCACAGAAAGAAAATGTTCAAGCATGTGACCCAATGACTTATTCTTCCAGGTTTAGGATTTAGTATAGCTGGTGGAGTTGGAAACCAACATGTCCCTGGCGACAACAGCATCTATGTGACCAAAATCATTGAGGGAGGAGCAGCACACAAAGATGGACGTCTACAAATAGGCGACAAGCTTGTTGCTGTAAGAAAACGCTTCCTCTTTTTGTTTTACTCTGTTCTCTTTTGTGTCATCTGTGCAAATTTGATTTAAAAATATAATTATACACACTAAAGTGCATATGAAGATTGCACTTCATATTACTGTTAGAAGAAGAAGTTACCCTAAAAGGGGTACCATCCCCGTGAACCTGAATTAGATAAGCAGAAGATGATGGATGGATGGATGGATGGATGGATGGATATTTATCATGTGTGGCGCATGTCTGTAGATAATAATACCGTTTATGTCATTTATGTTCAGGTAAATGGTTCCTGTTTGGAGGAGGTAACTCACGAGGAGGCAGTGGCCGCCCTAAAGTCGACTCCTGATGTCGTGTACCTGCGTGTGGCCAAACACACCTCCCTTTTTATCAATGACAATTTCCCTCCGCCCGATGTCACTAACTGTGAGTACACAAAAAGAGCTCCACACTCTGAACTTTGAATTTTTTATATTTTAATTGCACAACATTTGTGAAACCCACTTTCATCCGTCTGCGTAGACTCTCACTATTCTTGAGAAGTTCAAAAACAACTTGCAGTCAGACAGCGTGCCAGTGACTGTTGTACACATCGTTGCCACCAAGATGGTGAGGCATTTTAGAGCCAGATGGTGCAGAACAAAAAAAAAGAAAAGAAAAGAAAAAGAAAGAAAACAGCAAGGAACAAAGCTGAAATTTGTTTGCTTCCCACACATAGAGAAAGCTGCTTTTTACTGAAGCCCTGAACAGTGACTCTTACTCAGAGCTTGTCATGAATCATGAAACTCGACCAGCAACCAATCAAGGAAACAAAGAAAAATCAAGCAAAGGTGAAGTAAGCTGTAAAGGGGTACATGGAGTTAAATTAGCTTTCTCATAAAATAAAAAGGTACATACAAAAACCATTATGAACATGTCATCCCTTTACATGCCATCAGATATACTCAGCTAAGATATAATCAGATATAGTCTTTATTTAATCACGCAGTCTCATTGAGGTTCATATCACATTTTACAAGACACCTGAGAACAAGAAATGTTCAGAAAAACACAATCAGCAGGTGAAAAACAACACGATACAGACGTAGACTCTTTAAAAAATAAATTACATCAGCTAATAAAGCTCTCCGAGGGGGGAATGGAGCAATCATTATCACTCGATTTAGATCAGAAGAGAGCTTTATGAATGCCAACTGGTCATACAGGAAACAATGAGAACAAAGTTTTGAAGATTAGCTTGCAACTTTTATATAATGTGTTTAATATTAATATTAAATGAAAATCAGCTGTCAAGCTAATGCAAGCTCGGTACCTAGTTATAAGAGCAATCTGTGTGTTAAAGAAACGGTGCATTTAAAAAAAGCAAGCCAGAACTGTGAGATCACAGTTTTAAAAAATACATGTAAGTTATTTATTAAATAATATTAAGTAATAAGTAAATATTAAGACTACTATGGAAAGCTGTTTTAGGATAGCGATTATTTGACATCCGTGAAGTTTTCTGTTAAATATGTGGCGTCACTTTAGTTAGATTGGGATGATAGATTAACTGGATCGGAAATGTGCATTACCTAGTTTGATTTACTAGATAGTTGTAGTCTTATAAAAGCAGTTTTAATGATCTTTCACATCTATGTGGTAACATTAAGATTATATTCTATAATGATCACATCCCCCAGACAGTGTTTTTTTGTTATATAACAGTCCGATTAACAGACTGGGTAAATTTGGTTTTCTGGATTCCTGCCACTTGTCATTTCTCCAACAGAGCATATTAACAGAGAACATGCCATTTATCACTGCTGTGAATCTACCATATTAACAGATACTATATATCACACTGTCAGTCATTTCTCAGGACGTTTCTTGGCACTGCGGTACTTTTTTCAAAGTACATCATTTAAAAACTGTGTACACAGAAAATTATTTTTAAAACAAAGTACATTTCTAAGTGACCCCAACCTCATCTATCTATCTATAGGTAGTTTTCATCCTCTATGTTGGTTCTTCGATTACTTAAATGCAGCTTACTGAAATCACATTCTAATTCATGTCTTATGTGTAACACTAAAATAAGACAAAGAAATGTCTGTATTTGTTCCCACAGCATATTCCCCACACCAGGATAACCACATCAGCCCCTACATGAGTGGGAGCCAATCTGTAAGCCCTGCCCCACTGACCACCCCCAGATACTCACCGCTGCCCAGGTCCATTGCGGGAGACGACGATATCACCCGGTGAGATCTCAGTTTATCTCTGTAGCGCACAGAAAGAAATGAAATTTCTGTCAAATGAGATAATGCCCTTTTATTGTTAAATTCAAGATAAAGTTTCTAAAGTTTTAACTGCCTATTAAAACAGACCTGTTGTGATAATTTGGAGCTCCACTGAAGCAGCTTTGGATGATTGAAAGTTGAAAATAATCTTTGGTTAGCTCAGTTCATGCACTGTCTGAAAAAAGCTCTTTTAGCTTCTCCCCTTTAAAGGCAACTTTTTTCCTACTGGCTGCCCCTTGTAAACAGGTTATGCACTGACCTGTTTAAAAAGGGCAGCCCAAGATATCCACATTAAGGATAACTTCATTATTTCAAGTATTAGATGCTTTCTTATTCACAAGGGTTGCCACATAGGGTCGCTCCTGTGTTTAAATTGGCAGGTTTTCTTAAACACTGGATGCTATTCCTGATACAATTCCAAGTGTAGCCGTGTATCCTTCTGGGAGTGAAGCAGTGATATTTTAACCTAGTAGGTGAAAGTCAAAACTACACTATGGAGCCTCTTAAGCAGCTGGGAAATCTCATTAGGTATGAGAAATAGAGCAGGAATCACTTGTACATGTGCTGACGTCGTTACTTAAAATATTGCCATTTTTTTCTTTCATTGTGAACATGCACCACTAGCAGAATAGACCCACTTTGAAAACTGATTCAGAATAAGAAGTTAATCACAAATTAATTAACAGTAGATTATCAGTAATGTTAAGCATGGTATGGACATGGCAATGTTTGGTTGTTGAATTTTGCTGTTTCACGAAAGAAGTACATGTTGGTTTACTTGAAGTTATGTTAGATTAAACAACTTTCCAACATTTGCATATTAGCATCATATGATCGTTATAAACAGTCTTTGTCAGTGTCACATTTATTCACAGATGTCGACCAAGAAAAAAAATGAAAATAATTTGACAAAATTTGAAGAAATTGTTTTTCAGTTTGTTACTGGTTTAGTTTTGCATTTTATAAAATGACAAAATCCACAGTCAAAATCTTGTATTTTCAAGCTTCTTTCCTTCGTGCTCTGAGATCTTTAGTGAGAGCAGCGAAGAATGACCTCGGTTCTTCCCTGCTCTGCTTCTGCATCCGTGTTTGCTGTGTGTGTGTGTGTGTGTGTGTGTGTGTGTGTGTGTGTGTGTGTGTGTGTGTGTGTGTGTGTGTGTGTGTGTGTGTGTTTGGCAGTGAAAGGCAGATGGCCCTGCAAATTTTGTCTGTCAAGTAAACTCAGGTTACATATGCGTACAGACACACCACACACACACAGATACACCCTGAGTGCTGCTCTACTGTCTTAATCCATTTTAATGGAGGGATTACTGCTTATCACAGCCCTCGTCACTCGACTGGCATCACCGTGGTTACCAGAATATGACCCATTTCGTCATAGACCTTTTGGGCCAATCAGTGCGCTTTGATTATAATAAATCTGATAAGCCTCAGACAGACTGCAGAATGGTCATTTTGACGTGTGTCCTTCTCTTTTCTCCAGCTATTTTTCCTCTCTCGCTCTCTGATTAGTCACACAAATAGCAGATCATGGGTTTTAAAAAATGTCCTCGAGTGAGTAAAACTTTTGTACATCTGTTTCTTTCAGAACAGATGAATTCAGGTGAAGGATCAGATGGAGGAACGCACTGGTTTATTTCTATCTCAGCAGTAATTTTCATACATGCTCGGAGTATCTACCCGTGCTGACTTTTTTCCAAATGTAGTATCTGAAAGGAGGCCAGGGTTTGCTGTGGCAATACAAAATTAGTCAACAGCCCACATTTGTGAATGTGTCTGATTCTGAATACACACAAAAGAAGTGTTCTGTTTGAGAGCCCGAGGAGTGAAACAACATGAACGAAGCTGAAGTGCTCTTGTTGTGAAACTGCGGTCAGTTCATGTTTTTACACACACTGACGGTGTGTGTAAAAACTTTTACCAGTGGCCAACTTTACTTCTTTTTCATGCATTCATCCAGCTGCTTCATCACTCACTTGTGTTGACTTGGATTCTTTTCTTTTTATGAGACGTAGAGGCTAGACTGGCTCTCATTGTTCACGCAGTGCCACAAAGTGCAATGCTGACATCTGCTGGTGAAAACAGAAAGTAATCTTCGGGTTAAGCACTGTTTCCTCCCGCTGAGATTATCACTACAAATTTTTCCACATTCAGAGAACGTCATACATGCATATAACGAAGTACAGCATTATTTCAAAATGTGTGTAGTCACTGACTGATCAAATGTATTCATAAATTACAAAACAGATTAACTGGTGTCCTAAACAAGGAGAATACCAACATCAGCTGCTGTGATGTGATGTCTTTGTTTGATTTGTGTTTCTGTCAGGGAACCCAGACGGGTGGTGCTGCAGAGGGGATCTACAGGTCTCGGATTTAACATTGTTGGAGGGGAAGATGGAGAAGGGATCTTCATTTCCTTCATTCTTGCTGGAGGTCCAGCTGATCTCTGTGGGGAACTTCGAAAGGGAGACCGCATCCTGTCGGTATGAACTAAGACCCCACACATACAGATCCCTGAGAAATACGACACGGCGTTCGTGAATAACTCCTAATTCTGTTTATATTAATGTTTCACAACAGATTTGCTTTGTAAGGATGTTGTACCTTAAAAAGTAGAGACATTGGAATCAGTTCCAGATGCTTATTTGCAGTGATTGGCATTTGTTAATCTGAAGGTGGAGCGAAGCTTCACATAACTTTTCTTTGTTTTTCGTGCATTACCAGTCAACCGGCGCCCTCCGATGACTGAGTGCATTCTCGTGATGTGGTTTGTGTTCCGTTAAAATGAAATATGGGTTTAATTTTCTTCACACAAGATTCACGCTAGATTTAATCCTCAGACTGTCGGGACACTGACAGTCCCTGTAGAATTACTGTTATTTTGAATTATTGTATGCGAGTTCTATCAAAACAAAACCTGCACTTGTGAGTGTTTTCAATTTGCTCGTGTCAGTGCATATTTAGCTACTAATTTTGTGTGTCTGTGTATTCGTAGGTGAATGGGGTGGACCTGTCCAGTGCAACACACGAGCAGGCAGCCGCAGCTCTGAAAAATGCAGGACAGACCGTCACCATAGTAGCCCAGTTCAGACCAGACGGTGAGTGCTTTAGATAGATTGTCTATTATTCACATGTTCACTGTAATGTGTGGAATATTTTTCATAAAATATTTGAAAAATACAAATGTTATGTTCTGGCTTGAAGCAGAAGGTGGTACGTCATGTATTCCAGTCTCGATTGTGTGAGACAAGTTAGTTCTTCATCTTGGGTTTTGGTAAAGGCTGACAGTTTGCTGTGATCACAGCATCAGCGTGTTGCTGCCCTCTGTAGCTACAATTCTTCACTCTGTGGGAAAACCCAAAAATCTGAATTCAGTATGTGTGGGCAGAATGTATAAAGAAGACAGAGAAACCAAACTTCACTGCCTTTGTAAATGGAAAGTGACGTCTTCTCAGCATGTAACAGCAACGGGGTGTTTGTGTTCTTTCTAATAAACAATAAAAAAAGTAGTACAGTCTTATGAATATTTGCATAATATCAATAAGCGATTTCCATATTATGCAAATATTCAAAAGACTGTACTGGAAATTCACTAACGGTGGAACATCTACACTTGTGAAGGCCCTCGCTGATATCTTCCCTTCTTTATCCTTTAATCCTAATAGCACATGTATCATTTAACATCTGTGTAAGTAGCTGCACTGTGTGTTCTCATAGAGTCGGTTCTGGTTAGGCATCATAATGATTTCTCCTCTTTATATTAGTTCGAGATATTGGGCACTTCACATAAGTCAGTAATAATGACCACAATTTTGAAATTAGGAACTGAGCCCGTACACTCATCAGGAAAGTCACAGAGCAGAGGTGCCGAGGACCATTTTCCCATAGACGTCTATGAAAAGAGAGAAGGTGCGCCTTGCTGGCCCTTCATTTTTTTACCTTCGAAATCTATTCTTCATATTTTATAAAGCTTTGATCAGAACACTACATAGTGACACCCTCATCAAGTATCTGCAATCTAAAGAAAAATAATCAGTGGATATATTTTATAACACTAAAACATTTAATCAGATGCCTAACCCTGCCCTTTACTCTCTAAACAAATCCTACATTTAAATCTAACCTTACCTCTTAATCAAATCTGAACTCTTACGACAGTTTTGATGGTTCATCCTAAAGGGAGAAGCACCCAGAATATCCATTATGCCTGTGTCTAACACACATTTGTCCTCATAAAGTTAGAATTAATACAGACTCTGGCTGAGTTTCCCAACAAGCATCATCCTGAATATTTTTTACTGGAAGTGACTTAGAAGGCCGTAACCTTGGAAACCAGGTTATAAATGCTGATAGGCTAATGGGATGTTGCCGTACCGGGAGACCTGAGGATAGCAGACACTATTTCACAGAGCCGCAACAATATCAGGAGAATCAGTAATCTGTCTGCTGGGAGAGAGTGTGCGAGTTTGATTTTGGTATCAGTCAGAGAGCTTGTTCATAAATGTGTTATTAAGGGCATGAGCAGTGTATTACACACCGGATTAGAAGACCTTTACAGAGTCTGCTGTGAGTATGTATGTTTTCCACATGAACAAGTTGTAGCCTATTGATAAATGATTTAATATATTTGATAGAGTCAAACAGAAATCCTGCCGACCTGGTCCTGTGTGAAAAGGTAATTCTCCCCTAAACCTAATAAGTGTTTGTGCCACCCTTGGTAGAAAGTACTGCAATCAAGCATTTGTGATCACTGGCAGTGAGTCTCTCATATCACTGTGCACTTGAAGAATTTTGCCTCCCGTTCATTGCAGATTTGTTTTGACTCAGCGACATTGGAGGGTTTTTTCAAACATGTTTAAGGTCATACTAAAGCATCTCAATCTGGTTTTAGTTCAGACTTTTTTTTTGTTTTGATAATGATGATGATTAAGCCTTTATTTGTCGCTGCAATGATAAACGTACATGTTACCTGCAGTGAAACTGGACCCATTCCAACTATACATACATTGCACAAACAACACATTGGGAAGACAGGTCAGAAGAGGTAGCATGGTAAGAAAAACAATGAAATACACAATACATGAGGGGAGAGGAGGAGAAAAAAGAACTCCACCCAGAGCTCCTAAGAGAAGAGCAGCTTGAGAACAGAAAAAAATCATCAACATGTTTTTCAGCTTTCCAAAAAAATGTGGTTAATCACAATTAATTCATGATTTAAGGGCCAATTACTTTTTCTCAGAGGACCAGGTGCATTTTGATAGCATTTTCCCCCTTAATAAGAAAATATTTAAAACTGCATTTTTTAATTACGTGGGTTATCTTTGTATAGTATTAAGTTTGTATTATGTTTTATGATCTAAAACATACAAATTTGCAAAAAACTAAAAAATAGGGAAGAAGGCAAATATCTTTTCACAACACTGTATATGTAACAAATCTATAGAAGCCTGCAAAGGAAAAAGTGATTGCAAAATTTGTCAGTTGACCCAGTAGTATTGATATCATCAGGTCAGTACCAGGCATTGTGCTAGAGTTAAGGGAGCACATGAGAGGGAGGTCACACTTCCAAGTGGGCAAATGTAGTCATTAGTCAACGTATAAACTGTTGGGAGAACAGTGTATGTCTTTTTTTATGTGATGACCTTGATATGAAAAGGGACTGAATCCATTAACAAGACAACAGACAAATGTCAGGAAGCACAATAGAGATTTGGGCAGAATTTGGGTGAGAACATATGAGTTTGAGCCAGAACATCACCTTGAAATGTTGCATAGTAATTAGGATTTAAATGATTATATAGCCCAGATATTCCATCAAACAGTCTGCTGGCCAAGCTGATATTAGTCTAAACATAGTCTAACAGGGCAGCCACACATTAAGACTGGGAAGGCACTGTCGGAAGGTAATGAAGTTCTGCAGCAGCTGCAGTATGCAAATGTCTTGGAAGCTTATGAAGGCCGTGCAAGGATATAATCCATACATCATTCTGAAAACTGTGATGTATGGATTATGAATTCTCAAAGGTCGTACAAGGATGATAAATGGATTATGAATTCTAATTTCACGAGGTTAATTGAAGATCCTAAATGAAGTTTCGTTTAAGGTGCACAGACTTGTTATTGGACAAAGAAAGGCTCAGACGGCACAAGCTTGTTTGTAACCAAAGTTGAAGATTGCAAATCCGTCTCATAGCTCACACACTGTAGATTAGTTAAAGCTGTGGCATGGCGGCCAAAAAAGAAGGAGATTTCTTTGTTGATTCCTTAACAAGCAAATATGTACAACCTGTTCTAGGAGGTATTCTTATTAGTCAGTGACAGATTTTCCTGTTAAATCAAAATACCTCTTAGATTTTCAATATAAGCTCTTTGCAGTAGCTCATATAAATCACATAATCTGATCAGTTAACCATGCTGTTTGCCACTGATGACTGGGAAGATGGTCAGCTGTTTAAAATCCAAATCAGGTCCTAAAAACTTTAGTTCTGGTTTAAAGTTTAATCACTTTATTAACAAAACATTTAGCAAGCAGTCAGTCTGTGAAGTTATTATGTGGATATCACATAGTTTTTATTGAAGATATCTAAAAACTACCTGAAACATTTGTATGTTAAACACAAAGGTAGTATTTTTTCAATGCTCTGGCATTAATATACCAGTGGATGTGAATGTGTAGTGGTGCTGATATGCTGTGCTTGTTTCTGAAACTTAATTTCTCACTGGAAATAACCCGTGGGAACATCGGAGCATGTCATCATGGTTGTTCACATCTTGTATGGGGTATTAAGCGGGATCAGCACCATGGATAGTGCCCAAAGAGCACACAAAGGAGTAGTCTGCCTGCTTCCATTTACCTCCTATTGATCCGTAGTATATGATTACTGTGTTGCCACTACTTCTACAAAAACTAACACATTACCCAAGGGTTAGCTTTCAAAGCTTAACTGCTTATCATAAAATTCTTAAGTAACTGCTACACAACTTCAGGGATAAATTAAATCACCTTTGGCTTTGTAGATTTAAAATCTACAAACATTGCAATGAGTCTCATTTTGATTTCCTTGAAGGACATTTCATTTTACTTTAACTAACTGTAAATTGTGAATAAAAGAGTAACTAAGAGCCGTGAAACATGGCTGTTGAATCAGTTCTAAACTGCAACTCTGCCAAATCGATTAAAATACAAAATAAGTAATACAGATCTTGTGTATGGGGGTTCAAGTTCTAGGAGGTAGCCAGAACATGAAGCCACTGAAGGAACTGAGGGATCTAAATCTAAAAGAGGAAGAGGCTAAAATAATGGTGAGAAAACTGGAGCAACCATAACTTTTAATCGATCAGGCTGATTTCCAGTCATCTTTGGCATGTTTGCTAATATCCTGCTGATACACAGCTAACCAGTGATCAGTATGGTTCAAAAGTATGTTGGCTTGTATTCGACCAGCTCTGCCTTGGCATTTGGTCTCTCATTAGATAACATTATCATCAGCTAACCAGGCTTACATGCTGCTCTGTATCTTAACCTAAAACAATCAGTAGAAGAACACCATTGTGTCGCTGTGTCGTGACTCTCCTATACACCTCATTAGTGACTCTCGACTGAACTTTTATATCAGACCTTCTGTCCATGCTGGGCTTTGGTCAGCAGTGTGTGTGTGTCCATCTGAGGTCCGTGTTAGTCCCATTCCTGTGGTGATGGCCAGCAGTGCTTCGTCTGTTTCACAAACACTCTTCCTGCCAATGGGAGAGGAACTCATAACGACCTCCACCAGGAGAGGAAGAGAGTGTCTGTGTGCAGGTCTCCTTCTGTTATTTATATTAAATATGTTGGGCACTGTAGCCAAACGCAGCACAGCGATACCCCAAACTGAACTGCTCTGTGTGTGTGTGTGTGTGTGTGTGTGTGTGTGTGTGTGTGTGTGTGTGTGAGAGAGAGAGAGCGAGAGAGAGAGAGAGATTTGGTTCAAGCTGATGCAGCAGATATGAATCTGTGTTTATTTGAAGTACAGCAGATGGAGCGTGTTTGTCTGAAAAGTCTTCCTGCTGCATTAATATTGTTGGCATCTGTCATGTTGTTTTAGGATATTTGAAGTCATTTCATATGTACACTCGCTGCCAGGTGAGACTGTAGAACCAGCTGATGTCTGCAGTAACTTCATAAGTATGATGATTGCAATAATGATTTTGTAAGATCTCATTTCAGATCTCATTTCGTGCTTTGTGTGGTGTTTGCAGGAGATAATAGGAGCATAAGATTTACAGTTGTGTGTGTTATTATGCACTCAGTGTTTGTAATTAATGGCACCGGTAACAAAGTATGAGTGGAGAAAATTGATTCTGTTCTCAAACTGTTGTAAGTCATTGTAAAAATCTTCTATCATCTTTCGAGAAAGAGGAAAACAAGATTATGTTGCACACACTCACTGCGTACTCACAGTTAGACAGTGGGATGAATTGTACACCCTTCTATCTATGATATTGTTTGTTCCCATTATTTTAATTTTTTATATTCCTCTTCCTTGTAGCGATCTGAAAGCCTACATTACCCATATGGCAACTTGACTGTGGACAGGTGATATAAGTAGCAGTGATCAGGCTACAGAGGAATTATTTTCACTTCAGCAATCTCCATGCAACCATTAATCACCCCTTTACTAAAGTGAAGTCATCCTGATGACTTTGTATCCAATGTTCTTGTCAATGAGTACACAAAGCCTACAATGTATCAGTTGTAAACATTATGACATTTTTTTTTTAGTATAGAAATTTTATCAAAATTTCTGTCTTACTGTGTCCATCTTCTATCAAAGGCGGGACGCAGCAAGATTATTTATTTCTTAAACAATCCTGAGGGCTATAAAACAAAAACATCAAGTGGAAGATACAAAAAAATTTCACCAGCACTGAGCCTGAGGATCCAATTGGGTGTCTGTCAAGGCACGGGATGATCCTCGACCCAAATTAAGGCCGTTACTGGTGCCGACTACAGACTGTTGAAGCTCGACTTGGAACCTTATTAAGATCCAACCATGCAAAATATTATTTTTTTGCCATTTTCAAGTGGTCTTAAACTTTTGATTGGGGCTGTATTCACATAATGGCCGTTCGTATGGTAAATGGACTGGTTCTTATATAGCGCTTTTCTATAGCACTCAAAGTGCTTTACACAACTTGTGCATTCACCCATTCACACCAGCACATCTTTCTAAGTGCCTCATAGCTAACATTCACACACATTCATACTCCGATGGATGCATCAGAGAGCAATTTGGGGTTAGTATCTTGCCCAAGGATATTTGGCATGTACACTAGGGGAAGTCAGGAATCGAACCACCAACCCTCTGATCAGTGGATGACCTGCTCTAACACCTGAGCTACAGCCACCCCACGTATTTGTCCTGAAGTTCAGTATTGATTTTTTTCATGTTCCTCTCCAGCCACAAAAGGCTTTATGTTACTTATATTCCGCTCTCGGTGTCTAGAAAACACAGTGTAGACATTTTCCTTTGTATTTTCAAGACCTAATTCCACTGTGACACCTTGAATTTAATCTTTGAACTCAGCAACATTTTTGAGTCAGTTGCTTAGTGCTAAAAGATCCAAACCATGATTGTTTGGAGTCAGATTGCCTGTCACCATGCACCTTGTGCAGCCACCTTGAGATCAACATTTGTAGCACACTCAACTTCTGAGCAACAACTACTTGCAATCAGTCACCAAATGTGAAAAGATTGGAAACAACTGATTATTAACCATTACCGAGGTGTTACATTAAAATGTGCAAAAGTTTCGCGATGAATTTTCAGTTACATACCATTACTTTTCCAAAGTTGGCTGTTATTAGCAAACAGTAATATGTAATAATCTGAACAGACCATTGGCTCATGGTCAAAACAGCAAAGCTTTAATACATAACGAAAAAGCAAACTGGAAATTTGAGCTGAAGTTCAGCCTTTCAGCTGAAGTTTCACACCTTTATTGATGTTTCTAAGTATCCAGTACAACTGTTGATTGCACTGATTGGAAAAAAACCACAATGTTTGGTTAAAACAATGTTGAGTCGCTGTGCTGACCTTCAAGCTTGATCTTCTCTGTGCCATTAAGTTTCCTGATGTGGGACTATAAATGCCTGCAGGTTGACAGCAGTGTTAGTCACTGGGATTACACACGACTGTCACAGACACACACTGTCACACACATAAACACTCACACGTGACCCACACAGAGCCAGTGTCTGTCAGCAGTAATACTGAGGTGTACAGAGGATTATCCTCACTTCTGTTAGTGTGCTTATTGCACTTGGCGTGCGTTTGTGTGTGTCGTGCACAACTTGTTACGTAGAAGATTAACAGTAGCTCCATCACGGAGGCTTTCAAATACAGTGCTGCTGGATTTTCTTCTGCTGAACACCCAAAGTGAAGGACGTTACTTTTTTTTTCTAACTCTGTATATTAGCCTGCTCTTTCCTCTTCCTTTTGTCGCTTTCCTTCCTCTCCACCTGTCACCTCCTCCTGTCTTCCCCAGTGTTACTGATGTCTGTGGTAATGGTCTGACTCTCCACCCATGATGTGTGATTTGGGGGATTTGAGGTGTCACTTGTAACAGGAAGGCGACTGATTTGGGATTTGCAGTGTGTCTCTTCGTCACTTTGATGCTCCGATGAGCCACATTTTTTCACTTCCAGCTTTTGACATTTAAACTTAAATCAGTACATCAAGACATTTTTGTCTTAAATTGCTTTAGTTACGTTATTCTTCTGTTCCTCTCCTGCAATCTGATCACTTAATCAATACCAATGTAGATTGCTGAGCTATTGTTTTAATTATAGATGACCCTCTTGCAGCCCTGCTATTTTTGGAGCCAGGGCTTATTGTAGACGTATAAAGCAGGCTTATAAAGTGAAGAATTTGAGTTGGGGTTTTATTTTGTACATGTTTGTGTTTTTTGGAAATTCAGCTAATGAACCAAAAACAGGTCTATGTCCACTACTGGAGTTGTGGGAGGCTGAAGTCCTTCCCTGCTGACACTGGGGTTATCGGTGGGGTAGATCCTGGACAGGTTGTTGGTGCATGACAGGGTAACGAAGAGAGACAGACAACTACTAACGTTCACGTCCAAACCCACAGCCAATTTAGACTCACCAAGTTACTGTGGGGTGCCAGCGGAGCGCCCGAAGAAAACCCATGCAAGCACAGCAAAAACCTGCAAATTATTTACGTCCTTGGACAAATTCAGTTTCTGAAGAAATTTAAAAATGAGTGAAAAAGAGTCAAATTGAAGCACTTCAGTGCAGTTTTCCCGTTCTTTAAGAATTTCCCACTTTTTTGGGGCATAATTTAATGGTACATTATTTGAATAAATGTTTGCGAGCTAGCAGTCCTCTTCCTTGTTTTTGTTGCTATAAGCTTCTCTTCTTTCAATATGTGGAGCAGTGCCGAACTGGCAACAAGGAGGTGTATTGTCTGCATGATGCAAGTATGCAATGGTCTGCTGATTAAATTATTTCTCCATAGTGCTGTTTAATGATGACATAAACAGTGGAAAGAAACAGCATATATGATCAATGCTTCTTCCCGTGGGAAATAAAAACTGAAGGGAAAAGTATGTATATTCATTTAATGAATCATGATCAGCCCTTTGAGAGATTTTGTCTTTTTTCTTAGGAGTTCACTCGTGGCAGTTATTCACAATTAGGGCCGTCTCTTTCCTCTGTTAAAGGAAAGGGTGATCTGAAAGGAGAATGTATTGGTGCAATGCACACAATCCTAATGATGTGAAATGCCTATCTCTAGCGGTTTTGTGTTGGATAGCACTGAAGCTGCACAATGCAGGGAAAGGTCTCTGCCAGCTGCTCAATGGAGTAACAATGCTCCTCTAGAGAGAGCAGAGGAGAGGAGAGGAGGGAACACAAGCCATTAGTCTCTGCCATCATCATCTTTCCCCCCACTGCCTCTGTCTCCTAGTTTCCTCACCTTCTCCTTACCTTTTATCCAGCTCCACATTATCCCTGTATATTATATACCTGTGTCTGTCTTGTTCTTAATCTGTTAATGCTACACTGCGGTGATGTCTGTTGGCAGTTAAATGCCGATGATATGAAACCCACACAATTTCCGTTTGTCTACAGAAAATTGTAGCACAACCTGTTCACTTTTACATGGGAATATTGTTATAATCTTTAAGATTTCTTAGAAGCCAAACCCCACATGCAAGAAAGAACCGTATAATGGAAAAAAGAAGATAAGTCCCAACTGTAGAAGTGGGGAAAGTGAGACAGATGGAGGCGCAGACAAATCATGCAGCGCAGAAAGAGTTTAATTGCGTATACTTATTAAGACAAATGCTAGTGTCTCATTTTTCTTGTGACCGCTATACAAAATGAAAAGAAAATCCATTTAAGAGCTATGAATTGACCTCTTAGTTAAGCTTCCCAAAAATCAATATTCAGAATGCTTGGTCAAGCTTTACCATGTGTGTGCGTGTGGATTGTAGACTGATTCCCTGGGCCAAAGTAGGGCAGGAGAGCCTGGCATTGACTCAGCTTCCTGCATGAGTGACCTGAGGAAACAGTGTGTGTGTGTGTGTGTGTGTGTGTGTGTGTGTGTGTGTGGGTGGGTGTGCTAGCTGCTGTCAAATAGGGGGAGGAGCAAAATGAACGCACCAGCGAACGGGAGATGGAGCAAGAGTGGAGTGTAGTAGAGACAGAGAGAGAGAAAGAGAGTTAGCATCTGTTGTTTCTCTGGCAGCTGAGCAGCACTGGACCGATTTTACGCACGCTTATTTTTCCCCCACTCCACCACACGCATGCTACATACCTGCATAGACACACATTCTCATCTTTCCTCTCCTGCTCTCTCCTGTGCTGCATCCAACGTGGAACGGGCTCCCTCTTTCTCTCTATCCTTTTCCTCTCATTCACGTCTCAGGACTCTAAGCTTCAAACCTTGCTCTCTCTGGCTTAGACACTGATCTGAGAGCCACTGTGACGGCATCACATCGCGGACGGTGTCTGCCAGCAGCCTGTGAGTACAGCAAGAGTGAGAGAAGCGATTCTTTACATCTCGCCTCTGGTAACAGCCTAACAGCTGTTTTTGGGTAACATTGTTGGGGGGCTTTAATGGATAAATCTCTGAGACTCTGTCACTGTGTTATCCATCTCATGGCCACTGATACAGCAGTAACATGTTAGCTTCTATGCAGATGGCTAGCAACTTTTGATGCTGATAACTTCTCTCACTTTCAGCACTTCTGTTTTTTACCGTGCTGTGCTGCTTTTGTGCTTTCACTAAACTGGACTTTAAACAATGTTCAGGATTTCAGCTCCCACTTTAACTGCATCAGCATTAGCTTGGGTCTTAAAACAAAAGAACATCAGAGCTGCATCCTTGGCAGCACAGGCTTTGTCTTTGCATTCAAGATCAGGAGTTAACAGAACCGATATCTTAGCTGCAGCACAGTCTTTGTTCCATAGATCAGAAAGAAGAGGAAAAGCGTATCGCTGTAGCTTTACAGTAGCTCTGTCTTTGTTTATATCTGATTCATAAACTGCTTTCATTCTTTGTTTTACGAGCAGATTTTTATTCTGCTGCATTACAGCTTTTCTGCTTCTTCTCCTCCTTTGCCTTTTCTCTCCATTCTGTTCTTCTTTTTTACCTCCTTCCCTGATTTTTTTTCTCTCTCTCTTGCTCTTGATCCTGTGTTGTATAGATTCACTTTGTGTTTACAGTCAGTAGCTGAGGATGTGAAAGTTTTTCATCTGGGCTGTCAAGCTGAAACTGACAAAAATACATATGTTAATCCACCAATTCGTGAGGGATTACAGCTGATTTCGGTCTAAATCTGAAAAAGCCAGACTGGGGTTGCCAATGAAAAATATGTAAGATTAAAGGAATAAATTAACACATGTATTTCAGCAAAAGGCTCTTGATTTTCATCTTTTTATGGAAAGATGGAGGCAGATTGCTATTTTTCAAACCTATCGTTTAATGGAAATGCAGCAATTCAATCATCCTCGGAAGTAAATATCCTAATCAGAAACAATATATTAAAGCTGTATTTTCTTTTGTCTTGCTTTTTTATCTGTGGAAAAATCAAAAGCTAATTGCAGATCATGTTGCTCGTTTCACTTGGCTTCAAGCTCTTTCAGCGCTGTTTAGTTGTTCGTGTCAGTGTGTCAGTCTAATGAGAGCTTTGTGGGGATATCAGCTCATATCAGGGTGTTTTGGGCTTGTTAAAGAGGAAAAGATGGGAAAGAAGAAGCAGGAGACACTGCAGGTTTCGGATCAGCCTGTGTGTGTGTGTGTGTGTGTGTGTGTGTGTGTGTGTTCATGACCGTGTGTACCTAGAGAATGATTGAATTACTCAGGGTTAATTAGATTCTGTAGTCCACAGCAATGGTTCACATACACACATACACACACTCACACACAGGGACATCCTTCAGAGGGGCTTTTTCAGGCTTATTGCCTGCGGCGTTGTCATCCGTGTATTAGTTGAGATATTTTCTGGGAAGCTGTGTGGCGCTAAGCAGAGTAGAAGACAGTCAGGAAGGATTTATTACACATTTCTGCTGCTTGTTCAGCCACTCCGGATCAAAATACTGCCGTTTGCGGCGGCTTGCTAAAGGTTAAAACTATGTACTTTATTGCTAGAGGAAGTGTGTCCAGATATTGTTGAAGCCATCACTGCACGTCAGCTGAAATACTTGTGTTTCCACTTTGTGCATACCGCAAAATACTTTACCTTATAAATAAAGAGGCTGAATGACATTTTAATGGCCACTGGAAAATCGGGTGAGACGGTAAAGTGTTTTTGCTGCATCTAGCAGAAGGACACTAAAGCACGAGGCAGCTGTGCTGAGTGTTTGAGCAAATCAGTGCACTTTGCATTGATTGGCCGATCGGTCGGCCTCGCGCAATTTACTTCATGCCATTCAAGGGAGATGAGTATACAATTGTTCCCAGCAATTAAACTGAAAATGCTGTTTGGAAATTCAGCAATGTATTTATGGGTCTGCACAGGTTTACTGAGAAAAACTGCATGCTGTGTAATTGCATTTGCAACTGTGGTGCTGAATGGCGAGGATGTGAGTGCAAACAACTCAGCCGTTTTCCCATCCAATACGTCAGTGTCGTTTTACTTTGAGCTCCAGCGTTGCGTGCCTCTTGCAGATCTGTAACATTTCAGCCAAAGAGTAAATAAAAAGTTAATAACTCCATGAAAACGCTGCACCAGTGATGCTGTGTCACACCACTGCTGAGCGGCTGGAACGTCACTATGTGAGATCGTTGTGCATGTATAATGGAGCGCCTCAGTGCAGACTCACCCATTTTCCACCTACGTCTAGCCCTAATATGTCCCACTGCTCTCTGTGTCAGCACTGGTCTGAGTCACATGAGCTTATGGTATCATTCCAGTATATCTCCCAAAGAAACTCACTTTAAAACATTTTTTTGGGTCAAACTTTACATGAATGATAAGCTGAAGAATGTATTTAGTTCTTTTCATGCGAGGAAAAAAAAAGGACAGAATGAGTGTGAAGTGCTGCCTACGTCCCAGAGTGGTTCATGCGGGCCTAGGGCTGTTTTCCCAGTTTGAGAAACAATTAACCAGTCTGGGTTTAGTGGGCATTATTAAGACTGAGAATTTCAATTTAGTTAGTCTGCTACCTGAGTATGACATGGCAAATTAAAAACAATATCTCGCCACTTGCCAGCCATCTGAAGTTCTCCCGACACATGTTTTAACAGTTATTTCGGTGTTATCTTTAATTTCAGTGGTCACTGGGGGTACATGAGCTTGCCTGTCACAAATGATAAAAACTGAATAAAAAGTTTGCTGACTTTGCTCCAAATTGAGAGCCGTATCTCTCTCTCTTTAAATGTTTCCATTGGTACTCTGGGCTTAGGCGGTAGAGCAGGTGATCTAATAGTCGGATGGTCGTTCGATTGCTTGCTGCTATGTATGTGTAATATTTGTGAAAGTGATGTATGTCATCACTTTCACACTCACACTCTGATAGCAGCATCCTATCCCAATTCTGAATATATTTGTGGCAAGTTATTAATCTTGGCCTGACAGATCCGGTGGCCTTTGTCTTTTACCTGGACATGAGACTCTTTTCTTTCTTTCTTCTTTAACATTAAGCTTATTAGAAGTCTTTTTTACCAGGTCAGTCTCTGTCTCTCTTATGAAATATAACATGCATCTTATTTTTTCATCCGAGCATCTTTTCAGAAAGGTCTGGCTTCCACCTCAGATGCTGTTGCTTCTTCAGTCTCTCTTGTAAAACATCTCTAGGCAAGCATATTTCCTTACGTGGAAAAATCAGGGGCCGTGGCGTTGTCCTGGTTAACAAAGAAGCGTGAAAAGTGCATGTGCACTATTTGATTTCAATTATTTTGATTCCTTAACATCCACTAAGTGGTAAGAACAATAATGTGCATGTGTCATGAATCCAACTGTAAGTTTGCAAGTGCACTTATTTCTTTGTGTATGTGGCCCTTTAAAAGGATTCAGTTGTTTTCAATTGCACTGTATGGCACGTTTATCTCTGCGATTTAGGTCTGAGTCATTTTGCGTCTACGCGGAGTTTAAAGCACACTGTGCATGCACGACTGTAAATGTGTGTGTTGATGACGATATTAACATGGATCGGGTCTGATGTAACGGGAGTTAACATTCACATCAAACAGACTGTTAGATTATGGCTGTAGAGAATCCGTTGATAACGCAGAGTGTGCGTGTGCTTGTCTGGGAGAGCAGTGTGTTTGCAGCTGAGTGGGGTAACTCAGCACAGAGGGAATCCTTTCTGATCTTGAACGCGGGGAAAAAACCAAACCCTACTTTCTGTAGTTGTCGTCACAACTCAACTACTTGCTGCCGCCATTTGTAAAAATGTGTTTTTTCCTGTTTGTTCTCGCTCTGTTCTTTTCTTTGATGAAAAACATGAACCATATTTTGTTTAAATCAATAAATGAAAATTAATTAAATTAAAAAGGTAAGGTTTGTGATCTCATGCCCGATGGGTCTAACAACGTTTCTGTGTGTCTTTTTGTGTGTAGAGTACAGTCGTTTCGAGGCAAAGATCCATGACCTGAGGGAACAGATGATGACCAGCAGTGTCAGCTCCAGCTCCACGTCTCTCCGCTCCACACAGAAGCGCACACTTTACGTCAGGTACAACACAACACACGCGCGCACACGTGCGCACACACACAGGACAGACAGAGGTGACTGATTATCCAGTGTTCATCAATGTGGCACAATCATTCGAAGACCTTATCTCAGCTGTCTACTGTGTGAGGTTATCACATCTGAAATCACAATTAGATGTGTGTGTGGCACAGTGTTACACTCACACATCCACCAGCCTGCCACCTCTGTGAGCGTCCTTCTGTCCTCGTGTCATTCTTGTCCTTGCCCGCCCGATTCCTCGGTTCCATCTTTAGAGCCCAGAAGCAGTTTCAGCTGCAAACCAGCTCCACTTTTTGATGTCCTTTCTTCACAAGAATCACAGTCTTTGAAATATTGATTAAAACGCTGGGTCGCTGGGTCCACATAAGTCACATTGGAGCTCTTGGAAGATCAATCACGTAGAAAGCAAAGACAGGAAAAGCAGCTCTAATGGCAACACTAAATGAGGCTTTAGGAAGACAAGCATTTTCTTTTAGGTTACTTCAGTTAAGCTAAAACAGAAAAAGCATCAGAGAATGTGGTCAAAGAACAAATCTGTGAATATCTATTTGACTTTTGGATTAAAAAAGCGATGCTTTCTCTAATCATGGCAAGAGATGTCAAAGAAAGAGAAGGCACAATCGATCTTTGTGCATTTCAGTAGGCTGTGCCACTGGCTGATTAAAGACCAAGCGTAACATTATAATGAACATCTTCCAGCTGAAATGCCATTGAATGTTGCTGTCTCCTGTATATTTGTCACACTGTCACTTAGAACAATTCAAGCTTTCAATATTAAAGAGTTTGATCTCAGGATCAGGAAGAAGAGCCTTTTAACTGGGACAAAAAAGGAGAACTGTTAAAAAGGCTGAATGGTTTTCATGTTTATAAATGCTTTTTCATGTCTTTCTTAATCTACTAACTCAGGTCTGTCAAGTTTTACAATTTTTTTTATACAAACAGTAAAATATCCTGCACTTCTGTATTTTTCATGCATTTTTTAGCTCAGTTGAAAAAAAAAAAAACGGATCTCAAAATTGAGTGTATTCTAGACGAAAGGAATATCTGACTTGAGCTTTGTGCAAGTGACCTGAAAGGAAAGAGTGGGTGCAGCTGGGATGAATGTCACCTTCAATAACGCACTCTCTCTCCGACGAACACGCACTTTCTGATCAGACGGAGAGAAAGAGCGTTGCGTCAGAGTCTAAACTTGGAGCTACAGGCCAAAGGTCGCAGTCAGCTATCGGGGAGCTGTAGACCAATAAATCAAAAAGATTTATCCCACTGACTGATCGTCTGCTTCATCTGACTGAGAAACACGCTGATTGATCCCCTTTCTATTTAATTATAAAACCCTTTAAGATTACTTTTCTCGGTTTTTATTTCATAAAAAATTGATTCCTTACAGCAAGATGCTAGAGGACTCTTGGTGCTTCTGCCTCAAATCCCCCCTCATTAAAACAAATCCTCATACTGAACTATATATCCAGTGGCTCATTATCAGGAAACATGGCATTGCAGCTGTTTGACATCATGTTTGTTAAATTTTTAAGTAGTTAGCCACAGGCATGATTATCATTAGCATAAATTAAGCGTGCCCCCATCCACTGTTTTCATTTGGCTCAGGCTAAAAGTGAGGAGAAATGTCCACTGCTCACTTGATTAAATGATTGGAAGCCTGCATTAGAATGTCTTCTACCAGAGTGCACCTAAATTAAATTCTGCTGTGGAAATAAACTTTTAACTATGTATGAGGGGGATGGTCACCATCCATTTAGAGGGCTCTTTCTCAACAAAGTTAGACATGAATGAAACTGAGAGTCTGCTGCATGTTGTTGCTTTAACGAGGCAATGCATCGGCCAAGCAGTGCTTTCTTCTTAACATTACCTAATTATCCTTGAACCCAAAGTACAGATAAGGCTGATGTCATTAATCACGAGTCTGTATACTGAAAAAAGTTCAGTTCTAACCTGATAATAGTGTCATAAGAAATGATATCACAGTTCATCGTGACATGTGAATGATACAAATCACACTTTCACTGTACAAACCCCCAAAGTTACAGACATTATATGCATGTTTCCATAATAATTATCATAATACATATTTTAGGCCACCACCTCGTCAGTGTTAATGACAGTCTTCCTCCAACTCTTTTCAAAATCAGGATCTTTCACGGTTGCAGACAGTAATGTAATAACCCCTCCAACAGCCCACGTGCAGCATAAATCACTGTCGTGCAAGAACTTCCTATATCTGGACACTGCCCAGAAGTGACCAATCAAATTGCACTGTGAGACTGGCAGCTGATTGGTAGAGCTGAGGATGTCGGTGCATGACAGGCTTTGCGTGTGTGTGGGGGGTACTCTGGGCTGCTGCCGTGTGTACTTGTGTGTGTATACAGGATCTGTGTGTGCATAAATGTTGTGTGTAAAAGACAGGCTAACCTTTCATCAGAGGAAATGTCACTGAAACAAAGTGACATACTGTATGTGCAGCTGTGCCTTGCATGAAAGGTGAGCATGTGTCCTCTCCTCCATTCTTCTTCTTTCCTGCCTCATTTTACATTCACACCATTATGGTCTATTTTAAACACAGCCTATGGTTCAGCAGTGTTGTAATTGTATATCTCACTGCGGAAAGGCTCAGGGGTTGCTGCAGTAAAAAGATGATGTCCTGTCTTCATTGAAGGTATAGAGTTTATTTTAAATGTCTGAATCCTTCGTTCTCTTTTTTATTGTTTTATTTTTGTATGTTAGAAAGATTCTCAGTCAGTTGTCACCTGTTGCTGTCCATATACTATATGAAGATCATTTTATTCTTGCTTGGGTCTGAATGTGTGCACTGAAAAATCAGAGCTGCGTCTGCTGAACTGAGTCCTGTTGCAAGCATTTTAAAATACTGCATTTTAAAAGTCCTGAAACTGAGTGTTATAGTTTCAAAGTTTATTTTATTTTATGGCTTTTTTCAACCTAATATAGTGACATTTAATGTTAGAATTCATTTTCTGCTGAAGGCTGTGGGAAGGATAGTTGTATGGTTGTATATGTTACAAAGCCCTAAGGCAAATTTTGTATTTTAGGCTGTACAAATATTGCATTAATGTACGCTCAGGACCAGTTATGCAAATAGGTTTTTACTACCACCCCAGTAACTCCTGTGCCCAGATGTTCATATATTTTAAAGTGAATCTCAACATAAAATCAGATTTTTTGTGAGAAAATGGAGAAAGTCAAAAGTATTTTTGATAATCTGAGAGATCTGTGAGTATCATTTTAACATTCAATTCAGTTTTATTTATACAGCTGCAGATCACAGTGAGAGTTGCCTCAAGGAGCTCTGTATTGTAACGCGGAGACAGTAATATGAGAGGAAAACAGGAACAATCAGAGGATCATCTATGAGCAACCACTTGGCCACAGTGGGAAGGTAAAACTCCCTTTTAACAGAGGAAACCTCCATCATAAGCAGGCTCAGGGAGGGATGGGTATTTGCCACGAGCCGTTGGGGGAGAGGGGAGGAAGACAAATACACTGTGGAAGAAAACCGGAGGTTAATAATAACTCATGATTAAATGCGGAGAATAAACACATGCACAATGAAAATGGGTGAGCGAAGAAGAAACACTCAGGGAGGGTTCAGGCTCACCTGATCTAGCCCTATGTGCTTAATCAGAAAGTAAAGTCTAATCTTAAAAGTAGAGATGGCGTACCTTTTCTTTTGGTGTTTTAAAGAAGAGGGGCTTGAAGCTGAAGGCCCGGCCCCCTATTCGGCTTTAAAATATCTTAGGAACTACAAATAAGCCAGCACCCTGACAGAAAAGTGTTTTATTGTAGTTATATGGCACTAAGAGGTCTTTAAGGTAAGATGGGGCCTGATTATTCAAGAACTGTATGTGAGGAGAAGGATTTGATTCAGGATTTAACTGGAAACCAATGAAGAGAAGCTAATATGTTAGAAATATACTCTTTTTGACCCACTCCCTTGGTGGTCTGGGGTGGCTTGGACCTGTGGGGACCTTTGCTGGGTACCAGACGGTTATTGGGTGCCTGGAGCCCTGGGGCCCTGATCTTAGTTTGTACTGGGGTGTTTGGCCTCTAGCAGGGTCAGCTGCCCATCGCCTCTGGTCTTCTGGGACTCTCGCAGATATCACCGAGATCTGTGGCCTTAGGTCTTCCGTAGTCTTCGGGGACTGCGGAAGATTCGGTTCTCCTGGATCCATCTCTCTCTGCCTCCGGCTCCTGGGGGGAGTTACTGCAGCTTTCCACCCTCATTTTCAAGTGCATTTCATGACAAAGACACATACACACTCACAGTCGACACTCTCTCTTTCTCTCTCACACTCGTACTCACACACACACACACACACACACACACACACACACACACACACACACACACACACACACCCCACAAGAAGATTGTTGATTTATGTACCTGTGCATTTTCGAATGTTTGTGCTCCAGGTGTTGTATGTTTGTTTTTCTTACAGATGCGGCAGTTGGCGATGCATTATGCATTTCTATTTGTATTACGCCTTCCACTACACAGCCGCCCCCACCCCTTTTTTGTTTCTCCTGACTCTCCTGCCTTAGACATTGTCATACTATATTCCACAAATAATGTAAAACTTGAAATGACACAAATAGAAATAAGAAGAAATAAACAGATAAACTCTGAAAAACGGGGATTATTTAAAAAAACAAAAGAACAATATGCTGTGGTTCTACTTCCTCATCATCATCATACAGTTCATGCCTGTTAGGAAACATGATTGAGGCTGTTACATGTGCTGCTGTAATGTCAGTTAGATGGTAAGCTGTTCTCTCTTAGCTTTGTGCAGAATGTTAATGTCTGTTATCACAAGCATGCAGTTAATGTTGTGTGATGTTGTGTACCGCTAATCTACATGTGAATGGGGGTTTAATTTAATTTGGCTGTTTCGCCTTAGACAGCAGTGCCACACAGTGGTTTTCACCTCTGGAAATAAAGTGCACATGTGCAGTAATTCTATATGAGGATTCATTGGAAAGTTAAACTGCAGTGCTCTTTGGACAAAAGGCTGCTGGCTGTGCAAAATCTCTAACACAATGGGTGTGTGTTTCTTTTACAGACTGGTTACAGTAATTCATGTGTGCTTCCCCACTGGACAAATTCCTCAGAGGAATTCAAATGAAGTAATACTGAGAACAGGTCACTGATTTTAGGGGCACAGGCACACAATTTAGGCAGTAATCGGATCACTGAAAAAAAAGCATTTACATGGTATGTAATGTTGAAAATGTCCACAGGTTAACACACACACTGTGCTATAATTGCAGTCTGTTAGGTGGCTACACACTGCTACACGCTGCAGTAATTAAATGTGTGTCCCTTCCCTCCAGTAATTAGATTTCAAAGGTTCTCATGTACGAATAAACTGACTGTAATTGAGAACTTGTAACTGATTTAACAGAATTATATTTACATAGCTGCGACTTTAAAAACTCTACACACCATCCATCAGTGTAACTTGGTGGCTGCAAAATTAAGTGGGATGTGTTTTTTTATTGTATGTTATATTTTCTGCTTCTAGTTGCAGAAAATATCTACTAATTAAAAAAAAGTACTTTATGTTTACAGCTTGTGATGTTCTTGTACCTTGTGATGCCATTTAGAATACCTGACTTTCCTTTGACTTTACGGGAACATATCTAAATATCTCACTGTACAATAGCTCCCATTACAGCAGATCTATAGGCTGCATGTGGTCTTCTAAAATAATTTTTTAAACACTTTCGTAGAGTTTCTTCTGATTTTTCCTACAAAGATAAAAACGAGTTCATGCTTATCATAAATATAATAGTGAGTGGTCAGTTTCTATACTTCCATAACCTATCATGACCATAGCTTAGCATTAAAAAATATGACTGCTTGTAGAATAGTTTATACAGAGGTTTATATAATTATACGTCTATAATAAGTGATTGTCTTGCAGTAAATATCAAGTATCACAGCATCGTGCTACCATCACTGTCACAGGCAACATATTGTGTTTGATGATCACTGTACACAGTTTAAACTGTCTTTAGGTTTAATCTAATCTAATTATCGCTGTCACCAACAGAGCAGCTTAACTAAAGCTTTTGTGCCATTACAGCTAATCAGCGTCACCCTGAACACTTAAGCGATTTCACCTGCAATCCTTCTGCCCTGCTCGGAGTCCTGGTAGACGGCGCCTGTTAACTTATATTACAGTAATACTAATGCAGGCTGTCACTTTTTAGCCTCCACCTAAAATTAAAGCGCTCAAGTCTTTTCTTTTATCATCTTGATGTATCGTTAAAAAAGCATGAAGTGCTGTGTTTTTGTACTAATGTCAGGCTCTCTGTTGGCCTGTCTGTGTCTCTCTGTCTGATTTTCTTCTGTTTCTCCTTCTCTGTCTCTGTTCTGTTTTATTGATGAAGGCAGTAGAGACTTTAGGGGATGTTGGTTATTTCAGCTCTACTTCCGTTGCACACACACACACAAACACACACGCATACACGCTGGCCTACTTTCCCAGGTCTTTTCCCTCTGGATGCATTTGCATCTCTGTGGTCACAGAGACAGACTACTACACACACATACACACTGACACTCACACAGACAGATGTGCACAACTTCAGACACAGACGCGGTGCCATGTGCTCCAAGACAAGGTCATAAATTAGTAATTAAAAAAATAATTTGTTGTGTAGAAAAACAGTTCTCAGCTGTTTTTCATCTTGTATTTATTGCAGCACGTCTTTCTGCTTCTTCTGTTTAGAAAAAAAATCTAGTTTCAAACTTCAAAATGAAATGTATATGTCATCAACTAACCTGTCCTCCAGCAGAATGGCTTGTCACGCTGAAGCTGAGCGTCTAACTGCGTGCGTCATTTGTTTTCTGTCCTCCTGCAGGGCCTTGTTTGACTATGATGGAAGTGCTTCGGATCTGAGCGTGCCCAATCAGGCCCTGCCCTTTCATTTTGGGGATATCCTCCACGTGAGCAGCGCCAGCGAAGAGGAGTGGTGGCCCGCCCGTCACCTTAGCCCCCCGCCTCCAAACTGCCCGGAAGTCGGGGTCATCCCCAGCCGCCGGAGGTCAGAGTTCAAAGGGTTTCAGATGGGAGCGGGTGGATGGTTTTATTGATTTTTGTTTTATTAACTAAAGTAGAGGCGTTACAGTTGAGTCTGCCCATTCCCTGCTCACATAACAAAACACTCGTCTCACCGTCATAAATCAATCCGTTAATTGTCTAAAAGCCTTGTGGCTGCTACCGGTGTACATGTAGTATTTCATTAGCCCTATCTCCACTACAATATCCACAATAGGGAAGTTAATACTGTTGCTCAGTGGGGACGATGCAGCTGGGTTAGGTGCCAACCATAAGTGTCCAGTTATATAATCGGTTTCCCATGAGTTCTTCATGCTTTTTTTTTCATTTGTCTTTTAAATATGAGGTATTTTGCTTGACATGAGATGAAAAATAGTGGCTGTATTTATAGTAGGAAGGAAAATGATGCAGTGAAATCTAGTTTTGAATTGTCGCTATCTCCTAAAAGTGTTCACATTTGAATCTTTGTTCAATACAAATATTGAATGATAACTCTTACACTTATATTTTCTTTCTGTTCATCAGTTACAAATCTGAATCTGACTCTTTTCAGAATGCCTTAAAATGAAGTATTATTGAGTTTTTCACATATAAGGATTAAATCAAATGAAAATGAAAACAGTCCAGACCAGAATGAACGTCAGTGTGGTCTTCGGTCATTTGATTAGCAGAGGCATACTATAATACGAGTCTGTCCAGGCGTATTGTGATTGGACACTATACAGCAGACCCTGGAGTCAACCATAAACCTTTACAAAACTAATTAGTAAACTAAGAAGACTAATAAGAAAACAAACAAATGTGTTCCTTTTCATCCACAGAGGTTTGTTCACATTGGCACCTTTCCGTGAGGAATATCAAGGTGGAAGACTGTATCTTCTTTTCATGATTTACTAAATGGGTTTTTCTTTTATTTGTTTGTTGTGGCTCAAAATAAAAGAGACAGAGGAAAAAAATCTACTTAGTTTCAAGGTGTCATCCCATTCTGAGTTAATTTGACGGAGAAGTGCGACCAAACGCAGGATTTCAGCTCCGTGCTGTTTAAAATACAGACAGCTTGGCAGCTGTTTCCTGGGGACAGCTTCCGTGGTCGGAGATTCATTTTCAAATTAGCTTCAGTTTTTACACCAGAGTGTCGTTTTTGTGTTGACTCATATCACTGCGAGCATCATCATTATGAAGAATCTGCTGAATGTAATCCTCTGGTGGAAATACATGCCAACTTTCCTTCCTTCTACCTTCTCCACTTGTTTCGCCCTGTGGAGGAGGTGACAGACAGATGTTAGATTTCTGAGGTGCAAGGAGAAGACAATTTAAGACAAGTCGTTTTACCATCCGTGACACAGAGGGAGGCGATGACCAGGGGCAGAGGGATGTGGAAAGTGATGGAGTGTAAGGAAGGGAAGTGAAGGAGTGTTAGAGAGGAAAGAAGGGATTCAAGGTGGCAAGGAAGAGTAGGAGTGAGTGAAATGAGCGGATTGTCACATATGGGTTTGACAGAGAGGTATTAATAGACTGAGGTGTTAAAGCAGAGGCTTGAGCATTAGGGCTACACAGATAACTGTGTTATAGTTAAAAAAAACACAGCCTAGAAACTAAAGAAATAGAAATTCATATATTACAGGCTATAGTTTGAAAATTGTTAAAGATGTTAGAATATGTCTGCCAGAGGTTTAGATATTACCAACTATCTGACTGCAGGATATTAAAAATGATAAGCTGGATTATGTGATATTAGCATTAGTGTTATGATGAAAGGTAATTATTAAAGTTCAGTCAGTCTTTTAATGTAAGCTGTGTTCGGCCTCTGATATAACTGTATTTCCTGGCTTATCCCCGATCATCCCTCCTGCTGCTCTCCTCTCTTCTTTTCCATGAAGGTCTCTTTATTCTACTCCTCTTTAACTTCTTGTCTCCTTTTCCTCTCGTCTGCTCCTTTTCTTCTTTTTTTAATCTTGCTTCTTCTCCTCTTTCTGCTCACCTGCTCTGTTTTTTTCCTCGTGCCTTTTTCCGAGGACAGTTTTTAGAGATAAAGTTAAGTGTAAGCATGCTCTTATAAAGATGTTGCTTATTTATTGACTTCTTATGAAACCTTCCAAGCCATTATCAGCATTCAAAGAACAGGATAACCCAAAGTTTATCTTTATCATTGCGATGTTCTTTTTTGTTCTGGTTTGTCAGTGACAGTTGTCGAGCTGTTTACAGACATCAGGGGGCTAAAAGCTGTATTACATAAGACTTTATACAAAGACACATCTGGCTTTTTTAAATTAAAAAAGAAAGCTAAGCAGCAGAGAAACAGGTCCCAGGGATTCAGCTTATTTGAAATTCTAGAGTTGGATGTGATCGCCAGCAGGAAATGGTCCTGCACAGGAAGTGACAAAGCTAAATTTAAACTCAGGAGACAAAAATGTCCCCACGCCAGGAGCAAGTGAAGCCTTCACAGGGAGGAAATGCCTTTTACACCCGAGTATGCTGGGGTGTTTCGATGCCGTCTCGGTCTTTTATTCCCTTGCACCTGTTTTAAGGTGATCACAGCCTGTTTAGATTAATGGACACGACCATGCAATCAGCTCTTCACTGTCAACTTACATAACATCTGGATAAGTGCACAAAATTCCCTCTGCTTCCTCTCAGTGCTATTTTAAACCCCCGTAATCTCATACTGATGCTTAAAGATATACAGTTTCAAAATTCCAATAAAGTAAGCTGCAAAATTACTTTTCAGATGAAGCGATATTTTGTGGCTTCGTTCGAATCATTCTTTCAGATCCATAACAACTTGAAACACTCGTTGTGAGGTTAAATTAGTTTTACAGTTTCAGGGGCTAATTGAGCTGATTCGCTGTCCATATTTTTTTCATCCTCTCTCTGCATGCCTCCTAACATTTGCACCTGTCTTTTGCTTTATTCACAGGGCAGAAAAGAAGGAGAGGTCGAGGTTAAAGACAGTCAGAGTGAGCAGGTCTCAGGACAGATCAGTGAGTATCAACGTTTGTCATAAATCTTAGAATTCAAACCAGTTCTTAATAAAGGAGAGATCACAGCTTATGTTACGGTACACTCTCCTAGTAAGCTGTGATCTAAAAGTGCTCGTCAGTATAAATGTGACACAAAGATCAGGATGAACCGTTTGCTCTCATGATGCCTGTGTACGTTTCTGTGATTGGGTCATGGAGACACTAAAATCACCTGCTGATGGGAAATTTCCAAACACACTGGCTGACTTTGTAGGTGTTGAATATAACAGTAAAATGTCAAAAGAAGTAAGAAGCAAAGCTTGAGCTCTTTACTCTGTTGAAAAAACATGACATCAAATGTCTTATTTTAATTTTGTTTTCTTACTTTGAGCAGTAAGGTGGATATTGTGTTGGTTTAAGAACCGTAGGTCAGATGAAACAAAGCAGTTGGTTGGTTGTTTTCTGACAGTTGGTAGATTGTCAGCTGAAGGTAGACATCCCCAAAATATGATGGTTTTTTTGGTGTTTGTTTTTTAAATGACTGAATCTGATTACAGAGAGGGCACAATGTCAGGCTGTACTTGTGTTGAATATTTTGTGCGCAGGGTAATTGTAGAGAACGTACTGTTACACTGTAACTCTCCGAGTGAGAGACTATCTCCACTCCGTTACATATTCCATATGTGGGAGGTCGTACCCCGTAGATATGGAATATGTAATGGAGTGAAGAGATATGACAGAGAATGGTTTTCTCTCTAAAGGCTTCAGCAACATTTGGAGCACGAAGAGCAACTTTATCGTGCTGTTATGAGGTCATTGGTGTGACCTTCAAATAGTACAGATGTGTACACATCTAAAAGCAATGTTGTGCTTCACTACAGGCACAGAGAGGCACAACAGCTTGTTATTTCCTCCAGTCGCATCAAACATTTGCTTTTACTCTCAGAGAGTAAGAGACAACAGCTATATCTAGTGGATATAACAATCACAATGATTTTCTGTTGGTTTCTGCACAAAGAAAGGAGGCTGGGTGTTTGAATGGATCCACAAAATTAAAGTCATCTGATTGCCTGCTGTGTTCGAACAACCATCTATGGTTTCTTCAAACCACAGCAATGTTAAACTTGGCATTTTACCTATAACCATGATTTTATCTCAAAACTAGACGAGGGATTGCTATTCCTGAACTTTACCAAAACTCAATAAGGACTGTTATTGCTAATTTCCAGCTGATTAATTTCATTCCAGGACTCAATTAAAGGAGATTTTCAGAATGCAAAGCTAAAAAAAAGGATGTAACTAAAGCTGCTTCAGGCTGAGTTCAGCTGTGTCACTATTTAAACCTTTGGTCAAGAGTAATACAAACATCTAAAATTTCTAACAGAATAGGCCTACTGTAGCTAAAAAGATAATAAGGGGAAGAGCAACAATAGCTGAAACTGACTGCTGGATTGATTAGTAAATGAGAGAGGGGATTGTGTTCATTTTAGAATATTTTAAACTAAAGGCTGTAACAAAGGACGCTTTTCAGAGAGAACTATAGGCAATGATGAATGGTACTGTTGCTGATATCGATATAGTTTAACCTTTTGTTATTTGATAGGTTGTCTGTTTATTAATGATGAACAGTTTTTCTGGCATCTGGCATTACTTTAATAAAGTTTAAGTTCTTAATTGGCCCTAGAATTAAAAAATCTATTCTTTATGGAGCCTTTAAACCACATTTGATTTGTAGTTCAGTCAGTGACTGGGTTGGCTACATTGCCCCTGTTAGTGACAGTCACACCACCTGTTAGTAGATGAAGAGTTGCAGGGGTAAACCTTAATTAAAAGTCAAACTACAGAGAGTGGCAGTTTTTTTCTCCTGTTTTTATGTAGATATTTGGGACGAGAAAAGTTTCAGTCTGAGTTCATAGGTGAGGCAACAATGTGACTTTATTCACACTTCACGCAGTGTGATGCTGAGCGCTGACACACAGGTTTAACACAAGCTATTGATATCACTGTGTTGTCAGCGCACACTCTCACTCTCCCTCTGTTTTCTTCACACTGTTTGAATCAGCAACGCTGCAATCAGCAGCTCCGTGTGGTGAAGAGATGATAATTAAAAATTGCCAAGCATGCAAACACACACACACACACACTCACACACACACACACACACAGACACACACACACGCGGTGTATACCCTGGTGCACTAACACTGTAGTTATTCTTGCTCTCTAAAACTTTGGGTATATGCGTTCGCAGTAGAGACCTCAAAGCTTTCAAATAGGTTTCTGTTGATAATAGTCAAAATACTGCTGGAATAATTTTCAATATGATAATTAATTGTCTCTTTACCCCCCCCCCTCTCTCTGTCTTTGTAGGATCAGGATGATAAAGGTAGGTATTCTCTCTCTCAGTGACACCTGCTGGTCAGCACATATAATTCCACCTCTTCTTAAACCTGACCAGACCTAAACTGTGTTATGTTTCCAGTCAGAGAGGAAGTAATAGGATGCAATTAAATATAGATTTCATTACACACCTAACATACAAAGTCTGGAGCGGTACTCCAAAAACCAGTTGTTCAATACGAGTCCACCTTAAAATAATAGTCAGTCGTCCTTAAAATTTCACTCATCCTTAAAATTTACTCTACAAAGTTAAAAAAAAAGTTATGTTCAGCTAAATGTCTAAATGTGCATTTGCACAGAAGAGGTCTATGACTAGTTTTACTTTTATGCATCAAGAAGGTGCATTTAAATGTCCAGTATGAATATTTACAGCAAGCAAAAGCTATTAGAAAATGAATACTGACATCTGAAATGTGGAACTTGCCCACATTCGATGGTTCTTGATAATAAAGGTTTCTGTTAATTTCCAAAAGCTACAACATTGATAATTTAGTTCGAGTCTATAAATAAGCACAGACAGGCTCCCTCAGAAAAAGTGCAAGACAACATTAGTGTGCCTAAAATATGCATGGTAATCTCCTGAATGTTTTATTCAATTTAATTGCCCATTAAATTGCTCAAACTCTAAACTTTTCTAGTTTCGTCATGAGTTAGCTGTGAAACTATTCCACATCATTTTCTAACCCTCAAACGAGCAGAGCGAACTAAACGGGCTCATTGGAGTCTGTTATGCCTCCTTATATTTTAGAGGGGAATATTTTTTTAAATAGCTCTTTTATCATGACAGATATTTGTAAGATTGTTGGGACTGCTTTTTAAATATTTTATGCTCTTTATCTTAGAGTATGAAGCTATTTGAAGTGACTGTTGTTGCGAACTGGCGCTGTACACATTGAATTAGTATGATAAAATAACCAGTGTTTAATTCAGTCATGGTTTTCAGTATTTTTTTATGCTAAAAAACTAAAATGTACAAACAAAATTGAGATATTATTTGTGTTTTTCTTATTACATTCCAAAATGTCATTGTTTCAGTAATGCTAGAAAATAACTTGTTCAGCTTTTTTTCCTTTTGTTACTTCAAACACAAATTACCAAATTAAATCAAAAAAGCGTATAATATTAGAAAATCCACAAATTTACACAAATTTAAATGGCACAATATGTGTACTAGTCTGTGTTTAATTTGCAGACATAAGGAAAGTAGTTAATTTATACGTAGATATAGATCCTGCCCAAAGGTGCCCTTACAATAGCCTCATTTAATCTGAGAAAATGGAAACATAGTATTATTGTATTTTATTACATCAGAAAAATTGCAACTCGTGTACAGTTTGACCGAGTTCTCTCAGCATTGTTGTACTTTTCCTTGTGTATTAGGCAGTAGATGTTGTCATTGGGATATTACAGAACCTAATGTACATGGAAAACCACATATAGAAACTGGATGGATGGAATTCTGTTTTGAAAAGTGAAACTACGTCAGTGAATGCAAGTTTGTACATGTGTTTACATATGTGTGTGTTTTGTATGTGTTCATATATATATGTGTGTGTGTGTGTGCTGACTCTGACCTGTCTTGTCCTTCCAGAGCTGGTAACCTCTGGCACCAGCGATAATGAGAGTAGTTCCTGTAAGTCTAGACCCTCCTCTGTCCCCTCTCTCTCTCTCTCTCTCCTAAATTTACTCTTCTTCTTCACTCTGTTCTTGATCTTTTAAACCTTGCCTCTCAGTTCATCACCTGCTTGATGTAGCTGCTGAGCTGTAGGTTTTCCTCTGTGTGTGCTTGTGGGTGTGTCACACGTATTGGTACACTGTGGTTTACTTTAGTTTTACGTGCATGCAGGTCTTTGTGTGTACGGTTTACCTTTCTCTGCTTCTGCAGCCTGCTTTTCCAGAGCTGTTGAAGAACTCTTTTTCCAAAAGTAGAAATGGTTAAGTTGTCAAGTGTCTGTCCTTTTAATGTGTCTTTCATTTGTGTTTGTTTAAACAGCTGGTCAGGAGGAGATCTTCCTCACCTACCAACCTGTCATGCAGCATGAAGGTCAGTGGCTTCCCTTTCCTCCTCGGTTTGTTGTTGTTTTTCATGTGTGTTAGCTTAGCTTATGTAGGTAAATTAAAGTCCCTCTCTACTCAAAACTGGGTTTCAATCTTTATTATTTCTCATTGGAAAGAATTTGTCATTTCTGTGTTGAAAGTGCTCGCTGTGTTTGTTAAACGTTTACCTGCAAACAGCATTTTTGAACTGAATCCTAGGCTGTTGCAAAAAAATCTGAAACTTCAAACCATTTAAATCAGTTGATGTAGCTTTAAGAATCAACACATCTTACACAATGTATTATTAAAGCAGAGTACTTTGTAACATCTTTAAACGTGCCTGGAGGGAGTAATTAATTGAGTTTGTAAGAATTAATTATTTTAGAAAAAAAACAGTCGACCGGTAGTTGGAAAACCTTTCCGTAGCTTGCTTAAATCCCACTGAAGCAGCGGTGGGTCAGTCATTACAAACTTCCTAGCTGTATTAAATAAATCATCTGGAGCAAGCTGCATTAAAATATTTATAGATTTTAGGGTCCTCTTGATGCACACTTTATTTTTTTCTTTTGAGTGAGTTGACTTAAGGTAAAAATGACTGATTTCAGACAGGCAGAGTTAAAGGGCTGGGATAAGTTTTTTAAAACTGTGAATTCTTCAAAGATACTCCAGAGGAGTGGATTTTACACATTGACGGAACCTGTTTTTTTTTGTGTCAATTCTCAGTTAATTACACACGGCCAGTCATCGTGCTTGGACCAATGAAAGATCGGGTTAACGATGACCTCATCTCCGAGTTCCCTGACAAGTTTGGCTCCTGCGTCCCACGTGAGTGCCTTTAGTTCATTATAAATCCCAGTAGAAACCTGTAACAGTTACTGGAGCTTTGCAAACCTTATGACCTTGAGGCAATATATCAAAATTGTAAAGTCATGCCTAATTTTAATACATTTTTTATGAGCTCAGTGAAGGGTCACGTTTGCCTCATTTAGTTTTTTAGGTTAGAAAAAAACTGACAAACATTTTTATGGGACTCCCAAACCTCCAACAAATGGATGTCCTACCCTGAAGACAGATGAGTCCCTAATGCGACATAATGTTGTGTTTTTGCTTTTTAATCTTAATGTTTCAGGCCAATATGTGCACTAAGGTGCTCATGAGCAGAATACTGCACACTAAGATATTTTATTTCTTTGCCTGAGTCTGTGTAAATTCTGATCTTTAGACACAACACGGCCACGGAGAGAATACGAGGTGGATGGCAGAGATTACCACTTCATGTCCTCCAGAGAGCTCATGGAGCGAGAGATTCAGGAGCACAAGTTCATTGAGGCTGGACAATATAACAACCATCTGTATGGAACCAGCATACAGTCTGTCAAAGAGGTCGCTGACAAGGTGAGACGGAGACACGATCAATGGGAAAAAGAGAGCGAGGGTATGGGAAGAAAGAATGTCTGACTCCGTGTCTCTCCCACAGGGCAAGCACTGCATACTGGATGTATCAGGGAACGCGATAAAGCGTCTCCAGATGGCAGGCCTCCATCCCATCGCTATCCTCATTAGACCACTCAGTGTCGACAACATTTTGTAAGTGACACAACATAACTGTTCAAAGACATCTTTTATCCGAGCATCTCTCTTGCACTGTTTTATCATCTGTTCTTTCAAAGCTCAAGTAATCAAATGGAAAGGTTAAAAATATGATAGTGGTTAAAAAAAATTGAGTAGCATCCTATAAGCATCTTATAGGTAAAAACTATCAGCAACATAAACAAAGCCAGTAACATTGTATAACTTCTCTAAATAAGTGCCAGAAAAATGTTAAGAGACGGTTCAAGGTTGACATGACAAATACTAATTCTCGAAAGTTCTGCTTTTATGTCATACTGATGAAATACCTCTCATGAATGTACTTTTTTCTCTTTTTCCATTAAAAAATGTTTAGCTGCATTTATTAGGGAAAAAAACTCAGTGAACTTCATTTTTACCCCTGAGCCGTAGGGAGTTTACTGGAAGGCTGATGGGTACCGCTGTCGGTTGACAGTGTTTGTATACAATATGCAATAAGTCAAACGCCTCTACAGTGAGAATGTTGCCTATATTATTTTAAATGAGGGCTAAAGTTCACTAATTTAAATAAATGTGAAGTCCAGCTTCTTTTTTGCTTATATGTTCCTTTACCTTTGTTCACTCATCACTTTCTGTTTTCTAAAAGTCACTGAATCTTAACACTGCTGAACTTTACGACAATATCAGTAGGGCTATTTTTACATAGTGTCTAATGGGGGTTTTTTTTACAGAAAACTAACTGTAGTCTCTTTCTGCAGAGAGATGAATAAGCGTCTCAGTGAGGAGCAGGCAAGGAAGGCCTACGACAGAGCTGTGAAACTGGAGCAGGAGTTCACAGAGTACTTCACTGGTGAGTCACCTAAACAAAACACATACCTTTAAATCTCCCCTCTCAAGGTTGTCTCCATGTGCACATCTGGACTGCCTCCAGAGTCGCTGCTACTATTAACTTACTGCAGAAATTTTTTGCACTAATAATATCAGGATATTGTGAGTGTATGATAAATACTGTGCAGTAAAGTCTGCTTTATTAAGTCTCACCTGTGGGGGTTACACACTTTGAAAAGAAAACTGTACACATGAGCTGTATAACTTTGGAAAGTAGGGTAAAAATAACATTTTCCATATCTGCTCAACTTTCTTTCATCAAAGATTAGTATGCTTTGAGGTGTAAGTGAAAATGTGATCAAGTTTATTTTTGTGTTTGAGGAGAATCTGTGGAGGAGGCAGCTTGGAGAAACTGTTAAACATGCAGCAGGGGCAAGCTGTGAACCACACTGGCATACTGTCACCTTTAATGCTGATAAAGTTGTTGGCAAGCTGTGATTTATTCACATATTTATACACGTCGAGTAGTTTTAAAGCTAAGCTATTATACATGTGGGATTGTGTTTTTGGTCCATAAAATCTCATTTAGCTCAGGTTTTGATCTTTACCAACACCTGAAGAGAATACTTGGCCGTCCATCCATCCAACTATTTTCTTCCTGTGTGTCACATTATTTGATTTAAACACATCTTTTAATCATTAATATTTGTCTCTCTCCCTCCTGCAGCGATCGTCCAGGGCTCAACTCTAGAGGAAGTGTATTCGCAGGTGAAGCAGATCATCGAGGAGCAGTCTGGTCCTTACATCTGGGTTCCCACCAAGGAGCGACTCTGAATAAATACCCACATACACCATACTCACACACATACACACACAAACATCAGCCTCTCTGCACACTTCCTTCTTGTCTAATTTTCTATTATCAGCCTGCTTCCTCGCTCTCTTTTTCTTACGCACGCACATCACTACATGCATTGACACATTTACATAAGCACATTCAATGGGACGAGGCTGGGACTATCTGGGACTGCTGCTTCCTGAAGTGGGAGGAGCTCATGTCTGTCCAGCAGCCTATTGGTGGATCTTCCTACGGCTCAGTTCCTTAATGTTTAAGGAGGTGGTTTAAATCAAGGCGACATGTACCATTATCTGATTTGATTTCATTATTGTTCTTCTTATTGTTGTTGTCGTTGTTGTTTTCATATTAACAAAGGGTAATGCATTCATGTATGGGTTTGTAATGATTATATTGTCACCAAGAGGCAGATTTTTGCACGCTGTAGCTTTAAGAGCATGTTTTTGGGACAAAATCTTGATCTCCTTCCCTCTCTGTCTGTCTGTCTCCTCATAGCATCACTCCTGTTTAGAGTTTCTTATTCATGTTTTTTTTCTCAATCCTGAATCCTTTCATTCCCTTTACTCTTTTGACTATTCACAGACTTTAGATATGAGGTGAAAATCATTATAAAATTTCCAATACTCCCCAGAATTTTGGCATCAAAACAAATACTGTTTAGAGATGTAGCAAGAATATATTAATCATTTAATCTGTAAGCAATGTGTGGCATAATAATAATTATATTAAGAAGCAGCAGTTCTTGATCCGATAACTAAAGAAGATTAAATTCAAATAAATAAAGTGCAAAGCCCTCTATCAGTAGTTTGCTATTAAAAGGTCAAAAACAAACTGCCTCATAATGATGATGGAGTACGTTTGGAGCTCTGGGCCTGCATTCATCACATTTCTGAGAAATATTTTTAATATAAATCACAGGTCTCCATGGTGAGTAGAGACGAGGTCATATTTGTCAGGCAGCTCACTGCGATTTACAGCCAAAGAGAAAACACGATAGAGCAGCTCATAAGGCCATCGAACGGTCAATCACCAATCAGAGTCAAGTCATCTCCACTGTTGCTCGTTACTTTTTACAAATTCTTATCTTCAGTAGAAATGTATCATCTAATTTACTAAATATATAAATACTTTGTCTGGAATACAAAGTACAGATGAAGGGAAAATGGTAAAAATCTTTAAAATTTTCAAATGTTAAAATCAGATACAAATAACAGATTATGGTACAAGCTGTAGTTTGTGTAAACACTCCAAAACAATAACATTTAAATCAGAATAAAACAATAAACGGCTCCAGTTTGTGAGGGGAAATAAAATAAAATGGAATTCAGACATTTTTCTTTTTACTTAAGTTCTAAAATTGTACTCGACAGCTCGATAAACAGCGGCCCAGATTTGAGATCGAGTCTGTTTCGTAGAAGCTTTCATCTCGAAGAGGCTTCTCTGCCTTTTCCTTCCACCTCCGCTTCCTTCTCTCTGTCTCATGCCTTCGTGTCTCCTCCTCTGCGCAGTGTGACGTTAGTTGCGCACGCCAGCATTAAACAGTGTATCTTCTGCTTCATCATCACTATCATCACGATCATAATCATCATGGTTACGGCTTTCCTTCTTACCGTAGTTGCACTAATGAGGGCTGGTTTCTTAAAAGCATCTTTACCCTCCAAGTGTTTCCGGTCTCCGCACGTGATGACGCAACACACTCGCTTTTCTCTCAGCGATGATTGAGCTGCTTTGAGACGAAGTTGGTCGACACGTTTTTTTTGGTGAAGGTTAAAAAACACGTCATAGTGTACTCTTCTGGAGAAACTTGCTGTTTGGATTAACCAATTGACTGTAATCCACTTTTTCCCCCGCTGGATTTATAAGTTTAAGCCTTTATGTGTGACCTCAGCACTCCATGCATAAATATCCAGCTAAGGGTTATATCTTGGAGCCTGTTTTCATTATTTCACAAATGTCTACTTTATGCATGGAAGGATGCAATGTTTGGCTCGAGGCTGAACTGACTTTTCGTTCATTTAAGGAGGCCACACAGCACGAGAAGCAAACCTAACCCCGTAAAGCCTGAGCCATTCCTTCTGACAAATGAAAAAAGAAAAAAGAAGAAGAAATGAATTATCAATACACGAGTTTCAATTTGTATAATTTTTGCTTTATCTGGCATTTTTTAAGGTGATGATATTTAAAGAGATTTAAAAAAACTCACAACTCATGTGTTAAATATGATAGAGTTGGTGTTATGGGGTTAAAGCTACTCAGTGGAGTCTGTGACCACGTTAACAGCACATGTAACCTAACAATGGCGAATCTGTTGGTCATGTGACGCTTGCTTAGTGCATCTGTTACCTGTAGTAGTCTTTTCAGAGGCTTTGCTGCTTGTCGCCGAGGCTCAGCTTAACAACACGTGACTAAACTCTACTTGTACTGAAAACTAAAATGAAAACAACAACAAGAACAAAAATCTTAGCAGTGTTGTTGAGTATATCTCTGTTTTTTAGCATTGCATCTGCTTTATCGTCAGGGCCATTTAATGCATTCTACTCAGTGGCCTGAAAAGTGCTGTGGAGCAATATTATTTTCACTTTCTTGCAATCCAGGTTGCACCTGTAAAGTTTGTCGCATGACTGCAAAAAATTATTTACACTCTATTCGCCTCATAGATATTTTGTCATTCGGATTAGAGAGTACATTTTTGAGAGCCCTTTGCTACGTAATTGGCGTTGGTGTAATGTTTCCAGTTTCTCCAGGGAGCAACATCACGAGTGCTGAGGTCACTCACCGGAAACACAATGTAACATAATCTCTTGTTTTCCAAACGTAACATTCGAGATCCCAAGATGCTTTTGGCGACGCAGCCCCCACCTGTATGGACCTTGTCAGCCACCCGCTCCCCATCTCCATTCTCCAACCCCGAGGCGACTTCTCCAAGCTGACTGGAGACTGGAGACGTATAGAAAGACTGTTCTGTCAACAGAGTAGCTTTTTATTTCAAATAACAACCAGTTTTTGACCGCATGTGTTTTAAAAGGCTTTAAATGTTTCTCCACAGAATGTTCAAATAAGCCAAATCTGTAATCCTCACTGATTCAGGTCGATCAGTACTGTGTTTGTGTGTTGACAGAACTGGGCTGTCTGTATGACTCTGGCTGTGTGTTTTTAGCCAGGGGACCATGCCACTGTATGTTAGAGTAAAGCACCGATGCAAAGAATCTATTACAGAGATGGAACTATATCTAACATATAATATTTATCCCTGCTCTAACTGCCTATTTTGGTACAAAAAAACATAAATAAAAGTCTTTATTGAGATTTACTGAAATCCTTTTACCTTTAACCGGAGATGATTCTTCTTCTTCTTTTCTTTTTTTTGCATTGTGGAATGTGTATGAATGTGAAGATTCTCTTAAAACTGTAATCTAATATAAGTTCCTTTACTCTCAGCTCTACTACGAGTTTGTAGTGCTCTCTCTCTGGATGTCTGATGTGACTCTTCAAGCAGCACAATTGGAAAAAAAAGCAACATTAAATTAGTTCAGGAAAAAAGGGTGCAGATTATATATTGATTATAAATAGGATCTTGAATGGGTGCAAATATTAATTGTGTTGACAGGTGGTATTAAGAGTTTTTGTTTTGCATACTTATGCTCTAAAAAAAGGGACGCAGACGGAAATTTCTAAACTCACACTGTGTCACCGCCTTCTTCAAGATAATGCTCAACAACAGAGACACACTTATTCAAACACTAGTGTTTGTTTTCCAGATGTTTAATATTCAGTTATATTCTATTAATACACATGGTTTGAAAAGCATACCATGAAATGATCAGGCACACTCAGAAACATTCATAATAAAAGTCCATTTCTGTCCCTGCAGTACAATCTACACATATGTGCATTCATCCATCCATGGAGCCTGTCCCAGATGACTCTGGGCGACCCTGGACACTTTACTAATCCATCACAGGGCAAACACAGAAACAGCCACACGCTCTCACCTCTAAGGGTCACTTTAGAATCATTGACAACGTAAAGTGAACCACTGTGCTGCCCACATATGTAACCTCTATGGCTAACTAGTAGAACTCATAGCACTAGGCGCTCAAAGTAATGTGTATAGATACCATTTCAAGGAACAAAAGAGGTACCTACAGGTTTACAAGCCATAAAAGTGATGTGGTTTACAATTCAGAAGAGAAGATAGAAAGAGGGGACACATGACGAACATTAGCATGTTGATCCAGGAACAACACCAACATGGGAATATCAGATAGACCTCAGATAGAAGATGTGTGTAAAGTACCCATAATTTAGAATTTGGTAGTTTCTATGTAGCAATATCCATATTTTAAGCACTGCATAAAGTCATGCTATGACTGTCAGACTCAAACTGTCCAAACAATATTCTTCATACAATTCATGCAGCTATTTAGTTCCTTCCACTTATCAAACTCTGCCCTGCAACTTAAGAAAACACTAGCACATAAAACACAGCAAACTTTAAATAAAACGTAATGGGAGCGGGTTTTTGTTTTTTCCTGCCCTCAATAACTTTCATTGTGTTTGTGAGCTTTTTTAAAGCTTCTGCAGCTGGTGTTTTCTTAAGTTGCAGCGTGTTTGACCAATCAGGGCCACCTTACTATCCCACCTGTCATAGAGTATACCCTATGACAGACTGTTGGTCTAAGACAGAGAGACAAAAGAACTTTCACACTCATATTCACTCATACTGCCAATTTCTAATCACCAGTTAACCCAACTTGCCTTTCTTTTGACTCTTGGACAAAGCTGGAGTGCCCAAGAAGAACCAAGCAGGCTCAAATAATGCTTTGTTCGTGTAATTACATAATGATAACCATAATAATAGCACGAGTAATCATCTTTCAAATTTATGCCTTTAGAGGTTTACCGTGTAGTTATTACTGAAATTTTTTGCCTTCCTGAGAACAAACTTTCAAAAGGGAGTTTTTCTTTTCCCAGTGCTTGCTCATAGGGGGTCAGTTGATTGTTGGGGTTTTCTCTGTATTGTTGTAAGGTTTTTATCTTACAATATACAGTAAAGCGTGCTGAGGTGACTCTGTTGTGATTAGATGCTATATAAATAAAACTGAATTGAAGACCTTTTTGCAGATTCAGTTTACCCATTGGTTAAATTAAAAAAGCTGTAGCTAAAAACCAAGACAACAGAACAACAAAAATAAAGAGGCAGGTGAGATCCATCCTCTCTCTCTCTCCTGCAGTCCAGAGTCTTTTAAAAAAAATCATAATCTAAAGGATTTAAATGATTTTTTGTGTGTAATTAGTATCAAATCATACATTTCAGATATTAACTAAAGGAAAGAAAGTAATCCCAGCCATACAGAGAATAAAAGAGACTGAAAAAACGTATTTTATGTTCATTCGACTTAGGCTCTCTGATGTCTGTACTTATCTCCACAGATATAATTCGCCACCAGGTCCAAGGTTCACACTTTCATAGTTCTTGAGTTCATCGAGTCCTGGAGTTCAGCATGTCATTATCAAGAAGTTTGAAGTAAATATCCTGCAATAAAATACCCAGGGTCACTGGATATAAACTATTCACATATCAGTCTTGGCAGGCCTAGGGCCTTCTGTGCAAGTTAAACCGTCATATGATAATTATATGTTTAGGTACAGTATATTGCCTGTGTATGACACTGGACCTGGTTCATGTGACCAATGAGAAAAGCCTAGAAGTGCTCAGGACAGTCATGTAGAGGCAGTTCAACATTTTTATGCAAAGAACACTGTTTTGTCCTGTATTGTAAAATGCAAGTTAAAAGTTTCATATTCAATGAAAGGCAGATTCTCATGTCTGCTGACATAAAACACTGACTGAAAATGGCACCACTGTGACACCTCGGTGTGACTGTCACCTCCGTGTCATCCTCATTCTGTCACAGCATAAAAAATGAGCAAGCTCACACCCGGACAGTTCCGCCACAGCGAGCTCTTTCTGCTGATGAAGTTTTATTATCCTCATCTCCTGTCCCGTGCCTGGAAATGATCGTTGTTAGGTATCTGAACTTGAACATTTTGTGAACAATGAGAGCAATTACACATTTTATGATAAGGTCGACTTCCTGAGTCTTGGCAAAAGGCTGCAGATTTATCATTTTTTTTATGACCGCAGTAATGCATCCTCATGTGCTGCAGCATCCACTCAGCAGATGTTTGGCACTGCAGCATTGTAAAAAAAAAAAGAAAGAAAAAAAAAGAAAGAAAGGAACATAAAGAAGGATTCAAACCTCTGTGAACTTTCTATTATTATCTCTGTACAGCATGGATGTCAAACATAAGGCCCGGAGGCCAGAATTGGTCGTGGCAAAGATGCCAATCCAGCCCACTGGACAACTATAGTTTCAGAATTTTTGCATGTGTGTATATTCACAGTAGAAATTTAGGCATTTCTTTCTTTTTTTGTGGGCTCACAGTGAAAAAAATAGGACATTTTCTGTGAATTAACAAAAACCTTCTGTTTTATAGAAGGGCTTTTTTTCTCTTTTTTTCACATTTCTTCCTTATGATTGAAGTTGTGCTGACTGGTTTCTGCCATGTACTATAGCAATATTTCTTTATCATGTATAAAAATTGAGACACACTGTTGAAATTGCATTTTGTTGCTGTATATTAAGATATCTCAGGAATTAAATATTTTGTTATTTTGTTTTTTACAATGACAGAAAGGTGAGTTTCACCCCCACTTAAGATCAAAGTGGGCTGTATGTGGCCCACAATGTAAAACAAGAGTACAGTAACTCTCCTGAGACCTGTACAGTGAAACAGCCCCATACAGGACAAAGTTCATCCCTGTATATTTTTCTTTGAAAAGCAAAAGTGTGTTAAATGTTTAATATATCTCTCTATATATCTTGTAAGTGATATAAAAAGCTCCCCCACCAGCAGCAACAGATTTACTCACAGACTCATGCCTCTGTAACACTTTATTAATAAGTCGTATTACTATAAATCCATCACAGGGAGGCTTTTTTTTATCTGCGGTAAAAGTAACTTTTGTGTAGACATGTGTATTTCTTATTTTTAAGTGAGATTTTAAATGCCCAACTTTTAAGTGTAATCCTTACATTGTGGTCACCTTGTGGTAACAAGGCCAAACTGACTGCAACTTATGGAAAACAAACGCTACAAAAAACCCCCAAATCATGTCTTTTAGACAAAAACAAGGTCAAATTTAGCAGTGAGAGCAGCTAAAAACACTTCTTATATTGTGAGTCAGTTACAACCTCAATGTGCTGGCCTGAATTCCTTCTTTCCTTTTGCACATCAGTGGAAAAGCACCACACTGGTCAAGGAGAAGAGGGAGGGGGAAAGCAGAGGTGGGTTAAAAAAGACCCCTGTGTCCAGGCTTTGGCCTGCAGCCAGGCAGCGGCAGCAGAGACGTGTCAGACCTGGTAAACCAGGGAGGCACACTCCTTAAAGTCTAGAAAAAACACAAGCTAATATCTTCTTCTAATCCCTGCAAGACACTATTATAGGTGTCTGAGTTGTAAAACAGTGGAAAATACAGCCTTATACAAGCTTTGCACGTGGACTTTAAGCTGAGTCTTGGCGATTGAAGGAGGACTTTGACTCAGAAGTCATTTTATAAAGCAGAGGAGAGGAGAAAGGAGGTTATTTCATCCAGCAGAGCGAGAACAAGAACAAGGCTGTGGCCATGTGGAGGACAGTTGGAACACTACTGCTAATACTACATACTGGTAAGACTGGCTTTTTAAACCTAAATATACTGTAAATGTATGAAAGAAGGTGCAACTGTTTTTCTTTTATATGAAAGATTTTCTTTGATCCTGTGTGTTGGCTCTTATTGAGTGTCTATGTACATAAAAACAATTTTACTTTTAGATTTGAATATTCTGTACATAATTTGGCAAAAAAAATGTTAAGCAAAAATGATTAAGAAACCATAATAATAAACTGTGCGCAACAATGTTACTTAAGGGGGGAAACAAAAGTTTAAAAAAAGTAGGACATTTACCTTGTACTGTTGCTTTTTGTATTATTACAGTTATTTCTGGTTACATCCTTACTAACTGATGACCAATAAAAGTAAAGCTATTTCTATCAATAATCCCCTATTCTGGGGGGATAACACTGTCCAGTGCTTATTGCTGTACCACAGAGAAAAATATCTGAGAAAATGAATGTAATGTGTGCAGTAAAAATATGCTTCTTTTCCCATGTAGTAAATAATTTTGCAACCTTTTTTAGACCCCAGCTCCCATGTTGGGAACAGCAGTGCTGAAGCAGAATGTAGGGTCATTTTTGTGAATCACGTGGTGTAGCAGTTTAATGCCAGAATCACTCCCTCTGTCTTTCCCTCAGTGTTTGGCCAAAGCACAATCAAATGGTGCACCATCTCACAGAACGAGCAGAGGAAATGTCAGGCCATGTCTCAGGCTTTCAGCACAGCCTCCATCCGTCCTTCCCTCAGCTGCGTCAATGCTGCGTCAGTGGAGGACTGCGGTCAGAAACTACAGGTAAGATTGAACTGGCAGGAAGTCAAACTTGAAGCTTCCTTGGACCCAAAAAGTTTGAAGATTTTTTATTTCAGTCATGTGGAACCAACAAGGACCCATTAAAGTTGATTAAATGCTCCAAGTACCAGAAAGTGCAGTCAGACTTCAGATAACAACATAAACCATGAACCAATAACTTGGTGATCTGTTATCAGCACAATGCACACTTTGTGTTTTTTTTTTATGACAACCACAGACTGGGAGCTTTCTGACCTGAGAACAAGTTGTCCCAGTTAATGAAGCATAAGCATGGCTGAGCTTGAATTACAGACAGCAGTTTAAATCCTAGGAGAATATCAAATAGCTATTACATTTTAAAAGCATGCTTCATGTTTATTTAAAAACCTTTCATTGGTAAAGACTTGTTGTTGTTTCAAAGATTTCTTCATCAGTTATCATCTTTGCAATGTTCGAGTTAATGAGTCATCCATGTGATTCAGCGCTGACGCCCTGTGCCCTGTGTTTCACTATCATTAATATTTTTGTCTGCAGAGAAAGGAAGCTGATGCCCTGTCCATGTCTGCCAAAGACATCTACAACTTGGGGAAAACCGTTTCGCTTAAGATGGCTGGCAGTGAATCACAGGCTGGCTGTAAGACCCCAAATCAGTGAATTACAATTAAGGAGAAGTGATGAAACTAGCGAGTTCTTAGCTTAGCTGAGCTCAGCATAAGTACAGGAACATGACAAAGTAAAAAAAAAAAAAAAAAAGGCCTTCGATCACTACATGTTTGTTTAAATAATACAGAATAACTAGAAATGTCTAAATAAATAAAATTAATATTCTAACAACTGTTTCTTTGGCCACAGATAGACTACAATCAACTAACAAAACAATGAAAACAAAAGACACCGTCTTTCAGTTTTAAGGTTTTACATATTGGAACACTTAAATACAACCGCTAATGCAGTGGTTCTCAAACTGTGGTACGCGTACCACTGGTGGTACATGGGCTCCCTCTAGTGGTATACAGGAAGTCTCCCAAAAAATGTTCAGATTAAATAATATACCATTTTCTGATTGAGGGATTTCTGAAAAATTAAAACCTACAGCTCTGCTGTTACTTCCAACATAAATGAAGACAGAAAACTAAACAGCAGTGACGTTTGTAGGGTTGCTGAAGTTGGGCTAGCAGGTATATAATGATGTGCTATGTATTGGCTAGCTACAGAGCTATGGTTAGCATAATATAAACGCATTAGCACAGTGAAGCTGGATGATGAACGCTAACTTTTTTCAACTCGATAAAAGTTCACACGAGGGTTCCCGATGGTTAGGGACAAATGCGGTTGCATGGCAGGATGCTGTAAACGACCAAACTTCTGTCAGGAGACTAGTGAGATAATCCATTCACAATATGACAACGGCACAGGAGATATTGCAGCTTGGTATTTCATAAATAAATAAATAAATAAAAACTAACCTAAAATGCAGAACCAGTGTGTGAAAACCTGAGTACACCCCATGATTCAGTGAACCACGTTTAGCAGCAACAACTGAACATAATCGCTTTCTGTATAACTTTATTAGGCTGTCACATCACTGGGGTGAATTTTGGTCCACTCCCCTTTCCAGAGTTACTTCAGATAATTGAGATTTGCACTCAGTAATTTGTGCACAGCTCTCTTAAGGTCGTGCCAGAGTATTTCAGTCAGGCTGAGGTTTGGACTTTGAATGGGCCTTTGCCACACCTTGATCACTTTTTCAGACATTCTGTTGTAAATTTGCTGCTATGAGACAGATCGCTGTCCATGGTAGATGGCTGATTCCATGACTGCAGTAGGTCTGAACGGCGTACTGCACCCTGCAGCATTTGAGTAATATTGTGTACATTATGGCCAAACATCTCCAGGTTGGTCTTGTATGTCTAAAGGACACTGACCCAGAAGCCTTGTGATTTTGTTCAGACGCAGCTTTGCAAATCCTAAGCTGTGCCATATTCTTTTTTAGAGGAAAGTGGCTTTCTCTTAGCAATCCTTTAAACAAGGTGTACTTGTTCAGTCCTTTTCTAATTGTGCTAATTCTAATGAACTTTAGCAATTAACATGCCAACTGAGGCCTGTAGGGTTTTTTTGCCAACCCGTTCTCACTCCTGAGGCGTAATATAATGATGATTTGTTCTTATGCTACGCGCCGGGTTATGGGTGAAATTCAGTAGAATGACGCTTCTGCGGTAATACATGTTCCAGCTATGTATTCGAGCCCTAACCCTAACCTTATCCCTAACCTTAACCAGCACTATAATGACATTATATTCTAATGACATCTAATGACGTTGGATAGTGTTTTCCAAAGCGATTTAAGTAAAATGAACGTACATGTGTAGATTCATTCCAAACGGTTCTCATGTTCCCTCATTTTTCCGACCTCGTAATGTCGGGACGTGTTGGGTGCCCGGAAGCGTAATATATCACCGATTTGTCACCTAGCGTAAATGTAATGTTACACTTTGGGAGTGAAAGCGTGTTGTTTTTGCAGTTTTTATGAGCATCGCACATTCTGGGGAGAATTTGCTGGGATACCCACAGTTGGGAAAATTGTGTCAAAACTTTTATAGAGATGCTCACACTTACTGATGATCAATTAATCTAATGTATTTGATAAGGAACACCTGGCTGCCACTTACCCTCTTAATTCCCACAGAAGCAGTAATGGTGTTTTTAGATTTTCACACACTGTTTCTGAGTTTTGGCTCAGTTTGTTAGTTAATTTGTTGCTAATGAAACAAGAGCAGCTTGATTTTCTCATAAAAAGCAAGCACATAGGCCTAAATAAACAGCATTACATATGAATAATGTTTTACTATTATTACATAGTAAAATTCAGCTTTTATCACTCTTGAAGCTTTTATGACACTTAAAGCTTTTATGACTCTTGAAGAATTATTATCTTCTGAACTCAACGGAGAATATATCTCATTTGCTCTTTTTATCGTGTCTTTCTGTTGAATTTATATCTTCTTATCTCTACTAACATTAATGCACAGTGTTTCATAGAGATAGTAACTGACCAAGTCAGCCTTTATGTTTATCTAGGATAAGTGTGTTGCATTATGACACATGTTAAACCCAACAATAATTGTACATGTGGGATATTAAAAAACTGATGTGGTAAGCTATACTTTCATCCCAGAGATCTTTTGTTCTCTGATAATAGGAGTTCAGTGTCAGCATGTCAGACACCATTTGTGGGTCTAGATTTATCATACAGCGGTTGCTAATACTTGTGCTTTTTTGCTTCAGCTGTCACCACCTACTATGCAGTTGCTGTGGTGAAGAAAGAAAACTCCGGCATCAATATCAACAACCTGGCAGGAAAGAAGAGCTGCCACACCGGGATAGGTCGCACTGTTGGGTGGAACATGCCCATAGGCTACTTGATAGACCAAGGCTACATGTCCGTGATGGGCTGCAACATCCCACAGGGTATGAATGACATGTTTGAGGTCTGAATATTTAGTCATTTTAGACAGAATACAACATGACAGCAACACAGTACAGCTAGCAGAGAATAACATGAGTTAAGTTTATTTTATGAAGTAATCTTGAACAGGTGAGTATGGAGGTACAAGACAAAGTGACCAGGACAGCACAGCCTATTAAACTGAAACACCAATTATTTTCACAGCTACATAGAACTTATTAATAAGTGATCAGATGATAGCGAATATATATATATATATATATTTATATATACACTAAAGGAACATTGTGTCATTTTAACTGGCAGTAAAAAAAATACCCACATAGGAAGGTTATCATGATTAACATAGTGATGTGTGTTTTCAAAGTAAAAGCCTCCAAATGGTTGTATAAATTCTTTATGAGCCTTCAGTTATTTATCGGGTGCTATCAAGATGATTTAAAAATGTGACATTTTCAAAAAATTTTTACAAAATCATCAGGATTGTAATAAACATTTCAAAATTCAAAATAAAAGCCTAGTTATAAAAATGTATGTATGCTTTAGGTTGTCAGATTTTCAATGTAAAAGCCTGATAATTAGTTATTTTCTATTTTACTGTCTAAACTGTTAACTACCTGTAGCTTTATTTAGCCACAACTTTTCAGCAGCAAGCCATTTACCAAGTCTGGCAGTGGACTGTGATTTCTGTCTAAGCTTAACTAACAAGGATCCTTAACTAACATCCTAGTTAGTTAAGCATAGACAGATGTGGTCTAGTACGGTGTAATCTGAATCCTTGTCATTAAAATGATTTCTTCACAGTATTTAAAGTTATTTTAGTGTTGATTTTGGTACTTTGGTGTATGAACTCTACAGGAAAAATATTAAAATGGTAATGCTAATAAAACTAACTGAGATTGCCTGGTGAATATCCAAAGTAAACTTTACACACTTGTCAAAATACATATTCTTACAGAATAATGTAATACACAGGTTGCATGTCACAGTAACATTTCTTTGCATGCGTGTGTGTTTGCATATTAGGTGTTGCAAATTTCTTCAGTGCCAGTTGTATCCCTGGAGCTACCCAAGGGGAGCCCCAGTCTCTATGTCAGCTGTGCAGAGGAGATGAAAGTGGGCAGCACAAATGTGAGATGAGCAGCAATGAGAGGTACTACAGCTACGAAGGAGCTTTCAGGTAAACCCACATTCACACTCATTACACTCTTACAGAGAAGATACACAGTTAGGTATGAGTCCAGTATATCTGTTAATTTGTTTCTATTTCACACCAAAATTTAAATTATTAATTAACTTTTAATAGCTTGTATTTTGAAACTCTTAAAATGTCCTGTTCTTGGTCTCTGTAGGTGTTTGGCTGATGGTGCTGGAGAGGTGGCCTTCACCAAAGACACAACTGTAGAGGAGAACACTGATGGTAAAGTCATAGTTAGTGAAGGGTAGACAGACATTAGTTGGTTATTATAGTAATTAGTTTCCTACTAAGCCGGTTTTATCATTCAGGATGTAACTTAACCAGGTGCTTCTTCACCAGGTCGTGGTCCAACCTGGGCAAAAGATCTGAAGTCGTCAGACTATGAACTGCTGTGTCCTGATGGCACTAGAGCTCCTGTTACTCAGTGGAGCCGGTGCAACCTGGTCCCTGTCCCATCTCGTGGTGTTGTGGTCAGAAATGACATCAGTCCCTCTGTGGTGTTTAACATGCTGATGGAAGGCCTGGTAGGTCCAAACAAACCCTCCTTAGGAACACTCGGACATTAATGGCACATCAGTAGCACCTCAGTAAGCCAAGGGGTTATTTTTCTGCATTGTGACCGTCAGAGCCTTTTTTCCCCACCCGTCACATGAGTATGAATAACCATTACAAAAAAATGTAAACAAAAACACATTAATATCATTATTAAAGATGTTCACCAAAATGTAAAGTTAAACAAACTCAGGCTACTGAACCTATTTGACTTTACAATCGGTTGAATACTACTACTACTACTACTACTAATAATAATAATATTAAATTGTGTTTGTACTTTTCAAAACTAGTGTTACAAGGTTCTGCTGTTTCAGAAACAATAAAAAAAATTATGAGTCAATTAAAAATATTCACTAAAATTTGAAGGTGTGATTCAAATGTGAACAACTTGAAATTAATATTAATAGCAACTCCAAAAAGAAAAAGATGGAATTAAACATTATATATTGAAATAAACACACATATATATGTACAGATTTATGTACACATACCTAAAATTGCAACATTCCTCCGGAGGTAGTAGCAAGCCTGCATGACCTTGTTTGTGTTTCTCAAAGGTGAGATTAGAATTGAAAATCAATTAAACCTGTGCTGTGCTGCCATATGTTCCACTTACTGTCTGGTTACGTGCTTTCAGTTGTACAGATGGCTGGTTAAGCCTGAATCAATCTCCAATAATAATTTTGGAAGAGTGTGTTCTTCGACCATCTGAAGCACCTCGGTTTAACTGTACTTATGCTACTGGCGGCAAATTACCAGCCTCAGTGCTAAAAGCACGAGTGATGGCAAAAGCTCTGTGATATTAATAACAACTCCACAATGGTCACCAGTTTAGCCTTGGTGTGAGAATGCTTACATTTCTTATTGCATATAGAGTGTGTGGGTGTGTTAGTGTAGTTAAGAGTTCAAACTGGAGGTTGGCTGTGAGCTGAAAATCTAAGACTTCCCTCAAGTCTGCGTTAGAGGCCAACTCAACAATGAATTAGAATTATGTTTTAGAATATAAATATCAGCATCAAAAACAATGTTGTATATTGTACATTTACAGCAGCTGTTCCATCGCTTGTGCTTCCTCCCCAGTTGGAACTAAAATAATAACTTATAGTGGCATATGGTTATATACATGTGAACATATGGTTTCCACTTGGATTTAAGTTGTCAAGTTTGGAATAAAATGTAAATGTATTTTAAGATATGGCAGGATTTAACCACCTTAACCTTTACATGTGATAATGCCTTCCATATTTTATTTGAATAGCACTCTAGTCATAGTACTCCAGTGTTAATTAACACTGACCTCCTGTTTGCAGGAAAAGTCAAACTTCCCCATGTTTTCATCGGCGGGTTATGGAGACGGAACTGTGCTTTTCTCTAATCTCACCACCACCTTTAAGGCAGCTAACTCAGATGAACCCAAGAAGTGGATGGGTGAGAGGTACCATAATGCTCTGAAGGCCATGGACTGTGATCCCAAAGGTGAACAATCTTTTATTAAACACTTAGGATCATTCCTTAACTTAGTTTAAAACCTATTTAACTGTCTTTACAACCTACAACCACCTCCCATGTCAGATATCCCAAATGCCCTGCGGTGGTGTGTGATATCCAGCGGTGAGCAGCAGAAATGTGCTGACATGAGCGTGGCCTTCCAGAGTAAAGGGCTAACTCCAAACATTAACTGTGTCTACGGGGACTCTGTGACTCACTGTATGAAGAAAATCAAGGTAACAGAAATCTCCCTACTGGTTCTTAGTCCCTAAAACGACAATAACTCAGATCATTGCATTCAGTTCCCTACAAACACGTCACGTAATGCAAGTGTTGCATTACCTACTGCATAAAATGATATTGCCTAACGTTTAGCTTTACTGAAATAGCAAACATGGCTGTGTGGGCCCACAGTAGACAGCTGTGGGCTGTGGGGCTGTGTGATAAGAGGCAAACCCACCCCTGTTCTACAGCCCACAGCCCATATTATTACACTGTCAGAGGCTGAGAGAAGGCGATGGATTCAAAGCCTCAGTGAAACGGATGCTAAACTGGATGGTATTGATAATACTGCAAAAGAAGTCAAGAAGTGAAAGATATCAGGACATATTCCATTTTCTAACTCAGACAAACTTGTTTACCACAATTTGTTTTGAGCAAGTGGCTCCATAGTATAGTAGTTTAAACATTTGCCTAACAAATGTCCATTCTGCCCACTCTATGCCCCTGGTATCAGCATGTGCCCATTGTGGCCACTGTGGCCACACACAGGCCCCAAGAGAGGGTGCTGGGAAATATCTTTCCTCTAACCTTTTGAATGTCTCTAGTACATTTTCTTCTTACCTCACAACTAGCATGCACTTACGAATATATGTAAATATGTTACTTAATTATCTCAGACAGCTATTATACATCAGCCTGCAGAATAGTTTTGTAGAAATGATATAAAATATGCCTTATTCTAGCAGTTCTGGTATCTTTACTCCAGTGTTTCCTTGTCATGTGTTTATAGGACAATGATGCCGACGCCATCACTCTGGATGGAGGTTATATCTACACTGCAGGCAAAGACTATGGCTTGGTCCCTGCTACTGGCGAGAGCTACACAGGTAAAAACACAGAGACTCCAAAATACAGTCAGAGTGGTCTGGTTTCACAGACGAGAAGCAATCATGCAGGTGCGGTTTTTCTTTTCTTTCTCCAGACGACCATGATGGTTCCTCATACTATGCAGTTGCAGTGGTGAAAAAGAGCAGTTTTGACATCCGTAACCTAGACGACCTGCGTGGCCGTCGCTCCTGTCACACCGGATATGGCCGCACAGCTGGCTGGAACATTCCTGTAGCAGTTCTGATGGAGAGAGGTCTGATCAGCCCACAACAATGTCAGATACCCCAAGGTCAGTGTGATGGGCTTGTCTGTGTGTGTGTGTGTGTGTGTGTGTGTGTGTGTGTGTGTGTGTGTGTGTGTGTTGTAGAAGTATGAGCTGATGTGGTCTGGAGGCAAATAAAGAAAACTGTGAGCTTTGATAGCAGAGGCTGTAATAAAACTGTGTTACTTTTAGTTTCTCAAACTCCCATAATCCCACCTGCCAGCGTTCTCCAGTTCATTACAACCCTGATTATGTTTTTTAAATTTGAGGCACATTTATGGTCAAACTGTAACATCAGTGGAATGATCAAACACTGCTGTTTCTCTTTCACCTCAGACAGAGCCTAAATTGTCAGGGCAGTCTCTAAATTTGCATTTTATGTTTCCCATGATGCTTAGCTGTTGGAGACTTCTTTGAAAAGTGCTGTGTACCAGGTGCGAATCAAGCCGGTTTCCCCAGTAACCTGTGTGAACTCTGTGTGGGAGACGAATCAGGACAGAACAAATGCGAGAAAGGAAAAGACCTTTATGATGGCTACGACGGCGCCTTCAGGTACTAAAAACCCGCCCCAAGCCCACTGCACCGCATCAGCAAAACTGGATTCGTTCACTGAAGGAAGAAATTTTTTACCCTCTTCTGTACAAACACTGCATTTCTTTAAGTCAGCGTTTGTTAAAGCAGCTATGAGCAATATTTTGCTCTGACAGTGTATCAAATAATTTAAGAGGATGTTGTTAAAATATTTTCTAACATAGCAGAAACCAGGTTTTGTCCTGTTAAAAGGAGATTTTCCTTCCCACTGTCGCCAAGTGCTTGCTCATAGGTGGTTGTCAGGTTAATGAAAGGTCTTTACCTTTCAATTTTCAGCAGTGGAAGTTTCATACAGATCCAAACCACAGAAGCATTTCTGATATATTTGTGCATATGGGAAACATGCCACAGCTCCTCCAAATTATAAATTATAAATTCTATTGCCTTGAAGATTGATGCACTCACGCCACACCTGCATGTGTTTGTTTAACTGGTCATTTCAGGTGTGTGGCAAAAGGAGAGGGAGACGTGGCGTTCGTCAAGCATTCTACTGTCCTCGAAAACACTGCCGGTAAGACGAGTAACACCGGACTTTGAGATGCTCACCTTTAAACATCTCCTAATTTAGGGAGAATAAAAAAACAAACAAAAAAACATATGTTTACATTGAAGTTATTCATCTGAATTGTGGTGTGTAGGTCTGCCGCCTTCAGATTTCCAGCTGCTCTGTCAGTCTGGAGGTAAAGCCGAGGCAACGCATTATAAATACTGCAACCTGGGCAGAGTCCCTTCCCACGCTGTAATGGTACGCCCAGACATGAACATCCATGCTATCTATGGACTTTTGGACCAAGCACAGGTAACGCTGTTCATCTGAATGTTCTTTGTGAGAATCAGAGATCCTTCAGAATAAGAGTTTGGGGATTTTTGGCAGTATGTTCAAGGATGCTCTGAGGTCTGAGAATTCAAACTGGGCATCCAAAAGCATGAATTACCCTGTCAAGCATGATTCTCCCATGAAATTTTTATATCCATGTGTTTCTTTGCAGACATATTTTGGCAGTGACACAGGTACTGCTTTCAAGATGTTTGACTCGCAGGTGTACAAAGGTACAGATCTTATTTTCAAAGACTCCACTGTGCGCCTCGTGGGTGTTGCTGACAGAAAGACCTACCAGGAGTGGCTGGGCCAGATCTACTTGGACTCGCTGGTTGATTTGGAGTGCAGCTCATCGAATGCAGGTAAAGCCAACATGCTAACCTCTGTATGTCAAGTCTGAAGCTCCAGGCACTAGCCTAGTGTAACATAAAGACTGGAAATGGGGAACCTAGTAAAAGTATGGCATGCTCACACAAGAGTTTAAGACAGATGATGGAAAACGGAATGAAACAATGCAGCGGCCTCTTTAAGTTGAAATGCCAGAGTGCAGTTGTCCTAAATTTCTGTCTTAAAGTTTGTAAGGAATAAAAAAATGTGTGCTTTGTATCTGATACAAAAAGTTCCACTGATGGACAAAAATAAACAGATTGAAGAAAATGGAGATCTAGAGTTGAAGAAAGCTTGTTCCAACTTAAATTTGACTAAAAGCCGGCCATCTGTCTCGGGGATTGCTTCATTAAAATAAAAATAAGTCTCATGTACAGCCTCGCCAATATTCTTTGATCTCTCTCCTTTTCCAGTGGCGTCCTCTGTGTGGCTGCTGCCGACGGCCTTGTTCAGCTTCATGCTGACCAACTACTGGATGTAACGACAGCATGACAGGCCTACACGGCTACTCTTTTCTCCACCCCTTTTTTCGATTACCTGTATGCTCTCCTTTCTGAGACACGACTGTCACTTCTTCTCCTTTTTTTTTCCATTCGCTTCTTTTCACCACAATAATGTCCAGGCTTTAATTCTTCTGATTGCTGTCCACTCAACCCCGCCACCATAAATGCATTCACTGCTCTGGGAGCCCTTTGCCTTTCTGTATTTGCCTGATTGTATGTTAATTAAACACACGAGAGGACGGCATGTTGGAGCTGCGTTCGGATGTGAGATGTGGTAGTGCTGATGCACAACGCTTCCTGTTTTTGTGGCAGAGGTATGAATAAGCTACCAGTCGACTGTCAGCCAAATAGGGGAACGTGCTGCCGCCGCTTTGTTTACTGAAGGTGAGCTGCCATATCAGTGCATGTGCTGCCATCTGTTACTGTAAGTGGGTAATGCAGCACTGTCTCTCCAAATCTAGCTTTGCAAAGAAAGCGCAGTCTGACTTTTAAGCTCACGTGTGAGCCGTTAAAGTTTTAAAACCGTCCTGACCTAGCCAGTTATAACTGGATTCACACCGGCTCTTTAGTTTCCCAAGGTTTCCCGTGAGTCCACAAGTCAGATTGCTGCTTTGCTGCCACTTGCATTGTAAATACTGCATATGAGCACAGCCTTTTTCTTGCTCCAGGCTGTTTCTACTGTAAGCGAATACCATATAAGTGAAAATGCACTAGCGTGACCTCCACACAGAGCTGTGCTGCGAGTGTGTAATGACGAGCAACTCCATGTGCGTCCGTAGGCTGTCTGCTTCATGTGTTCTCCTCAAATGTTTAAAATTTAAGTCCTTAAATAATGCGATCAAGCCTGCAACAGTGCAGTGAAATCTGTTTTTGCTTATTATTGATTGTAATCTGATGTATTTAATCGGGAACAGCAGTGTCAGCAGACAATACATGTTCCACCATCCAGCCATTTTCTGCACATTTTGCAGTTTATCAGTTTTTTCACAGATGGAGTGAATAACACCAGCACAACCTGTCAGGTTCCAACAACTTTGGGGAGAACATGAAGGAAACATCCTGTGGTTTGTATCCGAGGGTCAATGCGAGTTTGTTTGTTTGGATGGTTGAAATTACAAAGGAGTGTTGGTGCTAAAGACTTGTTTGGGTAATTTGAACTTTAAAACCTTGAAAAAAGTGTTTAATTTCAATTTTTGTAGGTTTAGTCTGGTTAGGAGGGGGTTTGATTTTCCTTTAATCATTCCAGAGTGTGATCAGATGTCTTCCAACCCAAACAGCTCACTACAGAAATGTCTCTCTTTAACACCACCTGTTTTTGGTCAGATCCACTGTACCCGTTGGATGCTGCTGCTGCTGCTCGATGCTATTTCCTGTTGTTAACATGTTGATTGGATGTGTATTTTTCCTATGTTAAGAGATTTATTTTTATATGAAGTTCAGGTGCCATATCAGTGTATATGTACTGACTCATGTTGTCAGAAACCAATGCCTTCTCTTTCTCTGGATAAGACATGTATTTCTAAGTGAAATGATGGAACATGTGACTAATATTTAGTTGCCAGGCCAGTGTGTCTGCACAAGTATTTCTACATAAAGCTCTTTCTAATGAAATAAAGCTCTTTACTGCAAAATGCGCTCTGTAGAGCCTTTTTTAAAATTGTCCAGTGTTTTTTTTTTTTTTTTTTTTCACTTTTCTGTAGGGGTTTCAAATTCTCTCTCCATGAGGATCTTTTTTGTGGCCACTTTATTAGGCACAACTGTTCAACTGCTCATAAACACAAATATCTAACCGACTAATCACATCACCGTAGCTCAGTGCAGTTAAACATGCAGACATGAGGGAGGTGACCTGTTCAGGTTTAAATTGAGCATCAGAATTGGAAAGAAAGTTCGTTTAAGTGACTTTTTGGTGCCAGATGGGCTGGTCTGCTGGGAGTTTTCCACACAACTATTTCTAGAATTTAGAGAGAATGATCTAAAAGTATCCAGTTGGCAGCAGTTCTCTGGGTGAAAATATTTTTATTTTTATTATTCAGGGGCAGTGTTGGGTAAGTTACTTTAAATTAGTAACTTAGTTACATTACTAGTTACTTCTCTAAAAAAGTAACTCAGTTACTTCAAGTTACTCGTTACTTTCAAAGTAACTAGCTACTAGGGAAAGTAACTTTGGTTTTACTCAGAATTCTCTTGTTAATGTGTTGCTTCCGTAACTGGATATCCAGCCAGACTGCCAGTCTTCTAGCTTGCTTACTTGCCACAAGTGCACTGTGCCACCTACCACTAGAAAGGAAAAAATAATGTGCACATTTCCACGAGAGAAATCCCACGCCTGGACCGTCGTTGACCGCCGCCATGATTCTAGCCTGCTTTTTACATCCAACACAAAAACTGCAGTCGTGGTGCTTTTGATTGTACTCAGAACTTGGAAATTCTGCCTTCTGAATAGGAAGATGTAGGTAACACCAGACTGCAGATGAGCTGCATCCAGAGCTGGACTGGGACAAATAAATCGTCCCGGGCATTTTGACTAGAGACCGGCCCACCATTATAGGAAAAATCATAAAGCCTTTGAATAAAAATAAACACTGTCGTGACAGTGATGTACACTGTTCTGATGGTATATATGTATCAATCTATCAATTGTTTGTTGTAAGACTCAGATAATTATTATTATTTTTTTTTTTTTAAAGCGAGACATTTTAAATGAGAATAATAAAGAAAAGTATTTCCTTGTCCCCCCCTTTCCCTGTTAATGCCCTACCTGGCCCCCTGGCAACACTTTGCTAGACCCGCCCCTGCACAGTTACCAGCTGTCAGCTACTTAGAAAATGATCCTGGTGTTATTTGTCTCTCAGAAACAGCTCATAACTTCCCTTCAACTCATTCATGTCACCTAAAAGGTAAACCTGTTTCTCCATCACCTGTTCAGCTCTGATGATTCAGTAAGGACATCTCCTGGTTTCATCTGCATGTTTCCCTCTCACCAGATAACCAAACCGATATCATGACCAGCAGCTTTACAGCTGTGGCTCCAGCAAACATCAGCTGATACTAGAAATTAATATTAAATAAATTCTAACAACAGCTGATCAAGCTTAAACGTGCTGCTGTTGTTTAACGCGACATCCGCTGGTTTCCTCTTTCTGGCGCAAAGTGGGCGATAAATAAACAAGAGAGAAAAGCCGATCAGCTGATCATTGATCAGTTTCGTGATTGAAGTAGAAACAGGAGAGGAGAGAATGAGAGAAGAAGAGGCAGCTGTGCAGCTTCAGCTTTGTGTCTTTTTCATTGTAGCTGAAGTCCGGGACAAACTGTGTTCCTTTTCACCTCAGTACGAAACGCGTAATATTTTCTCTGAATACCAGACGATTCTGTTTTTTACAGGACGGTTGGAAACTCTAATAATTAACCATATGAACAAAATAAAGTTCAACATCAGTAACATAGCACCCACCCAGCTGTATAGAAACTCCGTCATGCTAGCTAGCACGCAGTACGAAAATGTCAGCATACCGAAAATAAACTCCACCTAAACTTGGTTTATATCTGACCCAGATAGACTGCAGGTCATAACTTCTTACCTGAAGTTCAGTTCACCTGACACGCGGACCGGCGGCCGCTTCGGGTCTCTCCTTTTGCCTCCCTTTTCCTTCATCCACCTGCTGGCCTCCACCACTTGCTAATGTTATTGAATCTGTGGAAGCTCCGCGATATCCGCCACACGAAGTAACGAGTAACGAGCCTATCTAAATCCCAGTAACGAGTAACGCGTTCCTGGTTTTGGCATAATAACTAGTTACCGTGCTCGTTACCACAATAATAACGTAGTTACTGTAACGCGTTACTTAATAACGCGTTAGTCCCAACACTGTTCAGGGGACAATACTTCTTCAGGCGGATGGGAAGGGAGCAGAAAGAAATAACCACTTTTTGCAACCAACATTTGCAGCAGAGCATTTCTAAAAACACTACACATCAAACATTGAAGCAGGTGGGCTATGCCAGCAGAAAACCAAATTGGGTGCCCCTCCTGTCCACTGAGATCAGGACAAACAAACAAAAAAAAAATCAATAAAAATCAATAATCGATTAGAAAACAATGCCTGGTCTGATGAGTCCCATATTCTGCTGTGACATTCAGACAACAGGGTCCAAATTTGGTATAAACAACATGAAATTATGGATCCACCCTGCCCTTATATCAAAGGTTCAGGGTGATGGTGGTGGAACGATATTGGAGTTGGTTTTTTTTTTTTCTTTTTACACTTTGGGCCCCTTAGGACAAACTGACCATTGTTTAAATGCCACAGCCTACCTGAGAATTGTTGCTGACTGCATCTTCTGATGGCTGCTTCCAGCAGGATCAAGGACCATGTCACAAAGCTCAGAATCATCTCAAACTGGTTTGTTGAACGTGATGGTGAGGTCACTATACTCAAATGGGCTCCACAGTCATCAGATCTCAATCCAATGGACAACTTATGCCTCATGCTACCAGTAGTAGCTAAATGTAAAACTAGTGAAAGAAAAAAAAAAGTAATAAAACAAAAGAAGGGGAAACAATGTCAGTGGCCTCCACCTGTAAAATTCCTACTCTTTTGGGGATAATTAGAGGGGCAGCAATAAGACTATTTCATTAACACCAAGGTAGCTAAAACTATTAACCCCTTGTGCTACTAAACTGACCAAATCAATATCCCTGAAGTTTAATCAACTAATGCTGTACACCAACTAAAAAGTGTTCCTTTACTAACAAGTTATTTTCGTTTGGTAGCAAGTGTGCTTTTCCTGATATGACTGGATTCCTACTGTAAAACTCACTCATTAATTGTGATGTATAAAGTTTCTGGGCAATTGCACATATTTGTAATTGCGTCTCTGTACACCACTACAGCAGTTTTTAATACAATCAAGATGTGATTGAAGTGCAGACTCTCAGCTGTTTTGAATTATAATCTTTATTGATTGAGTCACATCTAAAAGGTCTTTTTACTGTCTATACACAGCACATCTCACATAATAGGAATACTTTTTTTTTTTTTTTTTACACTAGCAACACAGAGCCAGAAAAAGCTCTTTGGCAGGATGATGTGTTACAGGCAAATGATTGCACAGATTGCTACAAGGGATGAATGTCAAGAAGTCCTCATCAGAAGCCAATCTAAATCTTCTCAACAAAAAATGTTTTACTTAAATGATCTCCCAAGCGTCCACATCACCATCAGAGGTTGGTGGGAGGTAAAGAGCACACTTCAAGTTCCCACATGTTTTCAGAAGTTTAAAAAGACATTTATTTTTCTAACCACAGTTTGTTATAAACTGACCTTGCAGATTGCGAGTACAGACATCATTACCGACCACCTGAGGACACCCTGATGGTGATGGTTCACCAGCACGCCGTCTCTGTGCCTTGCTGAGACAATGTGCTCACACAATAGTTCTATTTAGTTCAAGCAGCAGCGTTTCGGTCACATCCCACAACCAGCTCATCCTCTTCACTTCTTCACCTGCCTGGATCCGTCCTTCCAGCCCGACTTCACCTCATTCACAAACGTGTCTCTGACTCTCTTGAGGCGGCCACTGATCTCTCCCAGATCCCCGGGCACTTTGCCGGCCTCGTCCCGGACCTGCCGTAGCGTCTGGGAGCGCAAGACCCGATCCGAGGCGTCCCGTCCGGCTATCTGAGCCTTAGTGATAGCGTAGGCTGTGATCTGAGCCGCCCTGCGAATCGGTCGAGACTCCGCCAACTTCTCAACGACATGAAGGTTGTTGACGAGCGACGCTAACAGGCGAGCGAGCATTGTGGCAACTGGCTGTTAGCTTCTCCGTGTTCTCCCCTTGTGTTTCAGCCCTGTAAAGCCCACATACAAACCCATTAATGACCCTCGAAGTGTCGAGTACGTGGAGATGCAAGTTTAAGTACACAGAGAGAACTAGACGTACCTCAGCTGAAGCAGGTGACCGCTGAGTGACAGAGGGTGACGTAACACAGACTGTGGGAGGGATGAGGCTGAAGTCGGTTTCGAGCTCGTCGTTCAGTGTTTCTTAAAGAAACAGGATCATCAAACGACTGTTTTTCTTGGATTAAAAGGCCATGGATTTAAAATGTCCATTAAAAAGAAATTCATTGGATTTCACAAAACTAAAAGCAGTTTTAAACAGTTTGTGGTGTCACCATCAGGTCTGCCACATGTGAAATATTCAGCGTCAAAACATACAAGACATTCCAGATGCATAATTTCATATTTCCAAGGCATAACAAGTAAAGTAAATATTTCACAAATTTAAAAGGATGAACTTGATTTAAGTCAGTTGCTAGGATTTACAAGTGCTGAATGACACATTCAAATTCGAGAATTACAGCCTTAGCCCTTAGACTATTTTCTTTAAATTTCTGCTTTAAAAAAAAAAACAAGAACAACAACAAAACAGTCAATAACAGTAAACTACCGTCTTTAGGGGAAGAAAAGACATATTTGTATATGTTACGTATAAGTGACAAAAAAACAATCCCAGTACAGGGAACTTAGGCTACGTTCACACTGCAGGTCTCACGCTACCGACCAGAATCAACCAATGTGAATATAACTTTGGGTAATTATTCCGGACGGGTTTTGTAGTAACACCACCCGGTAAAGGACATCCGGTCGCATTATTTATATTCGCTTTTAAGAACAGATTTCCTGCTCGTTTCTCACTTTGCCTCCCCCCATTTTTTACTCGCTGGTCTTTTAGCTTCACTCTCGTCAGACTCGGTACTGCAGCCATGCGGGTGTACGTGCTGTTCGCGTTGGCGGTGGTCTCACTGAGCGGCGGTGAGTGGAGCCGAGAAGAAGCTGCTGCAGATCGGCAGCGTCTGCCAAAATGTGTGCCCCCCCCCTCCCCTAAACCCCTAAAATAAACCCTTCGTTGCTATCACGAAGGGTTTATTTACCAAATAAATCAGAGTATAACCAATAACCACAGTAACTTTGGAGACCATTTTCTTTATTTTAGACTTCTTAATTTAACATCTACATATGTCGATATCTCAACAATGTGTGCCCTTAGCAAACTCGGTGTGGATTTCTTTATTTTACACTCATGAATTTAACACACACACACACCTCACACTGAATCTGTAAAAAACATAAATAAATACAAATGCCATTAGCCATTTATAGTCAGTCTCATGCTCTTATTCCACGCAGATAATTAACACAAATAACAGGTTTTTAAATTTTGGTGACACAAAAAGGCGAACAGTATGGAGAGCTTAAGTGTCTGTTGGACATCAAGTCAAAAACACCGACCAAACTTTTGTGTTAAATTCATAACTTTTTAAAACTCTACAATGTACTTATGTGTACAATTATGTTAACTTGTGCTTCTGTTTTTCTCTCTTCTCCTATGATATAGAAATCAATTGCTCACACAGTACACTTTGAAGAGATGTGGAGGAGGAGCAAAGATGACATAAACATTATTCTCCCTTTGCCATATTTTCAAATGTAAAAACATAATCTCATACAGTCATCTGGGCAACAAATAAACATGGAAACATTGGGATACTTCTCTTAAAAGGCTTAAAACCCATAATGAGAAGACCAACACAAAAATTAAAACCTGTTGCTGCTGGTTTTTTCCATTCGTAGTGCTGAGGTCTGAATCTGAGGGCAGCTCCTGTAATCACAATGAGAACAGAATCATCACAAACTCAAATATAAAGCTTATCTCTCAAATCTGAAATAAAGCTGATCCTTCTCTGTCCTCACACACCCAGGATCTGAAGTTCTTCTCTTACATTTTTTCAGTTCTACAGTTTAATCCATAGTTACTGATTAATGAGGAGTTACTGAAGTACAAGCTTTTTACAACCAGTGTTTCTGTAAACACCAATAAAAAGGAACAGTCGATCATCCTCCTTACTAGACCATCAGACATTAATATATCTGAAGAGAATTTTCAAAGAGAGGAAGCAGAAACCAGTACATCCAGAGTTCACAAAAGAATTGCAGCACTTTATTCCTCTTGTACAGCTCCAGAGTCTATGAGCAAAAGAGAAACATCTGAGGTTCCCACACCCAGAGTTTCTCTAAACACAGATGAAAAAGAACAATCACCCACATCAAAACGATTTGTAGATTCGCGGGACCGGTATAAAACACCCGACTGGGCATTGTTGTTTGAACCTGAAAACACAACACGGGAACAAAGATTCAATTTGACACCTGAAAGTGAAGATAGATCCGAACAGTCACCCTCTGAAACAGCTGAGGTTCCCACAAGTAGTGCTTATGTGAACAACTCTGAAGGTGAAGCCACTTCGACCAGTGAGTAATACCAGTAATATTCTTTGGCATGAAAAGATCCAATTAGTTTAATCACTAATTCTAACAAACAAACAGCGCTTACTATAGCAACATTTTCTCTCTGTTAAAAGTGAGTTTTTCCTTCCTTTTCTTATTTTAATCTTTCTGATAGGTTATTTTAAAGTTTATTTTTATAAGCCTATTTATATTGGTTTCCCTGGTTTTAAACACACATTTTAAGCTCTTAGTCTTCATTAAAACAAATCATTTGTTTACCTGTACGGGGACTGACAGCCACTAGAGGCCACTTTACTCAACGTTTACATTCATCAGTAACGTCCTTCTCAAATGCCAAATGCTTGCCAGATTAAATAGTCTTATTAAGGAACAATACGTTTTGTTCTTAATATTAGATTATGTTATCTGTCATGTCTTTTTCATCATTCATATTTTATTGATGAGAACTTTGATGGGGCAGTAGCAAATATGCAAAGATTAACTGGTGATTTCCATTACAGTGGTTTTACTGGTCTTTGGCATGTTATGTTCTTTTTGGTGAATAAAACAAAACCACTGCAAAGAGCAATGAGGCGGAGCCGTTACTGAGACACTGAGCTCAGGTAGAGTGAAAGAAAACAGGTTTCCAGCATCCAAAACAGCAGCGTTGTTCCTGTGACCTCTATTAAAACCTTTACTTGGGAAAAGGGAGTCTTTCATAAAAGCATCCTCCAGAAGTTGAATTAAAATATGCAGATGAACTGTTAACCTTGTCTGATACCATGTTTAAATGATGCAGCTTAATGAAGGCCGACAGCAGTGGTACTATTTTAGAAGCAGTGAACAGGAGTGAGTCTAAAGGGGGGTGTGGTGTGTACTAAACCATACTTTTTTCAAGGTTTTTACATTTTTCACATTGAAAGTGAAATAATCCAAAATACTATCTCAATTAAATTGTTTTAATATTTAAAAATGTAAAAATTAAAGCTTATTTCACAAGCCAATACGAATTTACTTGGGCCAGTAAAACTCTGAGCCATTGACCAGAGGGTTGCCAGGTTGGACAGGGAATTATTGTTAATATTAATTAATGGTCTACACAGCATCATAACATCTTTACAGCAGCACAGAAACTTTGCATCAAAGCAAACTTCAGAATGCTGATGTCAGAGTTTTACCCCTGATACTGCTGGATAAACAGAAACTCACTCAGGAACGAGGTCTCACAGAGCTCAAGTTTTCACTCGCGAGAGGGAAGCAGTTGTCTCCAGCCCACTTCAACTTGCTTTCCCCCTGCAGGTTGTTTTTATTGTTTACACACATGAATATTCATAAAGCTTGTTGCTGTATTAACTAAGACAAATTACTATATATGGTTACAAAGTGTGGAGCCCTCCCAGGATGTTGTCCTTATCTTATCTCGCCAGGTGGCTTCCTTCATTGAGTAGAGTCTGTTCTTCTCAAGGCTGCTTGTTCCCTTTATGGAGGTCGTGCACATACTCATATTCGTGGGTTACATAGGGAGCAAATAAAAGCATTCTAGCTTTATAAATGGCAATGTGTAGCTTGTTAAATGGCAACCTACAACACACACATTAAACCTAACAGCTGACACACTCATAACATCATAACATCTTTACAGCAGCACAGAAACTTTGCACCAAAGCACAGGGCAAACTTCAGAATGCTGACACACTCACTCCTTTTTATAATAAATAATACAAGGTATTATTCATGAGATCCACCTGTTTTTTAACCTTAAGCAATTGAGCTTCAGAGATTTAAAGTGCATATACCACAAACTCCCTCTTGTGGTATATGAAAATAACACTTTTACAAGATTATGTTACTGCACCTTTCTGTAATCACAGAGGAATTCGTTATTACACAAGGAAATGTGTAATAATCATCACTGTAATCCACAATTCCTTAAAACTGTGAAGTATAGGATATAGTTTAGTGTTTTGAGACAGATTTTTTTTTTACTGAAAACATTTTTACGACTCACTAAAATCCTACAGTTTATTTAAGAAGAGCTGATTCTTTCTTTTTTTAAATCTAAATTTAAAATGCGACTTTAGTTTTAACTCACCGACTGTTCAGTCCCTGTTTATGTTGCTCTGTCACCACTGAGATGAAGTTGAAATACTGGTCTGCTTTTGTGCTTCATACTCTCACCCCACCACACACAGACAAGACTGCACAAGATTCCTGCTGAGAGCACAAATCCTCTGCATGTGAGTGTAATAGCTACAAGATAGCTACAGGTACCTTGGTGTTCATCTAAACAATAAACTGGACTGGACTCACAATTCAGATGCTCTCTACAAAAAAGGGCAGAGCAGGCTGTACCTGCTGCAGAGGCTCAGGTCTTTTGGAGTGAAGGGCCCACTCCTGAACACCTTTTATGACTCTGTGGTGACCTCAGCCAGCTTTCACGGTGTGGTCTGCTGGGGCGCAGCATCTCTGCTGGGGACAGAAAGAGACTGAACAGGCTGATCCGGAGGGCCAGCTCTGTTCTAGGATGCCCTCTGGACCCAGTGGAGGTGGTGAGTGACAGGAGAATGGTGGCTAAGCTGTCATCCCTGTTGGACAACATCTCCCACCCCATGCAGGAGAAACTGACAGCACCGAGCAGCTCCTTCAGTGGCAGGCTGCAGCACCCACGATGTTGGACAGCGAGATTTTGCAGGTCTTTCCTTCCAACTGCTGTCAGACTCTACAACATGGTCTCTGCAGAGGACCACACATGTGCAGACACACACACACAAATATAGCACACAATATTGTAACTCTTGCACTGTCTCCCTGGTGTGAAATGGCAGCAAGTGCAATTTTCCCTATGTAGCAAAGTATTTTATTCTATTTGTATAGTATTTATTCTGTTGTATGTAGTCTTCTTATTTTTGTATAATATGTTATTCTGTTTATCTTTTTCTGTTGTTTTTTGTCTTGTACTTCCTGCCATAACCAAAAATTTCTCATGTGTGGGACCAATGTTCCCTCTAAGCTGCGCACGTGCGCAATTGCGCACTGTTGGCACGGTCTCTGCGCAGAGAAAATCTGCGTTGCGCACACAAAAAAAATTCTAACCTGAATTGAAATTAAAGTAAATATGTGCCGACACCGGTGTTTTAGCTAGCAAAGCGTGGCTGATGTGGAGTTAAGCCACGTTAATGACAACGTGTACAACCATTGGAGATGTGAGCAGGACAGACGGAACAATTGACGGAAAAAGTGTGGACTTTATACCAGTTTTTAAATTGTGTTGATAGGCCACGTAAAACCAGAGTTATGATAAAAAAAAAAAATGCAATGTTTGGTTTTCTTCCTGAATACTATCGTTGTTAATATTTACTGCGGGAAGAAACGGTAAAAACGGCGTTTTATAAGGAAAACGCTCGAAAGCCTGTGAGCAAAGACGAAACCAAAACACCCCCCACCCTTTCCTATTGGTCGAAAAATGTACCTTGTCGACCAATCAAAACATGGCATTTAGTTGTTAAGAAACGGGAGGAAGTTTTAGGAGTGACGGCGGTGTTTTGAGACGTGAGAGATTTGCGACGTTTAGCGCAAATCTTGTGTAGTTAGCGTGTAGTGTAGTCAATAGTTTTGTGTGTGTCAGAACAATGAGGCGGCTGCTGAATGTTACAGGTGTTACAGGAGTGATACATCTCCTGTTGTCAGGCCTGCAGGTATCAGGCTGTTGTTCTCCTTTATCTGATAGTAGACAGAAATTAATTTTTGGAGTGGCACAAATAATTTGTGTGGCATCAGATTTGATGCAGAACACCTGATTGTTCTGTAAGTATTTTGAAATGTTTGTTTAAAAACCGCCCTGGCAGCATTTTTAGGTAAACAGCTGCAAAAAAAACTTGTTTGCAAAACTCAGTTACTTTTTTGAAGAAGTAACTATATAATTAATTGCCCAACATTGGTCATTATTTACTGTATTTTGCAGACAGAGAGTTACAGGACTCTCTCACAGACCACAGACTCATAATACAAGTCAGAGTTTTATTTTTATTTTTTTAAAAACAAAAAGAAAGTTGTGTTTTCAAAATTGGAGTTCAAGTTATTTTTACTTCCAATAGTGTTAACATACTACACAGGTCATGAACAAGATTTTTTTTTTAAAACTTTCATTGTAAGTGGGCTAAAGCAGTTAATTAAAAGTAGTCTAACAGAAATGTAAATGCTGTAATTTTATTTTATTTTAATTTTAATAAACCATGTAACTTGGATGGATTCAATGCTGGCGTGACCACACTGCACATGTCTAATGTCGCTCACAGTGGTCCAAGGGATCCCTCAGGGAGTTTGTGTGTTCGCTCAGACAAATGAAAAATTAGAGGGAACATTGTGTGGGACTAATAAAGGTTTATCTTATGTTGAGAACTGCAATCACAAAATTAGGGAATGTGAAAATGCAATTTTTAATGACAAAATCTAAGTGTAATTTCACAGGAACTAATTAAGTTATTAGTCTTGAAGACTACTTAAAGAAATGACAACAGAGCTTGGCTTAGAGGGGTCAGGCTATGCTGAAGAGAAAACAACTTTCAAACTTGTTAGTTGCACAACCTCTTTTTGCCTTATATACTGAATTTTCCATTATGTTTGTAGGTTTCAATAAATCGCTGTGCGTATTTTCCAGTAAGATATGAAAAGTAAAACTATATATGATATAAAAATGTTTAAAAATATTATTCACCAAAAGAAATCATATCACATTTATTATAAAGCCTCTTAAATCAAACACCAGCAGTGTGGCAATGTTGTTCACTTACACTGTATATAAAACATTGATGCGCAGCCCTTTGGTTACATAAATCTTACAGTAGCAAACATTTTCTGCCGTGAAGAGTAAAGTGTTATGTTGAATAAAAATGAGTCTTTCCTCCCAGGTCCCTTTTTGTCATTGTTAGCGAAGAACCCAGAGCTCAGGCCCAGCCCGGTATCTACCTGGTTATGTGCAAGGAGCTGGAGGTGATAACTCAAAAACAACCAGCGTCTCAGGCCCTGGAACGATGGATCGACGAATGGAGCCGTTTGTAGGCCGTGTGTGGTCAGCAGCAGGTTGCTGGGTCTCGACCAAGAACGAAAGCCAAGCATGTGAAACCCATCAGCCGAAGGCCCGAACAAAGGTGCACAAACGCAGCCCAGACACTCGGGCAGGACGAGTAAAATAAAATGGTAGCAATGGCAGCAAAGACAGTATCATGTGGTAAAATGTGGTTTATTTCACAAACAGATAGCACAAACAAGAACCAACAGAATCTCCTTTGTGGTTCTTGTTTTTCTTGTGAATACATTAACAAAAGGTTGAAATAAAGAGGCAATAAAATTCATGTGCTGAAGGCCACATGAAACCCTAATTCACCCCAATTCCTGTTGTCTTCACATTCCATTTGCATCCCTTGTCCACAGAGTCAAAAATGACCCTGCTTCACTAAAGATCTAGCATAAAGCAATTTCATTTTAAATGCCAAACCCATTTTGTACGAAGAAACATTATCACTCATTAGAAATTGTTGATATTGGTTTTCTCTTTTTACAGCCGCAAAAGACTGCATTAATTCAGTGGATGTTGTTTGTTGTTTTTTTTGTTTTATTTCAACACAGCTGTTACGCTCTAATTAATAAAGTCCATTTCTATTATTATTATTACTATTTTTAAAGTGGTAAACAATTTTTTTATCAAGTTATAAAACAAGTATTGCCCAAGAAAGTATCACAAATGTACAGAATGTAGTTCTGAATACATTTACTAAAGGCACTTCCAATAACAGCCAAACCCAATAAGGCAAGATAAGAGGGCAACCAATTAAATCTGAGTTTATTTGCCAGGTGTCAGAAGTCTAATAATGATAGAAAAGTTCAGGACACCCTCAACAACTCACCTCAGTATAGCCATCATCAGAAGTGCACTTCACTGACTCATCAACTTGTCTCAGACTTTCCACAGAGTTTCACAGACAAAAATGAAGTGCATGCGCATAGACACATTTAATATAGAGCTCTGAGTACTTATCCAAACACTCCACGACCCAGCAGAAATTGTAGCAACTGATGCTTGTGTGACCAAGTGGTCGGTGGGGTTATAAAATAAATAATAAAATGACAATGCCACCTGGGGGGAATTTTGCCCCCAGGAAATATAAAATTGTTTAGAAATAAAATGTAATTAAAACAACAATATTTGCACAGGTTCAGGGATGCACACTGAGGCCAGCTCAAATATTAATACAATTTTATTTATTAGTATAAAATAAAAATAAAACAACAATGACAGCGCACTGAATGCAGTGTCATCTAAAACTGTGTCCCAAATTACAATAAAAATAAACATACAACTGGGACTTACCAGCAGCGGTGGACCAAAAGAAAACCACACACAACCCCCCCCCCCCCCCCCCCCCCCCCCCCACTACAGTCTATTCATCCAGTGCTGTACAACAAAGGAAGTGTGGAAAACGACCTGCCACCTGAAGTCCCACGGCCGCTTGTAGATCCTCAGTTCGCTGAAATAAAAGCACAAGACATACACATTAAAGGGATAAAAAAATGGGACAGACATCAAATAACAGGTTCTCTATATACTTTAAAAAAAATTAAAAGAAAAACTGAAATCTTTAATAAAAACACACCCACAGACACACCACAGATTGGAAATACTTGCACTCTGCGAGCCAGCCCACAGCTGGTGCTGGTTCCCATTGTCCGTAGCCCCACTCAGTCTCGTGCAGCTCTCCACAAACTGGGAGAAAAAAGGGAGGCAGTACCAGTTGTGTAGCACCAGCCCGATATGCAGCTGAGGATCGCCCTAGCCAGCCGCGAAAGCTGGAGTGAAACAATAGTCCAGAAGGGGCTTAGAGTGAGACCCAAAGCTCCCAGGGGCGAGGCGAGACAAAGCAGCAGGAACAAAACTGGACAGCCAACAGAACGGAACACAAGGCAAAACAAGACAAGACAAGACAGCAGCTAGGCAGGCGTCTCGACTCTTCGCTTAAAATCAGGCGGATGGTCCCCCAAACTGGAGGCGCTATACTGCATGGTGGACGCAACTCAAACGCGCCTCTCTACCACGACTGGAGTAAAGAAAAGAGAAACAGCCGCGCTGTAGCAGTCACACAATCCGATCGTCTCGGTAAATTAAACAATAGGCCAGCATTTACTGCTGTGTCGCGCCAGAAGCTCGGGAGGAATGAACCAGCAAAAAAACCCCCCAAAAAACCGGCTTCCCTATATACAGACAGACACCACCCTGTAATCAATATGCACGTGGGTTCCTGATTAGCCCAATCACATGATACAAGGAGCGAGTGCAGCGGAAAGAGAGGGAGAGAAGGTGAAGCGAGCAAGCAAAGAACCAGAGAGAGACGCACACAACCCATCCGGCCACACTTGCTCTCCTCAGGGGCACCAGGTAGTGATGGCCAAATGAAGCTTTCTGAAGCACTGAAGCTTGTATTGAAAAACGGTTCATTACTCGAAGCTTTTCAACACAATCCTCTCCGGTGACATCTGGTGGCGAAAATTATGAAGAGGAGCTTGAATCTGCAAAATAAAACGGACTGCTTAATTATCACTGCTCACTCCACAGAGTGGAGTTCTCTCTGATATTGCGCCACCGTTGCGTTGCTTTGAACATGTCATTTTTTTTTCCTCGATTGGGGGGCTGAAAAATTTGTAATGCTTATTTGCTTAATACATCTTGATCAATAAACTTTCCTTATGTAAACATGCACCATGGTGTGGCCTTTCTTTGCTTATGATCCCTTGATGTTGGTAAATACAATAAGAGAGCAATATATATAATATACATATGATAATGTACAGCACACTGGAGTATGCTCCTGCTGTGAAGTCCTGCCTCCATCTACTTGCGCATTTAATCACTGGACAGCTGGACAGGTATGTTCATACAAAATATTAGATTAGGCCAATTGTCCTATAAATATTTTTGACCAAGGGGTAGCATTGATTGTGAACTGGAAAGGGAAAATGCTTAGGGGGCTGAGTACGGCTGGGTATCGTCACTGATGTGTAGAATCATTTTGATTCGATACAGGATCCGATTCAATTTGATTGGAATCTGGAAAGTTTTGCCTCAGTCAGAAATATTACAATTCTGATCATTTATCAGTATATATCCATATTTTTGTATCTATTAAAAGAAAGCTGACACTTGTGAGACTTAATTAGAGATGTAAACGGAGAGTTATGAAACCTGCAGCTTCAGAAGCCAGCGAAAAAAAAGATAAACACAGCGCGGACCCGCCGACACATCAACTTTTGATTCTGACGCGTCGGGGCCGCGCTCTGTGTTTACGTTTGTATTCAAAGGAGTTTGCAAAGAAAAGCGTCTGGACTTCTTTAAGTTGCTTGAAGACGTTTCACCTCTCATCCGAGAAGCTTCTTCAGTTCTAAGGTCAAATGGCCGAGAGTCCCAGATTTAAACCCAGTGGGAGTATCCCCCCAAGGAGGGACAAAGGACCCCCTGGTGATCCTCTAATCACATGCGCCAAGGTGTGAAAGCGGGTGTGGGACCTAATCAGCCAAGGTTTCGGGTGAGCTCATTGTGAAACCTGGCCCCACCTTGTCATGTGAATTCCTGAGGTCAGATGGCCCAGGATGTGGGACTCTCGGCCATTTGACCTTAGAACTGAAGAAGCTTCTCGGATGAGAGGTGAAACGTCTTCAAGCAACTTAAAGAAGTCCAGACGCTTTTCTTTGCAAACTCCTTTGACTACGATGACCTGGATGAGTGAGAACCTTCACAGACATATTTACGTTTGTATGTTTTAGCTGTTTGGTGTTTGACGAAATTTTGTGCAGTTTAACCTGAGATGCTGGCGTTTCAGGCAAAATAACGTTTAATTTACAAATCGACTCAGGATTTTAATGAATCAATATCACTTTATTCAGTTTAGAATGGATTGTAATCAGAAAAGCGATAATCAAAACCCACCCCTAACCATGAACTTGCAAAGTAAAAACATGATCTATGTAACGTAGCCCTTTTGTTATTTTCATTTAAAAAGAGGATTAGTTTTACTGTGCGCTGGAAATAATTTCTCCTGCCCAAGAGAAAATCCTCTCGCATGGAACAGAAGAGGCTGTGGAGTGCCGAAATTACACTGCAAGTTGGTAGATATGCAGGTATGCGGTCTTATGGGTCCTGCAGACTATCACCTAAAAACAATAAACAAAATGATTTTCTAAAATGTGCAGCAATGTAATTTACGTATAATGTGAAATACCTTTTTTTAGTCTTTATTAGCTTTAATTCACATGGAAGTATTTCTAAAGTCATATGCTGTAATGATATTTACATTATGAAAAGATGATTTTGGACATTTCACGTTTTTCACTTCTGCAGATAAAATAAATTGAGCAAAATCAACTCAAAATCCCGCGAATGATTCACTTCCTTATAAACCACTGAATCACTTGTGTTCTAAATGAAGCTTCGGACGTCACTGATCACGTGACTCTGGCCAAACGACACAGTGCTTCTGCAGTGTGTTGTTTTTTGGGTACGCACCGGAGCGCCAGCTTCAAGCGGGCATTAGTCTAATGGATAGATTTAACCAATAAACCGTTCTTATGTAAACATGCACCATGGTGTGGTATTTCTTTGCCTGTCACTTCTTGATGTTGGTAAATAAAATAGATGCAAAATACATATAACAACATACAAAACATTATGGCGCATGCCTCTGCTGTGAGGTCCTGCCTCCAGGGGCCCGTTCTTCGTACCTCGCTAAGTAAGTTAGCCGGATTTGAATGTTGACGATTTCGCGTGATCTTAGATCGTTCGGTTCTCCGAAGCTCATCCGGGACTTGCTGTCATAGCAACAGATCCGTAAGCGTAAACCTGCTCGGGAGCAGGTTTACTTTATGTAAACAGGATTAGATCGCGGCCACTCAGGTATGTCCGCTGCAGTTATACGAAAGCAACAGCGATATTTCGCCACTGTTTTACCATAAATAAATATCATCAATGTAACTAAAGATAATGCAGTATTTGATTCTTTTATTGATTTCATACAGATACATACAGGTCATTTCCTTAAAAAAGGGAAATGTACTATTAAGCATTCTATTACATGTATTTGAACATTCCAGATCTAATTCATATTTTAGAGTAGTAATAAAAATTACTTCGTGTAATCAAGATGAGAGACCACGGCTATAAAAGCGAAGGTGGATTTGGGAAGTCTGTCGCAGCCATGTCCTGTCCGTTTGTACGCGAGCAACCCATTGCGGAAGGTGCAAGATTGATAAGGAGAGTTTTCAGAATTCAGCGGATATTGCGGGATAGACAGGATCCTTTAGCTCAGCGCGACAGTGTGCTCATAGAGAGATATCGATTTTCCTGTGAGGGTATTATTTACATAACACTCTCTCTCTCTCTCTCTATATATATATATATATATATCTCCCAACTTACTGTGCATGCTTCAGTCACCCCTTGCATGGGAACAGGTAAAAGTGATGGAGTGTTATGTAAAACTACACACAAAAAACCCACAATGTCAATAAATGTCACAGTACAAAAAGGGGTGTGACGAGGGGGTGCAGGACCACCACCTGTCTTTATTTGCTCTGCCCTTTTCTTGGTTGCTGTTATAAACAAACAAACAGATTATTTCAGGGTCTCTTTTCAAGAGACTAAAAGCAATATAAGTGATAAATATTACCATTTTGTCGAATATTCTTATATTTCACTTTTACTTCTTCCCATGTTCTAGTGGGTCCTGTTGTGGCTCTAATGTGAAAGAGGATATAATGTAATATAATATAATAAATTACTTACGAGTTTAATTGGTCAGCAACTTTCTGCCAGCCCTCTCTCCTTGCTTTTGCAGCCTTTGCAGTGTTCCCTTGCGTTTTAATTAAACTCTGAAACTCCTGAAATCCCTCAATCAAGAGTTCTTGCTCTGCTACCGTAAAATACTGAGCGCGCTCCTTCGACATCTTCGCCGACCAATCACAGAGTTGCCGATCAATGTTTCTACTATCGATGCGTAGCCCCTTTTAAGCCACCCAGTGATCTCAGATTACTTCATCCAGCTATACTAATCGTCAACAACAGGTGTGTTCGGAGAACCGGATTAGCGAGCTCAAAGTTAGCGCGATGATTTGATCTTGGATGTGTCATTTGATCTTGGATGTAGTAAGCGAGGTACGAAGAACGGGCCCCAGGTACTAATGCCGGGCTCACACTGTGCGATTTTTGACCCATTTTGAGCCGATTTTTGAGTCGTGCGACCGTTTTGGCAATCGGCCCGAGTTTGTCCTTCATCGTGCGTCGTGCATCGTGTAGTGTACGTGGGGTAACGAGAAGCGATTAACACCTCACGACCAGCTCCCGATCATCAATCGCTTGGTCGGGAGGATTTCAAACCTGTTTGAAATCCTCGCCGTCGTGAGGGTGTCACTGCAGCTTCTCACACTGCGCACGCGCAAACACAAATGTCAGCGAAAAAGACGGCGCAGCACGGCAGTGCAGCGTGTGATCTGGACACAAGCGATGGAGGCACAACTTGTAGAACTTTGGAAAGCTCACCCGAGCCTTTTCGATGTGGCCTCACAAAATTATCACGACCACAACAACCGTGAAAATAGTTGGATCTACACTGCTGCTCAATCACAGCTGCCTGATCAATGTTTTTCATAAAGTTGATGGTGGTGGTGTGCGTGTCTGTGTGAGTGAAAGACAGAGAGGGAGAGCGAGCGGCAGAATTTCTGTTATAACCTTCATTTTATGAACGCACAGTTTGAGCACTCAGGTCGCATCAGAGCATCGGGCCGTATAGTGTGAGACCCTGCATCGTGACCTATGAACTTCTAACCTCTGCGAGTCAATCGTGCAGTTTGAGCAGGAGCTGAATCGCGCGACTGAAAAAATCGCACAGTGTGAGCCCGGCATTAGCAATCCCGTGAATGATTCACTTCCTCATATCCATTTCAATCAGGTACCGAAGCAGTTACGTGCGTAATGAAGCGTCGGATGTCACTGGTCACGTGACTTTTGCCAAACGAAGCAAGCCTCGACACAGTGCTTCTGAACCAGTGTGTTGTTTTTTTCGACACACGCTCCGGAGCGTCAGCTTCACGCGGGCCATCACTAGCACCAGGACAATCCCGAAAGCAACGTCCACTCACTAGAATGGAGGATCACGTGCAAAAAATTCACAGTGGGGTTACTCAAGCTTGATGTGCCAAAGCTACAGGCCATGTGCGCTCATTCACGTTAAGCAACACCACAGTGCGCTGATTCAAATGCACAAAATAAATAACAGCTTGCTGTAAATTAAACATACCTTAAGGGAAAGCACATCCTTCTCTTACCGAAACAATAATCTCACTCGTCTGGTAAGATGGGTTTAGCATGGTGGCTAATTATTGCTAACAAGCATATCCGCGATTAGAGAACAGCTCTTAACACCGGGTTACATCATACCGTCAATGCATAATAACATTCGGAAATTGAATAATAAGCATACAAAACGGAAGTATGGGTAATAGTGACTTTAAGGCTATGACGAGTAAACATGTCAGTGAGTTCACAGGAGGTCGCTCTGCCAAAGCTGCTCATACCTCCTCCCACCCAAGTTGGCTACGAAGTTGACTGTCGTGAAAAAGTCGTGAACATAAGACATCATAATACTTAAAGGGAATTGTAGCGCATAGTGTATAGATTCGAATGTAACCGTACAGTGCACATCAGACATCAAACAATAAATTCATACTGGGTTACAGCACCATGCAAGTCGCAAATGTGCTACAAACTAACTCCGTTTCCCCACAATCTTACCTCGAGAGCGGATACACGATGTCTTTTCCCGGTTGCCATTCTCCAATAACAACTGGTTAATATTAATGTTAGCTTAATGGCTAGAACTGACGTTCAGGGGACATTGAACGTGAACGTTGTAAACGTTCTGGGAAGAATGACACTCAGACGCACGCCTACTGTGACGTCACAGCACGTTTTCCTTTGAAGTGTTAGATCAAAAGCATCCGAGCTATTAAATACCCCTCAGATAACACAACCACTCCACCAACCGCACCTAGTGTTGAAAATTTAATTTATTGATTCAATTGGCTTCTAAGAATCGCCAACCCAAACTGTCTGTAAAAATGTGGCGCTCAGTATTCAGCCGCACAGCTTCTTCAGATACTGATGGCTTTGAGGAGCTTGACAGCTGTTATTTAGAGCCTGACGGGTTCCTTTTACCGATCGTTGGTTCTAGAGATGAACAGTTACCCACCTCTGAAACAACAGAGGTTCCCACAAGCGGTGTTTCTGTAAACTTAGATGAAAATGAAAAGTCTCTCACCAATGAGAGTGACAGTATTGATTCAGTCAACACTGTCCTTCCTGAACCCTCAGATGTTGATGGCTTTGAGGAGCTTGACAGCTGTTATTTAGAGCCTGACGGGTTCCTTTTACCGATCGTTGGTTACAGAGATGAAAAGTTAGCCACCTCTGAAACAACAGAGGTTCCCACAAGCAGTGTTTCTGTAAACTTAGATGAAAATGAAAAGTCTCTCACCAATGAGAGTGACAGTATTGATTCAGTCAATGCTGTCCTTCCTGAACCCTCAGATGCTGATGGATATGAGGAGAATGAAATTAATGTTGTTAGAGAAAGGCTTCAAAGAGAGGAAGGAGAAACAATATTTTCCAGAGTTCAAACAAGCTTTTCAGCTCTTTCTTCCTTTATTATGGCTCCAGTTGAGTGTGTGGGCCGAGGAGTAATTTATGTCACCAGCCAAATCATTAATATTGGTCGAGCACCATTTACCTCAGCGATGAGTGAATCTAGTGAACTGTCACCCACCTCTGAAACAGCTGAGGTTTCTACAACCAGTGTTTCTGCAAACACCAATGAAAATGAACAGTCGACCATCCTCCTTACCAAACCATCAGGCATGAATATAGCTGAAGAGAATTTTCAAAGAGAGGAAGCAGAAACTTGTACACAGAGAATTCACGTAAGAATTGATGAAAGATTCAATTTGACACCTGAAAGTCAGCAAAGAAATGAGCAGTCATTCTCTGAAACAGCTGAGGCTCCTACAACCTCAGCTGTTTCAGAGGGTGAAACAGCTGGATTGCTTCAAGAACGTTTAAAGACACGTAGGTCCTTGATAATGTACACAGCTGGGTATCTTTGCTTAAACCTCAGATCACGAAAATTGAACAAACGGTTGTATACAGATTTAAAAGTCTGCAAAGCAATGTACAATCGCCCTATGAAAGATCTGAGGTTACACAACCGCAGATGTTTCAGAGTATCTACAGAAACACCCAGTGTTTCTCTAGATACACATGAAAATGAAGAGTCACCAGACTCAGAAACATTTGGATATTCATGGGATGAGTTTATTACGCCCGACTCAAGGGAGGTTCCTACAACCAGTGATCATATGAACAACTCTGAACATGAACAGTCTCCCACCAGTGAAACACAGGTTTCTACAGCCAGTGTTTATCTAGATACACATGAAAATGAACAGTCTCCCAACTCAGAAACATTTGGATATTCATGGGATGAGTTTTTTACGCCCGACTCAAGGGAGGTGCCTACAACCAGTGTTCATAAGAACAACTCTGAACATGAACAGTCTCCCACCAGTGAAACACAGGTTTCTACAACCAGTGTTAATATGAACAACTCTAAACATGAACAGTCTCCCACCAGTGAAACACAGGTTTCTATAACCAGTGTTTCGGTAAATACACATGAAAATGAACAGTCACATTCTGAAACAGCTGAGGTTCCTACAAGCACTGATTTACTCAACGTTGTCCTTCCAGAACCTTCAGATATTAACAGATCTGAAGAGAATGAACAAACGAGCAACGTAAGTATTTTTTCCAGAGTTTACAGAAACCTTTTAGCTTTGTATTCATATATTAGAACTCCAGTTGAGTCTCTGGGACAAGGAGTACTTTTCGCCATCATGCCCATCCTTACTATTTGTGGAGCACTATTTACCTTATTGTTCAATCTGTGCTCGGCAATTATTCGGCGTACGTTTCCCTGGGCCCACAGACGAATTTCATCCCTAATTGCTACACTGGGAAGATTCTTACGTATACATTGTTGTGCAATTGTTATAATTGTTTTGTTGCATTTATTTACAATCGCACTTGTAATATTCTTTGGCATGAAAAGATCCAATTAGTTTAATCACTAATTCTAACAAACAAACAGCACTTGCTATAGCAACATTTTCACATGAAATTCAATATCCTTAGCATAAAATGACATCACAATTATCCCCCAGCCAGTCGCAGCAGATGGCTGCTCCTATGAGTCTGGTTCTGCTGGAGGTTTCTCTCTGTTAAAAGTGAGTTTTTCCTCCCCACTGTCGCCTTAGTGCTTACTCATAGGAGATCATTTGATTGCTGGGGTTTTCTCTTTAATACTGTGTGGTTTTAACCTTACAGTATAAAGAGCTTTAAAGTGTCCGTTGCAACTTGGCACTATTAGATAGACTTCAATTGGCTTCAACTGACAAAACACTGAAAAAATAAAAAATCAATCAATCAATAAATAATGGTGTGTGTGTGCATTTTTTATTTTTCTATACCAGGCTAAGTGCTAAAGTGTAATGGGTTACAATTATAGCCAATAATTGTAAAAAAATACTATGTAGCTCTTCACAGATTATTCTTGTAACAAATGTGACTGTGCTGGGTGGCTGTGGCACTGTGCACAGGATAAAACCTCTTGATTTTAGTGTCATGTAGAACTACATTCAGGCCAAAGCTTGCGTTTAAGTAACATCAGTGATTAGCAGCCAGTGTTTTGATTTTTTTTTGAAGTCTTTCTGATAAGGTTATTTTAAAGGTTATTTTTTAAGTCATAGACCTATTTATATTGGTTTCCCTGGTTTTAAACACACATTTTAAGCTCTTAGTCTTCATTAAAACAAATCATTTGTTTATCTGTACGGGGACTGACAGCCACTAGAGGCCACTTTACTCAACGTTTACATTCATCAGTAACGTCCTTCTCAAATGCCAAATGCTTGCCAGATTAAATAGTCTTATTAAGGAACAATACGTTTTGTTCTTAATATTAGATTATGTTATCTGTCATGTCTTTTTCATCATTCATATTTTATTGATGAGAACTTTGATGGGGCAGTAGCAAATATGCAAAGATTAACTGGTGATTTCCATTACAGTGGTTTTACTGGTCTTTGGCATGTTATGTTCTTTTTGGTGAATAAAACAAAACCACTGCAAAGAGCAATGAGGCGGAGCCGTTACTGAGACACTGAGCTCAGGTAGAGTGAAAGAAAACAGGTTTCCAGCATCCAAAACAGCAGCGTTGTTCCTGTGACCTCTATTAAAACCTTTACTTGGGAAAAGGGAGTCTTTCATAAAAGCATCCTCCAGAAGTTGAATTAAAATATACAGATGAACTGTTAACCTTGTCTGATACCATGTTTAAATGATGCAGCTTAATGAAGGCTGACAGCAGTTGTACTGTTTTCCATTTGAGTGAACAGGTGTGAGTCTGAAGGCGGTCATGCTGTCTACTAAACCATATTTTATTCAAGGTTTTCACAACATTTTTCACATTGAAAGTGAAATAATCCAAAATACTATCTCAATTAAATTGTGTTAATATTTAAAAATAAGTGTGATTGGGCTCCAGTTATCTAAAAGGATAGAGTCCTTGTTTGGTTTAGGAAGTAAAGAAGTTATTTCTCGTTTCATAGTTGGAGATAGCATCTGATCATTTATACATTCATTAAATACCTCTAATAATAAATCTTTAATGTCATTCCAGAAATATCTGTAAAATTCAATTGTGATTCCGTCGGGACCTGGTGATTTACCACTCGCCATTTGGGAAACAGCAGTATCCAATTCGGCTAAAGTAATTTCAGACTCATTGCGCTTGAGCTTTGTTTGGCCCAGGAAGATAGCGCCTCAACAGGGCTTTGGAGTTGACGTCACGCCGCAATGCATTGTGGGAGCGTGGCACCATTTTCAGGGTCTACGAATCAAAACAAACACACTGTGTTGGAACGACGATTACAAGATGCTTAAAAGCACCTCAAAAGAGAATGGACTGTATAGAGACCGATTTCGTTCAGAGGCGAAGCGGCGGTACTTGCAGAAAATAGCGTGCATTGGAAATGTGGACCCGTATGAAATACGGCCGTGGAGTAGAAACCCTGAAGACCAACCGCTATTGACTAGCCTGACATATTTTCGTACCTTATCTGTGGAATCAGCACGTACAAGTCATCATTCAAACAAGGTAAGTCAGCTCGAGTACTGCGTGTGAAATGCGTTTGATTTCCCTGCAAACATTCAGATTAGTGCAGCATAAATTCATTCATGAGGGGGAAATTACAGTGAGAACATGTGGAGGCTGTTAGAGGGATAACATAGTGAGTTCAGTGCCTTGATGTGACATTGTCCTGAAGGATTTAGTTATTCTTTATGGTTAAAGAAATTGCAATAATTTATTCATATTTACTATAAATAATCCTGATTACACATCTTGCTTCCATGTTTGTATCCTGTGTCACTAAAAATACATTTTATTTTAATTTTATACATTGATTAATGACCTGACATCACGCTCCAAAGCCCTACCAAAAATCCCGGCCACGCCCCCTCTCGTGACATAACGCACCAAAGCCCTCCCCAGGAGTCGTTGGCCACAGAAGATCGCCCCAAGAGAAAGGCGTTCAGTAGACTGAGAGGTAAAAAGGAAACCTGGGAAATGCCCAGATGACTAACTAAATGACTTTCTCACATTGGCTGCTTTTCATGATTCCATCATCAGGAGAATAGTGAACAACAATGATGTGCAGGAACACAAAAAGAAAGCCGATAGAGCCCCCACCCCCCCAAAGAGAAATGGTTTAACCCTCTGGGGTCGGCGCGTCAAAATCACATGACCAATTTAAGACGACACAGCTACAAGATGCAACGAGCCAGAGCCTTGTCAACCTGGGTCAAAAGTACGGACTTAAAACTATATACCAGGTTTTGAATTGTGTCGATGAGCCGCGTAAAACCTGAGTTATGATAAAAAATACACGGGATGTTTTTTTTCTGAACAAAACAGTGGTGTTTACAGCGGGAAGGACGGTAAAAACTGCGTTTTCTACAGACAGCGCTAGCAAACACTCGGCTTGCGAGTGAAAAAAAGAAAAAACACCCCTTCCCTATTGGTGTTAAAGTTTACCATGTCAGCCAATCAAAAAAAACGATATGGCAACATATGGCACTTGGTTGTTTAGGGAGAAGGGGGAGTTCTAGGAGGGACACCCGCGACGGAAAGCGGGCGGGCAAAAGAAAGAGAGAGAGCGAGTTTTCATATGTGAGACATTAGTGACGTTTAGCGTGTTTAGAGGCTATGGTTAGTGTGTTGTGTAGTTATTGTTTTGTATTGTGTGTCAGTTATACTGCTGAGTGTCACATTTGCTCCAAAAAAGCAACCAAAGGCAAATTCCACTGTAAACGCTGTTCCCACATGGAAAACAGAACTGATACACCTGCTGTCAGACCTGCGGGGTTTAGGCCTGTGCTGTTCTCCGTTTTATAGTGGACACAAACTGTTTTTTTGGACTGGCACAAATAATTTGTGTGCCTTCTAATTTGATGCAGAACACCTGATTGTTCAGTAAATAGTTTTAAATGGTTATATACAGTGGCTTGCAAAAGTATTCGGCCCCCTTGAACTTTTCCACATTTTGTCACATTACAGCCACAAACATGAATCAATTTTATTGGAATTCCACGTGAAAGACCAATACAAAGTGGTGTACACGTGAGATGTGGAACAAAAATCATACATGACTCCAAACATGATTTACAAATAAATAACTGAAAAGTGGGGTGTGCGTAATTATTCAGCCCCCTGAGTCAATACTTTGTAGAACCACCTTTTGCTGCAATTACAGCTGCCAGTCTTTTAGGGTATGTCTCTACCAGCTTTGCACATCTACAGACTGAAATCCTTGCCCATTCTTTTTTGCAAAACAGCTCCAGCTCAGTCAGATTAGATGGACAGCGTTTGTGAACAGCAGTTTTCAGATCTTGCCACAGATTCTCGATTGGATTTAGATCTGGACTTTGACTGGGCCATTCTAACACATGGATATGTTTTGTTTTAAACCATTCCATTGTTGCCCTGGCTTTATGTTTAGGGTCGTTGTCCTGCTGGAAGGTGAACCTCCGCCCCAGTCTCAAGTCTTTTGCAGACTCCAAGAGGTTTTCTTCCAAGATTGCCCTGTATTTGGCTCCATCCATCTTCCCATCAACTCTGACCAGCTTCCCTGTCCCTGCTGAAGAGAAGCACCCCGAGAGCATGATGCTGCCACCGCCATATTTGACAGTGGGGATGGTGTGTTCAGAGTGATGTGCAGTGTTAGTTTTCCGCCACACATAGCGTTTTGCATTTTGGCCAGAAAGTTCCATTTTGGTCTCATCTGACCAGAGCACCTTCTTCCACATGTTTGCTGTGTCCCCCACATGGCTTGTGGCAAACTGGAAACGGGACTTCTTATGGTTTTCTGTTAACAATGGCTTTCTTCTTGCCACTCTTCCATAAAGGCCAACTTTGTGCAGTGCACGACTAATAGTTGTCCTATGGACAGATTCCCCCACCTGAGCTGTAGATCTCTGCAGCTCATCCAGAGTCACCATGGGCCTCTTGGCTGCATTTCTGATCAGCGCTCTCCTTGTTTGGCCTGTGAGTTTAGGTGGACGGCCTTGTCTTGCTAGGTTTACAGTTGTGCCCTACTCCTTCCATTTCTGAATGATGGCTTGAACAGTGCTCCGTGGGATGTTCAAGGCTTGGGAAATCTTTTTGTAGCCTAAGCCTGCTTTAAATTTTTCTATAACTTTATCCCTGACCTGTCTGGTGTGTTCTTTGGACTTCATGGTGTTGTTGCTCCCAATATTCTCTTAGACAACCTCCGAGGCCGTCACAGAGCAGCTATGGAGCTGTTTTGCAAAGAAGAATTGGCAAGAATTTCAGTCGCTAGATGTGCAAAGCTGGTAGAGACATACCCTAAAAGACTGGCAGCTGTAATTGCAGCAGAAGGTGGTTCTACAAAGTATTGACTCAGGGGGCTGAATAATTACGCACACCCCACTTTTCAGTTATTTATTTGTAAAAAATGTTTGGAGTCATGTATGATTTTCGTTCCACTTCTCACATGTACACCACTTTGTATTGGTCTTTCACGTGGAATTCCAATAAAATTGATTCATGTTTGTGGCTGTAATGTGACAAAATGTGGAAAAGTTCAAGGGGGCCGAATACTTTTGCAAGCCACTGTAAAATATGCCTGAGATCTTGGCTGCATTTTTAGGTAAATAGTACCATATAACTTTATTTGCAAAACGTGCATAATTTTTAGAAATGTACAATTTCTATTTGCATTTCAAGTTATGAAAATGATTCGTTAAACATGTTTGTGGGTTTTACAGTAAAAAATATAACTTTTTTCTACTCAGATTTTGAAGTTTTTGTCTGGATATAGTACGCCAAAATGAAAAAATAACTCAAATTTCAGATATTTGAGGTTGTGCTGAAAATAATGATAACAAACAAGGCAAGATAAACAGTTTTTAAAGGTGAAATATAGAGGTAAAATCAAAAGTAGTCAAAAACGGCCAATTATACCCTGGACCCCAGAGCAGGGCTCTAGACTAACTTTTTGCCATGGTTGCACCGGTGCGCCTAACTTTAAAAAGTTAGGCGCACTCAAATTTTTCAACCGCATCGCTTAACACCGCAGTTTTACATGTGCAGTTTTTTGGGGGGGAAATTGCAGCCCATACAGGCAATATTCATTTCTAAATGATTAACTAACAATCTTGTGCTTAAAGTGCTTTGGCAATATTGTAGGCAATATTAAACTTAATCATCATCTCGGCCTCCTCTGACGACCTGTTTGCTGCTGCCTGCTGCTGAAAGGCAGTGGGGAGAGGGGACACTAGGGCATTTATCGCAGCATATAATGTGTTGTCTGGATACACTGCTGCTTTTTCAGCGTTCAGAGATTGATGGCTCCGTGTCAGAGCACTGGCTATGGATGGATCAGGCCTTAACAAAAAAGTTATCAATAGTTCTTATCATCTTTTCTTATTACCCACAGCTACATCCACTTCTGTCGGGCCTAGGCTGCTCACTAGGGCTGGGAATCATCACTGATTTCTATAATCCATTCGATTCGATTCAATTTTGCCTCAGACAGTCAGAAATATTATAATTCTGATCATTTATCAGTACTGATACATGTGAGACTTCATCAGAGTTGTGAACATCACAGCAGATGCCTTTGTGTTAAAGTAACTGAGAATAAAACACAGAAAAACATGAAGCAGATTTTCCTGGCCTGACTTTTTATAGCAGATAAACTTAAAAATATTGTGCAATATTGCATAATTTTAAAAAGTTTAAATTTCTTCAGTATTGAACAGCAGAAATGAGGCTTTCTTGTCCGAGGTCATTTAATTAAACAAAAAAAAAGAAAAGAAAAAGACAGTGGCCGACAGCGCTGTAAACAACGGTAGACTGGTGGGTAATAAGTGAATGAATAATGCCGAAAACAGAGATTTGAGACTGAAAACTGTTCTTGAAGTACACAGAGATAGAGAGAGAGCTGTGCATGATGTGTGATTTTTATCGTGGTGGAAGCAAAACAGCAAAAGTCAGAGTGAATTCATGACGACATGTATCAAATGTGAAGCGTAGTTTGCTGCTTCTTTTGCTGCTGGCTCGGTGCATTTTGGTTGGAGAGAGACAAAACCTGCAGCTCAGAATCAGCGCAAAAAGACGTAAACACAGAGCGGGCCCGACGCATCAGAATCGGTGAGCTCCGACGGCGTGTCCGTCTATGTGCCATCGGGTGAGAAAGCCAAGAAAGACAAAGCTGATTCTGATGCGTCGGGTCTGTGTTTACGTCTTTGTGTGGAATCCGTGTACCTGCTCTCATTTGCTGTTTGGTGGTTGTTGAAATAGTTTTGTGAGCTTTAATCTGAGAATCTGGCGTTTCTGGCAAAACACAGTTATATTTAAAAGTCGATTCAGGATTTAATGAATCGATATCGCTTCATTCAAGCTACTCACCTCCCTCTATCCACCTGCATTTTCAACTGGACCACGGCCAATCAGGCCAATCAGCTTTCCACGGCTACTGTGTTTAAAAGCTAACAGTACTTTCCCTCAGGGTCCGTGGGTGTTAATTATGTGAACCAAAATGAAAGCAGATTGATAAAAAACAAAAACAAATAGTGACCCAAATAAAAACTAAAACAAACTTTTTTTTTTTTTAACAAGGTCATCTTACAAGACAAAAAAAAAGTCATGGAAGCCTTGCTGCGATTGCTTCAATTGGGCAAATTTATTAACAACAAAAGCGTCGTGCAGAAATGACGTGGAGGAAATCGCTAGACAGTTTGTCCACTTGGTCCAATTGGTAATCTAGCTTTATAAGCTATTTATCTGTTAGCCGTTAGCATGCGTCCGTACTACCTGCCCCGGGAATTCTCGCATGTTATCGCGATAACAGCGTATGTCCCCCCCTCAGCCAGCGCGGATGCAGCCTGTGACTCTCTCCACTCTGTGGTCAGCAGACTGCAAACACAATCTCCGAGAGCCCTTCTCATAATATCAGGGGACTTTAATCATGCCTCACTGGAGTCCACACTGCCCACCTTCACCCAGTATGTGACCTGCCCAACCAGAGACAATAAAACACTGGACTTACTGTTTGCCAATGCTGAAGAGGCATACAGTTCATTACCTCTCCCTCCCCTGGGCAGATCTGATCACAACCTGGTGCACCTTGTCCCTGTGTATGAGCCCTTAGTGCGCAGGGAGCCACCAGCCACCCGCACAGTGCAGAGATGGTTGGAGGAGAGTGAGGAGGCTCTTAAGGATTGTTTTGAGTTGACTGTGTGGGAGGTGATCTGTGACGACCACGGAGAGGACATCGACAGCCTTACTACATGCATTACTGACTATATTAATTTCTGTGTGGATAACACCGTACCTACCAGGACTGTACGGTGTTTCTCCAACAACAAACCTTGGATTACCCCAGAAATTAAAGCTGTCCTCAAGCAGAAGAGGAGGGCCTTCAAATCCAGAGACAAAGAGGAGTTGAAAAGGGTGCAGAGAGAGTTGAGGGGACTGATAAGGAATGGGAAGGACAGCTACAGGCAGAAGATGGAGAACCAGCTTCAGCAAAATAACGTTGGTGAAGTCTGGAGAGGCCTCAGAACCATCTCAGGCTACAAACATCAGAACTCTCTGCCTGGGAGGGATGTGAGGTGGGCAAATGAACTGAATCATTTCTTCAACAGATTTGATTCAGCCATGAGGCAGTCTCCAACATCGGCTGCAGACTCACCCACGCCCACTGCTGCTGTTCCACCTCTGACACCTCAGACACTTCACACCTCCTCTACTCACCCTACTCACTCCTCCCCTCCCCCAACAACAGCATCCAATACACACTCAACACAAGGCTCCAGCCTCTCTCAACCACCCAGGTTAGGAGGGAACTGAGGAGGATTAATGGCAAGAAGGCAGCGGGCCCAGATGGCATCAGCTCAAGGGTCATCAGGTCCTGCACGGACCAACTGTGTGGGGTGATGGAGCACCTCTTCAACCTGAGCCTGAGGCTGGGGAGAGTCCCACAGCTCTGGAAAACCTCCTGTGTTGTACCAGTGCCAAAGACTTCACGCCCCAAGGACCTCAACAGCTACAGGCCGGTGGCTCTGACATCCCACCTGATGAAGACCCTGGAGCGGTTGGTCCTGGCTCAGCTTCGGCGCCTGGTGAGCTCATCACTGGACCCACTTCAGTTTGCCTACCAACCTGGCATTGGAGCGGATGATGCCGTCATTCACCTCCTACATCGTTCCCTCGCTCACCTGGAGACTGCTGGGAGCACTGTGAGAATCATGTTCTTTGATTTCTCCAGTGCCTTCAACACTATTCTTCCCTCGGTTCTGAAGGACAAGCTGGAGAACTCTGGAGTGGACCATCACCTCACTACCTGGATTTTGGACTAACTCACTGACCGACCACAGTATGTGAGGACTCCGGGCTGTGTGTCGGACAGGGTCGTCTGCAGTACGGGGGCCCCACAGGGAACGGTTCTGGATCCGTTTCTGTTCACCATCTACACTGCAGACTTCTCCCACAACTCCACCCAGTGCTTCCTGCAGAAGTTCTCTGATGACTCTGCAATAGTCGGCCTCATCACTGATGGGGACGACAAGGAGTACAGAGAACTGACTCAAGACTTTGTGGACTGGTGCCAGCTGAACTACCTCCAGATCAATGCCAGTAAAACCAAGGAGCTGGTGGTAGACTTCCGCAGGCACAAACATCCTCCACTGCAACCACTGAACATCCAAGGTATGGACATCGAGGCTGTGGACAGCTACAGGTACCTTGGTGTTCATCTGAACAACAACTCGACTGGACTCATAACTCAGACGCCCTCTACAGGAAAGGGCAGAGCAGGCTGTACCTGCTGCGGAGACTCAGGTCGTTTGGAGTGGAAGGCCCACTCCTGAAGACCTTCTATGACTCTGTGGTGGCCTCAGCCATCTTTTATGGTGCGGTCTGCTGGGGTGGCAGCATCTCTGCCAGGGACAGGAAGAGACTGAACAGGCTGATCAGAAGGGCCAGCTCTGTTCTAGGATGCCCTCTGGACCCAGTGGAGGTGATGAGTGACAGGAGAATGGCGGCTAAGCTGTCATCCCTGTTGGACAACATCTCCCACCCCATGCAAGAGACTCTGACAGCACTGAGCAGCTCCTTCAGTGGGAGACTGCGGCACCCACGGTGTGGGACGGAGAGATTTCGCAGGTCTTTCCTCCCCACTGCTGTCAGACTCCACAACAAAGACTTAAGCTGATCAAACCCTCACACGTGCAATAAGACTGCTATATGTGCAATTCTTTCTCTGACAAAGTTGTACTTTTGTATTTTCTTACTCAGTTATATATAGTATTTGTATTCTATTGTGTATATTATTCTATTTTTATTCTATTGTATACAGTATTTTATTTTATTTTATTTTATTTTATTTTATTGCATTCCAGTGTTTTCTAATTTCTGCTACATAACTTTGCACTTTTGCTGTAACAAAGCAAATTTCCCACCTGTGGGACTAATAAAGGTCATCTTTATCTTTATCTTTATTTTACTTCCAAAATGAAACATCTCAGCCAGGTAAAAGCCTCTTTATCTTCTCCTTCTTTACCAATCTGTCCCTCTCTGTTCTCTCCTTCTTTGTTGTGAAAGCTGTGACCAATTTGACCAACTCCCTGCAGCAACACGAGAGACGGACAGAAGACAAAGAGAGACGACTGAGAGGGCAGGCGGATAAAGAGAGCAGAGTCGGTGGAGAGGAAGAAAAGGAAGTGAGACAAAAGAGAAAGGACGAGAGAGAGAGAGAGAGAGAGAGAGAGAGAGAGAGATGGATGAGATTCTCAGTCAGTGGGATTCTGCAATTGAAAGGGTGTTAAATCCTTGATAGCAAAGTTTATCTTGTACAGCTGTTGAACACACTATAGACATCTAGGCTTGGCTGGTTCTCATTTGAGGTTGGGCTGATTTATCAGTCTTGTGGGCGCTGCCACAAGTCCCATGACCACCTATAGAGAGCTTGTTTTAAAGAATATGTATTTAATGGGAAAAAATCTCTATTCATCTAAAGGGTACAACGAAACGGGTTGATTTAATGAATAAAAATAACTGCAAGCAAACTAGTGACAAAGATACTTGGGCAGGTTATCACAATATAGAACGATAGAAAATAGAGATTCACCAGGAGGAAGCTGTGGCAAACGATCAGACATGACATTCTCATAATAAATTAGATTAAACACTGCAAATAATTATTCCTGCATTTGAAATGAATTGAAATATGTTTGCAATGACACGGTTTTAAAGATTTGGCCTAAATAATTTTGGAGTGAATGAGCCTTAACATGATGACCTAACTAGTGACACCGTGTCAGCTGTGACACCCCTTTTTTATAAAAGGGAACATTATCAGTGATGTGCTATTTTGCAAAACTTGCCGTGAGAGAAAACTCGACGTGCTGAAACAATATTGCCTGCATCTGCCAGCCATCTGCGACTCCATATTATCATTATTGTCGGTTCATAAAAGAACTCCACAAAGCAATGGTGCCTCTTTTTGTCAGAACCGAAGATGCTTTTTTTTCTTCTTTCCTTCACAGGAAACTGTCACTGGAAACCGTCTCCGTTTACATTCGCAGTGAGCTCTGCAGCAATCGATCCATAAACTGTGAGCAGCTAATGTGCAGCTTCTTGGCCGTGCGGTAAGGCTAATTAAAACATGGAGTGTAAGTTAAGATCAATAACAGGCTGTCGAGCTTTATTTTGGAGGCTGGATGGTGTGAAGCTTGGGAATTCTTCATCTCTGATGCAACGCGTCTTAAAGTTGATTCATTCCAAGATTCATTCTTGGTTTAAAACTGGCTCATATATGTATTTGAAGTTTCAGGATGCAGACACAGGGTTGCTGTGTTCTTAAAAAGATTTAAACTGTTCATTTGGCCATGAATTAATGCATAATCAGTGTCAGTGTACTTTTTTTTTTTTAAAGGCTCACTAATGTTTGGTTTTTTTGATCATGGTTAGAGCCACACCGGCAGGGATGGGCTCAATGTCTTGTGCACCTAATTAAATATTCCATCCATCCGCTTTCTTGACAACTTGTCCAATTGAGGGTCTCGAAAGAATGAAGATTAGGGCTAAAAGCATGATGCACCCTTTGGTCACTTCACCAGTCTATCACGGTTCCATCCAAAAGTTAAGAAAAATCATTTTCAGCCTAGTTTTTGTTCAGCAACTTGAAAAAGTGTCACAAAAAGAAGGAAACTGATTGTTAGATTTGTATTGTTGATTGTCATTTATGCTTAGAAATATCTACTCATATATGCTTATAGTTGTATAATCAATGTCATGCAGTTAGAGGTTTGATCCTTAATAGTCTGCAAAGGCATTGTGTGCATTCCAGAGTGTTCTGGCATTCACACCCACATCCTGGGAGCATGGGAGAGGTTATATCTGCTCTTACTGATATATGGTATAGCAAACACACATATATCTGTTTTAGTCTAAGTGCCTTTTGTTTAGATGAACTTGTCTTCAACGTTCCAGCGAATAGGTTTAAGCTACAAACCTATCACTGATGTTGTGTCACTCAGAGTGGTTTCAGCTCAGAGCAAGTAACCAGTACAGTATGTATATACTATATTGCCAAAAGTGTTACTTTAAACAGTAATTATTTTTATCTCTCTGATTTGGTACAGATGTCCATCCCATCCCGGTGCCTCAGATCCTTCTCTTCTCTGCTTCTTTCTGTTCCTTCTTTTCGTCCTTTTACCATGGGGGCCAGGGCTTTGAGTCGCTCTGCCCCTCAACTTTGGAATTCCCTCAGAAACATCACTTCATTCCCCCTTTTTAAGTCCACCCTGAAAACCCACCTCTTCAAGATAGCCTACGCTATATAACGTCTCCATGCTCTTAAGCCTTCTTTTATTATTGTGTTTATTTCCTGTTTTTATGCTTGTCTGATCTGCTCTGTACAGTGTCCTTGGGTGTTTTGAAAGGCACGTTTAAATAAAATGTATTATTATTATTGTTATTATTATTATCATTATTGTTATTATTGTTACTATTATTATCATTATTATTATTATTATTATTATTATTTTTTTTATTATTATTATTATTATTATTATTTGACTGCTATAGGGGTATTAATTAGAGCAATGTGTGTAGCCAATATTTTGACAGACAAAAAGCTTGGACGACTTTGGTTTTGTGACAGGGACCATTCATTTTCCCAAAGAGTCCCACGAGAAACTGAGGTTGTTGTGGAGGACCGCACAAGAAACCTCAGTCGAAGTAAATTCTGTTCAGTGTTAATTTTTATCTCTTTAGAACAGGGGTCACTAACAGGCGGACCGAGGTCCGAGTCCGGACCCAGACGCCATCCTATATGGACCCGGACCTATAATTAACAAAATATTAAATTATATTTAATTTTGACGGGGCGATTCAATTTTAAGCGGTAACGTTACATTGTATTAGACCAGGGAACATACAAACCAATTGTGTGCGCGTTAAGCCACCCACGTGACACTACTTAGCCAATCAAATCTGTGCATTCAAGGCGATCGCAACCCTGAATGCAGACACAGACAGACAGAGGCAAGAGACGGTGAGAGGCGAATGACAAGCGAGACGATTAACGATACAGGGAGACAAGACGTGAGCGGGAGTCACAAGAGGTAAAAAAAACTATGGCGCTTTCAAAAAAGAGAAAAGTAGACACCAAAAATAGAACTTTCAAGACTGAATGGACTGCATATATGTTCATTCTGTGTGTCTCATATGTTCAGAAACCGTGGCAATGTCAAACGCCACTATGAGGCAAAGCACAAAGCCTTTGAACAATCATACCCACCCAAGTCTGAACTCAGGTCCCAGAAAATTAGCAGTCTCACAGCCCAATATGATCTTAACCAGGATCTTAACCAGTTCTTTCACCGCCCAACAACGTGCTCATGAATGTTCCCTCAGTTGCTTGGATCTCTGCAAAAGCCCTTTGCAGATGCAAGCATTGTCAAAGAGTGCATGAGTGCAGTAGCAGAAACATTACTTGAGGGTAAACAAAAAGAAGAGCTTTGTGACAAAATAAAGCAAATACCCATGCCAGCATCAACAGCCACAAAGAGAAGTGAAATATTAGGTCAGGATGTGCTGTCCCAGCTGGAAGAAGCTATACATAAGACACCATGTGTAGGCTTGGCTGTAGATTAGTCCACTGATGTGTCTGACAATGCTCAGCTGTTAGTTTATGTAAGGTTCTTCAACAACGATAAGAAAGAGTTTTGTGAAGACCTGCAAGGCGTAACTTCCCTTCAGAGCACTACAAGAGGAGAGGATATTTACCTGGCCATTAAGGAAATGTTAACAAAGCGAGGAATAGAGCCAAACCAAGTGGTTTCAATAACCACAGATGGAGCCCCTGCTATGATGGGGAGAGAGAAAGGAGCTGTAGCAAGAATGAAAGAGGACAATCCTGAGCTAATCTCTTATGCATTATTCATCAGTCTGTCTTATGCTCCACCCTGTCAGATGAGTATGCTGAGGTGATGAAAATGATTAATTTTCTCAGGGCATCTTCTTCTTGTCAGCATCGCATGCTCAGGGAATTTCTCAGAGAAGTTGATGCACACGCTGATGATCTTCTGCTTCACAACAATGTGAGATGGCTTAGCAAAGGCAGGGCATTGGAGTGATTTTGGTCCATCAGAAGTGAAGTAGCAGCTTTCTTGGAAGAGCTGGAAAGTCAGAAAGCAACAAACTTTTCTCTCTTTTTAAATGATGGGAAAAACATGGATATTGTGGCCTTTTTGGTTGATATCACTTCACACCTGAATGAACTGAATTTGAAGCTGCAGAGCAAGGACAATTCAATTTGTGAACTGATGACAGCTGTCCGCTCCTTTCAGAGGAAACTTGAAGTGTTGAACTTGAACTTGAAGTGACTATGCACACTTCTCAACAGTGAAGGAACAGGTTCATGGACAGAGAGATGTGTCCTCTTTTGTTGACTTTGTTGATAAGCTGATTGAAAACGTCAGCAAACGTTTTGATAGCTTCAGCTTTGGACAGCAGCTCACCATGTTCATAAAGAACCCATTTCTCATCACTGATGTCAGAGGGTTCTCAAAGGAAGTCACACAGCACTTCAAGTGGGCAAATGCTGGGCCTCTTCAAATGCAACTGGTTGATCTCCAAGTAGATGTGGCCCTAAGAGCAGTTTGGAAGAATTGAACCTGCCACTTTCTGGTTCCAAATGGTCTCTGAGACAGCTTTCCCAAATCTGAGGAAAGTTCCCCTGTACAACTTGACCATGTTTGGTTCCACATACAGCTGTGAGGCAGCTTTCTCCACAATGAACATAATAAAAACTAAGTATTGTTCCAGGCTCACCAATGAGCATCTACACATGTGTATGAGAATGGCCCTGACACCATTCCAGCCCAGATTTAAAATCCTAGTAGAGCAAACTAAAGCTCAATTCTCTCACTGAACAACAGAAAGTGGGGAAGTGGAATATAAGGGGAAAAGAAAGAGAAACTGTAAAATTGTTAAGCTGTTTTGATGTTATCTGTTGAAAATGTATTGAGACTGTTAAGTCAAGATGTAAAAGGTACAGATAAAGGGAAACTCAAGCTGCTGCTATTTGTTTTCTGAAATTAAGCACTTTGTTTTAAGATGTACAATTGAGCCATTTTATTTTTTTCTCTAATTCGTTTTAAACAGCAGCCCTATATCTAATGTAGGCCTACTGTGTGTTTCAGTGTTAACAATAAATTTTGTTGAAATGTTTTTAACTTGTATTTTCATTGATTTGATAGTCTATTGTTCATACGTTCAGATATTGATTTAAAAAAAAGGCTGCTTCTCTATAAAAATCATAACACAAGTTAGACATTATGATGTCCTGGACCTCTGCTCGAGAAAATTTTCTCCAACTGGACCTCATCAAATTTTAGTTTAATACCCCTGCTTTAGAACGTTCACGTTCAGTGTCCCCGGTCAGTTCTAGCCATTAAGCTAACATTAATATTAACCAGTTGTTATCGGAGAATGGCAACCGGGAAAAGACATCGTGTATCCGCTCTCGAGGTAAGATTGTGGGGAAACGGAGTTAGTTTGTAGCACATTTGCGACTTGCATTCACATCTATACACTATGCGCTACAATTGCCTTTAAGTATTATGATGTCTTATGTTCACGACTTTTTCACGACAGTCACCTTCGTACCCAACTTGGGTGGGAGGAGGTATGAGTGTGGTTTTCTTTTGGTCCACCGCTGCTGGTAAGTCCCAGTTGTATGTTTATTAGGGCCCGAGCACTGAGAGTGCGAAGGCCCTATTGTATCTGCTCTGTTTATTATTATTATTATTAGTATTATTATTATTTTTCATTGAAATGAATTGCCTTTTTGAGGGCTTTAACATGCTCAAAAACTCATGAAATTTTGCACACATGCCAGGTCTGGTGAAAAATTTTGTATTTTCATGGTTTTATATATGAGCACTGGGAAATGGCTCTGTAGCGCCACCTATGCGTTGTTAAATGCAGCCCTACGAACACATCTTTTGAGCTACATGTATGAAATTTGGCACACATGTGTATCATGCCAAGACGAACAAAAAAGTCTATGGGCCCATTGACGCAGACCCAACAGGAAGTCCGCCATTTGGAAGTGAAGGTGACATTTTGGCTACGCCTCGGGAGTGAGAACGGGTTGGCCGAGAAGGCATTTGACCGTGCTGAATGGTCTTACCTGTTTTTTACAGTACACCAATTCGGTTTCAGTGGAAACTTTATAAACTGGATTAAGCTACTTTATAACAATCCCTGCTCTGCAGTCCTGACAAACGGGGTGCGGTCCTCCAACTTTCGGATACAGAAGGGAACCAGACAAGGCTGCCCCCTCTCCCCTTTGCTCTTTGCCTTAGCCATAGAGCCATTGGCAGAAGCAGTACGAGTTCAGGCGGATATACATGGTTTATCTGTAGGACAAAGACAGCATAAGATTATTCTGTATGCTGATGACGTACTTGTTGTGTTGACTCAGCCGGAAACATCAATCCCCTCTCTGGTTAAAAGTATTAATAAGTTTAGTGAAATCTCAGGCTATAAAATTAATTTTAATAAATCAGAAGCGATGCCATTGGGCAGTCTGAAACAAAAACCACGGGCCCCTTCTCCATTTCCCTTCACTTGGTCCCCACAGGGCTTTACGTATCTGGGGATTAGGGTCACGCCTGCCTTTGAACAGATATATAAAAGTAACTTTACCCCCCTATTTGAGCAGGTCAAACTAGATCTGGAGAGATGGAAGTCCTTACCATTATCCTGGCTCGGTCGTATTGCTCTTCTAAAAATGAACATTCTACCCAGGCTACTTTACCCAATACAGATGGTTCCGACCCTTTTCCCACATAAAACTATCCAAACTCTAAATGGCTGGTTTAGCTCCTTTGTTTGGGCAGGGAGGAAACCTCGTCTTAAAATATCCACGTTATGTCTTCCATCCTCAAAAGGGGGCCTTGATTTCCCAGATATAAGGAAGTATCAGCTGAGCACCCATATGCGTATAGCTGCCGACTGGGTACAACAGCCTTCTCCTGTCTGGTTGGATATTGAGAGCTCTATGTCTAACTTCCCTCCGAAAAGTTTGCTTTTTGTGGGGAAATTTAAGACCTTAACGATGCTCTGTAGCAACCCACTCACATTAGCTACTGTAAAGCTTGGCGAATGGTTCAAAAACTAGAAGGAAGGTCTCACTTAACATCTCTTTTCACTCTGGAAAATACAACAATTCTGGTTTCTTATAAAGTGTGAACTGGATAAGATCTTCACCACTGACACTGAATGCAATCCACTGTGCATGCTACTTGGAGTGGCAAATGACAAAATCAGGGGGAAGTTTGGAAAGCAGCTCTATGCACTGTTAACATTCTGTGCAAGGAAATGTGTCCTCTTGAACTGGATCACGGACACGGCCCCATCTAAAACTCAATGGCACCGGACGGTATTGAAATATGTGTCACTAGATTTCTTAACATGCAGGCTACATAGTAGGGACAAAAAGTTTCATAAAATATGGGACCCATTTATGGCGTATGTTGGTTTGGATATTTCTGCTATTTTCTCACGGGCCCTGGTATAATGCAAGCAGATCACTGCTATTTTACATATATGTATTGTTAATCGTATCTCATAATCAAAATGTCTGGATTTCACATTTATTTCTTGGTATTCATGAGCCGGGTTGTTTGTCTGTTTGTTTTGTTTTGTTCTACTATGCTGGTTTTGACTTGTTTAATTTTGGTGTCAGTGTAAAGTTTAAAATTCAATAAACACACAGTTACAAATAATACATGCAATCTGATTTATTTTCTAACCATGATGGAGGTTAGATGTATAGCAATAATTAACAGTATGAATGAGTTTATGTCATGAACCGAAGTTCAGTGCACAAGCTGAACCCAGAAGCAGAGCCAACACACACGCAGGAGTACGAGAAAATAAACTTTATTCTAACTAAAGGTGTCCCGGGAGGGTTAAGGAAAACACACGTGAAACTAGAGAAACCAAGGCACCGGGAGAAGAGTCGCGCAGGAACGCCGAAAACGGGACTGAGGGAGGCTGCAACAGAAAAAAGAGAAGAATTACTGGGATGCGGGGAAAAGCGGCATACGTGAGGGAGAGTTTGAGTCTTACAGTCAAAGCGGGGCCGTGAGAGCCGGAGGGAGGGGTGAAGGTCCGCGGGGAGCTCTAGGGAAGACAAAGTGAGGGATACTGAAGGTGATCAAAAAACTCCAGGCGGGCAGGTGGACAGGCAGGTGGCTCAAAAACACGCCGAGCAGTTATCTGAGTGCACAGGGAGAAATCAGCGCTCATGCAGACAAATGAGGGTTTTCACAATCGCTTCCCTGTAGGCATACGTTACCGCTGTGAGACGATTACGGACTGGCGTGGAGCAGCAGGCTGGGCTGGATCAAGTAGTCCACCTGATAATCGCCTGGGATGAGATGCAGGTGTAGAGTTAACAGCCACGCCCGTGGGCGTGAGCATCGCATCAGCTCCTCGGACGCCGGGCCGCGGACCATGACAGTTTAATGCATCTTTGGTTTTTGTGCAGTGACAGAATGCTTTAACCTTTTAAATACTAGTTAAATCACATAATTTTAATGATTTACATAGGGATAAAAGCATAAAATCCCCATTTTTCTTCCAAATAATACATGCAAACTAATTTATTTCCTAACCATGATGGAGGTTAGATGCATAGCAATAATTAAAAGTATCAATGAGTTTTATGCATCTTTATTTTTTTGTGCAGTGACAGAAAAGCACAAAAAAAAAAAACTCCCTCTCAGCTTGTTCGTGGCCAAAAATGGCCACAACTCGAGGTGCCAACATCCTCTCTAAGTTATCCAAGCTGTATTTGTGCCTATTGTAGTCCAGGATTGCTTCTTGCTTCCAGGCGTCCTCTATTCCACATCACTGACTGCTGGTTCCCTGTGTGTTGCTGTCAAAAGAAGCACATTCCTCCATTACTTTGGCATGTGGGATATTGCTGTGGTAGTTTTGGTGAAGCCAAAGACAGATAACAAAATCTTCCTATGTTGCAACTGGAGGAGCTGGGGAGGAAGCTCTGGGTTGTTTCCCCTGTGCAGTTTTCATCTGAGGAGTACCTCTGCCAAGGTGGCCGAAGTAAAAACGTTGTCCTCTAAGCTCCTCCGTCAGTTGGAGTCTGAACCCCATGCCATTTTTTACTTCCTGAGAACTTCCAGTGTTGTCATCTAACATGCTATGTATTGCTTTATTCTGGTGTAGGCTTACATTTCCACTTCATCTATAATCCTCCAATCCTCACACCTTCGCCTCCCGTGCAGGTCTATAAGGGTGCACAGCAGCTAAAAGATCTCCTTTGTTATAAAAAAAGTCAAAAGTAGATCTCAGGCTGCTAATGCAGGGAACTCCATACAGGGTGACCCCTGGTTTGATACCAGTGGGTACTGGATTGTAGAGCAGTCTCTCTTCAGTAGTGGGACCCACATGGTTTTCCTTTCATGAGGGATCCGCTCAGTCGCCGGCTCCTCGGTCTCAGAAAATGATCCTATGTTCTTTTCCATCAGCTGCTTGGCCTCCACTTCCATGCCCCCCCAACCCCAATCCTCCCCCAAAGAAGAGGATTCAGGCACTAGCTACTACTCATCATCAGTAGTGATGCAGTCAGCCTCTTTGGAGATTGTCCCCTCATCTTCTGGAGAGGAAGTTTCTTCATCTTGCGCAGATGTCTTTTCTTCGAGGGCAGAGGACTGTTTGCTGTCCTCGCTCTTTGACCAGATCATATAGACAGTGCTTGAAGCAGTGATGACCTTCTTGCCATATTGCCAGAATAAATGATCTGGAAACTGTTAGGCTTACTTACAGCAGTAGGAATGTCTGCACCTGCATAAACTCCAGGGGTCCGTTCTTCGTACCTCGCTTACTACATCCAAGATCAAATGACACATCCAAGATCAAATCATTGCGCCAACTTTGAGCTCGCTATTCGGTTCTCCGAACACACCTGTTGTTGACGATTAGTACAGCTGGATGAAGTAATGTGAGATCACTGGGTGGCTTAAAAGGGGCTACGCATCGATAGTAGAAACATTGATCGGCAACCCTTTGATTGGTCGGCGAAGATGTCGAAGGAGCGCGCTCAGTATTTTTCGGCAGCATAGCAAGAACTCTTGATTGAGGGATTTCAGGAGTTTCAGAGTTTAATTCAAACGCAAGGGAACACTGCAAAGGCTGCAAAAGCAAGGAGAGAGGGCTGGCAGAAAGTTGCTGACAAATTAAACTCGTAAGTAATTTATTATATTATATTACATTATATCATATTATATTATATTATATCATATTATATTATATTACATTATATCCTCTTTCACATTAGAGCCACAACAGGACCCACTAGAACATGGGAACAAGTAAAAGTGAAATATAAGAATATTCTACAGAATGGTAATAATTATCACTTATATTGCTTTTACTCTCTTGAAAAGAGACCCTGAAATAATCTGTTTGTTTGTTTATAACAGCAACCAAGAAAAGGGCAGAGCAAATAAAGACAGGTGGTGGTCCTGCACCCCCTCGTCACACCCCGGCAGAGGAGCTGGCCCTAGGGTTGAATGCCACCAGACCCATTGTTGAGGGCATCCCTGGGGGCAGCTCTTCCTTAGACCAGCAGCCGGGGTGCAGTAGCAGCAGCACCTTCATAACTGGTAAATGAGCTCATAATTCTATTTGTACGATGTAAAATATTTGGTTGTTGCCTTAATTAAAATGCTTTTTGTACTGTGACATTTATTGACATTGTGGGGGTTTTTGTGTGTAGTTTTACATAACACTCCATCACTTCTACCTGTTCCCATGCAAGGGGTGAGTGAAGCATGCACAGTAAGTTGGGATATATATATATATATATATATATATATATATATATATACATACATATATATAGAGAGATCTATCTATCTATCTATCTAAATCTTTTTTTTTAATTATTTAGAGCAATAGGCTGTACCACATCCCTTTGTAACACCATTTTGTTTCCATTGCACAGGACAGTGAAGCAACCCTGTCAGATGACTGTGGTTTGGAGGAAGTCCCTGTAAGTACATGCATAATGTGGCCTGAATTTGTATCTACTTATGTATTTCTATGTGTTTCTGACTGCAGTATGATTTGCAGGCAAAGAGGCCGGCAGAGAGGCCTGATACAGAGGTGGGCAGTCTTGTAATTAATTTTACTTCCTATACGACATGTATTGACCGTTAAATGTTGTCTCTACAATTGAAACAGGGTGACATTCGTTTGCTCTATAAGAGAAGTCTCCAGCAAAAAATGGAGTATACTGAGCTAAAGAAACAAAAGCTTCTAGGTGAAATCGAACTTCAAGCTCTGAGGCAAAAAGTTCAACTAGAAATCGAGTTGCTTCAAAAGGAACTTCAGAGTAAGTAAAAAGAGCACTATTGATGACCTTGCGTGATACAGTATATATGATTTTTTTTCCTGGCAAATGATGACTGGCTTTTTTTTGATGAGACTGAAAAAGATGCTCAAATAAATTTCAATGAAAAATATGTTTTGTCATGTTTTTAATATTCGAAATAGTGTTGCACAATTCTGTCCCGTGCAGCTCTGCCACTAGGTTGGTCCAAGTGCACTGGCTGGAGGTCATCATCAGGCTGCACCTCCACCACAGGAGTCCTCTCCTTTCTGATGGTGGCAATGTTGTGCAGTACGGCACATGCAACAATAATGTCACATGCCCTGTCAGGTGCAACCCTCAGACTTTTCAGACACTGAAATCTTCCCTTTATTTGCCCAAAGGTCATTTCAATGCGTGCCCTTGTCCTGGCTAGAGCTGCATTGTAGCGGGTTTGTGGCCCAGGGTTGGGGTCAGGGAACGGTGTCATGAAGTACTGCCTGCATGCATAACCCCTGTCTCCAAGGAGAATCCCATCGTAGGCCCCTGTGTAATGGAGAAATGCTGTTATGTTAGGCCCAAAATAAGTATGAAATATCAAAATAAGTCTCTTTTTCTTACCACGCTCAAATAATGTGCATAACCCTGACTCTCTGAAAATTCTTGAGTCATGCACTGATCCGGGCCATTTAGCTTCCACATTTGTGATATGGCACATAGAGTCACACACCATCTAAGAGATTTCATTATATGTGAACACACTCCTTTTCATTATATATTACCATCCAAAATATTAGTATTACTCACCTGCACATTTATACTGTGAACCCCCTTTCGATTGACAAAATCCCCTTCATTGGGGCCTGGGGGGGCCTTGATCGCAATGTGTGTGCAGCAATGTTCCCTCTAAGCTGCGCACGTGCGCAATTGCGCACTGCTGGCACGGTCTCTGCGCACAGAAAATCTGCGTTGCGCACAAAAACAAATCTAACCTGAATTGAAATTAAAATTAAAACTTTAACAATTCTGTTTTGCAGTGTTAGTCAGTAAGTGACTGGCTGCTCCTGTATGGGATTAGAACGATGCCACCTTATCCTATAGTCCAGCCAATAATGCGATTCACATTCGTATATACGCAGCCAATCAACGTCGTTGACAGGCTATGACAGCGTCCTTATGTGCCGACACCGGTGTTTTAGCTAGCAAAGCGGCGTGGCTGACGTGCAGTGAAGCCACGTTAATGACAACGTGTACAACCATTGGAGATGTGAGCAGGACAGACGGAACAATTGACGGAAAAATTGTGGACTTTATACCAGTTTTTAAATTGTGTTGCTAGGCCACGTAAAACCAGAGTTATGATAAAATATGCAATGTTTGGTTTTCTTCCTGAATACCATCGTTGTTTATATTTACTGCGGGAAGAAATGGTAAAAACGGCGTTTTATAAGGAAAACGCTCGAAAGCCTGTGAGCAAAAACAAAACCAAAAAACCCCCCACCCTTTCCTATTGGTCGAAAAAAGTACCGTGTCGACCAATCAAAAAATGATATGGCAACGTGGCATCTAGTTGTTAAGATACGGGGGGGAAGTTTTAGGAGTGACGGCGGTGTTCTGAGATGTGAGAGATTTGAGACGTTTAGCGCAAATCTTGTGTAGTTAGTGTGTAGTTAGTGTGTAGTTAGTGTGTAGTGTAGTCAATAGTTTTGTTGGTGTGTCAGAACAATGAGGCGGCTGCTGAATGTTACAGGTGTTACAGCAGTGATACATCTCCTGTTGTCAGGCCTGCAGGTATCAGGCTGTTGTTCTCCTTTATCTCATAGTGGACAGAAATTAGTTTTTGGAGTGGCACAAATAATTTGTGTGGCATCAGATTTGATGCAGAACAGCTGATTGTTCTGTAAATAGTTTAGAATGTTTATTTTAAAAAAGGCCTTGGCTGCATTAAAAAAAATAAATAGCTGCAAAAAACTTTGTTGTTTGCCAAACTGAGTTACTTTTTTGAAGTAGTAACTATATAATTAATTGCCCAACATTGGTCATTATATGCTGTATTTGGCAGACAGAGAGTTACAGACTCTCTCCCAGACCACAGACTCATAATACAAGTCAGAGCTTTATGAAAAAAAAGAAAAGAAAGAAACAAAGTTGTGTTTTCAAAATTGGAGTTCAAGTTATTTTTACTTCCAATAGTGTTAACATACTACACAGGTCATGAACAAGATTTTTTAAATTTTCATTGTAAGAGGGCTAAAGCAGTTAATTAAAAGTAGTCTAACATAAATGTAAATGCTCTAATTTGATTATTTTAATAAACCATGTAACTTGGATGAATTAGATGCTGGCGTGACCACAGTGCACACGTCTGATGTCGCTCACAGTGGTCAAAGGGACGCTCAGGGAGTTTGTGTGTTCGCTCAGACACATGAAAAATTAGAGGGAACATTGGTGTGCAGTCTATGGTACCAATCACATTAGGGAAGCCTGCGGACAATCGAGCTATAGTTACAGACATAGGTCATGATTGCATCACATTCATTATCGAATTTAATGTACCTGCAATAGAAAAAAAGCCCTGTTTGACAACCTGTGGTCTTAAGTGGCTTGGAAAAACCACAACCACACCCAGGAAATGCTTGAGTGCCAGGTATACTTTGCGAATGGAACGGCAGACAGCACTTTTGTCAATGTTCTCTGCGTCTCCAACAGCGTACAGAAACGTGCCACTCGCAAAGAAACGCAAGGCAATGCACACAGTTTGTGCAGTTGTTAATGCCCGACTACGGTGAGTGGAACTCTTAACATAGGGATCCAACAAGCTGGTTAAGTAAATAATACCCTCACGGGAAAATCGATATCTCTCTATGAGCACAGTGTCGCGCTGAGCTAAAGGATCCTGTCTATCCCGCAATATACGCTGAATTCTGAAAACTCTCCTTATCAATCTTGCACCTTCCGCAATGGGTTGCTCGCGTACAAACGGACAGGACATGGCTGCGACAGACTTCCCAAATCCACCTTCGCTTTTATAGCCGTGGTCTCTCATCTTGATTACACGAAGTAATTTACTATTACTACTCTAAAATATGAATTACATCTGAAATAATCAAATACATGAAATAGAATGATTAATAGTACATTTCCCTTTTTTAAGGAAATGACCTGTATGTATCTGTATGACATCAATAAAAGAATCAAATACTGCATTATCTTTAGTTACATTGATAATATTTATTTATGGAAAAATAGTGGAGAAATATCGCTGTTGCTTTCGTATAAATGAAGCGGACATACCTGAGTGGCCGCGATCTAATCCTGTTTACATAAAGTAAGCCTGCTCCCAAGCAGGTTTACGCTTACGGATCTGTTGCTATGACAGCAAGTCCAGGATGAGCTTCGGAGAACCGAACGATCCAAGATCACGCGAAATCGTCAACAATCAAATCCGGCTAACTTACTTAGCGAGGTACGAAGAACGGACCCCAGGACACGTTTACAAACAGTGTTTGTTGTCATTTGTGCTGCAGCTGCAGGTTTGACCTTTGCAAAATGTCCTGTGATTGGGTTTTGGGGTTTTTTTTAGAGTTAATATTTTGGGTGTGGTATCTTTTTATGAAAAATACAAGAGTAAAAGTGCTTTTAGCATGTGCTTCAAAGCTAAGTTTGACTGGGAACCTCAAAGCTCGATAGCCTGCATCGACGAAAATTCACTGCAGCCTGTGTAATATTTGATGCGTCATTATTTATTCCAGTCTATCTTGCAAATACATGTTTGTGCTGCAATGTCATGCACAAACACAAAATATTAGATCCTTAAGATCAAACCTGTGTCAAAATTGTTTCATTATTTTGGTCCATTGGAGTGTGGTAAGCCGTCAAAGGCCGCTACTAGAAACTAGGAATATTACATGAAATTGCTTGTTTGGCCAAAACTGGGTAAATGATGTAATTTGGTAAAAAAAACATGAAAAACTACAATTTTCATGTGTTGAGTTTAGAATGAAAGCAATTTTACCTAAATTGCATGATATAGTACTGTCACTAACAAGGAATCAAAAAAGGTGGTTATCATGGGTTTCAATTGGCCAAAAATGGCCACGATAGAGCCAATAGGAACAATTTGGTGTATAGTGAATATAATTGATATTATTAAGGAGGTGATGTTGAATATTTAAAAATCTGGAAAAAAAAAATACACATCTTTGGGAAGTTTCATTCCATTTGCATTAACAGAACAAAAATGGTTGGAAAAAAGAAAAGTGGCCACAAATGGCCAGGATAGAGCCCAGAGAGTTAAGATGTTTGTGATGTAGGTTTCTCAAAAAAATGTGTATTCATATGTATGTAATGAAAAACTTGCTTCCAAAAAGTAAAACTCCCTCAGTCAAGAAAAGAAAAAGAGATCCCTAACTGAAGATTCAGTGTGGTCATATTACATTAGAAAGTTGGGCTGCTGATGTTGTTGATTCGTGCAGTGTGGTATGTATTATTTTAAAGTTTTAGGGAACATTTTGCTGACTTTGTATTTATTCCTATGACAATATTTTTCTGTTGCGGAGGAGCAGAAGTGGTAATTTCTCTTCTTTGCTAACTTGGGTTCTGCCAGCAGTCAAGGCTCGAAACTGCACCTGTGCAGGTGTAATCCTCACAGGGTCAGCAGGCAAACCAGTATTTTAGTCAATATCAGTGGTAAAGATCAACATGGTATTTACATTTCTGGAGTAGATTTAAACGTAATGTGATCCGGCATGTTTTCTACCCTTTAAGGAAAATCAAAACCTGGTAAAGCATAGTATGGTTTTCCAGTCATCTTTTCCTCCCTGCTCTTTCCTTGCCTTCCTCACAACGTAGTTTAAGTAACCAAAATACTTGGTTACTGTACTTAAGTAGAATTTCCAGGTGTCTGTATTTTACTTCAGTGGAGGGTTTTTTTGGGGAATATTTTTACTTTACTCTCTACATTTTTACACACATATCTGTACTTTCTACTTCTTGCATTTTCAAAACAGGCTTGTCACTTTAGGTTTTATGGATTTGAGGGGAGTTGTTATTTCAAGTCATAGCAGGCCTCCAAACTTCAAACTGCTTTGGGGTTCAACAGCAACACATGAAGGCAGTCCTGTTTGTGTAATAATCGCCAGGGGATGATGTGCGCCAAAGTCAGGGGTAGAAGTTTTTTGTTTTTTTTGCATAAAGGGAGTGATCATTTTTAACGTGGCAGGTAATTTCAAATGCAGCGTTTCTATCAGCTCAGCAAACATCAGCAAACACACAAACTGTTGTCGGGAGTGCTGGAATATTATGCTGCTATTATTTGCTGCTATTTTTATGATCATTATTACTATTCCATTAATTATTAATATTGATATTGCATTTAGATGTTTAAACATATTGGCACCCAATTATGCTTTTATTACAGGTCCAAGAAGAACCACTTTAAACTGTTGAGTTGAATCTATAATTTTAAAGGCTTTTGAATGTTTTTATATTCTTACACTGAAGTCTTCAGTGGGTGAGAAACTGAGCTGCAGGGACAGGAAATACACTCTGTGCCAAAATGAGACAGGAAACACTTCTGCAAGGCTTGCTGAAGTGAAACTGAAAGCAGTCTGAGTTGGTTTGTCATTTTATTATGCATTTATATTTTTGATTAAGCTTTGATTAAGCTTTAAGTAGTAGTATTAGATTGAAACATTTGTTTTATATATTTTACATGTAAGTCAAGATTATTACACACATACACACACATAGTTTCAGTTGTGTACGTGCTGGCCTTCTGTCTGGTGGAAAGGTTACAAGGTTTAGCTGATGAAGTGAAGGGTGAAATAAAGGACAGCGCACACACACCCACACACACACACACAGTATTAGACTCATTTATATAGGTAAGAGTTTAATCATGGTTTGCTTGCAACGGCAAAATTGTGCCTGCATGAGTGACAGTTTGTGCAGAACGTGGGCCTGATGTTCCAGAAGATAAGCCTGGGCAGGATGGTGACAGGAAGCACCTGGGTTCGAGCCGAAGACGATGTTCTTTTAAACTGTGTTCAAAGTTAACTGAACGGTTGTGGTTTTGGATTGACGTATGCTGTACTGGATCTGCCTGGCAACAGAAACCCTATAAAGCCTTTGTTCTGACTATTGTAAGACAGTTCAACACTGAATCTGCACAAGTGTTGGACTCCACATGTGTATTCATTAAAATGTCGTCTAATTGCACCCGGAGAATCAGTGGTCATTATTTTTGGTCTTCCTCCTCAATTCTGAACCCTTAACACTGTTTGTGTGCAGTTATTCTCACAGTGTGTTGCTAGCTAAAGCTCCAGCTGCTGTATTTCACAGGAAGAAAATAGAAATAGAAAATAGAAGCTAAATTCACTCAGAGATGGAGAAATATAAGAAAGAGGTCAGGAGAGGAAGAAGAGAGGTTATATTAAAAGGTAATGACTTCTCGGTGGTATTTGATAAACTGAAAATTTAAAGTTTGCGTGTAAGTCCTTATGTTTTTAAATCAGATACTGGCTCTGGCATTATGTTTTTCGTATCACGAAACATGCTGCAAATCAAACTGAGGCAGACTAACTGCTATTTATATAGTGGCTTGCAAAAGTATTTGACCCCCTTGAAACATGAATCAATTTTATTGGAATTCCACGTGAAAGACCAATACAAAGTGGTGTACACGTGAGAAGTGGAACGAAAATCTACATAATTCCAAACATTTTTTACAAATAGATAACTGAAAAGGGGGGTGTGCGTAATTATTCAGCCCCTTGAGTCAATACTTTGTAGAACCACCTTTTGCTGCAGTTACAGCTGCCAGTCTTTTAGGGTATGTCTCTACCAGCTTTGCACATCTAGAGACTGAAATTCTTGCCCATTCTTCTTTGCAAAACAGCTCCAGCTCAGTCAGATTAGATGGACAGCGTTTGTGAACAGCAGTATTCAGATCTTGCCACAGATTCTCAATTGGATTTAGATCTGGACTTTGACTGGGCCATTCTAACACATGGATATGTTTTGTTTTAAACCATTCCATTGTTGCCCTGGCTTTATGTTTAGGGTCGTTGTCCTGCTGGAAGGTGAACCTCCGCCCCAGTCTCAAGTCTTTTGCAGACTCCAAGAGGTTTTCTTCCAAGATTGCCCTGTATTTGGCTCCTTGTGTCCATCCACAGAGAGCAGCAGATCAGCTGATCACAGCCTGTACACTAAGAAAATCTGCTGGAGCTCTCAGTAAAATTTATTTTCAGTCGTGTTTCCCCACACTGAGCCAATTTAGGGTTCCCCTGCCTGCTGAATGCAACTTTAACCCCTGACTGTACTCATTTTCCTGTTTAGATGCAAAGTCATCCTCAACAATGTAGGCAACATAAACTAGACCCATTTACTTTCTTTAAGTGCATTTCAGAGGCTGTACTTTTTAAGAGGCTCTGAAATGTCAACCCGTTCTCACTCCCGAGGCGTAAAATAGTGACGATTTTAAAAGACATGACAGATAACATAATCTGATATTAAGACCAAAACGTATTGTTCCTTAACAAGACTATTTAATCTGGCAAGCATTTGGCATTTGAGAAGGACGTTACTGATGAATGTAAACGTTGAGTAAAGTGGCCTCTAGTGGCTGTCAGTCCCCGTACAGGTAAACAAATGATTTGTTTTAATGAAGACTAAGAGCTTAAAATGTGTGTTTAAAACCAGGGAAACCAATATAAATAGGTCTATGACTTAAAAAATAACCTTTAAAATAACCTTTTCAGAAAAAAACAAAACAAAAAACAAAAAGATCAAAACACTGGCTTCTAATCACTGATGCAACTTAAATGCAAGCTTTGGCATGAATGTAGTTCTACATGACACTAAAATCAAGAGGTTTTATCCTGTGCACAGTGCCACAGCCTCCCAGCACAGTCACATTTGTTACAAGAATAATCTGTGAAAAGCTACATATTATTTTTTACAATTATTGGCTATAATTGTAACCCATTACACTTTAGCACTTAGCCTGGTATAGAAAAATAAAAAACGCGCAAACACACACACACACACACACACTATTATTTATTGATTGATTGATTTTTTATTTTTTCAGTGTTTTGTCAGTTGAAGCCAATTGAAGTCTATCTAATAGTGCCAAGTTGCAACGGACACTTTAAAGCTCTTTATACTGTAAGGTTAAAACCACACAGTATTAAAGAGAAAACCCCAGCAATCAAATGATCTCCTATGAGTAAGCACTAAGGCGACAGTGGGGAGGAAAAACTCACTTTTAACAGAGAGAAACCTCCAGCAGAACCAGACTCATAGGAGCAGCCATCTGCTGCGACTGGCTGGGGGATAATTGTGATGTCATTTTATGCTAAGGATATTGAATTTCATGTGAAAATGTTGCTATAGCAAGTGCTGTTTGTTTGTTAGAATTAGTGATTAAACTAATTGGATCTTTTCATGCCAAAGAATATTACAAGTGCGATTGTAAATAAATGCAACAAAACAATTATAACAATTGCACAACAATGTGTATGTAAGAATCTTCCCAGTGTAGCAATTAGGGATAAAATTTGTCTGTGGGCCCAGGGAAACGTACGCTGAATAATTGCCGAGCACAGATTGAACAATAAGGTAAATAGTGCTCCACAAATAGTAAGGATGGGCATGATGGCGAAAAGTACTCCTTGTCCCAGAGACTCAACTGGAGCTCTAATATATGAATACAAAGCTTAAAAGGTTTCTGTAAACTCTGGAAAAAATACTTACGTTGCTCGTTTGTTCATTCTCTTCAGATCTGTTAATATCTGAAGGTTCTGGAAGGACAACGTTGAGTAAATCAGTGCTTGTAGGAACCTCAGCTGTTTCAGAAGGTGACTGTTCATTTTCATGTGTATCTACAGAAACACTGGTTGTAGAAACCTGTGTTTCACTGGTGGGAGACTGTTCATGTTCAGAGTTGTTCATATGAACACTGGTTGTAGGAACCCCCTTTGAGTCCGCCGTAATAAACTGGTCCATTGAATATCCAAATGTTTCTGAGTCTGGTGACTCTTCATTTTCATGTGTATCTACAGAAACACTGGTTGTTTCTGTAGATACTCTGAAACATCTGCGGTTGTGTAACCTCAGATCTTTCATAGGGCGATTGTACATTGCTTTGCAGACTTTTAAATCTGTATGCAATTGTTTGTTCAATTTTCGTGATCTGAGGTTTAAGCAAAGATATCCAGCTGTGTACATTATCAAGGGCCCACGTGTTTTTAAACGTTCTTGAAGCAATCCAGCTGTTTCACCCTCTGAAACAGCTGAGGCTCCTACAACCTCAGCTGTTTCAGAGAATGACTGCTCATTTCTTCGCTGACTTTCAGGTGTCAAATTGAATCTTTCATCAATTCTTACGTGAATTCTCGGTGTACTAGTTTCTGCTTCCTCTCTTTGAAAGTTCTCTTCAGTTATATTCATGCCTGATGGTTTGGTAAGGAGGATGGTCGACTGTTCATTTTCATTGGTGTTTCCAGAAACACTGGTTGTAGAAACCTCAGCTGTTTCAGAGGTGGGTGACAGTTCACTAGATTCACTCGTGGGTGAGGTAAATGGTGCTCGACCAATTTTAAGGATTTGGCTGGTGACATAAATTACACACACTCAACTGGAGCCATAATAAACGAAGAAAGACCTGAAAAGCTTGTTTGAACTCGGGAAAAAATTGTTTCTCCTTTCTCTCTTTGAAGACTTTCTCTAACAACATTAATTTCATTCTCCTCAGATCCATCAACATCTGAAGGTTCAGAAAGGACAGCATTGACTGAATCAATACTGTCACTCTCATTGGTGAGAGACTTTTCATTTTCATCGATGTTTACAGAAACACTGCTTGTGGGAGCCTCTGTTGTGTCAGAGGTGGGTAACTGTTCATCTCTGGAACCAAAGATCGGTAAAAGGAACCCATCGGGCTCTAAATAACAGCTGTCAAGCTCCTCAAAGCCATCAGTATCTGAAGAAGCTGGCGTCGAATCAATGTCAGCTTTCAACATTGATTCAATATCAAAACCTGACGTTGTTTCAATATTAAAAAAGGGTGCAAGAGTGACGTTAGGTCAACGTCAGATCTCAACGTTGATTCTATGACATTGCCTGATATTGGCTAAACATTGTTTCAATGTTTCCTTGCTACCTGGGTATTAAATATGTGCAAACAGCAGCATGTTTTCAGTCTCTTGCCACATCTGTAAAGACAGTAACATCTTTTTTAAAAGCTTGTACTTCAGTAACTCCTCATTAATCAGGAACTATGGATTAAAGTACTGTAGTGTACTGTAATACTGAAAAAATGTAAGAGAAGAACTTCAGATCCTGAGTGTGTGAGGACAGAAGAATCAGCTTTATTTCAATTTTTAGGGATAAAATTTATATCTGAGCTTGATGGTTCTGTTCTCTTTGTGATTACAGGAGCTGCCCTCAGATTCAGACCTCAGCCCCATCGAGTGACAGCAGACAGATCATCCAACATGTTCACATGTTAACTGCAAAATGAACTGATGAAAACAGTACAAAGGTTAAAATACCACATGTGCTGTAGTGAAAGCTGCAGCTTTATTGATAAAGTTAAAAAAACAAAAGGATTAATCACTCATGTAACTGTGTCACTATATATCAGCATTAACAGGACCTCAGTTTGGTGTTTCACAAAGCTGCTGATCTCAGACCTGCACAGCTTCCGTTTTAAACACTTGATGTACTCAGCTGCATGAAGAGCATATGAGATTTTCTCTAACACAATTAAATAAAACCTGATGAAGGTCAAAGTTCGTCACTTGTATGTTGAACTATAAACTTGTCATCTGGAATTCTTTCACAGTTTTTTGCAGATAGTGTGTTATTTACCATAAAGTGATTCAGTGTTATTCATACCAGAGTAACCAGAGAGGATCATATATTTTTAAATATATAACTTTCTACAGGACTAAATATAAAATCTTTATGTAAAAGTCAGCCAGACACTAGGGGGCGATAGAGACGTTTTGGCTTCATTTTGGGGGATCTTTTTTTTTTTTTTTTTCCTTGAATACGCTTTATTGACAAAGCACAGAATACAAATACAAAAAAATAAGAAGCACAATGTCAGGGGGTTTCTATGGGAAAACAAAACAGTCTAATAAAGAATCACATGATATTGAACAGGGAACATAAGTTTATGGTTTTGACAGCTTTTAAATTTTGAGAATGTTGGATGGTTTTTACATATTGTTTGGTTTCATTTAAAAAGCACTGAAAGGATGGTTTTGCATTAGAAAATTTCGACTTATGTATATGAAATTTCGCTAATAATATCAATAAATTATTCAAATAAAATTCGTTTGCCCTGTGCAAGGGGTAATTAAAGAAACCAAACAATATTTTCTCATAACAAAGAGAGAACTCTCTTTGTGTCTTTTAGACCCCATTCCTACAAAACTGCTCAAAGAAGTCCTGCCATTAATTAATTCTTCGATCTTAAATATGATCAACCTATCTCTAATAATCGGCTATGTACCACAGGCCTTCAAGGTGGCTGTAGTTAAACCTTTACTTAAAAAGCATCTCTAGACCCAGCTGTCTTAGCTAATTATAGGCCAATCTCCAACCTTCCTTTCATATCAAAAATCCTTGAAAGAGTAGTTGTCAAACAGCTAACAGATCATCTGCAGAGGAATGGCTTATTTGAAGCGTTTCAGTCAGGTTTCAGAGCTCATCACAGCACAGAAACAGCTTTAGTGAAGGTTACAAATGATCTTCTTATGGCCTCTGACAGTGGACTCATCTCTGTGCTTGTCCTGCTAGACCTCAGTGCTGCGTTCGGTACTGTTGACCATAATCAGTGGCGGTCCTAGCCTGTTTGGCGCCCTGGGCGAACACTCCCTCTGCCCACCCCCCCCCCCCCCCCCCCCCCCACACACACACACAGACAAAACTTATTAAGGATTGTACATTAACATAAAGCTGTTGTACACACACACACATATGAAGAGAGAGAGAGAGAGTATGCATAGTATGCAAACGGCTACCAAACAGCCATCATAATTCGTCATACGATGAGAACAGGACAAATCAACAATTGACAATGAATAATTAATATTAAAATCTGTAACATAATGTATTGTTTGGAGTTTAGTCTGTTACTGTTGCTATTTTTACCATTTCTTCTTGGAGCAACTGTAAACCACATAATTTCCTTAGGGATTAATAAAGTATTCTGATTCTGATTGTTTCAGGATGACCTGCCATTATCCAATGACACATCTGCTTACCTGTATATTTTGCTCGTTTCTCCTCCTCTTCTTTTCTCTTTTTTCTAAACTGAGGAGCTGATGGCTTTGAACTTTTCTTGTCCATCTTCCATTGGTTTTAATTTTGCACTCCAGTATGAACACCCATCCCCCAACCTGAGGATCACCACAACATGATCTAATACACCTACACCTTAGTTCACAGATTCACTTTGTCTAAGGTGCATTTCTGAGATTTCACACAACCCAGGATTCAAATCATGAATACATAACGGGCTTGGATTTACAACATTATAAATGAAATGTGCTCTATTTGGAAACAGCCGGCCCCCTCCCCTTTGTTGTGTGTGAGACTTTAAGTCATCAAACTGTAAATTTTAAATTATTATTGATCCCTTTAGCCCTAGTCCTAAAGTGTATATTTATTTTCTTACTCTTCTTATATTTATTGTTTGTTTACTTGCACTGCTGTAACTGGAGCCTCGTCGTCTCGTCTCTCTATATACTGGACTGTATGTAGCGCAGATGACAATAAAGTTTACTTTGACTTCAGCAGCAGGCACACCGAGGGCTCTCGCGCTCACTTTTCGTGTATAGAATTTCGAAAAAACATCGGTGCAAATGATAAGTCTGTATAATAATGTCTGGTGTTTTCGTGTTTGTTGGTTTGTTTTTATTTTGTTTTATTTTGCGAGTTGGTTATTAGATGCTGCTCCAGCCAGCCAGAGAATCCCCCGCCGCCCCGCCCTCTCCTCCCTGTGCCGCAAGCAGCAGGCGCACCTCGCAAACGAACGGCGCCCTTACTCCCAGCAAATGGGCGATAGAAAACCCATCGGTGCCTACGACATTCCCAATATGCGCTGGCTGACGTCGGAGCAGCATGAGTACGAGCTTCTTTTTTTTTTTTTTTTCCGATGCCCGTGATGCCGCCCCCACCACGATGCCGCCCCGGGCAACCGCCCGTGTCGCCCGTATCTAAAACCGCTACTGACCATAATATCCTATTAGAGCGATTAGAACATGCTGTAGGTATTACAGGTACTGCACTGCAGTGGTTTGTATCATATCTATCTAATAGACTCCAATTTGTACATGTAAATGGAGAGTCCTCTTCACACACTAAGGTCAATTATGGTGTTCCACAGGGTTCAGTGCTAGGACCAATTCTATTTACATTATACATGCTTCCCTTAGGCAGCATCATTAGAAGACATAGCATAAATTTTCACTGCTATGCAGATGACACGCAGCTCTATCTATCCATGAAGCCAGGTATCACAGACCAATTAGTTAAACTGCAGGAATGTCTTAAAGACATAAAGACCTGGATGGCCGCTAACTTTCTGCTTCTTAATTCAGATAAAACTGAGGTTATTGTACTCGGCCCTGAAAATCTTAGAAATATGGTATCTAAGCAGATTCTTACTCTGGATGGCATTACCTTGGCCTCCAGTAATGCTGTGAGGAACCTTGGAGTCATTTTTGACCAGGACATGTCCTTCAATGCACATATTAAACAAATACAAATCACGTAAGAAACTATCTCTACTTTCAAGATTAGGCTTAAAACTTTCCTTTTTGCTAAAGCATATAGTTAGGGCTGGACCAGGTGACCCTGAATCCTCCCTTAGTTATGCTGCAATAGACGTGGGCTGGCGGGGATTCCCATGATGCATTGAGTTTTTCCCTTCCAGTCACCTTTCTCACTCACTATGTGTTAATAGACCTCTCTGCATCGAATCATATCTGTTATTAATCTCTGTCTCTCTTCCACAGCATGTCTTTTATCCTGTCTTCCCTCTCTCACCCCAACCGGTCGCAGCAGATGGCTGCCCCTCCCTGAGCCTGGTTCTGCTGGAGGTTTCTTCCTGTTAAAAGGGAGTTTTTCCTTCCCACTGTCGCCAAAGTGCTTGCTCATAGGGGGTCATATGATTGTTGGGTTTTTCTCTGTATTTATTATTGTGCTATCTACTGTACAATATAAAGCGCCTTGAGGCGACTTTTGTTGTGATTTGGCGCTATATAAATAAAATTGAATTGAATTGAATTGAATATGTAAGACTGCTTTCTTCCATTTGCACAACATCTCTAAAATTAGAAATATCCTGTCTCAGAGTGATGCTGAAAAACTAGTTCATGCATTTATTACTTCCAGGCTGGACTACTGTAATTCTTTATTATCAGGATGTCCTAAAAACTCGCTGAAAAGCCTTCAGCTGATCCAAAATGCTGCAGCAAGGGTACTGACAGGGACTAGAAAAAGAGAGCATTTTTCTCCTGTTTTGGCTTCGCTTCATTGGCTTCCTGTTAAATCCAGAATTGAATTCAAAATCCTGCTCCTCACATACAAGGTCTTAAATAATGAGGCCCCATCTTATCTTTATGACCTTGTAGTACCATATCACCCTATTAGAGCACTTCGCTCTCGCACTGCAGGCTTACTTGTTGTTCCTAGAGTATTTAAAAGTAGAATGGGAGGCAGAGCCTTCAGTTTTCAGGCCCCTCTTCTGTGGAACCAGCTTCCAGTTTGGATTCGGGAGACAGACACTATCTCTACTTTCAAGATTAGGCTTAAAACTTTCCTTTTTGCTAAAGCATATAGTTAGGGCTGGACCAGGTGACCCTGAATCCTCCCTTAGTTATGCTGCAATAGACGTAGGCTGGCGGGGATTCCCATGATGCATTGAGTTTTTCCCTTCCAGTCACCTTTCTCACTCACTATGTGTTAATAGACCTCTCTGCATCGAATCATATCTGTTATTAATCTCTGTCTCTCTTCTACAGCATGTCTTTCATCCTGTTTTCCTTCTTTCACCCCAACCGGTCGCAGCAGATGGCCGCCCCTCCTTGAGCCTGGTTCTGCCGGAGGTTTCTTCCTGTTAAAAGGGAGTTTTTCCTTCCCACTGTCGCCAAAGTGCTTGCTCATAGGGGGTCATATGATAGTTGGGTTTTTCTCTGTATTTATTATTGTGCTATCTACTGTACAATATAAAGCCCCTTGAGGCGACTTTTGTTGTGATTTGGAGCTATATAAATAAAATTGAATTGAATTGAAACTCAGAAAAGATTAAGGCAGGGGTCGGCAACCCGCGGCTCCGGAGCCGCATGCGGCTCTTTAGTCCTTATAGTGCGGCTCCGCATGGTTTGGGAAAATAAATTAGAAGTATTTCGCTGAAGTGTATTTTATTTATGTTAGTTCTTTTAAACTTGTAGTTCTAAATTGGAAAATTATTGTGATATTGAAATATAAATATAAAATTATATTCTATTATTTTTTCCTCGCTCAATATAAGCGTCACACTCGCGGAAGCCGGTATTCCCGCCGAAACACCGTGCATTTATCGAGACTTTCAACCCCAGGTAGGCCAATTATGGATCTTCGGATCCACATTATGTCAGCAGCTCCACCGTGAACTATGTTAAAGACAAACACTGCTCACGCCTCACAGACGACAGATGACAGCTTACAGTCCTGCGTAAACTGACTTCGCAGAGCACCGATTAGCAGACGCTGTGCGCAGAGGTTCAGGATCAGAAGTCCCATTGTAAACACATCACGGCAGACCCGACGATGTTTGCATGAACGCGCTTTTCAGCATCTCTTTATTGACCACTTTTCACACACAGTTGCTGTACGCATACAGCCGGCTGTAGCTTCGCAGTTCACAGCCCGACACACACCACCAACAACAGCAGAGAGCACAGACTTTAAGGCGGCGAGGCGTGATTGCGGGTGCCGCTCAGGTGCGTCCGCCTCCCCTGCAGCGGCGCTGCAGACCACGCCCCCGCCGCACGCATTAACCAGGTAAAATACATATTTAGGCAGAATTTTGCAAATATCTATTTTTCATTTTTCAGCAGCATAGAGCTTTTTTTACCAATTATTTTTTAAAAGTCAGGTCAAGGCTCCAAAAGCCCAAAGGAGATATAAGGGTGGCGGCTCACAACAGTTTTTGTTTGCTACATGGATCATTTTAGTTCAGCTGGGTGTCTTTGCTTTTGTTATATTTCTTTAAGAGTTCAAAATGTGTTGATTACATAAATAAAATGTAATTTTCTCTGTACCACTTCATGGATTTCATAAGCAGCACACCTTAGTTGTTCACACAAAGGTAGAAAACAATATATACAGTGTTATCTTCATTTTAGATGTCAAAAAGTATTTGCGGCTCCCAGTGTTTTCTTTTGTGTGGAAACCGGGTCCAAGTGGCTCTTTGGGTGTAAAAGGTTGCAGACCCCTGGCATAGTGTATAGATGTGAATGTAACCGTACAGTGCACATCAGACATCAAACAATAAATTCATACTGGGTTACAGCACCATGCAAGTCGCAAATGTGCTACAAACTAACTCCGTTTCCCCACAATCTTACCTCGAGAGCGGATACACGATGTCTTTTCCCGGTTGCCATTCTCCGATAACAACTGGTTAATATTAATGTTAGCTTAATGGCTAGAACTGACGTTCAGGGGACATTGAACGTGAACGTTGTAAACGTTCTGGGAAGAATGACACTCAGACGCACGCCTACTGTGACGTCCAGCACGTTTTCCTTTGAAGTGTTAGATCAAAAGCATCCGAGCTATTAAATACCCTTCAAATAACACAACCACTCCACCAACCGCACCTAGTGTTGAAAATTTAATTTATTGATTCAATTGGCTTCTAAGAATCGCCAACCCAAACTGTCTGTAAAAATGTGGCGCTCAGTATTCAGCCGCACAGCTTCTTCAGATACTGATGGCTTTGAGGAGCTTGACAGCTGTTATTTAGAGCCTGACGGGTTCCTTTTACCGATCTTTGGTTCTAGAGATGAACAGTTACCCACCTCTGAAACAACAGAGGTTCCCACAAGTGGTGTTTCTGTAAACTTAGATGAAAATGAAAAGTCTCTCACCAATGAGACTGACAGTATTGATTCAGTCAACGCTGTCCTTCCTGAACCCTCAGATGTTGATGGCTTTGAGGAGCTTGACAGCTGTTATTTAGAGCCTGACGGGTTCCTTTTACCGATCGTTGGTTCCAGAGATGAACAGTTAGCCACCTCTGAAACAACAGAGGTTCCCACAAGCAGTGTCTCTGCAAACATCGATGAAAATGAAAAGTCTCTCACCAATGAGAGTGACAGTATTGATTCAGTCAATGCTGTCCTTCCTGAACCTTCAGATGTTGATGGATCTGAGGAGAATGAAATTAATGTTGTTAGAGAAAGGCTTCAAAGAGAGGAAGGAGAAACAATATTTTCCAGAGTTCAAACAAGCTTTTCAGGTCTTTCTTCCTTTATTATGGCTCCAGTTGAGTGTGTGGGCCGAGGAGTAATTTATGTCACCAGCCAAATCATTAATATTGGTCGAGCACCATTTACCTCAGCGATGAGTGAATCTAGTGAACTGTCACCCACCTCTGAAACAGCTGAGGTTTCTACAACCAGTGTTTCTGCAAACACCAATGAAAATGAACAGTCGACCATCCTCCTTACCAAACCATCAGGCATGAATATAGCTGAAGAGAATTTTCAAAGAGAGGAAGCAGAAACCTGTACACAGAGAATTCACGTAAGAATTGATGAAAGATTCAATTTGACACCTGAAAGTCAGCAAAGAAATGAGCAGTCATTCTCTGAAACAGCTGAGGCTCCTACAACCTCAGCTGTTTCAGAGGGTGAAACAGCTGGATTGCTTCAAGAACGTTTAAAGACACGTAGGTCCTTGATAATGTACACAGCTGGGTATCTTTGCTTAAACCTCAGATCACGAAAATTGAACAAACGGTTGTATACAGATTTAAAAGTCTGCAAAGCAATGTACAATCGCCCTATGAAAGATCTGAGGTTACACAACCGCAGATGTTTCAGAGTATCTGCAGAAACACCCAGTGTTTCTGTAGATACACATGAAAATGAAGAGTCACCCAACTCAGAAACATTTGGATATTCATGGGATGAGTTTATTACGCCCGACTCAAGGGAGGTTCCTACAACCAGTGTTCATATGAACAACTCTGAACATGAACAGTCTCCCACCAGTGAAACACAGGTTTCTACAACCAGTGTTTCGGTAAATACACATGAAAATGAACAGTCACATTCTGAAACAGCTGAGGTTCCTACAAGCACTGATTTACTCAACGTTGTCCTTCCAGAACCTTCAGATATTAACAGATCTGAAGAGAATGAACAAACGAGCAACGTAAGTATTTTTTCCAGAGTTTACAGAAACCTTTTAAGCTTTGTATTCTAATATTAGAGCTCCAGTTGAGTCTCTGGGACAAGGAGTACTTTTCGCCATCATGCCCATCCTCACTATTTGTGGAGCACTATTTACCTTATTGTTCAATCTGTGCTCGGCAATTATTCAGCATACGTTTCAACATCAACATCTCTTTATCTCAGTCGGTGATCCCCACATGCTTCAAGGAGTCCATCATTGTTCCTGTCCCGAAGAAACCCCACCCTGCTTCTCTCAATGACTATCGCCCTGTAGCCCTCACCTCAGTAGTGATGAAGTGCTTTGAACGCCTGGTCAGAGACTTCATCATTTCTTCACTACCAGACACACTGGACCCACTACAGTTCGCTTACCGTCCAAATCGTTCCACAGACGATGCCATCTCTCATCTCCTCCACACATCACTCACTCACCTGGACACTAGAAGGGGGAATTATGTTAAAATGCTCTTCATCGACTACAGCTCTGCATTTAATACCATAATTCCCTCCACACTCACCACCAAACTGGAGCACCTGGGACTCAGCTCATCTATGTGTCAGTGGATCTCCAACTTCCTAACTGGCAGACCACAGGCAGTAAGGATGGGCGGACATGTCTCAGCCTCCACCACTCTCAGCACTGGAGCCCCCCAGGGGTGTGTTCTGAGCCCCCTGCTGTACTCTTTGTACACATATGACTGTGTGGCCACTACCAGCTCCACCACCATCATCAAGTTTGCTGACGACACCGTCGTGGTGGGCCTTATCTCTGATAACAACGAGACGGCCTACTTGAAGGAGGTTAGGAATCTGGAGACCTGGTGCCAGAGGAACAACCTCCTTCTAAACGTCAGTAAAACAAAGGAGTTGATAGTGGACTTCAGTACTAAGCAGGAGAGGAACTACCAGACCCCCGTCATCAACGAGTGCCCAGTGGAGAGAGTGGACAGCTTCAAATACCTCGGAGTTCACATCACGCAGGACCTGTCATGGTCCTGTCACATCAACACCATAGTGAAAAAGGCCCGACAGCGTCTCTACCACCTCAGACGCTTGAGAGACTTCCGACTGCCCTCCAAGGTGCTCAGGAACTTTTACACGTGCACCATAGAGAGCATCCTGACGGGAAACATCTTAACCTGGTTCGGGAACAGCACCATGCAGGACAGACGAGCTCTACAGAGGGTTGTGCGATCAGCTGAGCGCACCATCCGCTCCGAGCTCCCTGACCTGCACTCAATCTACAGCAGGCGGTGCTGGACCAAGGCCAGGAAGATCGTGAAGGACCTCAGCCATCCCAACAACGGACTGTTCTCTCTGTTGAGGTCAGGAAAGCGATTCCGCTCCCTGAAGACCAACACAGAGAGACTGAGGAGGAGCTTCTTCCCGCAGGCGATACGGTCTCTCAATCATCACACCACCACATAGAACGGACCCACATATATGGTTCTTACACACACACACTGGACAGTCTGGACTTTGTTTACACTTAATCACTTTAAGCATATTTGCACTGCACAAGACACCTACAATGTGGTTTGCACAACACTGGACATTATATTTCTCCATTTCCATTTAATACTTGTAAAATGCTGCTGTTATTGTATATATATTTATATTTCTTCATACATTCTTATATATTTCTATACTGTGTATTGTGTATTTTGCTGTACAGTTATTTTATTTTAAACTTTAATTCATATATATTTTATCTTATTCCTTCCCAGCTAAATTTACCCTTCATTCTAATTTGTGTTGTACAGTTATTTTATTTTCAACAAATTCATATATATATTTTATTTTATTCCTTCCTAGTTAAATTTACCCTTTTTAATTTTCATATTTATTTCCTATCTTATTCATAGCCTTTTCTTTTTTCCTTAGGTCACGAGCAGTTGTGTAAGCATTTCACTGCATATCGTACTGTGTATGACTGTGTATGTGACAAATAAAATTTGAATTTGAATTTGTAATTTGTTTCCCTGGGCCCACAGACGAATTTCATCCCTAATTGCTACACTGGGAAGATTCTTACGTATACATTGTTGTGCAATTGTTATAATTGTTTTGTTGCATTTATTTACAATCGCACTTGTAATATTCTTTGGCATGAAAAGATCCAATTAGTTTAATCACTAATTCTAACAAACAAACAGCACTTGCTATAGCAACATTTTCACATGAAATTCAATATCCTTAGCATAAAATGACATCACAATTATCCCCCAGCCAGTCGCAGCAGATGGCTGCTCCTATGAGTCTGGTTCTGCTGGAGGTTTCTCTCTGTTAAAAGTGAGTTTTTCCTCCCCACTGTCGCCTTAGTGCTTACTCATAGGAGATCATTTGATTGCTGGGGTTTTCTCTTTAATACTGTGTGGTTTTAACCTTACAGTATAAAGAGCTTTAAAGTGTCCATTGCAACTTGGCACTATTAGATAGACTTCAATTGGCTTCAACTGACAAAACACTGAAAAAATAAAAAAATCAATCAATCAATCAATAATGGTGTGTGTGTACATTTTTTATTTTTCTATACCAGGCTAAGTGCTAAAGTGTAATGGGTTACAATTATAGCCAATAATTGTAAAAAATAATATGTAGCTTTTCACAGATTATTCTTGTAACAAATGTGACTGTGCTGGGTGGCTGTGGCACTGTGCACAGGATAAAACCTCTTGATTTTAGTGTCATGTAGAACTACATTCAGGCCAAAGCTTGCATTTAAGTAACATCAGTGATTAGAAGCCAGTGTTTTGATTTTTTTTTTTAGTCTTTCTGATAAGGTTATTTTAAAGGTTATTTTTAAGTCATAGACCTATTTATATTGGTTTCCCTGGTTTTAAACACACATTTTAAGCTCTTAGTCTTCATTAAAACAAATCATTTGTTTACCTGTACGGGGACTGACAGCCACTAGAGGCCACTTTACTCAACGTTTACATTCATCAGTAACGTCCTTCTCAAATGCCAAATGCTTGCTGTGTCTCACAAACTCTGTGACTTTTCTCTGCTCCACTTCAGCAGCATCAGGTAATGTTCATATATTGATTAATGGTTTTCTTCAGTGTTTCTTTTACTGCAAAAATTTTTTAAGGTTATCTGCTATAAAAAGCCAGGCCAGGAAAATCTCCTTCATGTTTTCTGTGTTTTATCCTCAGTTACTTTGACATAAAGACATCTGCTGTGATGCTTACACCAGGCTTAAAAGCTGTTATTACAATAAAAGACCCTGACATCACTTTATGATGTAAAAATTTTAATTGTTACTAACTCAAAAAAAGATTCCTAATGTGTGACTATGAAATTTATAAGTCGCTACAGAGAGACAAAATTAGAACTTAGTAAAATTGTTCTAATACAGTCCTTTATTAATACTAATCTTAGAAAAAAAACAAGACAACGTTTAAGTACAACTTGATGTTAAGTACATGTAATTTTGGTGCTAGTTAAGCAGTATAGCCACACAATGCTTTCAAAGTCAAAATTTCAGCTAGCTTAGCCTTGACTGAGTGCTAGGAAAACGTTCACCAGGACTTGTGACATATCACAAGTCCTGGTGAACGTTTTCATACAACGTTTCATACATATACATACATACATACATACATACATACATCATTTCATTCATTTCAAAGGTTTATTTGCATGACACACAAACAGACACAATTGAAAGTTACAAATGTGTTGTGCGTGAAACGAATTCAAACGTGGTGCAGATGTATGTCACAAGTTGATCTGGCTGTAGGCTGTGGCACTTGGCCAGAGGTGGCGCTGGTTGATTCGAGTCCATGTTAGTGCACACAAAGTAAACTGCACGCTTTAGTTGTGAAGCAAAAACGATGAAATCGGAGTAATAAAACGTGCGAGGGGGACGATAACGACGACAAGAGTCTCCCGATCGTTTACTCTTGCTGTCCTGTGAACAACATCGGCGTGGTGTTAACTGTTTGCTGTTTTTGCGATCGCGTCGCGCATGAGAATATCACCAGGTAAACTCGCGACATTTTTAAACATTTTGTTGTTCAACAGCATCAAGACTGACGGAGTGTGTTTGAGATAACCTCACAAGTGTCACAGATGACTCATTTGGCGTTTTTTTGCTGGTTTGTCGGTAGCAGCTCCTGAAACGCAAGTCTGCCACACATCTGTTCGACCAAATCCAGTTAATCTAAGCGCCAGTTAATCTGGAACACCGGCACGCAAGGCGAGTGCAACGAAAGCGAAAAAGAGCACCCATCGGAGGTAACCCCCGCCCCCAAAAACATACAAAAATTGAACTCATTGTAGGCTAATCTGCACATAACTTTCAGATGAATCACGCACCTGGAATACTGGTGTACATTTACCTTATGTGTATGCACTAATTTTATCATACATGCTTTCATTATGCAGCTGCAGAGTATGAAAGTGTGCCCCGTGCAGAAGTAATAGATGAAGATCTGACATCATATCATGTGAGGGTGAAGACACAACACTGCTTGATAAGAATGTGAAGGTGTGCTGTGTTTTGGTGAATATGTGCCCTAGTGTGGTTGTCAAACCAGGGCCAAATGAAACTTGCTCTTGTTGAATATTCATAAAACTGCTGTGTTGCATGTACAGTTCATTGTAAATAATTGTACTTTCTGTAAAGTGGTTTCAATAAAACAGAAATGAAAAGTACGTTTATTTATTTTTTTTTATTCAAGATCTGTTCACATGTACTTAGCAAGTACATGTGCAGGTACACATGAAATGCAAACTATTTACATGGCAACGCACAGCTGGCATCAATCGTGAATCGTTCATCTAGAGCAATTTTGGGGGCAGCTGCTGAGGAGAAGTCAATGTTATGTGCAACCTCTGGCTGTATCTTGGTCATATGGTCAATGTACTCACGTGGAAGCTTAAAAACGGCCAAATCTTATACCCAACCGTTTGTGAATTAGATGTGCGCTTCCAGGAATTTATAATTCCGAAAATGATTCGCCGTGTATGCGCTGACTCCACAGACAAGGTACGCGAAAATATCGGGATAGGACAACGGCGGTAGGCTGTCTGGGCTTCCACTCCACTGCCGTATTTCATACGGGTCCACATTACCAATGCACGCTGTTTTTTCCAAGTACCGTCTCTTGGCGTCTGGGCGCAATCGGTCGCGATACAGCCCTTTGTCTTTTGCGCTGATTTTAAGCATAGTTCTGACAGTCCTGCTTCCAACACAGTGTGTTTGTTTTGATTTGTGGCCTTCTGTCATGGCGCCGCGATCCCACAATGCACTGCGGCGTGACGTCAACTCCAAAACCTAGACAGACAGACAGATAGATAGATTAGGAGAAAAGAAAAAGGAGGTGTGATATACTCTTCTGAATGATTCAATATTTCGCTTGTCTGTTTGAAATTGTCATTGTTATTATTCTAAATAAAGTTTATTTTTTAAAAGACTGTCTGAGGTGAAAAATGAACATGAAACCTTTATTTGTTCAAACTGTGAAACACTTGAAAGAAAGTTTAAAGAGAAAGATAAAAAAAAAAAGAAACGAAGCTGTGCATGTGGGTCCTCCGAATTTGTACACTCACGACTGTGTCGCCTCCAACAAAGAGAACATCAGAGTCAAAACATTCAAGACATTCCAGACGCATGATTTCACATTCCCAAGGCATAACAAGTAAAGTAAATATTTCACAAATTTAAAAGGATGTAACTTGATTTAAGAAGTGTTGAATGACACATTCAAAATGGAGGAGTATTACAGCCTTAGCCCTTAGACTATTTTCTTTACATTTCTGCTTTAAAAAAATGACAAGAAAAAGTGACAAGTAAAAATCCCAGTACAAGGAACTAAGTCCCAACGATACCGACCAGAATCCACCAATGTGAATCCAACTTCAGGTAATTATTCCGGACGGGCTTTGCAGTAACACCACCCGGTAAACGACATCCGGTCGTATCTTACGTATATCCGCTTTCAGGAACAGATTTCCTGCTCGTTTCTCATTTTGCTTCCCCCATTTTTTGCTTGCTGATCTTTTAGCTTCATTCTCGTCAGACTCGGTACTGCAGCGATGCGGGTGTACGTGCTGTTCGCGGTGGCGGTGCTGTCCCTGAGCCCGGCGGCGGTGAGTGGAGCCGAGAAGAAGAAGCTGCAGATCGGCATCAAGAAGCGAGTGGACAACTGCCCCATCAAATCCCGCAAAGGAGACGTGCTGAATATGCACTACACCGGAAAGCTGGAGGACGGCACGGAATTTGACAGTAGCATTCCCCGCGACAGGCCTTTCACCTTCACCCTGGGCACCGGCCAGGTGATCAAAGGCTGGGACCAGGGCCTGCTGGGCATGTGCGAGGGCGAGAAGAGGAAGCTGGTCATCCCCGCCGAGCTGGGGTACGGAGACCGGGGAGCCCCCCCAAAGATCCCCGGCGGAGCGACGCTGATCTTCGAAGTGGAGCTGCTGAGTATCGAGAGGAGATCCGAGCTCTGACGAAGAAGAAGGACAGCTTTGAGAACGGTAAGATGTTAACACACCAACACACCAGCCTGAGGGGCAAACAAAGTCTGCAGAATGGATTGCTCCTTTCCGAGTGGTCATTCACCTAAAGGTGGCCCAGATAACATTTTCACAAGTTCAGATCCAGCTAGAAAACAATGTGCAGAGATTTTGGTAATAGAAACAGCCTGACGGCGGAGTATTTTCTGCATTTTTAGCCGTTTGTAAGCAATATCCTTAAAGCAAAAACACAGAGCTATATAACTAATGTAACTTATGCATATGAAAAACCTTCAGGATCTGTTCAGGGGATGTTGTTTTACTTTGACTATAACAATATGCTCTTTAACTTTATTTTTCCAGTTTCCAGGAGGTGCTGCGGCATTAAGTGGAGAACAAGTGACACCTGATGAAGATTAAAAGGCAAATGTGAGAGAAGAGTCAGCAAAGCTCCTGTTTTCCTTCTACCAGTTTTGCTTTTTGCTCTGATTCATCGAATTGGAATTGAGGAGATACAAAAACTGACAGTTTGTACCAGCTAAGCTCTAGAGTAAGAGTTGACAGCAAACAGCTACACCCTGTATTTGACTGTGCTGTGCCGTCTCTTCATCTCATTTCATTTTAATTTTCTGTGAGCGGGTTTATTCACATCTGCACACTGTTTTTGTTTTGTTTTTTTGTTTTTTTTGGTGGTGGTGGGGGGGGGTTGTTCAGATAATAATTTGGTGTGAAGTTGGGAGTTGGGTCAGACTAGGATAATTTTTTTTTTCCACTGTAAGAGTGTGAATTATGTAATAAAATGTTTATTAGTACTTTTCTTGTGTTGATTTCTTTATTTTTTTACTACTTGAAATAAAAAGACTGCGTATATTTTTTAGCTAACCCCCAGTTATTTCTATAATTGCAAGCTTGCAATTATTTTTATGGTCTTCAGCAGTAGTTCTGCAGGCTTTCTGAAAGTCTTACTAGCATCCTGTTGCAAACATGCAAATTTTGTTTGCGCTATTCTATTTGAAACTAGAAAACCCCAAAATGGAAGACTGTCAGTAGTACGTAGTGTTGACTCATCCTGACAGACAATGGAGCAAAAGGCAGCCAACATCCAAAAAAAGAGCTCTGAATGTCTGTTATGGAGCCTGTTACTAGTTTGCCTAAGAGAGCTCAGCTTCAAAAATTAATTAATAATAAGTTCACACATGCACACACACACACACATTTTCTATTAACAAAATAAGCTACTTGGAAAAAAAAGCAAAAGAAGGAAGGAAAAGAGGGGCACTGATCCTTTAGTAGCCAATAATAATAAAAGTGCAGTAGCCAATAGCGTGGCACCACATCTCACACAACAGCTGCACCAGTGGTCATGTGACTATGAGTCAGTTTAACAGTAGCAAGCTTTCAGTCTTTTGGTGTCCAATTTAGATACCAGAAACAAAAGAAAACACTTTTAAAACTGTAATATTAATGAGTGGAAATCTGTATTTTTTGCATAAAAGCCAAATTTGCTGTTTTATTTATTTATTTTGTTGACTTTTAATTGGTGTGACCTTTCATTAAAATACATATTTTTGTATGATTTTAAATAAATAATTGAAGTTCATTCGTGATTATGCACTTGCACTTGTGTAATAGAAACAGGAGTCAAAATAGTATTTTAATGCTTTTATTCACATTTATTAAATTTCTTTTTTAGGGTTTTGTGATTTATGCAAATAGCTCTTTAAAGTGTCACAGACAGTCTGCCTGCTGGTAACAGTGACTGTATTTTGGCGATGACTGGATATCAACCGATGACTTTACAAATCACTGTATGTGTTTTCTACAGTCAGTGATACCAACAGGCGGCGCCATTAACGCGATCTGGAAGTTGCTGTACCCGGACTTATTCAAAGGACGGACACATGAAACGGAAGCAAGAGCTGTGTCCCAATTCATGGGCTGCATCCTCCTGAGGACGCATTTGTAGACCGATTACGTCACAGCAACGCGCCGAAGGCTGTCCAAATTCGTAAGCTGTGTCCCAAAACGTCGGCTGCATCCTCCGGAGGCCGCATTTGAAGGCCGATTACGTCACAGCCAGGCGACGAAGGCTGTCCCAATTCGTCGACTCCTTCAAATGCGGCCGACAAATGCGTTCTTCATTTCCCCGAATTTGAAGGATGGGTCCGGTGTGTCCTTCGTGGCCCACCATATCCCAGAATTCATAGCGCGACCCAGCCAAATTTCAGCTACCAACAATGGCGGCCGCTACTAAGTTTTAAAATTACTCTTATTAATCTTTCTGGGTCACAAAATAAACTTTTAACATATTTTCAGGCGAGAAAGTAGCTGTGTAAACTTCAAATATCTGCTTGGTTTATCAAGACATCGCATATTTGCAAAAGTGTGCCGACGTTTTCAGAGACGTCTGTTACCCACCAGCTCGATAGCAAGCCGGGGGGTTCAATTGGTCGCTCGAGCCGGCAAGAGCAGCAGACTCCCGGCTTCATCGTTTTCAGACCCCCGCTCTTTCGCTACTCAGGTTAAACATGATATATAAGTCACTCGCATAACTTAAAAATGTAATTGTTTGCCTTTTTTCGGTGTTTTATTTGTTCCGGAGTAAATCGGTTTGGCTGAGATCAAAGTTATTAGATTATTAGATTAAATAAAACTTTATTAATCCATCGGGTGGGTTCCTCCGGGATTTTCACACAGCTGAATAAACGTCAAACAGAAAACTGATTAAACCGAAGTGTGAGACGGTCGAGAATTTACGCCAGTGTCCTGTTATATTTTAGATAGCAAGGAGCAGACGGCCGAGTTTATTAAACTCCACCGACACAGCGGTGACGCAAATCTGAAGGCTAGACCGTCCCATTTCACAGCCTCGCACTTCCGGCCTTCTCGGTCTTCGAAGGACCCGGCCCACGTAGACCGCGAAGGCCGGGTCCTCCGAAGGATGCAGCCGACGTTTTGGGACACAGCTGTAGACTCCTCCAAATGCAGCTGACAAATGCGTCCTCCTTTTCCCCGAATTTGAAGGATGGGTCAGGTGTGTCCTTTGTGGCCCACCATATCCCAGAATTCATAGCGCGGCCCAGCCAAACTGCAGTTTCCGGCAATGGCGACCGCTACTAAGTTTTAAAATTACTGTTATTAATCCTTCTGGGTCACAAAATAAACTTTTAACATATTTTCAGGCGAGAATGTAGCCGTGTAAACTTGAAATATCTGCTCGGTTTATCAAGATATCACATATTTGCAAAGGTGCTTCAACGTTTTCGGAGACATCTGTTACCCACCAGCTCGATAGCTAGCCGATAGCTCGAGGGTCACTGAAGCCGCCGAGAACGGCACAACTCCCGGCACATCATTTTCAGATCACCGCCGACTTTCGCTACTCGGGTTAAACGTAATATATAAGTCACTTAGACAACCTAAAAATGTTATTGTTTGGCTTTTTTCAGTGTTTTGTTCGTGAGTAAATCGGTTTGGCTGAGATTAAAGTTATTAGATTAGATTAGATAAAATAAAACTTTATTAATCCCCCGGGTGGGTTCCTCCTTGGTTTTTACACCACTGAATAAACGTCAAACAGAAAACTGATTAAAAAGAAGTATGAGACGGTCGAGAATTTACGCCAGTGTCCTGTTATATTTTAAATAACAAGGAGCAAACGGCCAGGTCCTCAGGAGGATGCAGCCCATGAATTTGGACACAGCTAAGGTCGTCGCTTTTCCGGCATGCTCCTGGTTGAATGAGGCTGTGTCCCAATTCAGGGTATGCACGCTTGAAGTATGCATTTCAAGTGCGATTACGTCACTGCCACGCGACGATGGCTGTCCCAATTCAAAGTGTACTTCAAATGCATACTCCAAATGCGCCGTCGATTTCCCCAAATATCAAGCGTGGTCCGGTGCACGCTTCGTGGCCCCATATATCCCACAATCCATAGCGCGGCGGTGGGTGTGGATAATTTTGCCGCAAAATACGGCAGAAGGTAGCGGCCGAAGAGTGAACTGTCAAAAGTAAGTACTGAATATGATGTCACTTATTTATGTGCGAATGTTTTTAAGAACATTAAAACATTACTGTTGGCCACATGTCGGCAAAGTTATGTGACATTAGCGATGTTTGTACTTTCAGCGTTTACTTGGTTTTAAAGCCTTTACTTCTAAATATACGCCGTTCAATAGTTGACCTTAATCTTACAGAGAATGTGATGATTTTATGGATAATTAAAGTCAGTCATATATCCACAAACACAACAAGCTGAAAGTCAGTGATGCTGCTCGGTTTGCAGTCCTGAATATCACTGCACAAGCAGGATTCACTGCACTGTTAATGTTAGCTATGTTATATTGCTGCCTCTGTTCGGTGGTGTCGAGCCAAACGGACTTTAACGTGTGTTTGAACGAGCTGACGGTTCACTCGTTAAGCTGAAAGAAAGATGCTTAAATCACAGGAGTCACACATGTGTCCACTGGACCATCTGGGAACTCTTCTTGTTTAGCACTCGTAATAACACAAACACTAAATCCTCCTTCTCTTGTGCTGTTTTGTAGCAGTGTGTACACCTGAGACTGTCACCTGTCTGTCTGTCCTGCACTCTCTCTCTCTTTCTTTCTCTCTGATTGTGGAATAAAAGTATGAACATGGACCCACTGCTGCACATCATCTGTGAGGCTTTGCACCCCTGATGATCCACCAGGACAAACTCAGCAGTGTGTGAGGAAGAGGAGGAGGAAGAGCCATCAGCAGCTGACAGATGGAGAGAATAGACAGACTGTTCCCTGTTTGTGAAGGACTGCTAGGAAAGTTTAAAATAACTAATTGTCTGTCCTGAATCAGTCTTATTAGGTAATGTTCAAATAATGTTATCATCCCAGTGTTTTCAGTGTGGGAGAAAGTACTCAGGGCCTTCAAGTTACACACTATGAAAGGCAGCAACAAGTTTAATATTCAGAAACCTAAAGTATGTATCAGCAGCAGAATGGAGCTAAAAATAAATGTTTGTTTCAGTTCTATGAAGCTTTGAGTATTTTGGATTAGTAGTACTGCTGTGTTTGTTGCATCATATTGCTGTAATTGTTTATATGCTTTATATATTCTGAGTGTGAAGGTTCTCAGTCATCCAGGTCATCGTAGTCAAAGGAGTTTGCAAAGAAAAGCGTCTGGACTTCTTTGAGTTGCTTGAAGACGTTTCACCTCTCATCCGAGAAGCTTCTTCAGTTCTAAGGTCAAATGGCCGAGAGTCCCAGATTTAAACCCAGTGGGAGTATCCCCCAAGGAGGGACAAAGGACCCCCTGGTGATCCTCTAATCACATGCGCCAAGGTGTGAAAGTGGGTGTGGGACCTAATCAGCCAGGGTTTCGGGTGAGCTCATTGTGAAACCTGGCCCCACCCTATCATGTGATTTCCTGAGGTCAGATGGCCCAGGATGTGAGTGGGCGTTAAGGCGTCTGGGGAGGGAACTCAAAACTGGATTATAGATGGCAGACAGTTGGTGTCGTAAACCACCGCCTCTGTTCAAAGATGGTCGCTCACAGTGGACATAGATGGCCTCTTTCACTCCTCTTTCAAACCATCTGTCCTCTCTGTCCAATATGTGAACATTGGCATCCTCGAAAGAGTGACCTTTATCCTTAAGATGCAGGTGGACTGCTGAGTCTTGTCCTGTGGAGGTGGCTCTTCTATGTTGTGCCATGCGCTTGTGAAGTGGCTGTTTGGTCTCTCCAATGTAGAGGTCCGGGCATTCCTCACTGCACTGTACAGCATACACCACGTTGTTCAGTCTGTGTTTTGGAGTTTTGTCTTTCGGGTGAACCAGTTTGTGTCTGAGTGTGTTGCTGGGTCTGAAGTACACTGGGATGTCGTGCTTGGAGAAAACTCTCCTGAGTTTCTCTGATACACCGGCTACATAGGGGATGACAACGTTGTTGCGTCTGTCTTTCTTATCCTCCCTCGCTGGTGTCTGATCTTCTTTTCTGTGCCTTTTTGCTGACTTTATGAACGCCCAGTTAGGATAACCACATGTTTTCAGTGCTTCCTTTACATGTGTGTGTTCCTTCTTTTTCCCTTCAGGCTTAGAGGGAACAAGTTCTGCCCGGTGGTGTAGGGTCCTAATTACTCCAAGTTTGTGTTCCAGAGGGTGATGGGAGTCAAAGAGGAGATACTGGTCCGTGTGTGTGGGCTTCCGGTAAACTTCAATGTTGAGGTTGCCATTCTCTTCAATGTGCACAGCGCAGTCCAGGAAAGGCAAACAGTTGTCCTTAGTGTCTTCCCTGGTGAACTTGATGTTTTTATCCACGGCGTTAATGTGCGCAGTGAAGGATTCCACTTCTTGTGTCTTGATTTTGACCCAGGTGTCGTCTACATATCTGTACCAGTGGCTGGGTGCTCTCCCTTTAAAAGAGCCAAGAGCCTTTCTTTCCACTTCCTCCATGTAAAGGTTGGCTACAATAGGTGACACAGGGGAGCCCATGGCACAGCCATGTTTTTGTCTGTAGAAGCCTTCGTTGTATTTGAAGTATGTTGTGGTAAGGCAGAGGTCTAACAGTGTGCAAATCTGATCGGGTGTGAAGTTGGTCCTGTCTTCCAAGGAGCTGTCTTCTTGTAGTCGTTTTCTGACAGTCTCCACTGCTTCCGTGGTGGGTATGCAAGTGAAGAGAGAGACTACATCAAAGGACACCATGGTTTCATCTGGATCCAGGGTAAGTTTCTGGACCTTGTCGGTGAAGTCGGTGGAGTTCTTGATGTGGTGTGGGGTGTTCCCCACGAGAGGTGCAAGGATGGTAGCAAGGTGTTTCGCAATGTTATAAGTGGCTGAGTTTATGCTACTGACTATGGGTCTGAGTGGGACCCCTTCCTTGTGGATCTTAGGAAGTCCATAAATGCAGGGTATGGCATCCCCTGGATAAAGGCGGTGATATTTGAGGCGGTCAATGATTTTGTCCTTTTCAAGGTCTTGAAGGCAAGCTATAACTTTCTTTTTGTAGCTGCTTGTGGGGTCTCGTTTTAAAGCTTCGTAGGTGTCCTCTCTGTCACTTAATGCTCTCTGGTCGCTATGGTAACGTGTAAATATTTCTTTCAAAATAAGACACACAACTACAACAAAGAAAAAGACCCAGGGAAACCGAGTTAACGATAAAACCCCTGAAAACCATAAATTTCACACTGGAGCCTTAACTCTGTGGCCCGGTACCAAATGACTCACAGACCGCTGCTGTACAGAACCTGTGATGTCCAGACGGTGTTCCTCTGGTGTTCTGCTGTGAAAACCTTTGGGCTTAGGGATTAACATAGTTGCCATGGTGTCCTTTCTTCTCTTATTTGTTGTGTGTGATCAGGACAATTCTGGAGAGGATGGGCCTGCAGGGGAAAGTCACCCCCTTGCAGGCCAGAAGACATGAGATAACTTTAAAGAATACAAAGTACGTATGTGTGTTATCAAGAAGATAATTCTCAAGAACACAAGTTAATAAATGTGCAATTACTAAGAGTTGTTGTGGTGTTTTTATTTGCCTGCTGTCATTTTTGATTTCCTCTGCCTTTAGGATTGCAAGTATCCAGGCTCAGGAGAGGGGGTCAGTGGGAAGCCCACTGCTGCTACTTGGCCCTGGTTTGCCCTCATGGATGAGGTGATAGGACAGATGCCTTCCATTAAGCCTCCTGTCCTAATGTCCTCTCTCCCTGAGGACACTCCAGGGCCAAGCGCAGCAGTGGGTGACCAAAACGACAGCGATGACGAAGCGGCTCAGCCACCTACGACAGGGAGAAAGAGGAAAAGAGAAAGGGATGATGAGCTGCTAGACCTCATCAGAGAGGACATGAGGCAGCAAAGAGAGGCTGAGGAGAGGAGAGCAGGGAGAGGACGGACAGACTGTTTTCACTTCTTGAAAGATTAGTTCCCAAATGAGTTATGTATTGAGAAATTTATTTATTTGAATATATTTGTTACATTGTTATATGTGTTGCATTAGTTTAAAGGTTTTATGTTATTAATAAAGTGATTCAAACAAACAGTAATTGTCACTGAACTCAATTTGATTTACAGGCATTTGTAACATGTATGAACATAACGCTAACTTTGAACAATATTACTTGGATATTTATTTGATAGCAATAAAGTAAATAACAATAACAATTAAACAAGAATATTTCAAATACACAGTATGTAAAGATGGAAAAACAATATTTACAGTTGTTCACACAGGATTAACCTGAGTGACCTGTTCCTGGACCGTTTCTTTAACAACTGTAATAGATTACAGGAAGTCTCTGGCAGTGTTGCTGAATCTGCCCGAGCAAGATCAGACATGGATGAGCTGCTGCAACTGAGACCTGCGGTTTGTCTTTTCTGGTGGGCGAGTGGAGAATCACACAGGGTGGTCTGCAAAGAGAGCTTTAGGATGCTTCCTCCCACTGTCCACTGCATCCTCCATCCACAGGGTTTGCAGGGCTGGCTCACTCATGGCTGCCACACCACTAAGATGTTTACAGAGATATGCAAGCAGGAGATGGTGGATGCTATTTTATTAGTATAATACTTGTAACTCTGTAGCAGACAACAGTTTGATAAAGTGCTATGTATAAAAACAAACAAACAAAAGATTATATTCTATACGTTTCAAAGATATTTAGTTTATATATTTTATATAATACAGTACATGTGTGAGAATGACCGATGTTGTGGCAAAAAATGATCGTCTGCCAAAAACTGATTTCCGGTTTTTGCCCTAAACTGATTGCTCATATTTAACCTGCTATGAATAACTTGTTGGTCTATAATACGTGAAACATGTCAAATGTGTCCCTCATTAGTGATATCAAGTCACCTGCCACCAGCAACATTCCTGTAACAAGGTAGAAGCTGCAATCAGTTTTTGGCAGTGACTTTTATATATCCTTTATTCATCCAGTTAAAAAAAAAAATCTTATTGACATTAGAAATGTATTTTTTAAGAGTAATCTGGCCAAGAGGACAGCAGACAGCGCAACAAATATATCAATTGTACCTACATTATAACCAGAGTTATAAAGATACTTGAACAACAGGTAATTATTGTATATATAAAACCCCTTAGTAAACCATGTTCACCGAAGTCTATTTACCAATATACATAAAGATATTTCACATATTACACTCGGAAACATTGGAAATCAGTTTTGGCAGGCGAACACTTTTTTTGGCACAACGCCGGCAATATTTCAATTATCCATGTAATTAGCTAAGTAATTCCTAAATGCGTGTAGATTAAAGGAAATTATTTTACCTGGATATGATTGTCTCTGATGAGCCTAAGGTACAAAACGTGCGGGCGGCGACGATAAGGTTTTTCTAGCTCCTCGAGAAATAAAATTGTCCAAACAACGGAGCGACATTTCTGGGTCCATTTTAAAGTTTTCGCGCTGTGGCGCTAGCGACCGGGAAAAACACGCAAGTAAGGGCGGAGTTGAAGGCTAGGAGGCTGTCCACAGCCCATCTGTTATGTTGGATACTCATTGTTTGTTCAATAAAGTTTCTATGGAGAAAAAAAGGGGGCTGTCCAAGCCGCTCACTTCCTGACTACCCGTCCGTCTAAGGACACTACCTTGTGACGTAGGTAGTTAGTGTCCTTATGAGCATCCTTCCCCTGAATTCGGACACAGCCAACATGTTACTCACAGTTAAATTAAGAGGGGACGGCAGTAAAAACTCCGGACCTGTGACATCATCACGTACGCAGGTGTTCCAATTGTACATATCGCGAGTCCGTGCTCGCGTTCTCGGCGGGTACGTACTCCCGTGCGTTCTCGGCGAGTACGTACTCACCGAGAACGCGAGTACGTACTCGCGTACTTGGGCATTGATAAACGGCCCCTGAATTGGGACACAGCCTTTGAATTCGGACAGCCTTCGTCGCGTCGCTGTGACGTCATTGCCTCCAAATATGGCATTTTAAGCATCCTTCCCCTGAATTCGGACACAGCCAGTGAGTAGGTATGCGCTACTGCAACGTGCAGCACCGGATGAAGCGCTGTGTAAGTAGATTGTGATGTTTCTGTTTCACACGTGTAACTTGGTTAACATTTGATCAACATGCAATTGACTAATTTGAGTTTTACCGTTATTCAAAATTAAGATTGTGAGACATGCAAAGTCTTAAAATACAGGGAGCGGTTGAGTGTTAGCAAGAACGCTATCTTTGGCTCCCATTCGCTCTCTATGACGCATGCAAAAGAATTGCAGAAACATTTCTGTTTTGTTTTTTGATTTGGTTGGTTGGTTTGTTTGTCTTTTAACAGGCATTTAAGGACTGTGTGAGTGCATGCCATTTGGCTGTTTGGGGATAACATGGTAGAGCACGGTACCAGTTAGCCTACTGCACTGTGTTTGGTCCTCTTCCTCTGTGAGACTGTTAGTTTTGAGCTGCCATTTGTGAGCTGCGGTGAAGCCAGCCGGTGTTCCAGATCAACTGGTGTTGGTCGAACAGATGTGTGGTAGACTTGCTTTTCAGGAGCCGCTGCCGACAAAACGGCAAATAAACACAAAATATTTCATCTGTGATATTTGTGAGGTTACCTCAAAATGTTTAAAAATGTCGCGAGTTTACCTGGTGATATTCCCATGCAGGAGGCGCTCGCGAAAACAGCAAACAATTAACACCACGCCGATGCTGTTCACAGGACAGCAAGAGTAAACGATCTGGACAATCTTGTCGTCGTGTTTGAGGTAACCTCACAAATATCACAGATGAACTATTTGGTGTTTATTTGCTGTTTTGTCGGTAGCGGCTCCTGAAAAGCAAGTCTACCACACATCTGTTCGACCAACACCAGTTGATCTGCGACGCCAGTTAATCTGGAACACCGGCGCCTCATAATTTTTCTTGTCCTTTTTGTACTAAGCTTTAGGGTAGTGCTTCTTCTCCTTCGTTGTTGATTGCAAACATGGGCACAGGGCACATACAAATACACACAAAGGAAATCAAGAGAAATGAAGCTCCAGGACCGTTGTTTTTCCCAGTCAAATGATTACTTGTTATTGTTATTACTGTGTTATTGTCTTAGGGCAACTGTAACCCACATAATGTCCTTAGGGGAAATTAAAGTATTCTGATTCTGATGATTCTGAACTATCAAAGATAAATTGTTTTGTAAGGTTTTGTTTGTTAAAATAACCACACAATTTGAGTAGAAATGTCCTTTAATTTCTCTGGAATCTTGCAGCATTTTGTGATGAAAGTTGGCACACATCTAGCGAAGGTAACCCAGAGGAGTAGTGAGCTGACAATTTCATGTTAACAATAACAGATGATTTTTAATTAATTTTGTATGTGCTGTTATAATCGATTGAGCATGTTGAATTTGACCAGAAACGTCCTTTAATTTCTCCAGAATTATGCAGTGGAGATGAAACTGCACATGTATGGCGTGGGTGTCCAGGAAGAGGAATCCGTTAAGATATTCATGTCAACTAACAACGATGATTTTTAATGAATTTTTGAATATGATGTGATCATATTGCATTGACTTTTGAATTTGAGTACAACTGATGATAAATGATGCAGTTAGGCTGTCCTAATGCATTATGTTCATGTGTTTGTATGCGTATATGTTTGCTCAGCAATGAAGGAGAAAAGCCGCTGGCGTAAAGACTAGTGTAGAAGTGCAAGAAAAGTTATGCGGCGGATCAGAGGTGGCTGGTTTCACCATCACCTAGCTACAAATGACGGCTCACTTGACCGCAGTCTCTCATTTCAATAGGCTATCAGAACACTGTCTCACTATCTCTTCTGTATACATTTTGAGCAAAAGCTACAGGGCAACATTGGGAAGCTTTACTCATCTCAATCTGAATCTGAAAGAAACACCGTGTTAATTAACTCTTGTAATACTAAATGGGTAGCTCTCACAACAAGGGAGAACTGAACCTTTAACTTTACAGAGGCTTCATGTATTTAGGTTTGTTTGTTTGTTTGTTTGTTTCAAAGCCTCAAAAGAAAACACATCACTTACTGTAAATCACCAAGTGTTGATTTAAAAGCTCCCAGATCCTCCAGTTAGTTGTTAACATGTTTGATGTCTGATGTTAACATGTCTGAGGTGAGGGGAGGGGTGGGGGTGGGGGTTATGCCCCCCACACCCCCATCAGCGACCTCCAGAACTGGCACCTTTTGCACGTACGTGCACGCGCGTTCACTCAACCTGAAAAAGTGGCACTTCCGGCCAGCAGCCCCCACAAAGCACCCATGTCTCCTAGTGGGAGAGCGTTTTAATTAGGTTTATCTATTTTATAAAGTGATACTTTAGTGTGAATTTAACTTTTTGTTTTATCCTAACAACATGGATAAGTGTTATAGAAAGACTTTGTTTTTAGACACCCGAGCTGAAACGGCAAACTGTGTGTGTTTTACAAGCAGAATTTCTTGGGTTAGTTAAGCTGAATTTGCGGCACATATGCCCCCAGGTCTGGCCTGCAACGGCTTTGATGTACAATGCCACATTGTCTTAACAACAGTGCTTTGTTGCCTGTTTCAGACTTTATGACGCCGTGTATCTCGAGAAATGGGGGAGATGAACTGTTTTTTTTTTTGTCTGTCTTTGAGAATGGGGGGAATAGGCATAAAGTCTGATAAGAGCCAACGAACTCTTTCCACCTGGAGATCAAAAGGTGTGAACAACTTTAGACAAAATACGCATTGAATTTTGATGCCATCTTTAAAACATAGATGTGCAATACATTATTTAATTTTGTTTATCAACCGCTGTGTGTATTTTGGTTTTTCAGTGTGAATTTAATTTTGTAAATGCAGGATCAAATTTTTTTAATGGTGCTTTTTAGACACTGATCTGAAAGATAAATGTTTGTGTTAGAAGCAGCTTTGCTGGATTTGTTTTTAACTCGGTGAAAAATAGTGTGAAACTTTTTTTCTTAATTCAGTATTTTACAGGTTTTAACTGTGTGGTCCTTCTGTCTTTCTGGAAAATGCAGGCCAACTTGTGGAATGAGCGCGTGCACCGCTTTTCAGAACTGCCAGCTTTGCTCGTTTCATGTGTCCTCTGTTGATAAAACTGATTTTTTATGGATCTTAATGTTTAGAGATAATAGCGAGGTACTGACCTGTGTGTCTCTTTAAACTGTAGATGTTTAATTCTAAGGCTACATATTATTTATCTCCCACTGAGTCTGCTTGGCAAAGGCTGTGGACCTTTCCAAAATGACGTAGAGGCGGCTTGAGCGTGATTAATTTATTACAATTTCAGTTTCTGGGAAGTTTTCAGTTTTCCCTCGTGTGTCTATGAACAGTATGGCTTTGGGTAAGTTCTCAGATGCACCTTTGAAATGCCATAAGTCTCCTGTAAGTCCTAGTTTGGGTCTTCACTGTGCTTTTCTTCCTAGTTTGTTTTAGAGTAAGGGTCACATTTTAAAACTGATTTTTTTTTTATTATTTGGGTTTGCTTTTATGGTAACTGGGCTGGTGCAATATTAGTCAGGCAATGTGCAATCCCTGAGCTGGGGCTCGTACCTTATGGATATTAGGCCTTGCATAAGTGCTCATGGTAAATGGATTTGCTGTGTTTAAAATAACCTGATTGCAGTGATACCAATTATTTCCTTGGGGAAACACTTAGTGCATGTGATAAGTGTTCCTGTGGGGTCGTATTTACCTGGGGTGGACTTTTTTTGTTTTTTTAAAACAACAGGCACCTGTTTTCTTCTAGTGAGAGCAAGTTACCAGGTGATTGTTCTTTTTTCCAAATCTCTTTATTTGGTTTTCCAGTTTTCTTTTTCCATAAAGATGACAAAGATTCAAATATAACCGATTACATATATACAGAAATAGTTGAACAGAATAAAATACAACAAACAACAAAAGAAAGTTGGACAGAGGATATTATTTATCAGACTACACATGAAGCTCAGTGATCGTTTATATCTGTGCTGTATTGAAGAGATCTATAAAAGGCTGCCAGGTTGAATGGAATTCTTCCAGCTTCCCCCTTAGTAGGAGTGTAATTTTTTCCAGCTGCAAATGTCTCATTACATCTTGTATTAACGCTGATTTGGTAGGAGGCACTCTTTGCTTCCAGTTTGGTAAAATTAAACGGCGTGCTAGCAGCGTCACAAAACGTATTACATTATTTTGGGTGGCTGACAAATCTACAAAAAACGGTTTCACTCCAGATAAAGCACAGATTGGATCTGGCTTAAGTGTTTGTTTGTTTTTTAGAATCTTAGACAAGGTTTGAAAGACATTATTCCAATATGTTGTTATACAGGGACAATTCCAAAACATATGCGCCAGTGAAGCAGGTTGCTGTTAACATCTTTCACAGGACGAGTTTACATTGGGGAACATTTTTGACAGTTTCAACTTCGATAAATGGAGTCTATGTAGCACTTTAAATTGTAAGAGTCCATGACGGATACAAACAGAGGAAGAATGTACATTTTCTTGGGCTTTTGTCCAATGACTATCTGTGGTTCTCATACCAAGGTCCTTCTGCCAGGCCTCTTTCAGATGATCAAGTATAGTAGTTCCATCCAGTTGTGACAATGCATTGTGAATTTTTGTTATTAATACTTTTTTGAGCGGGTCAAACTGGAATAACTTATCTAAGGTAGAGTCTGGGGGTCGATCTGGAAAAGTCTAATTTATTTAAAAAAGGCTTTATTAATCACAATAGGGATACACTGAAATAAAAATAAGAATTTGGGAAGAATATTCATTCTAACAATGTTTATTCTTCCTGCTAATGAAATCGGTAAATTAATCCATTTGTCTATGTTATTTTTGGTTTCATCATATAATTTAGAAAGATTATGTTTAAATAAGACACAGTAATCCTGAGTGAAATTTATTCCAAGATATTTGAACTGATTAGTGTCAGGTTTATATTGTTGATTGTCATTTATGCTTAGAAATATTTAACCATATAATCATTTGTAGATTGAAAGAATGTCTCATCCTAGGAGGTCTGTAACAACTCTGTAGCATGAAGAGGGGGCTGCATTCACTCCTCTCCAGAGTGTTCTGGCGTAGATCACACACCTCTTGGGATCATGAGCAAGGTTGTATCTTCTCTTCTGATATATGGTATAGCAAACACGTATATCTGTTTAAGTATAAGTGCCTTTTGTTTAGATGAACTGCTGGACTTCCAGACCAGCTGGTTTAGGGAAGTCATTTATGGGGTCACACTCTGACCCCACACACACACACACACACACACACACACAGTCAAGGTACTCTTTGTGTGTATGTAGACGTCATATGTTAATGAACCTATGTATATTCATGTAACCTCAATAAAAGAGCAGTGTTACGGGGGAGCGGACGAGAGCGACTGGGGTCAAGCGAAGGAACAGCGCTTGTCGTGGTTCTCTCCCTCATATATGAGTAACACAAAGAACTTTGCCTACTTGGTGTTCAATGCTTTTGCTGTGTAGTTGAATTGTCTTGAACGTTCCAGCGAATAGGTTTAAGCTACAAACCTATCAATTAGAAACTAAATGGTAAGGTGTTGAAGCTACTTGGGTTTCCTATTGCTTTAGAGTTGACTGGAAACAACACTCTTTTGGATAAATTCAATTTGTACCCTGACACTTTTCTAAAATTTTGCAAAATCTCCATGATGACTGGGACTGATTTTGCAGGGTTAGAGATATACAGTAGTAAATCATCTGCATATAGCAAAATTTTATGCTCTGCTTTTCCCCTTCTAATCCCGGTATATTCTTTTGTTGAACGCAGTAAAAGAGCTAAAGGTTCGATGGCTAATGCAAAAAGCAGAGGTGAGAGACGACAACCTTGTCTTGTTGAGCGATTCAGATCGAAATAGTCAGAGTGAACATTGTTTGTTTGTACCGAAACTTTTGGTTGGACGTATAGTAGTTTAACCAGAGAAATAAATTTAGGACCAAATCTGAACCTCGACAGGATCGAGAAGAGATAATCCCGCTCGACCCTGTCAAAGGCCTTCTCCGCATCCAAGGAAAGTAAAATTTCAGGTTTGGATTATGCTTGTCTTGCGTATAGATAATATTTAGTAGTCTTCTGATATTAAAAAAACAACTGTCTGTCTTTAATAAATCCTGTTTGGTCTTGAGATATAATTGTTGGCAGAACTGTTTCCAGGCATGTTGCTAAAATCTTTGCAAGTATCTTATCTACGTTAATTAAACTGATTGGTCTATATGATGCTGGGTCTAAAGTAGGGATGGATATTGATAAGATTTTCACGATTCCGATTCGATTCTCTTATCGATTCTTATTTTTTAAAAAGGAGAACACTAAGGTCGATTAGCTTAGAACTTTGTTTTATATCTTCTCTTTGAACAAGATAGAAATTTAGGAGTAACATGGCCTTACAAACCCAACAGTGAGATCTTAAGAGATCCACAGCCTACGGCTCTTCAAAGGGGTGTCACAGGGTCCCCAGGAAGAAAAATTGTAAATGTAAAATAATAAAATAAATATTCTTAACATAGCATAAATTATTCTGTAGCAATTACACAAGAATATCCAGTAATGTCCCTGCCTACAATTAAACACATTCACTTACCGAAAATCGGGGGCATCTGCTGTGGCAAATGGGTGCAAGCCTTTGACCACAAACTTAGTCACTGCTTGGTGACATTCGTCTATCCTGGCCTGAAAGGAGACGCTACCGGTAGACTGCAGCGAGAACTGCCAGCATGTGAGCCAGCCAGACTCTGTCTGGCTCTCTCATCATGGTCACCTAAATGCAGCGCACAGTAATGGTAGGTTTTGTAATAAGGCAGATAGCGCTAACATAATATGCACTGTTAGCTGATTATTTACCTGCTGCATTAACAGGAGAGGACGTGCAAACGTTACCGCTGCTGCTGGGTTGAGATTCACGAGTCCGGAGCAGAATTAAAAACACGACATTCAGTTAAGGTTATCGCGTGTTTTGTGAGCAAATGCTTTTGCATATTCGTAGTGTTTCCTCCTTTAAATGAAATATCTACTTTGCAAGTATTGCAAGTTGCCCCGTTGTCATCCGTTCTCGTAAAGTATAACCAAACTTTTGAGCTTTTGAGCCGCTTAGGCGCCCTGCCAGGTAAATGACGCTCCGCAACGTGGTGACGTCATTCGGGGCGACTGGAATCGATAAGGGAATCGTTTGCAAAAATGGCAAACAATTCCAAGGAATTGAAACAGTGGAAATCAGTTCTCAACAGGAACCGGGTTTCGATACCCATCCCTAGTCTAAAGGGTCTTTTTCTTTTTTATAGATCAAAGAGATGCTTGCCTGATAGAGAGTTGGCAGTAAGGCTTTTTTGTCCAGCACCTCATTATATACTTCTAGCAACAGGGGTGAAATATGGTCTTTAAAGGCCTTGTAAAATTCTGAAGTATAGCCGTCTGGTCCAGGGGCCTTAGAGTTTTGCATATTATTTATTGCTTGCTGTATTTCTTGTATAGTTATGGGTTTTTCAAGTTGTTCTACTTTTTCTGGGCTGATTGTAGGTACATTAAACCTGTTAAAGAACATCTCAAAGAGTGCAGGGTTCTTTTTTGATTCGGAGGTGTATAAGGAACTGGTTGTGGACTTCGGGAGGTCCAGAGCAGATCCACTGGTCCTTGTGATATCTGGAGTGTTATTAATTGACAAATAAATATCTATTTGGTTCTTAATTTTTCCTTTCCCGTTTATTTGATAGTAGACTATTATCAAATCTCCATATCTTTGTTGTATGATTGTACCCAAGGGCTAATTGCAAGAGAAGGGGGCTGTGATCCGATAACATTATTGTAAATGGCCTATATTTGTATAGCGCTTTACTTAGTCCCCAAGGACCCCAAAGCGCTTTACACTAGATTCAGTCATTCACCCATTCACACACTGGAGATGGCAAGCTACATTGTAGCCACAGCTGCCCTGGGGCACACTGACAGAGGCGAGGCTGCCGGACACTGGCGCCACCGGGCCCTCTGACCAGGCAACGGGTGAAGTGTATTGCCCAAGGACACAACGACCGAGACTGTCGGAGCCGAGGCTCGAACCGGCAACCTTCCGATTACAAGACGAACTGCCAACTCTTGAGCTACGATCGCCCCTTGTACCATATTCACAGTGTTTTACTGATGGTAGAAATTTAGAATCGATTAAAAAGAAGTCTATCCTGGTAAATGTCTGGTGGACTGGAGAATAAAACGAATATTGTTGCACATTAGGATTTTGAGCTCTCCACGGGTCAATTATTCCATAATTTCCCATAAATTCATGGATGGCTTTTGCCGATTTAGATATTTCGGCTGGTCTACTTGATGATCTATCAAGGTCTGTATTCAACACCAAGTTAAAATCACCTCCTATGATTAATTGATGAGTATCGATATCTGGTAGCTTTGAAATTATCGACCGTATAAATTGCTCATCGTCCACATTTGGGACGTAAATGTTTACTAATGTAACTAAATGACCATGAAGTTTGTCAGTTACCCTGAGCGTCTGGTAATATTTTTGCTGCAGTAAATAGTACTGTTTTTTGATTAGTATAGCTGTGCCTCTGCTTCCTGCATTAAAAGTGGAGTGAAATATTTGTTCTATCATTTGCAACGTAATCTCTTGTGGTCTTGTACTTTCAGATGTGTTTCTTGCAAAAAGATTATATCCGCGTTTACTTTTTTTAAGTGAGCTAAAATGTTTCCTTGTTTTACTGATCCTGAGTCCCCTACAGTTCCATGTTACAAATTTGACAAGATTTTGTGGCATTCCTTCAGTAGAGGTGCCAGTAGTCATTAACTGTTACTGATTGGTTAATAGATCTTATTCTGAGCTTTCTAGACGTTGTCCTCTGAAATTCACAACTTTCTTGAACTAAAGAACATCCCCTTGAACTCAAACCTGAACCCTTTATTTATTTGCAGCGAAACGAAAAGAAAAGAAAAAAAAATTGTCCAGCTTTTTATGGGCTGTAGACATCAGAGTTACCACTAAACTCCTTAAGATTGTTTACTATTATATACTATTCCCTCCTGGGTCATATAGTTTGTAGAGATGTCACCTCCTATCCCTCCGTGTCAGTAGATGTGGCTGGGCTCTGGATGTGGATACTGATGAACTTCTCTGCTTCGTGTGGATCTGTGAATGAGTGCTTGGTGTTGTTCACCGTTATAATCAGCTTCATGGGATAGTACACACTGTACGGGATGCCAGCATTCCGCAGTTTCCCTTTCACGGGGTTGAATGTCGCACGAAGTTTGCTGACCTCGGGGTTCATGTCAGGGAAGATGTGTACAGGTGATCCTTTGTAGAAAAGGCAACCTTTTTCCCTGGACAGTTGCAGAATCTTCTCCCTGTCAGTGAGTGCAGGCGGACTATCATGGCTCTTGGGCACTCTCCTGTCCATGGTTTCGGGGCGAGGGTCCTGTGGGCTCGGTCTATTACAATAAGTGAGTCACCATTTTCTTTCCCGAGCACTGAAAAAACTCTGCCATGAAACGGCTGGGGTTACCCCCCTCTGTGTCCTCACTAACGCCCACCACACGCAGATTTTTTCTGCTGCTTCTATTTTCTAAATCCAAGCATTTGTCGTGTAGTTTGTTATAATCTTTCTTTAGGGTCTCATGATCTTTTTCTAAGGCTGTTAACCTGTCTGTAGCGTCGCAGAGGGCCCGTTCCATTTCCTTCTGTGTATTTGTTGTTTCTGCATGAATTTCGTGCAGTGTCTCTATTTTCTGTGAGAGCTCATGTCGAAGCTTATTGGTATCTGCTTTGGCTTCTTCACTTAGCGAGGAAATGTCCTTGCGTATGTTTTCATGCATATTCTCTATCTGCGTTTTGATATCATTCATCATACCGTCTTGCAATTCGCTCCGAGGGATCCTCATGGAGATTGGTGAATTCTCGTCCGCCATGTCGTGTTGTTGCTTTTTGCCGCCAGGTGTAGCAGAAATTGATGACAAAGTTTGTACAGCTGAAGAAGTTTGTACAGCTGTGTCTTGATTAAAATCTTTGAATATGCCACCCAGGAGATTTGGATAATCAAAAACCTTGGCGGAGCTGCCTTTCGCTGCTACTTACTCCATCGGCCGGAAGTGTGCCAGGTGATTGTTACATTGCTGGCAGGTTGCACCATTAAAGGTACATTGGTCGTTAGTGACCTTTTATTGTGATGTTTTAATTTTATGCAAACCTCCTTTGTTCTTTTCTTTTAAAATAATAAACGTTAATATATCCTGGCTAATATTGACCCCTTGTACCGTTCATTCTGGGCTTGTTCCTGTAAGAGCTTTTGGGCTGGAAGTTTGTACGAGTAGTATAAAGGCCCTTGGAGGTTTTTGCGTGGTTTTGATCGCTACATATCAAATTACATTATTCCACTGTTATTCTAAACTCTATACTTTATTGTTTTTTTTATTTCAGATTCATATATGGGTCATTCCATCTCAAATTAACATGGGCCTTCTGCTACCTGATTTACATAAAATATTTATGATACAAAGTTTGGACAGTGTATAATGAGTACTGACTACTTTTAAAACACTTCTTAAAACCCATTTTTAGTCTTTGGCTTTCGTCCTCAGCGAGACTTAGTTTTTCTTTTAATTAAGTATTAATTAATTAATTAATTAATTATTTTACTCTTTTCATTTATTTGGCTCTTATTTATATCTTATGTATTTTTATTATTTAGTTCCAATGTACAGCACTTTGCGTAGGCTGTGGTTGTTTTAAACTGCTTTATAAATAAAAATGATGATGATGAAATTGTGAAATTTTAGCTCCTATATCACCTGATAAAGCACCAACACTGATCATTTTAATAAAGATGAAAGAATTTAGACAGTTTTTAACTCTCAGTGTTGCCGCAGTGTTCATTTGACTTTGAGACCTGAAGCGGATGGAGTTTTGGACCCAGATTATTCCGCGAGGCCCCTGACTACGGTAGCCGTAATGCTTCGACAATCCATCAAGCGGTGCAGCTTACCAAAGTCGTACTAAAACATTTTTTGACATATTTTTGAGCGATGTGTACCACATAAAATCGGTTTGAGGTCAGTAAGCACAACCAGAATTTATACATAAGGCGCACCAGATTATAAGGCACACTGTTGATTTTTGAGAAAATTAAAGGATTTTAAGTGCACCTTATAGTGCGGAAAATACGGCATTTCTACATTAAAGCTTGATAAAATATAAGAAAAAAAAAAAAACAAGCTCCCATGTAAAGTCCTGCATTTGATCACAAACTAAAAAAAACCTTCACATTAAAGTATTTGAGAACAATGTCTGAATGGCATATGTGTTGGACTTCGGCTTTGGCCTCTTGGTGTTGGCATTGTGGTCGCCACAGTACATGTTCCAGTTAGCTGGTTAAGCTGAACATCTCAGCTGTGCTTTTTCTGGAAAAAGCATGGAATACCTCTTTCTTTCTTTGTGTCCTGGAGTTTCCTTGATTGCGCTGATGTTTGCCTGGTACCTTTAGTTACAGCAACTATGGTATGGATGAGGCGTTGCAACCTAAGCACCTCTCTTACAAACTCTTACCAACTGGTTGTTGTTAACTCCACATGGACGTCATTTTTTGTATTAAAAAAAACTGTTGTTGTTTGTTTGTTTGTTTGTTTGTTTGTTTGTTTGTTTGTTTGTTTTTAATCAGCTTCATTCTCCAGTTTTGAATTGACTGCATTCGTTGTCTGATCACATTCTAGTATTATTTGAGGGTGGATTATCTTGTGCTCTCAGTTAAAACTTTCTCAGTGCTGACAGATGTTCGATTCTTCCACTGCTCATTGGTTCTCTGCTGTGTTTTTTGTTTTTTACTTTTACTAATTCTGGTCTCCCTCTGATGCTATTTACTCTCGAGGGAGGAAATGAAGTTTCAGTTCCTCCTGCCAAAATATCTTAGACTGGTCCACTTAAAATGAAACAGCCCAAAGCTAAGTCTGAGCACTGGTTTAATGATAGAACCCATAAATGAGATGAATGAAGGTGGAAGAAGGACGAGCTGCAGGTGTCAGTTTAAATCTTAAGAGATTGCTGGCATCTTTATTATAATACTGAACACTAGGGGTGCAACGATACACAAAATTCACGGTTCGGTTCGTTACTTTGGTGTCACGGTTCGATATTTTTTCGATACAAAAAAATGTTCATGCCTTTTTAATTTGTCATTTATTAAAATTATAAATATATATTTTAACTCAAAAGTACAGTTTTTAAATGTAATGTTGCTGAAACAACAAAATAATTAAAAAAAATAAATCTATCTGATCGAGAAATCACTCATCTTTGGAAAAGAGAGTTTATTACAGAGAAATGGCTCTTTCCAAAATAAAAGCTATACTATACCCTTCTTCTGGGGTATATTCTCAGCAGCATATTAAACATATCAGGTCCCCATAAGGAGAATCATGTGCTGACGGCTGTCTAAATGACACGGGTAAAGTTTGTAGCATGCGTGCTTGTTGTTTTTGTCTGCTTCCACTTGTCTTTGCACTAGGATGATGTCGGCGTAAATGTGCAGTCATATTCGTTGTGTTCCCACTAGTGCTGTCAGCATTGATCTCGTTAAAATGACATTAACGCCATAACGCGGCAAATCTCCGTTAACGAGTTACCACGGATCGCCCCGTGTGTGGGGCTGGACGGTGTCAACACGTTAACAAGCTAACTGCGCTAACGCACTAGTTCCCACCAGTTGAGCATTGCGTGGCACATCCGACATACTGTTTTACTTTTGTCCATGACGCGCTTACCATCAGGGTCATGCTTCACATGAAAACCAAGATAGTTCCAAACGCCAGATCTGAATGAGGGTGGGGGAGGTTCAATTGCCATGTTGCAACGAGCTTAGCTTCTGTCTTGCTAGCTTGCGCTGCGCTCAGTGGATCTGCACTCGACAGTGCAGCGTAGGCGGAGTAGTCGAACGCAGATCCACTGAGCGCTCAACACAGACAGCATCGTCAGAAGAAAAGTTGACAAAATAAATTAAACGTTTTGTATTGTTCGATACATATGCGTACCGAACCGAAAGCACTGTATCGAACGGTTCAATATCGATACGAGTATTGTTGCACCCCTACTGAACACCTATCAAACATTATTGCATCCAGCTGTCACAAACCACGCCTGTAGTTTAAAACTATTAACTCATAGTCTGGTTGTTTTGAAACCTCCCCTGATATAATACATTTGTTTGTGCCTGTTACTGTGGTATTCTAAGAGGGCGCGGTTCATCATATTAAGCCCTCGGGTTCTCTCCTTGATTTTGTTTTTAATGAGATTTTCCCTAGTATAGGTCAGTTGCTTTTTGCCATCATATATTTAATAGCAGTTTGTCTTCTGCTGTCGTCCCTCCAAACTTTAAACTGGCAGTAGAGCAAGCTCATTGTGTTAGCTTTAGGATGCCTTTTCTTTTCACATTTTTTAGAAGACTGTTTATATCTAATTGAAGTCCTTTTTGGATATGCATGATAGGTTTTTCAATCTAGATTTAAACCCTTAATAATACAGAGTAGGGCTGCCATGATTAGTCGACTAGTCATGATTATGTCGACTATCAAAATCGTCGACGACTAATTTAATAGTTGACGCGTCGTTTGAAGCTTTGTAAGATCCCAAAAGACGCAGGAACAAGTAGTAGGATTTAAGAGTATAATAAGGGACTGAAACAGAAGATGGCAGCACTGCATGTACAAGGATGCCAACTGCCATTAAACCCCAAAGAAGAAGAAGCTGTGTCCCAGAATTCATAGCGCGGCCTTGCTCAGTTTCCAACAATGGCGGCAGCTAGTTAGTTTTAATACTACTCCTATTATTTTTTTCTGGGTTACATAATAAACGTTTAACATATTTTCAGGCGAGAATGTAGCTGTGTAAACCTCAAATATCTGCTCAGTTTATCAAGACACCACATATTTTCAAAAGCGCCCCAACGTTTTCAGAGACGTCTGTTACCCACCAGCTCAATAGATAGCCAAGGTTCAAGGCTCACTAGAGCCGGTGAGAACACTGGACTCCCGGCAAATCGTTTTCAAACCCACCGCCATTTTTCGCTACTCAGGTTAAACATGATATATAAGTCACTTAGATAACTTAAATGTTATTGTTTGGCTTTTTTCAGTATTTTATTTGTTCCTGGGTAAATTGGTTTGGCTGAGATTAAAGTTATAGTTTTTACACAGCTGAATAAACGTCAAACAGACAACTGATTATCAGAAGTGTGAGATGCTCGAGAATATACTCCAGTGTCCTGTTATATTTTAGATAGCAAGGAGCAGACTGCTGAGTTTATTAAACTTCACCTAAACAATCTGCAGATTTCATTAAAATTTAATAAACTTTCATCTTGTCTTTATTTTTAGTTAGCACATACCTTAAACACTTAAAGCTGTAAGCTAATGATAGTTATATAAGAGCAGATGCATGCTGGTGCAATAAGGTGTACGTTGTACGTCCAATGGATGCATGATCTGATTAGTCGACTAATCGCAAAAATAATCGGTGACTAGTCAACTATCAAAATAATCGTTTGTGGCAGCCCTAATACAGAGTCAGCACTGTTAGAGCTGGGCGATAAAACGATAACGATATGTATTGCGAAATAACTTTTTCTCGATAGAAAAATGAAACTATTGCGATAGACCTCATCTCTCTCTTCCTGTCTTATAAAAAAACCCAATAGCCAATAAAAATTAAGTAGCGCAGAGCCGAACCAATCACAGCCGCAGCGTCACGTCACGTAACTTGTTACGTACAGCTCAAGTGCCAAGGCGCACGTGTGTATTTGTTTGAGAAGCAGCCAGCTGCCGTGCCGGGTTTTTGGTGACCAGAATACCGAAGGGAACACAGATGACGGTTCCAATGTCGGAGAGATTGTCGAAAGGAAAGGCCAGAGAAGTTCCGTAGTGTGGAGGTATTCCGGCTATTTGAAGTCTGACAAAAAACAGCGTAACGCGCACTGTAAATTGTGCTGAAAGCATGTTCCCACAAAGTCTGGAAATACAACAAATCTTTTTTATCACCTGAAGCAGTGCCACCCACTGGAGCACGCTCAATCTCTGACTGAAAGCGCTAATTCGTCATCGAAAACAACCAGGGGAATCCCTGTGAAGCAGCAACAGTCAATTGAGTCGGCTTTCGCCAGCGTCTTACCATATGACAAAAAAGGTAAGAGCTATAGCAACATAACGAATGCCATAGCTTACTGTCTTGCTAAAGACATGCTACCAATAAACACGGTCGAAAATGAAGGATTCAAGCAGCTAATTAAGGTAATGGATCCTCGTTACCAACTCCCTGGACATAAACATTTCTCTCAGACAGCGCTTCCAAAGCAATATTATGTAAGTTGGTCAATTTTGTCTCTTTTTCTGTAAAATAAACTAAGGTTTATTTTTAGAATTAATATTTTGTTTCTAAGTGGAACTGACAATTTAGTAGTCTGTTTTTGTTTGTTCTATTTTGAAACTTAAACGCTTTAGCGGCTGCCTTTTGTGTAGATTGTAATATTTGCCTTTATTTTGCATAAAACTGGTGGTGGTCAGAGGGCCCGGTGGCGCCAGTGTCCGGCAGCCTCGCCTCTGTCAGTGCGCCCCAGGGCAGCTGTGGCTACAACGTAGCTTGCCATTGCCAGTGTGTGAATGTGTGCGTGAATGGGTGAATGACTGAATGTAGTGTAAAGCGCTTTGGGGTCCTTAGGGACTGAGTAAAGCGCTATACAAATGCAGGCCATTTACCATTTTTACCATAAAACTGAAGCCTCATTTTAAGTACATCTGCCCTGTTGAACTTATTATGGAAAATGAATATTTAAATCAAAACAAGCTGCTGATTATTTCACATTTTATTTGTGAGCAACATCACATTTAAATCTTACATATATAGTTATTTGGCTTATATCGTGATATATATCGTTATCGCCGGAAATGAAAAAAGCATATCGTGATATGAAAAAATCTTATATCGCCCAGCTCTAAGCACTGTTAAGGGTCTTTAATGATTTTCTCCTGGCAACTGATTCTGGTTACTATGTGATTCTTGTTCTGCTTAATTTAACTGCTAATTTCATACAGTTGACCATTAAAATCCCAATACCTTGTCTGCAGTCTTTAGTGGGTGTATGTGGCACTGCTTTGAAATGGTTTAGGTCTTATTTTACAGGTGGAACTATTTCTGTCAGCTTTGCATGTCACTATATGTCGCTATATTACCATTCCAGCCCTGATGGGCCCTTTGAATCCACATGTTAAGCCCATAGTAATGAAATGGGCTTTAAAATGGATGGTGATTTTAAACTGTACAGACAAATTGGTGCAGTAGTAAAATCAGGCTTCTTTCATTTAAGGAAACTAGAAAAGGTAAAGCCTATCCTCTCTAGGCAGCATTTGTAGATAGTAATATATGCTTATATTACATCGTGGCTCGATTATTGTAATGCACCATGTGTTGGAGTTAGCCAGCCTTTCATCTCACTTCCTCATTTGGTTCAAAATGCTGCTGCACATCGTTTGACTGGAGCATGGCTGCCTATGCACTAAAATTCTTGTGTCCTGAACTACTCCTTGACTGTGCAAAACATTCTAAACAATAAATGAAATGAAATTAAAAATCAGAAATTTTAAAATAAAAAAAAATGAAAATATACATTGTGTAGATAGAATGTTAAAGTGCTTTGTGCCATATTAACACAGTAATGTATTGGCAGAGCAATGCAAGTAGAATAAACAAAATGACCAAAGTAATGTAAACAGAGTAATTTCAGAGAGTAATTGAACAAAGTGACCAGAGTAATATAAGCAGCAGTGAAGCAGCATGATCAGTTTAGCAGCGTATGATGTAATAATAAATCAAATATGATATGAAATATAACAGTTGTCATGGCAAGTGCTGTGTGGCAGGCAGGAGGAAGGACCCAAATGCAGGACTTGCAGACTGAATGATAAACTTACAGCGCAGCTTTATTTGCTGGAAAACTCTTAAAAACAATAAACATTACAAAAACAAACCAAAACCTCAAATGCCAAACTAGAAAGTAGACTGGGAAACAGGAACCTAGGAACTAAAAGACTCACGCTTTGAAAAACCAACCGGTACATGATGAGAGAACACACAGCAAAATGAAGGTATGATGCAACACCGAGCAGGGGAAGACGGTGTGTTCACCGCGAACACACCGTTCGGTGTGACGCGTTCGGTGTGACGCGTGCACATTCGCACGCGTCAAATTAGGGGCGTTTGGGGCGTTTTCGCTCGCTCGCGCCTCTATCGCGTTCGGTGTGAACACACCGTTAAATACAAGAGGTGAACAGGGCAAAGAGGAAACAGCTGGGAGACATGGCTGACACCAATTGCACAGACGAAATGGGGTAGAGTGAAACAGAATACAATGACATGAGACCCGGATCTTCAAAGTAAATACAGGAAACAACTGGCACAGGGGCAAAAGTGACATGAAAAGCACAGGAACCAAAACCTAAGACCTAAGACCTAGAGGTATAAAACAGAAACCAAAACACTAGTAGACATGAACCAAGATGAAACCACAGATTATTATTATTGTTGTTGTTGTTGTTGTTGTTGTTGTTGTTATTATTAATGATAATAATAGTAATACAAAATAATAATAATACAAAATCAAAACACTGTGTCACTGACCCAGCACTGTGACAACAAATATGACAAAAATATGATATACGGTCCTGTTCCAGACCCTCATGGTGATGCTATGAGTGGGGGCATGTTCTGATTTAGGACTCGGATGGCCTGAGCATAGATGCTCCTCTTCAGTATCTCTGTCACGGGTAGTGAAGCAGACTCAGGCGCAGACCACAGACTTCTTTCAGGCAACAGTGAATTTATTTACAGTGATCTCCCACAGTGAAATATATATACAAAGGTGTTTGGGGAAAGGGCCAGGGTTCCAGGGTCCAGGAGTGAAAGGGGCAGGAGTCCGGGGGGGGGGGGGGGATTCCACACAGCTTCCTTAAACCCAAACCGCTCCTCTTCTCTCCACCACTTCTCGTGCTCACGCTCATTCACAGTTACACGGGGACAGGTCCAGGGGAGATGCTGATGGCTCAACGATCCAGCGACGAGTAGAGCCGGTCCGCCATCTTAAGTAGCACTCCAATTGTCCTAATCAGCGGCAGGTGTGCTGATCACCCCCAGGTGCGTGGGCCAGGGGCGGGAGCCCACACTCTGTTTTTGTCCTGATAGTGCAGAACCTTCTGCCTGATTGCAGAAGTTGAAACAGTTCATTACTGGGATGAGATGAGTCCTTTAATATCCGAACTGCTCTGGACCAACATCTCCTGGTATAAATGTCCTGTAGGGAAGGGAGAACAGACCTGCAGCAGTGTTCTGCTGCACAGATCACTATCTGCAGAGCTTTTCAATCCTGAACGCAGCTATTCCCATACCGGGATGTGGTGTTCTGTGTCAGGATGCTCTCCATAGCACCTGAATAGAAAGTCCTAAGGATCTGGAGAGACCCCAAACTTCCTCAGTTGTCGGAGACGGTACAGGTGGTGCCTAGTCTTTTTAGACTGGACCTGAATGTGAGCAGACCATGTCAGGTCTGAGGAGATGTGAACACCGAGATACTTGAAGGACAGTACCCTCTCTACAGGAGCTCCGTTGATGATAAGGGACTTGCTGACCTCTTCTGAAGTCCACCACCAGCTCCTTGGTCTTGCAAACTTTCAGCTGGAGTTGGTTGTCCTGAAACCACAATGCCAGGTTCTTTACCTCGTACAAATAGGCCGCTTCATCGTTGTTGGAGATGAGGCCAAACATCACTGTGTCATCAGCAAACTTCACAATGGTATTGGAGCCACGAGTGACCACGCAGTCAGAAGTATAGAGAGAGTACAGCGGTGGCAAGAGCTGTGTTCGTGGTAATTAGGGGTGTGTTTTGATTATCGATTTTCCAATTAAAATCGATTCTAGCTTGAATAACGCAATATCGATTCATTAAAATCCTGAATCGATTTTTAAATATAAATTTATTTTGCCCGAAACGCCAGAATCTCAGGTTGTCGGCTTTCTCACCTGATGGCACGTACACGGACACGCCGTTGGGGCTGAAAGCCGACAGCTCACAGATTCTGATGCGTCGGTGGGTCTGCTCTTTATGTTTACGTCTTTTTTTGCGCTAGATTCTGAAGCTGTGGGCTTTGTCTCTCTCCAACCAAATTTGATTCATGGTTTTCTTCTGTTTTTGTTCTACTGGATCGAATCGAATCGGGACCTTGTGAATCGAAATCGAATCTGTTAGAGTGAATTGTTAAATGTTGTCATTTTTATGCTTACCATCTCTACATTGTTTTAACTCTGTGATGAAAGGAATTCTTCTGTCCTTCCCCCCAGATTCTCGAGGTTCTGGGTGGGGGGCTGTAGTCTTTTATTACAGACACATCCTTGTGAAGGTCTTTTTGATGTAAGCTTCCTGCCCAGCAGGAGCGCGTGCACACACACACACACACACACACACACATACAGAAGTTCACACACACACATACAGAAGTTCACACATATACATACAATGCCTTGTCTTAGAACCATGTGGGCGTTGCTTTGCTGTGTTGTGTTTTGTGTGAACTGTTTCTCAATAAAAGGCAGCGGGAGGAGGATTTGGGGTCATTTTCGTGGTAGACACAGACGAGGCCTCCCTTGCAAGTAAATCGATCGATCGCTGACTGTCTTGTTTTCTTCATGACGAATAAGTCTCTAAAACCAGCGGGGCTTGTGGAAACACAGACCCAACAGAATCGATTCAAAAAATCAGTGATGATACCCAGCCCTAGTGGTAATGTTGTCACAGACACACCTACCCACCTTACAACCTGAGATCTGCCAGTGAGGGAGTCCAACACCCATGCACACAGAAGGCTGTTGAGTCCTAGGTCCCTCAACTTTGTGAACATTCTACTGGGCACTATTGTGTTGGACTCTGCTGTTTGTAGATTACAGTTCAATCTCACATAGTTACCCTGTTTCTTGTCCACGTGGCTGACGTAGGAGATGGTGTCCTCTGTGGATATGCTGGGTCCGTTATCCCTACACTCTTGTCAGAGCTCTCAGGTCGTCTGACCAATTCCTCCTACATATGCAAAAATCAAACCAGAAGCTCAGAGGAGACAAAGGTCAGGTTTTTTGAAAATCGAACTAAAGAGAAGAGTCATCTAGGATTTTCCCATTTATACCATAGGTGCATCTGAGGAAAGTACTCATTATATATGTTCAAACTTTGTATCATAAACTTTGAGTCATAAAATGTTATCATCATAGCATTTTTATATGATGATAAACATTGATTTACAGCTGCAATAAGATACTAGCCATTTTTCATTTTCTTTTTTCTTTTTAATTAAATTCCAAAATGTGTAAAGCCAACAGGATATATTCACTGACACTAAAAAAACGTGATGAAACAAGTATAGAGAATTATGTGAGGTAATCTTGAAGTTTATAACAAATCATTTGGGCTCATTCTGTCACATCTTTGTCTTTTGCTTTGTTTGGGTATCAGTTTAACAGGATTTTACATGTCTTGCTTTTGACCAAGTCTGATTTTCCACCCCATTCCCCTCAACCCACTCACCCACCACTCTCAGGCACAGTCCTACAGTGCTGCCAGAAATTGGAACTGTGATCATGAAGGTTGAAGTTTATAAAAGGCTGACGTATGGCTGCATCGTCTTACTTTTGGCTGCCATCATCTTCATGACACATATCAGGGACATTCTGGAGGTGAGGACTCGGTTTTTACTTGTTTGTCTGTTTTCAAATTTTTAATTTTAAAACATAAAAACAGACAAGACATGGAAACAGTGCACAGAAAAAAAAGTTGCATCTTTGTATAAACATTAATATTGTGTGTCCTTGTGTGTGTTGATAGGGGACTTTGTAGAAATGCATAGCTATATTCATTCATAAAGCCTCATTCATCCATTCATACCCATTCATACAAGCAATTTTTTCTATGCTTTTTCAATGTAAGTGTTTTTTATGTTATTCACACACATTCATACTCCAAAGGATGGATCGGAGAGCAACTTGGGGTTAGTATCTTGCCCAAGGATATTTAGCATGCAAACTGGAGTAGATAGGGGTCGAACCACCAACCTTCCTGCTCTACCACCTGGGCTACAGCCAACCAGTTGTCATAAATATCTCCATATATCACATAATTTAGATGCTCAAAAAGGAACAAGATGATGTTTACACTTGTTGAATCCTACCCCCTCAATACTATTTAATAATTTGCATTTTACTTTAGAAGTATCTTCTTTACTACTGTTTTCCTATTCCAGAGTAACGTGACGGACTCTATCGATATCCGAAGAGCAAGTATTGCCACTCCGTCTACGAAAGTAAGACAATGAAAGTAGGAATACTGTGTTCATAGGAGTCTTTAATTCCACCATTAACTGAAGATCAATTGTACTGAATTTGTTTACATTTACTTCACCACTGCGTTTTCCCTTTTCTAGTTTCAAAATAAAGTGGGAAACACCATCAGAATCCTGAGAGCAACCACTGTCACTCTGCCTGCTAACATGCAGGATGAGTTCTGCAAGTTAAAATCACTGTCTCCTAAAGAGGCTCATGAAGAAAACCTCCTACTAGAGTCCATCGCTTGGCCTCCAACTCCACCATTATCATCACCTCATTCCCTGAACAACACCAGTGATCCAGCCCACAGCAGCTTCACCATTATACCAAAGAGGGAGGGGGGGCAGTGGCATGTAGGAGATAAGCTGGAGGTTTTGATTAAAATGTCTGACTCCCAGGGCAATCCAAAGAGTTCTGGGGGAGATGTCTTATTTGCCCATCTGTGCAACTCAACTCTTGGTGCAGGAATGGCAGGACAAGTGAAGGATTATCTTAATGGCTCCTACTCTGCCGCATTCACCTTACTCTGGGAAGGAAGTGTACAAGTTAAGGTAATTCAACTTACTTTTAAATAATTTTCTCTTATTTTTGTAAAAATGGAATCTTTACACAAAAGTAAGGGGTTATTAAAGTAAGGCTTACTTACCTAACCTTTGTTTCTAGCAGAATAAGGTGCAGATAAAAAGGTGATCAAAGATAAGTTTCATAAGGTTAAAACTAAATTTGTAAAGTATCGAGTTTTGACATGTGACGTACATGCAGAGATGTACAGACATTCTGTACTTAAGTAGAAGTACAGATACTAGTGTTAAAAATACTTCAGTAAAAGCTGAAGTACTGATTCAACTTCTTTACTCAAGTAAAAGTGAAAAAGTACAGGCTCTGAAAAGTACTCCCAGTAAGAAAGTAAAAAGTAGCTCTTTCGAGGAAGTTTCTACCAGCTATTTTTTTTACAAAGCTAACTGAGCCTTGTGCTATATTAATGTAGTAATGAAATAATATTAATATATAGATAGAATAGGGCCCAGGTTGTAAAACTCTGATTCTTTGTCATACCAGGTAACACTGGTTCACCCCAGTGAGGCAGTCACAGAGCTGCGCAGGCTGAACAGAGAACATCCTGATAGGATTTTCTTCAAGAGTCAGTTCCGTTCTGGCCCGGTCAGTGAAACTACCACCTGCAATGTATGTTTGCGTCCTACCCAGCAGCCTGTGTGCAACTACACTGACCTCCATACAGGTGAGCCATGGTTCTGCTACAAGCCAAAGGAGCTGAGCTGTGATGACAGGATCAACAACTTCAATGGAGGATATCAAGAAAAAGTTAGCACCATGGAGAAACTTTTTAAGAGGTGAGCATTACCTGTATTGTTGGTGAGCCAGTGCATCCGAAGGCAGCATAGGCCTCGCTAGCTCTCTCCCTGCAGATTGTCCAGAGCATCCGGGAACACAGGATGGCTGGGTGATGGTGAGGAGGAAGCGTAGTCTTAAACAGAAGCCCGAGGTACACCACCAACCCCTTCATGTGTCTAACTGTTTTTCCCCACTCGGCGACACACCTGCCGGGGATCAAACTCTGGTAATTGGTGATTCGGTTCTGAGACATGTGAAGATAGAGACACCAGCAACCATAGTCAATTGTCTTCCAGAGGCCAAAATAGGCAACTTTGAGGGAAATTTAAAACTGCTGGCTTAGAGTAAACGTAAATTCAATAAAATTAAAATAGACAGTAATGACATCCGGTTATGTCAATCAGAGGTCACTAAAATTTGCATTGAATTGGTGTGCAACTTTGCCAAAACAATGTTGGACTCTGTAGTTTTCTCTTGTCCCCTTTCCCAATCGGCCCAGGAGTGACATGTTTAGCTGCATGTTCTCCTTAAATTGCTGGGTGTCTGAGTGGTGTCCAGAAAACAATGTGGGCTTTATAGATAATTGGGAAACTTTCTGGAGGAAACCTGGTCTTGTTAGGAGAGACCACATCCATCCCACTTTGGATTGAGTAGCTCTCATTTCTAGAAATCTGGCCAAATTTATTAAACCCCCCAAAACGTGACTATTCAAAGTTGGGACAAGGATGTAGCTTTTCTCCTCCTGTTATCCCACCAAAACCCATCCCCTTAGAGACTGTGCCTGCTCCCAAACCAACAAAAAACTAACTAAAATTCTGAAAAAACCCCAGCTTAAACATAAAAAAATCACAAAGAAAGAAGAATATAGTATCCACATCTGCACCAAAAAGTAAAACAGTGAAATGTCGATTATTAAATATTAGATCTCTCTCTTCTAAGTCCCTGTTAGTATATGAATTAAGAATTGATCAATGCCTTCCATTCACATCTATTCACCTTAAAGAAGATAACTCGTAAGCTGGAGAGCAAATGGCATCTCACAACTTGGGAGAGCATCATTAGCCTGAAAAAATAGTTTGCTGCTTTATAAAAAATCCTTCTGTAAAGCTAGAACATCTTACTATTTGTCATTGATCAAAGAAAATAAGAACAAACCTAGGTTTCAGGCTAACAAAAAGTCAGAGCACCGTTGAGCCAACTGTTCCTTTAACGTTAACTATTAATGATTTAATGAATTTCTTTGCAAATAAAATTTTTGTCATTAGAGAAAAATAACTTATAATCATCTCAAAGACATAACATTATGCACGGCTACATTCAGTACCATTGATATTCATTTAGAGTCTTTTTCTCCAATCGATCTTTCTGAGTTAACTTCAGTAATTACTTCCTCCAAACCATCAACATGTCTTTTAGACCCCATTCATACAAGACTGCTCAAAGAAGTCCTGCCATTAATTAATTCTTCAATCTTAAATATGATCAACCTATCTCTAATAATCGGCTATGAACCACAGGCCTTCAAGCTGGCAGTAGTTAAACCATTACTTAAAAAGCCATCTCTAGACCCAGCGTAAAAATAAACTAAATCCAATTTGTTGATGTAAATGGAGAGTCCTCTTCACACACTAAGGTTAATCATGGAGTTCCACAGGGTTCAGTGCTGGGACCAATTCTGTTTACAGCCAGATAACATACAATAATTATTGTGGTTGTTTTAAAGACATAAAGAGCTGGATGACCTCTAATTTTCTGCTTCTAGATTCAGATAAAACTGAGTTTATTGTAAAAATCTTAGAAATATGGTATCTAACCAGATGCTTACTCTGCATGCCATTACCTTGGCCTTTGCCACAATATGTCCTTCAATGCACAATGCAGCAAATATGTGGGACTGCTTTCTTCCAGAACTAGGAATATCCTGTCTCAGAATGACACTAAAAACTAGTTCATGCATTTATTACTTCTAGGCTGGACTACTGTATTTCATTATTATCAAGATGTCCTAAAAATCCCCTGAAAAGCCTTTAGTAATTCCAAAATGCTGCAGCAAGAGTACTGACAGGGACTAGAAAGAGAGAGAATATTTCTCCTATATTGGCTTCCCTTCATTGGGTTCCTGTTAAATCCAGAATTGAAATCAAAATCCTGCTCTTCACATACAAGGTCAAGCCCCATCTTATCTTAATGTACTTATAGTACCATATCACCATATACCCATTAGAGCACTGCAGGCATACTTGTGGTTCCAAGAGTATTTAAAAGTAGAATGGGAGGCAGAGCCTTCAACTTTCAGGCCCCTCTTCTGTGGAACCAATTTCTGATTTGAATTCAGGAGACAGACTCTATCTCTACCTTTAAGGGTTAAAACGTTTTTGTTTTTTTTTCTTTTGCTAAGGCATATAGTTAGGGCAGGTGACCCTGAATCCTCCCTTAGTCACGCTGCAATTTCCATGATCTATTGAGTATTTCTCATTCAGTCACCTTTCCTGTTCACTATTCATTTACACACCTCTCTGCATTTAATCATTAGTTATTATTAATCTTTGGCTCTCTTCCACAGCATATCTTTTATCCTGTCTTCCCTCCTCACCCCAGCCAGTCATGGCAGATGGCTGCCCCTCCCTAAATCTGGTTCGGCTTGAGGTTTCTTCCTGTTAAAAGGGAGTTTTTCCTCCCCACCGTTGCCAAAGCGCTTGCTCCAAGGGGGTCATATGATTGCTGGGGTTTTCTCTGTTCTATTATTGCAAAATAAAGCATGTGCAGGTGACTGTTGTTGTTAGTGGGTGCTGTATAAATAAAATTGAATTCAACGGAATTGAACTTTACAAGGTCTTTTCACATACGTGATGAAACGCTTCATTCCTACTTGTGTTAATGATAAATACATTCCTTGTTTATTCTCTTTTTCTTTTTGTTCATTTTGCTCTCCACAAACTAAAGAGGTAAGTATCTGGCCCTCTTGTTGGAAAGTGCCCCTTTGCTGAATGTTCATTGGTTTTTCTGTTTAATGTTTGGTAGTATTTAACCCAAGCTGTTGCTTCCTTTTGCATTGAATAAAATTCTAGTTGAAAGCTCTTTAAAGTTTTCTCCTATTTTTGTTGAGAGATTTTATTGTGTGTGTTTTGCCCCAGTGGTGTCAACATGAAAGTCTCAATTCCAGCTTCAGGTCCTCCCAGTGTCATTGTTTTGCCCAGACAGAAAGGTAAAATTCAATATTTACTACAAGCATCTATATATAAATAATGAGCAACTGAAAGGGCATGTGCAGATGGTGAACAATTGGCAGGCTAAACTATAAATATTTCTAGAATATTTCCTACCTTGTTCATGAAGAGTTCATGCATGTTAAGGCCTGTTAAAACCAGTTTAATAGTAATGGTGGTAGCGTGGATTACATAGAGTGCTTAGGTGAATGTTTATGCATTATATATTTATACTATGTCTGTATTCTCAGGTCTATCAGATGCAAATAACACCAGTGTGGAGTCTGGACCCTCTGGCTATTATTACCAGGGTGTATGGAGAGCACTAGGTGGCACCACAGTTCATCAGTTCAACACTTCCTCAGCCATCACTCGGTGTCTAAAAGGAAAGGTGGTTCATATGTATGGAGACTCCACCATCAGGCAGTGGTTTGAATACTTTAACGCAACACTACCAGGTAGCTGCTACACAAACCTCTCTGGCAACAATTTGAATTCTTTACAGTGCAGCTTAACCTATATATTCTGTATAACTTTCAGATCTGAAGGAGTTTAACCTGCATAGTGCAAAACAATCTGGGCCTTTTATGGCTTTGGACTACGATAATAACATCATGGTGACATACCGCTGCCATGGCCCTCCTATTCGATTTAGCAGTGTCCCAACCAGTGAACTGCGCTATATTGCCAACGAGTTAGACAAAGTGACTGGAGGCAGCAACACCATTGTAATTCTTGGCATCTGGTCACACTTCAGTACTTTCCCTATTGAGGTCTACATCCGGCGGCTGCAGGGAATCCGGAGGGCAGTGGTGAAGTTGTTGTCCAGGGCTCCAAGCACACTGGTTGTCATTCGGACCGCAAACCCGAAAGCTCTGACTCTCTATGAGGCACTTACTAACAGCGACTGGTACTCGCTGCAACGGGACAAGGTGCTCAGGACAATGTTTAAAGAATTAAATGTCCATCTGGTGGATGCTTGGGAGATGGTCATGGCCCACAACCTGCCACACAACCTCCACCCACAACCTCCCATTATCAAAAACATGATTAATGTTCTCTTGTCCTACATATGCCCTAAAAAGGGTAGTTGTAAAAAAGTTTGATAATATATGAAGTAATCCAAGGTATTCAGAATACGTTACTCTCACTGAGTAAGTCTGTGAAGGTTCTCAGTCATCCAGGTCATCGTAGTCAAAGGAATTTGCAAAGAAAAGCGTCTGGACTTCTTTGAGTTGCTTGAAGACGTTTCACCTCTCATCCGAGAATCTTCTTCAGTTCTAAGGTCAAATGGCCGAGAGTCCCAGATTTAAACCCAGTGGGAGTATCCCCCCAAAGAGGAACAAAGGACCCCCTGGTGATCCTCTAATCACATGCGCCAAGGTGTGAAAGCGGGTGTGAGACCTAATCAGCCAGGGTTTCGGGTGAGCTCATTGTGAAACCTGGCCCCACCTTGTCATGTGAATTCCTGAGGTCAGATGGCCCAGGATGTGAGTGGGCGTTAAGGCGTCTGGGGAGGGAACTCAAAACTGGATTATAGATGGCAGACAGTTGGTGTCGTAAACAGTCAGAACATGTCAGTCAGAACATGCTATATTATATTTAGATGGAAACTAGCGAGCTAACTCGCTGCTAACTTCTAACTCCGTTAAATTTGATAAATTCTGTTTTCATCGATGTCTGGATGTTAAACTTAATTGTTACTGTTACTGGTTACTTAACTTAATTGCTACTCTTACTGGTTGCTGGTAGAGCAGTTCCCTCATCTTTACAGTGAAATTTCACTTGCTGAAGACTAAACTTTGGATAGAGGCACACAAACAAACAGCAGTAAAGGCCTGGCAGAGTATTAAAAAGGAGGAAACCCAGCATCTGGTGATGTCCATGAGTTCAAGTCTTCAGGCTTGTCAGCAAAGGGAACATTTTATTTTCAATTATTTACATTGTCCAATTTCTTTTGAGCCCCTGAAATGAATGGTTTATGCTTGAAATACTTTAGTTCCTCAGATTTTTCTGCAATCTTTTTGTTCAACCCACTGAATTGAAGCTGAAAGTGAGTTTTTTCATTTAAAAATCATTGTGGTAACGCACAGAACCCAGAATGAGAAAAAAAAAAGTTGTCTCTGTCCAAATATGTAACTGTATTGACCAGTCCGATCTGGAATAATAGTAGATTATTGGTATATGTTTAAATAGGACATTATGTGACTAAAATTACATGTATGGAACAGAGACGGATGCTAACCTCTGATCCACCCTTCTGTGTATTAGTGCATGTGTATCCACGTTGCTACAGTCATGCCAGAGGGGAAAGGGGAGGCATACATGCAGTAATGTGATCTTGTCCTGGAAAGCAGTGAGACACTGTCTGCTCCTGGTTTGACAATTTTGAGGTTTTCTACTTGAAATATTTACCCTGACATAATGTAGACTCATTAAATTCCTAACATTTGTTATTGGGCTTGGCAACAAATTTTAGCCATGTGTGTTAAAACACCTGTTAGTCTAAATGGTAAACACTTATTCTTATATAGCGCTTTTCTACTCTCAAAGCGCTCCATACAACATGCCTCATTCACCCCATTCACACCATATTCTCACAAGCACTGTCTCTATACTTAGTGCTTTCTAACTACATTCATACTCCGATGTATGCATCGGAGAGCAACTTGGGGTTAGTATCTTGTCCAAGGATACTTAGCATGCAGACTGGAGGAGCGAGGGATTGAACCACCAACCTTCCGATCAGTGGGTGACCTGCTCTGCTGTCACAGTTTCTGAAACATATAGAAACAGTTTTTCAGGTGCGTCAAAAAAAAATCTTTCACTCTTCAGCCCCCCCCCCCCCCCCCCCCCCCCCCCCCCGATCTTGTTCTTTTTTTTGTTAAGGTTTTTAGTGTTTTTGTGTATCAATGATTTTATTTTTTTTAATTGACTTAGCACTTTTCAATATAAGTGTCTTCATTCCCACTCATCAGCAGGGCCGTGCAGAGACGTTTATAGGGGCGGGTGCTCAAAGCTAAAAAGGGGCACATTGAACCAGGCTGAATAACAACAACACACATTCATCAAGAATCTAATATGGGATCGCATCATACTAAATGGTAAATGGTAAATGGACTGATTCTTATATAGCGCTTTTCTACTCTCCCGGAGTACTCAAAGCGCTGTATACAACATATCACATTCACCCAATCACACCCATTCTCACAAGCACTTTATCTGTACTTAGTGCTTATTCTAACTACATTCACACACATTCATACTCCGATGGATGCATCGGAGAGCAACTTGGGGTTAGTATCTTGCCCAAGGATACTTGGCATGCAGACTGGAGGAGCCAAGGATCGAACCACCAACCTTCCGATTAATAGGTGACCTGCTCTACCTCCTGAGCTACAGCCACCCCAAAAAATTTTCTTTTTTTTATGTTCTCGTCTGCCCTGAAGGTGCAGAAGCTGAGATGAAATTCCACAATACTAGATCACTGTTGTGAGGCAAAGCAAACGTAGCCTATGTTTTAACTGATGGGTACAATGTTGCTGTTGAGGGGTTGCTGCTGCTCCTGCTGCTGATAGTGCTGGAGGGCAGGGCTGTGTTGATCTGAGACTGTAGACATTAAAAAGTCCATAGGAGAGATGGTAGCTGATTAAACAAGTGTCATGAGATAATAACAAAATGCAAAGATTGGTGACAGCGCTTGGAACCATAAGGAAACAAAAAACTGAGAAATAAACTAGACCCTGCCTGTAAATCACTCTTTGCCTCTCTTCCTCCTTCCATCCCCTCATTTCATCTATCACTCTCCACTTGCTGTCCATCTGAGAACAAGGCACAACTTGCTATTGCAATAAACTATTATTTAATTATCCACACTTAACAACTCTTACACTTAATCTATAATAAAATGATGACAGAAAAATGTTATAGAAGCAAAACATTTCAGTTGTGCTTATTATTACAGGGAGTGCAGAATTATTAGGCAAATGAGTATTTTGTCCACATCATCCTCTTCATGCATGTTGTCTTACTCCAAGCTGTATAGGCTCGAAAGCCTACTACCAATTAAGCATATTAGGTGATGTGCATCTCTGTAATGAGAAGGGGTGTGGTCTAATGACATCAACACCCTATATCAGGTGTGCATAATTATTAGGCAACCTCCTTTCCTTTGGCAAAATGGGTCAAAAGAAGGACTTGACAGGCTCAGAAAAGTCAAAAATAGTGAGATATCTTGCAGAGGGATGCAGCAGTCTTAAAATTGCAAATCTTCTGAAGCGTGATCATCGAACAATCAAGCGTTTCATTCAAAATAGTCAACAGGGTCGCAAGAAGCGTGTAGAAAATCCAAGGCGCAAAATAACTGCCCATAAACTGAGAAAAGTCAAGCGTGCAGCTGCCAAGATGCCACTTGCCACCGGTTTGGCCATATTTCAGAGCTGCAACATCACTGGAGTGCCCAAAAGCACAAGGTGTGCAATACTCAGAGACATGGCCAAGGTAAGAAAGGCTGAAAGACGACCACCACTGAACAAGACACACAAGCTGAAACGTCAAGACTGGGCCAAGAAATATCTCAAGACTGATTTTTCTAAGGTTTTATGGACTGATGAAATGAGAGTGAGTCTTGATGGGCCAGATGGATGGGCCCGTGGCTGGATTGGTAAAGGGCAGAGAGCTCCAGTCCGACTCAGACGCCAGCAAGGTGGAGGTGGAGTACTGGTTTGGGCTGGTATCATCAAAGATGAGCTTGTGGGGCCTTTTCGGGTTGAGGATGGAGTCAAGCTCAACTCCCAGTCCTACTGCCAGTTTCTGGAAGACACCTTCTTCAAGCAGTGGTACAGGAAGAAGTCTGCATCCTTCAAGAAAAACATGATTTTCATGCAGGACAATGCTCCATCACACGCGTCCAAGTACTCCACAGCGTGGCTGGCAAGAAAGGGTATAAAAGAAGAAAAACTAATGACATGGCCTCCTTGTTCACCTGATCTGAACCCCATTGAGAACCTGTGGTCCATCATCAAATGTGAGATTTACAAGGAGGGAAAACAGTACACCTCTCTGAACAGTGTCTGGGAGGCTGTGGTTGCTGCTGCACGCAATGTTGATGGTGAACAGATCAAAACACTGACAGAATCCATGGATGGCAGGCTTTTGAGTGTCCTTGCAAAGAAAGGTGGCTATATTGGTCGCTGATTTGTTTTTGAATGTCAGAAATGTATATTTGTGAATGTGGAGATGTTATATTGGTTTCACTGGTAAAAAATAAATAATTGAAATGGGTATATATTTGTTTTTTGTTAAGTTGCCTAATAATTATGCACAGTAATAGTCACCTGCACACACAGATATCCCCCTAAAATAGCTAAAACTAAAAACAAACTAAAAACTACTTCCAAAAACATTCAGCTTTGATATTCATGAGTTTTTTCGGTTCATTGAGAACATGGTTGTTGTTCAATAATAAAATTATTCCTCAAAAATACAACTTGCCTAATAATTCTGCACTCCCTGTATTTTTATACTGGAATACCTCTCCAACAACTGGTACATGTGTTAATGTTACCTGTGCTCTTTGTAATCCAGCTGCTGAGGGATCCACTGCCTTTAGTATCCTCACACAGCTCCTACTGTTTCCTCCTCATGTCCTTACCAGCCATGTCTGGACAATGTTATATTATGAGTAATAATTCAAAAATCCATATACATAAAACACACACATGCACACACACACACAGTGACATTTTAGACCTTCTTCAGAATACTGTATATACTGTGGGCATCATGGTGCTGATCCAGAATCCTTCCCTTATTACTTGTTACTAGAGCTACAATAATAAAGCAATGAGGGAAAAAAAGTAATAAATATGAAATAATTCAATCAATATAATTATAATAATTGAAATAATTCATGATGATTCCATTTGTTTCACTATCCACTCTGTGCAGGCAGAAAGCTTATTACATTTTTAAACTGTAGAGATACAATAATTTTGCTGCTGTAAAATCAGCATTTTGTCTTATTTAAAATATAAATCTAATATAATCTGTTTCTTAATGTATGTTCTTTAAAATACAGCGTGTTTTTTAAAATATTATAATTATAATAATCCATTATTATGTGGACATGCATATTAGATCTTTTTTAGTGAAATATAATCCCTCCAGAAAGGCAGGAAAAGCCCTGTAACTTACTTTAAAACTAAATATGTTCCCTAAAATGGTGGACAGAGCTACAGACCCATGACAGCCTTACACAGTTAGCCAGCAGCTATGACCAGCACTACTTGTGCAGTTAATAAAAGGACAGGTAAAGTTTGTCGCGCTGTTGCACACACAGCACGCTCATTTGTTTCAGTTCGTCAGTTGCCACAAGACAGCTTACCAACGTGTACGTAATAAGCTAACACTCCTGTGTGCTTTAGACTACAGTGTGCGCTGTACACCTACTTACTGGTTTTGTCGCATCAGTCTGTGTCTCTGAGTTAATTTGTGTTTCTCCTACAGCTCCGGACCGCAAAATATGCGCGTGCACTTTGTGAGCTCGTTCCCGGCTCGTAACCAGCGTGTTCTGCCGTCAAGGGCGATCATTGGTTAATGGTGATCATGTGACTGATGCAAGCCAGATCCTTTTATTTAGCAAAAATGTGATTAATAGTTAAATATTATTGTTGAGGGGCACAGACAGGACTCCACACGCACACACACATTTAAAAAAAAAATAATTAAAAATTAAAAAAAAAATTGCCTCAACAAAAGGGCACTTTGGGCACCCATCAGGAAAGGGGCGGGTGCTCAAGCCCCTTCCGCCCCCCCCCTCTGCACGTGCCTGCTCATCAGTTGGTTTTCAGGTGACTCAGAGGATGTTGGACATGTTCAAACGTCCCACTGATCCCCCAGAGTACAACTACTTCTATTTGCTTTCTGGTGGTGTCTTCGGCGGAGGCTACACTGCTGCTCTGCAGTCTGGACATTAACATTAAACAGGTGAAAGAGGACATTAAGTTGTGTCCATTAGTTGAAGTGTTTTTTGAGCTGGTAGCAGCTGGTAGGATTGAATGATGCTCTGCCTCTGTGGTCAAGTTCAGATATAGGCTTTAAGCAACCATGAGCCACTGATAAGCGTGATAGATTAATAAGCATGTATAAAGTGGGCTTGTTAAACAGCTCTGATAGGAGAAAGTCGATGAGCACGCAATAAAGTGAACTTGTTAGGGACAGTTTACCATCAGCCTTGCTAAAGTTTAACTTCATTTGTATTTAAAGACAGACTTTAAAGAAAATTCTTATTTGAAACTGGTGATAAAATCCAGGTCAGATACAGTTACATACAAGCATACAGTACACACTACTGCTCAAAGGTCGGAGGTCAGTTAGAAAAGTCCCTGATTGTAATAGAAAATTGGCTTTAATGTAATATCACATGAAGGTTATCAGTAATGTTTTCACAGCTTTAATCAAATCATTCATCATCCATAAGTTGTGATGGAAAAATGTCTGCGAGTGTGCAGGAGCCCATTTTTAGAGACAATCACTCCTGTGTTATAATGTTAATTCAAGTTTCTCAGGTCAGATGACCAACAGATGATAAGAAATATACTTTTACTAATTATTAGAGTTGAAAGGTATTTTGCTAAGCAAAATTAAATGAGGTTAGGCTGGAACTTGAAACATTAACATAAAAGGTTCAGCTGGTGATGCATGCAAGTTTCACACAGTAGAAATTTGTATTTATCATTTATATTGGTTTTTTTCTGATTTTAGTGTTTATTTGTGAGTATAGTTTTTATTTGCATGATTTTACTCTGTTTGTATCACATATTTTTAGTGTGTAATTTTACATTGTTTTAATCCACTGTGGATTGGCTGGGCATGGGACAAATTAGCTTATAGTGATCACCATGGTGAGGCATGTGTGTGTCCAGAGGTGTCCTTTCAGCTGTTTAAAGGACTTACTGAAAAATACACTGACATCCTCTCTTTCCCAATTTGCAGTTTAGAGGATGCTGTTTTATTCATGACTCAATACTTGAATGGTTTTATCCTGTTTATAAATAAACATTTAAAAATGACATTGCTTCATTGTATGATTAATTCTTTGTCTGTGTCAGTCCTTAATACATACACACGTATACAATAATTCTAGTTGCAATAGTCTCCGGAGATCCTATGCTCCGTTTCCTCCCTTTTCTTCACTGTTTACCTCATTCTGCCCAATAAAATGTACATTTTTGTAAGCAATAACTTGTTTTATGCCGTTAAAAAACAACTGTCTCCATATGAGGACGTACTTGAAAAGAAAAAGTCACCACTTTGCATTTTACAAATCAAGTAAACAAACACGGGGCTATTTATCATATAACTAACTTTTAGGTATGTGGGATAGAAGGATGGGAGCTTTAACTGTTGTGCCTCCATAATTATTCTAGAGTCTTTACAGTGCTCAGCGCCTGCTGTGATTTGGTGCTACATACATAAACTTGAAGTGAATGAATCCACCTGTTCACAGGAGATCACAGGAAGATGACACCAAACATCAGAAGATCTTATTGTGCGCCACAGTAAAAGGGTGGTTTCTTGGGACAAAGCACATAATAAACTACAGCAGAAGCTCACATAAAGCAGGAAATAAGCAGGCACCACTTGATCTGCTAAGGCACATTTCACACTTTTATTGTTGCCTCATTCACTAACAGTTCAATGGTGCAAGATTACCATACACCATTCACTCAAACCGCTTTCTAATAAAGAGGAAGCACTAATGTAACTCACCTTCTTAGTCGAGGTGCAGGGGTTACATTTTAGGTCTCCTTTTCCTTTCCCCCCCCTCTCTCTTACATTCAAACCCTCTCTTAGTTCACACTAGAACAGGCCGTCGTTTGGATTAATATGAGTGGAACAACTAAACCGCACAGACTTTATTTGATCAGTTAGCTGAACCTTTTATTAATATGTGCAAAGAGCTGCAAACTAATATATATACATTGCAAACAATAAGTACACAATCCAAAATAAAAACACCTCTGCATATGAAGTGAAAACATTTGCTCTGGCAGCGCTTCACATCAACATGTATATGAGGTACATTGCACTTTTGAGATTTGATCTGTGCATAGGTGCATCTTTGATGTGCAGCTCAGAGATCCACAATCCAGCACGTTTCTGTTTCTCTGACTGTCAGGCTGGCTGACCCGAGGCCACATCAGAGCTTTATTTTTTAACTATATGAAACAGACAGTTGGTAGCTCTCCTTCCATGCATTACATACAACACAGCAGGCATACTGCTGGTTGGTTGACCAGAGTTTTTTAATGCCTGTCTACATTAACACATCTTGAGAGGCGTAGGCGCCAAAAAGTGAATCCGGAGCCGAATGTAGCAGCTGCAGCACGGTACACAGAGCAAATATTTTCATGGGGTAGTATCAGAAATAAGTGTACTCCTGATATGTGCTCTTATCATTTGTTCCTGATGCTCAGATACAATCCTGGAATCAACATATGTGGCTGTGTCTCTGTCCTTGCTATAGATATGTGTTAATGTGCAAAATAAGTTTAAAAAAATTAAGAAATAAATGCCTCTGTTACATTTTATAGAAACTTTCATGGTGGAATGATTAAAAGCATAAGAAAAAAAAGAACAATGCTAAAAAAAAAAATGAACACAATGAGAGTTAGATGAGGTTTTGATTCCAGAATAAGAAAAGAAAAATGAACACAAGGTTCCCTGTGGTGCTGCTGAACACCGGTAATTCACTTCAGAGATTCACACATTCACATCATTTCTGCTTGAACTAGAGAACATGAGTATCGACTTACATTTGGTCTGTGAGACACATGTCATAGTGACCAGGGCTGGACTGGGACAAAACAATCGGCACTGGCATTTTTCATCCAAGCGGCCCAGGATGATAACGAGATGATGATGGATCGCTGGACAAGAAATGAACAAATGGGCTGCTGCAAATGTCTGTATGGCCAGTGCCCAGAGGCCCAAAGGTGCATCGGAAAATCCCTGGTATATATACTCCAGATTACCAGTCCATGTCTGATCTACCCAAATTATTATACTGGTGTAATATTGATCCGCTGGAATGTAGGAACCTCATTTTTTTCTTTGATGATAAAACAGGTTTGAATCATGTTGCATGTCTACTTCCGGATTTTTATTTGGTACACATGTCACGTGAGAGACATTTCAATGAATGGGTAGGAAATATACAGGGAGTGCAGAATTATTAGGCAAATGAGTATTTTGTCCACATCATCCTCTTCATGCATGTTGTCTTACTCCAAGCTGTATAGGCTTGAAAGCCTACTACCAATTAAGCATATTAGGTGATGTGCATCTCTGTAATGAGAAGGGGTGTGGTCTAATGACATCAACACCCTATATCAGGTGTGCATAATTATTAGGCAACCTCCTTTCCTTTGGCAAAATGGGTCAAAAGAAGGACTTGACAGGCTCAGAAAAGTCAAAAATAGTGAGATATCTTGCAGAGGGATGCAGCAGTCTTAAAATTGCAAATCTTCTGAAGCGTGATCATCGAACAATCAAGCGTTTCATTCAAAATAGTCAACAGGGTCGCAAGAAGCGTGTAGAAAAACCAAGGCGCAAAATAACTGCCCATGAACTGAGAAAAGTCAAGCGTGCAGCTGCCAAGATGCCACTTGCCACCAGTTTGACCATATTTCAGAGCTGCAACATCACTGGAGTGCCCAAAAGCACAAGGTGTGCAATACTCAGAGACATGGCCAAGGTAAGAAAGGCTGAAAGACGACCACCACTGAACAAGACACACAAGCTGAAACGTCAAGACTGGGCCAAGAAATATCTCAAGACTGGGCCAAGAAATATCTCAAGACTGATTTTTCTAAGGTTTTATGGACTGATGAAATGAGAGTGAGTCTTGATGGGCCAGATGGATGGGCCCGTGGCTGGATTGGTAAAGGGCAGAGAGCTCCAGTCCGACTCAGACACCAGCAAGGTGGAGGTGGAGTACTGGTTTGGGCTTTTATCATCAAAGATGAGCTTGTGGGGCCTTTTCGGGTTGAGGATGGAGTCAAGCTCAACTCCCAGTCCTACTGCCAGTTTCTGGAAGACACCTTCTTCAAGCAGTGGTACAGGAAGAAGTCTGCATCCTTCAAGAAAAACATGATTTTCATGCAGGACAATGCTCCATCACACGCATCCAAGTACTCCACAACGTGGCTGGCAAGAAAGGGTATAAAAGAAGAAAAACTAATGACATGGCCTCCTTGTTCACCTGATCTGAACCCCATTGAGAACCTGTGGTCCATCATCAAATGTGAGATTTACAAGGAGGGAAAACAGTACACCTCTCTGAACGGTGTCTGGGAGGCTGTGGTTGCTGCTGCATGCAATGTTGATGGTGAACAGATCAAAACACTGACAGAATCCATGGATGGCAGGCTTTTGAGTGTCCTTGCAAAGAAAGGTGGCTATATTGGTCGCTGATTTGTTTTTGTTTTGTTTTTGAATGTCAGAAATGTATATTTGTGAATGTGGAGATGTTATATTGGTTTCACTGGTAAAAAATAAATAATTGAAATGGGTATATATTTGTTTTTTGTTAAGTTGCCTAATAATTATGCACAGTAATAGTCACCTGCACACACAGATATCCCCCTAAAATAGCTAAAACTAAAAACTACTTCCAAAAACATTCAGCTTTGATATTAATGAGTTTTTTGGGTTCATTGAGAACATGGTTGTTGTTCAATAATAAAATTATTCCTCAAAAATACAACTTGCCTAATAATTCTGCACTCCCTGTATTCACCATTGGTATGGTCTTTTCAAGCATTTTAACTTTACCTTTTTGTTTGTGCTACCGTCTCCAGATTATACATCATAGCAAGTCTCACTAACCATCATAGTAAAATTTAGCTTTCATGCTTGCTGCTCTGCCTATGCCACCAAAATCTCTTACACCTGTCTATACCCACTCCACCCTACCTACACTCTTCACCTCTCTTGTACACTGTCCATTGGTTTGGATGGTTGACCCCAGGTATTTACAGTTAACTCATCTGCCTTCATTTTAGCCACCAGGGGTCACTGTTGGCCTACAACATTTAGCATGAAATAAAAGTTTATTTTGCCCGTTTATGAAGAACCAAAGCTTCTGAAAATGGAAACTACAAAGAAAAATACTTTCAATTCCTGAATAGCTTTGTAATAATTTTGTTAAACTTCATGAACTGAAGCAAAAATTGTGTCTTTATCCAAATACTTATGGACCCAGATGTCTAATTTTTACATGTGAGATTAATATCAGATTTAAAACCCGTTACACTAAATATGCAAAAGATAAAGGATACAACAGATAAAATAATTTGTTATTTGTGTCCTGATAATATGACTTCAGCTAAAACACATTTGCAGTAAAATTAAAATTGTAAAGAGAGAAAGAAAAAAATAAAACAAAGCAAACTGTGCAGGAAGCTTTATAATGCATATTTTGAGACAAACAGTAAACTTCTTCCCAAGAACACTCAGGCTGGTCAGTGGTCAGAGCTTATTCCTCTCAACGGTGAGTCTCTTCTGCCAGAAATAGATAATCACCAACACTGAAAGACAAACAGTAACTCATTTAAACTGAAACATCAGCCATAAAGTGGAGAAGAAAATTTTTCTATTATTTCTGCTGAAATCAAAGTGGAAAGTGGTGTAAAACAATCATTTTGCATAAGATTGTCTAAGAAACCATAAATGTAGAAAAGAAACATTTCTGTTACTTACCTGCAATAACACAGGGTATCAGCATGAAACGCAATATTTGAAGGGCTTTGTGTAACTGGGACTCAAGCCCAAGACTTACTGTCCTGTCACCATACTTTATCTACAAAATAAAGAGAAACATTTTACAGAGGGAGGTCTCACCTGAGCAATGGGTCAAAATCTTTATTGTATGCATAAATATCATTTTGAAGTTTGAAAGGCAACTGTTTGTTACCAATACAGCTGAAAAGGTCTGTTTGCCCTCATGATACATGGTTATCTCAGTTTCAGGCTTCTCCTCCTGAAAACCTCAAACTAAGAACTTTTATGTTGTCATCTCCACAAAGCAAGGAAGTTTTCTAAAGAACACCTCACCATACAATTCAATTCATATTTATATGTATAGCGCAAAATCACAACAACAGTCACCTCAAGGCGCTTTATATACAACAAGTTTGGTTTGCTTTGTTCCGCTGATACTTATCTAGCTGGGGGTAGCATAAAAGAAAGATTTATCAGTAACTCCTCAAATTCAGGGTTGGTTAGTCTTTTAATCTCACAGGTGAAAAAGTCATTGTTGTTACTGGTTTCTTTGGCTTCCACGATGCACTGGTATTCCGTATTGTCTTGAACGCCCCACACTGATAACTCATCTATCATCATCTCCAGCTTGTCTGTCTTTTTCTAAATGAAGAAAAAGAAAGGTTAGCTTTCAATGAACTGTCACATGTTTGTATATGTATGATAAAAAATGTATTTTTAAAAATAACCTGAATGATGATGTGGACATCTTCCCCTGTCCTTATAACTGTGAAGCTGGTAAACTCAGGGTCTGGAACGTAGGAGAGTTTTGTGGAGCAGGCTAAGGTTTCATTGGCTAGTTTCACAAACAGAGTGCTGCTAGAAAAACTCCTAGCTGCAGGTGAATCGTAGGTGAGGTACTGCAATGAAATTAAATAAACATAAAAGACAGCACGACATGACTAAAGCAGGACATAAGATTATGACATGGGTTTGTCAGATCTCCAGATCCGAAATGTTCAGAGCTCATGTATGAAAACATCTTGATGTCATTTCAAAGGCACATTGTTTGTGTCTACAGACCCACCGGAGAGCTGATGTTTCTGGGAAGTCTGACATCCTGCATTGCGTGGCTGTGGACGACCCCTTACAGAGGAACAGCAAGGAAAAAAATCATCTGATCCCACACTCCTTTCGAACAGTAAGCATAACCCACTTTTTATCAATGCTTAACAGTGTGAATTATTCAAACTGTGTTTAAACATGATTTATTTGATAGAGTTGTGAGAGATGTCCAAAAACATTTCCTCCAGATTTAACAGTTTTCATTTAATAAAGATCTTTTTATGTTTAGATGTTACTGTTGTTTTCAGCTTGATTAAGAAACTCACTAATAGGACTTATTGCTATCTGGGACTGATCCAACATGAAAGCAAAAAGGTGCAAGGTCTGGATGAGAATGAAGGTGCGCTCATTCACATACATGCACTTGCACAGGTGGGGGAAGGAGTTGTAGGAGGTAAAGAAGATCCCAGTTTTATGCTACTAAAAATATTTCTCTAGAAAATAAGGAGTTCTCCACATATTAGTGTATTCTGCATTAGACAATCTGAGGGACTGAATCATTACTTTAGCATAGATAATATGCTACAAACTAAAGTGTGTGATGGACTGAAAAGCTAACAAATTACCCCATGTATTCATTCTGCAGACAGCAGAGGAAAACAAAAAAAAGGCGGCTGACTAATGCAAAAACTTCCTTCCTCTTATGATAAATATATCTGTTCTCTTACAGCAGGATGTAGCAACACGTGATACTGATGTGATGTTTCTTTGGTCTTTGTTTTTAGGAGGTTTCAGCAAAACTAAACATACCTGCTGCTGGGAGTAATGTTGGTGCATGATGGTAATGAGCTGTAGGTGATTTTAGCTTTGCCATGGCAACGACCATCTGGGAGGAGAAGACATACCCTGACCACACCTTTGATATCTGAAGTGGGAATGTGGAACATCAGACTGAAACCAGTGTTGTCCCAAACAGGAGATCTGACCAGAACACAAAGAGAGAAACAGAGTCACTAACATCATCACAACATGCAGAAAACCCCAAGAAAGCTGAGCAGCAAAGTCTTCCTCAAAATTAATAAATGTTAATCTGTGTTTTTATGAGTTTTACACATATTTGATTTAATTTGGATTACAAAGTAAACAGTAAATCCAGATTTAAAGACAAGCTCATAGAGGCAGATCCATCCATCCGTCTTCATCCGCTTTATCCGAGGCCGGGTCGCGGGGGCAGCAGCCTAAGCAGAGAAGCCCAGACCTCCCTCTCCCCTGCCACCTCCTCCAGCTTATCCGGAGGAACACCAAGGCGTTCCCAGGCCAGCCGAGAGATATAATCTCTCCAGCGTGTCCTGGGTCTGCCCCGGGGCCTCCTCCCGGTGGGACATGCCCGGAACACCTCACCCAGGAGGCGCCCAGGAGGCATCCTTGTCAGATGCCCGAACCACCTCAACTGGCTCCTTTCGATGTGGAGGAGCAGCGGCTCTACTCTGAGCCCCTCCCGGATGGCCGAACTTCTCACCCTATCTCTAAGGGAGAGGCCAGCCACCCTTCGGAGGAAGCTCATTTCTGCCGCTTGTATCCGCGATCTCGTTCTTTCGGTCACTACCCACAGCTCGTGGCCATAGGTGAGGGTAGGGACGTAGATCGACCGGTAAATTGAGAGCTTCGCTTTTACACTCAGCTCCCTCTTCACCACGACGGACCGGTGCAGCGTCCGCATCACTGCAGCCGCAGCACCAATCCGTCTGTCGATCTCCGGCTCCCTTCTCCCATCACTCGCGAACAAGACCCCGAGATACTTGAACTCCTCCACTTGGGGCAGGAACTCATCCCCAACCCAGAGTGGGCACTCCACCCTTTTCCGGCTGAGAACCATGGCCTCAGATTTGGAGGTGCTGATCCTCATTCCCACTGCTTCACACTCGGCTGCGAACCGTTCCAGTGCGAGCTGGAGGCCTCCACCTGATGAAGCCAACAGAACCACATCATCCGCAAAAAGCAGAGATGAGATTCTGAGGCCACCAAAGCGAAAGCCCTCCGCCACTTGGCTGCGCCTAGAAATCCTGTCCATAAAAATTATGAACAGAACCGGTGACAAAGGGCAGCCCTGGCGGAGCCCATCACCCACCGAGAACGAGTCCGACTTATTGCCGGCAATGCGAACCAAACTCTTGCAACGGTTGTATAGGGATCGAATGGCCCGTAGCAATGGGCCAGACACCCCATACTCCCGCAACACCTCCCGCAGGACACCCCGAGGGACACGGTCGAATGCCTTCTCCAAGTCCACAAAACACATGTAGACTGGTTGGGCAAACTCCCATGCACCCTCAAGTATCCTTGAGAGGATAAAGAGCTGGTCCAGTGTTCCGCGACCAGGACGAAAACCGCATTGTTCCTCCTGTATCCAAGGTTTGACTAGCGGACGAACTCTCCTTTCCAGCACCCTGGCATAGACTTTCCCAGGGAGGCTGAGGAGTGTGATCCCCCTGTAGTTGGAACACACCCTCCGGTCTCCCTTCTTAAAGATGGGGACCACCACCCCGGTCTGCCAGTCCAGGGGTACTGCCCCTGATCTCCACGCAACATTGTAGAGGCGTGTCAACCAGGACAGCCCTACAACGTCCAGAGCCTTCAGGAACTCGGGGTGGACCTCATCAACACCAGGGGCTCTGCCACCAAGGAGTTGTTTAACTGCCTCAGTGACCTCGCCCCCGGAAATTGGCGGGTCATTCCCCTCATCCCCAGACTCTGCTTCCTCCTCGGAAGACATGTCAGTGGGATTAAGGAGGTCCTCGAAGTATTCCTTCCACCGCCTGACAATTTTCTCAGTCGACGTCAGCAGCGCTCCGCCAGCACTATACACAGTGCAGGTAGAGCACCGCTTTCCCCTCCCGAGACGCCTGACGGTTTGCCAGAATCTCTTCGAGGCAGTCCGAAAGTCTTTTTCTATGGCCTCTCCGAACTCCTCCCACACTCGAGTTTTTGCTTCAGCCACTGCCCGAGCCGCATTCCGCTTGGCCTGTCGATACCTGTCGGCTGCCTCCGGAGTCCCACAGGCTAACCAAGCCCAATAGGACTCCTTCTTCAGCCTGGTGGCTCCCTTCACCTCTGGTGTCCACCATTTGGTTAGGGCAGGGGTCGGCAACCCGCGGCTCCGGAGCCGCATGCGGCTCTTTAGTCCTTATAGTGCGGCTCCGCGTGGTTTGGGAAAATAAATTAGAAGTATTTAGCTGAAGTGTATTTTATTTATGTTAGTTCTTTTAAACTTGTAGTTCTAAATTGGAAGATTATTGTGATATTGAAATATAAATATAAAATTATATTCTATTATTTTTTCCTCGCTCAATATAAGCGTCACACTCGCGGAAGCTGGTATTCCTGCCGAAACACCGTGCATTTATCGAGACTTTCAACCCCGGGTAGGCCAATTATGGATCTTCGGATCCACATTATGTCAGCAGCTGCACCGTGAACTATGTTAAAGACAAACACTGCTCACGCCTCACAGACGACAGATGACAGCTTACAGTCCTGCGTAAACTGACTTCGCACAGCACCGATTAGCAGACGCTGTGCGCAGAGGTTCAGGAGCAGAAGTCCCATTGTAAACATACCACGGCAGACCCGACGATGTTTGCATGAACGCGCTTTTCACACGCGGTTGCTGTAGCTTCGCAGCTCACAGCCCGACACACACCACCAACACAACAGCACAGATAGCGCAGACTTTAAGGCGGCGAGGCGTGATTGCGGGTGCCGCTCAGGTGCGTCCGCCTTCCCTGCAGCGGCGCTGCAGACCACGCCCCGCCGCACGCATTAACCAGGTAAAATACATATTTAGGCAGAATTTTGCAAATATCTATTTTCAATTTTTCAGCAGCATAGAGCTTTTTTTTACCAATTATTTTTTAAAAGTCAGGTCAAGGCTCCAAAAGCCCAAAGGAGATATAAGGGAGGCGGCTCACAACAGTTTTTGTTTGCTACATGGATCATTTTAGTTCAGCTGGGTGTCTTTGCTTTTGTTATATTTCTTTAAGAGTTCAAAATGTGTTGATTACATAAATAAAATGTAATTTTCTCTGTAGCACTTCATGGATTTCATAAGCAGCACACCTTAGTTGTTCACACAAAGGTACAAAAAACAATATATATACAGTGTTCTCTTCATTTTAGATGTCAAAAAGTATTTGCGGCTCCCAGTGTTTTCTTTTGCGTGGAAACCGGGTCCAAGTGGCTCTTTGGGTGTAAAAGGTTGCAGACCCCTGGGTTAGGGGATTACCACCACGGCAGGCACCAACCACCTTGCGGCCGCAGCTCAATGCAGCAGCTTCGGCGATGGAGACGCTGAACATGGTCCATTCGGACTCAATGTCCCCAGTCTCCCTCGGAATGCTGTTGAAGCTCTGCCGGAGGTGTGCGTTGAAGATCTCGCGGACTGGGGCCTCTGCTAGACGTTCCCAGCACACCCTCACTACGCGTTTAGGTGCACCGGGTCTGTCCAGCGTCCTCCCCCGCCACCTGATCCAACTCACCACCAGGTGGTGATCAGTTGACAGCTCAGCCCCTCTCTTTACCCGAGTGTCCAGAACATATGGTCGCAGGTCTGGTGATACGATTACAAAATCGATCATCGACCTGCGGCCTAGAGCGTCCTGGTGCCACGTGCACTTATGGACACTCTTATGTTCGAACAAGGTGTTCGTTATGGCCAAACTGTGATTTGCACAGAAGTCCAATAACAAAACACCGCTCGGATTCAGATCAGGGAGGCCGTTCCTCCCAATCACGCCCCTCCAGGTCTCGCTGTTGTTACCCACGTGAGCATTGAAGTCTCCCAGCAGGACAACAGAGTCTCCAGATGGGGCACCTTCCAGCACCTCCCCAGGGACTCTAAGAAGGCTGGGTACTCTGAACTGCCACTCGGCGCATAAGCGCAGATGACAGTCAGGACCCGTTCCCCGACCCTGAGGCGCAGGGAACAAACCCTCTCATCCACCGGGAAAAACCCCAACGTACCGGCAGCAAGCCGAGGGGATATTAGAATACCCACCCCAGCCCGCCGCCTCTCACCAGGGGCAACTCCAGACTGAGACAGAGTCCAGCCCCTCTCCAGGAGACTGGTTCCAGAGCCCAAGCCATGCGTGGAGGTGAGCCCGACTATATCTAGCCGGTACCTCTCAACCTCACGCACTAACTCAGGCTCCTTCCCCACCTGAGAGGTGACATTCCATGTCCCTATTGCCAGTCTTGGCAGCCGGGGATCAGTCCGCCAGGGCCTCCGCTCCTGGCCGCCGCCCAGCACACAATGCACCCGACCCCTATGGCGCCTCCTGCGGGTGGTGGGCCTGCGGGAGGATGGCCCATGTCTCCTCTTCGGGCTGTGCCCGGCCGGGCCCCATGGACTAAGGCCCGGCCACCAGACGCTTGCCCTCGGGCACCCTCCCCGGGCCTGGCTCCAGGGCGGGGCCCCGGTAACCCTATCCCGGGCAGGGTAAACTGTTCCCTCGATATCCTCTTCATAGGGGTCTTCTGAATCGCTCTTTGTCTGGTCCCTCACCCAGGACCAATTTGCCATGGGTGACCCTACCAGGTGGCAAAAGCCCCCAGACAACATAGCCCCTGGGATCCCTGGGACACACAAACCCCTCCACCACGATAAGGTAGCGATTCACGGAGAGCATAGAGGCAGATCATTCCACAAAATAGTGAACATTTACTTTAAAGTCCACAAACACATAAAGAAGCAAAACACTCAGCTTTAGTTTCAGGTTTACACTCTGACAGTCTCCCTGAGCAACGGTGATGACATGCAAAATGTGTGACATTTTAACTTCAGATGTTTATTCATCATTTTCAGATTGACGCTTTTCACTGTAGATGAAAAAGAATATTTTTGACCAAGGAGCCTAAACCCCCCAAAGCTACACATTATTATCTACATTTGATAGCACATATAAAACATCATGACGACTTCATTTTAGTGGAAGAACTTCAACAAAAAGAGTTTCCAGTTTCTTTAGGAAAAAGCTGTCCTTATTCATAAAACTAGATGGTCGCTCATAAAAGCTGTTAAACTGTAGAATATGTGAGTTTATAATGTGGCTGATGTTTCCCTGGAAACATTTCTGCTCTTTATATCCAAAGCACAAACTCTCACATGTAAGTAAGTAAGGAAAATGTATTCATAGCACATTTCACAGATAAAAATCTCAAAGTGCTTCAGAATAAAACCAGAAATATAAAAAAACTTATATAAATTATAAATGAAAAAACTTAAGCAAAAGCTTGTTTGTATAAAAATGTCTTCAGCTGCTTCTTAAAGGAGTCAATGGAGTCTAGACAGCATAAAGACAATGGAAGAGAGTTCCACAGCCTTGGTGCCAGTGCCTGAAAAGCCCGATCCCAACGTGTTTTGAATCTCATGTGTGGGACCAACAGTAACCTCTGACCTGACGACCTAAGTGCTCGGGATGAAGCACGAGGTTTCAACAGGTCAGAGATGTACTGGGGAGCCATGCAGAGCTCTAAAAGTTACAACTAAAATTTTAAAATGAACCCTTTAAATTTATTGGCAACCAATGAAGAGAAGCCAAACCAAGAGTAATATGTGACCTTTTGTTTGTGCCAGTTAAAAGTCTTGCCACAGCCTTCTGTACAGTCTGAAGGCAATCCAAAGCTGATTTGTTGAGAAAGGTATAAAGACCGTTACAATAATCGAAACGAGAAGAGATAAAAGGATGAATAATCATCTCAAGTTCTGCCTTTGACACCAGTAGTCTGAGTTTAGAAATGCTTCTTAAATGATAAAAACAGTTCTGGACCAGTTGTTTAGAGTGTTTCTCAAGAGAGATTGAACTGTCAAATAGAACACCTAAGTTTCTGAGACTCAACTGAAATGAAGGGTCTAAAAAACTGATATGCTGCCTAATTTCTGAGAACGTGATCAGGAGCAATAGTCAAAGTTTCTGTTTTATCTGTATTTAACTGGAGGAAACTGTCATTTAACCATTCTTTGATTTCAGACAGACAATTATTTAAACAAGTGTGTGTGTAAAGTGACTCACTCTTTTGGAGTACAGTCAGTATCTGCCTGGATCCTCACTGCAGTCACATCATCAAGGTTATGACCTGACAGCACTGCGTGGTTTCTACCGTAGAAAGACACCACACTGGGAGTGATGGAGGAGATCTCTGGGATCTGACAGTAAGACACAAAAATGATCAGTTTTAATCCAGTGCCATCTGCTGATGTTAGAAGCTCTGATGGACATGAATAAGGTGTCAGAGGAACAACGAGTTTGAGGACTGAGGTTCAGACTGACAGAGAAGTTCTTCCCAGACTGCACATTTTGGCAAACACTGTCCTGCAGGAGGAAGCAGAGAGAATCAATATGGCAGGTTTAATGTCACTGTCTAAAGAAACTATGTAGAACTGATGAGAATGGAACTTCTGTCTTATTTACAAGGAAAAAATTCAATCAAAATTTTTGTCAAGCAACTGAATTTGCATTTGTGAGTTGTCATAATCAGTTAACATATTATTGTATATAATATTGCTGCTTTTCTGAAGCCATAGATATCTGAACATTAGACCAACCCACTCTTAATAATGGTAGACAAATCTCAAAAGTAATGTAAACTTAAAGTGGAAGATTTAATGAAGAAAATCCTGAACTAGGTAAACTAAAGACATGAATTATTACATTGATCTCTGTTTGATCGGCCCAGGAACATCTGTTTATGTTCCATCCACAACCAGCTTTGATGCACTGCTGACACCTGAAGAGAAACAATCACATATTAGTGTTGAAATCATCAAGAAAATGATTATGTCCAAAAATACAACATACAACAAAGAGACTCCTCAGTAGTAATGCATTCTTCTTGGTGATGACACATAATGTTGTGTTATTAGTGATCCATCTTCATAATCTTTATAATCTGGACTTGAACTTACAAGACTGAACTTGGTGGTCCACTGATGTCAGAGCAGTTGGTCAACCTCAGCTGTTCTGACAGTTGTGTTGAACCAAGTCTAAATTTCACTGTGACATGCAGACCTGTTAAATAAAAAAATAACATGATCAATGTCATAGCCTTCAATTACTAATATTTAAACATATGTGTAATGAGTTGCACAGTTTATAATAACGAACAGCTCAGATTTGTCAACTAGTAAAGAGTATTCATCTGTCAGAGTCAGCTCTGTAATGTTTCTATTTTGCTGGTTGGGAGATGTTGCAAATCAATAAGTAGGTCTGACTGCAAAGTATTTAATTTATGAGTAGTAAATAGTTAATAAGTATTTTATTCGTTTGACTGCTTATGAAAAGTCACTGACCATCAGCAGGAAGTGTACGATCAGACAGGATGCAGGTGCATTGTGGGAACTGTGGAGGAGGGTTATTCGGAGCACAAATTGAGCTGGACCTTGCAGCGAACTGACAGGTAAAGTTAGATGACACTTCTTGGCCCACGATCAGGTGTGTGTGCATTTTTAGTAAAACCTGAAAATGAAGAACATAAGTGACAAATACCTGAAAGCCACAAATGATCACAGTCCCGAGTGTGTTTGTAAGCTGTACCTGTCCATTTGTGTCCTTTTCAACTTTGTGGGAAATCATTTTGTGTTGGGACTCATCAGGAATGGACAGCCAGTCTGAATCTGTGCAGTCATCTTCAAATGTGCAGCTAGGAGAAGAAGAAGAAATGATCACCAAGTTCAGAATTGTTTGAAGACGTCAGCTGCACATGTTGTTTCTCTCACCTGCTTTTAGAGCCACACCAACCACAGTATGCATCCTGTGCAGACCAACACTCCTGCACATTTGTGTACATGCTGTATTTTGACACAGGAACTCGCTTCATCTAGAACAACAAACACTTTAAAATGCAGCACAGGTACATGTGACATTAAGATAATCAGTAAATAATATAAGTACCTGGTTTCTAAATGGCACATACACATGTTTACGATCCACTGGATCCAGATGTAATTTGGGAAACACTTTGCGGTCATCACTGGTCCTGTAGAGCACCGTGGGACAGGCGGCGTGATAGTTCCTGTCCACAGACAGCTGACAACAAGAATTTGTGAAAAGAAGAATTTATTCACTCATTTCTACCTTGTGCTGAAACATTCCAATTACAGTTATATAATGGACATGGGCATAATGTGTAGACTCTTGGCTTTCATTTGATGGTATCCAGATCCAAATTGGATGAAGGGTTCAGGAGTTTCATCTCCTTAACATGTGCCATCTTCTTTTTAAAGGGACCAAAAGTAATTGGACAAATGACTAAAAGGCTATTTAATGTCAGACGTGAGCAATTCCTTCATCATGTCATGATCAGTTAAGCAGATAAAAAGCCTGGAGTTGATTTGAGGAGTGGTGCTTGTATTTGGAAGATCAACATGCAGTCAAAAGAGCTCTCCATGTAGGTAAAAGAGCCATCTCTAAGCTGCAAAAACAGCAAATAGGAGGAAACCCAGAGTTTGGTGATGTCCATGAGTTCAAGACTTCAGGCTGTCATTGCCATCAAAGGGTTTCAACCAAGTATTGAACATGGACATTTTATTTTCAGTTATTTAATTTGTCCGGTTACTTTTGAGCCCCTGAAATGAAGGGATTGTGTTAAAAATGCTTTAATTCCTGACATTTTTATGCAATCTTTATATTCAGCCGAGTGAACTAAAGCTGAAAGTCTGCACTTCAACTGCATCCAAGTAGTTTCATTTACCAAACGAACCAAAAATATATATAAAAGAGTATCTTCTTCTTTTTAGCATAAAAATTGTCTTTCTGACTATTTGTTTCATAGGAGGGCCGAAGCCTTTACTCATACAAAGAGAAAAGTGATCCAGGTATATAAAAATCAGTCGCCCTGTTTGTGTTGGACAACCTCATATTGACAAATATTGTTCATGTACAGGCCTCAGCGTCTCTATGGGATTACCAACAGCAGAGACAGTGAATCCCACCATAGTAACATATAGGTAGCCAACACTAGCAATGCATCAGTCTGATATTAGCATCAGAGATTCTTCCAGTCATGGTTCAAAAAGTGAGATCAGGTGTGGGTCAAACTAATCAGTCCTGTGATGTTCAGTGTTTAATGTGTCAACTGTTAGCAGCTGTGTACCTGTTGCTAACTGGTGAGAACTAACATAGCCCTGAGGAAGATAACGGGAAGAGAGCAGTCTGGAGGTATTTAAAACCTGCAACATCAACTGTTTTCTTATTTGTATGTTTTCAATAGTTTCTGATTTCATTTCAAACTTCTTCTTGTTTACTTTCTAACTCTTGTCATAGTCAGTAAAATACTTGTTTAGAAGCTTTTAGTGCTTTCTTGGTCACATCTCTCATCTCTCCACTCCACAAACAACACCTGCATGTGTGTGAGCAGATGAACTCACAGGGAGACTGAGAGCACACAAAGAAACTAGAGAGACCACAAATGACTGCAGTTTGCAGCAAAGACTTCAACAATGAAATAAAATGAAACTGGTTCAAATAAGCAAGCTTAAAAAATCCTGAATAATTTGCCTTTTAAAAAGTTTTGCTTGTTATTTATTTTGGGTCAGTGGTTGTTTGTGATTTTATTAATAGATGCTAATTCAACGAATATATTTTGGTGACACAACTATTTTTCATGTTTGTTTCATGTGAGGAACTCAAAGTGCATTTCAGGATGATGAAATGGCATCTTAAAATCAGGCTGGTAAAATAAGTACTTTAGAAGTTTCGTTTCATACACACCTTAATGAGCTGCCCGTCTCCTGTCCCAATGAAGAAAACCATCCAGCCTCTCTGCCTCACTGCCAGCACAGAGGTCATGTAGCTGTGCCTGAAGAGGACTGCCTTTGGTTTCAGGACCTTTGGCTGAGAAACAAACACACTGATCATCAGATCTGATACTTTAGATATCTTTAGATTAGAACTCAAGATGGTTAAAATAGAAGTAAGCTGTCATCACTCCAAACCTAATGAAGTGCTTTAAATTTATGAACCCAAACAGCACATCCATTATTTGTGTTTACACCTTGTATAATCACATACATGAACATGATTCAAATATGAAATAATGCTCAATAAACTGAATTGGCTATAATGCAATTTTCTCATATATAATTAAAAAATGTGCTATTTCAAGAGAGTGATGCTGATTTGTGCCTTGTGTTTTGTTCATATCATTTCATGATGTATGTGGATACTGATAATGAATCTTTATCAAGTCATATGAAAGCACAGTGACCATAACTGACATCTGTCACCACAGCAGCAACTCTGTAAGTGACTAATTAACTGACCTCTCACTAGGAGCATGATAGTGTGGGGACAGTGGAACTGGGAATTTAGAGCCCCACCGGTACGAGGGACTGTTGTAATGCTGTAATGGAAAGTGTCTTTTTGTTTATTTCCAAGTAATCACTGTTATGTTTAGAATGGTGTCAATAAATTGGTTGAGTGACTGAACTATAATTCCAAAAAGGTAACAGCTCTCTCATTCCACCTAAACCCCTTACAAATGAGAGAAAATGTTTAGTTGTTGTTTAGTAATGTTTAGTCCATCTCGTAATGGGATTTGCCTTCATATCAGCAATAAAGCAACATTTGGGTATCGAAGAAGACAAAAATAAAATAAAATAAGTAGCAGTAGCAGCTGTTATGATGGCAAAATATTGTAACACAAGCGGCGCTTGGATGGAAGCAGATAGAAATTCTTCCAAGTAATCAGTTGTACTGTCAGCAGTTTCATCTGAAGGTTTATCGTCACTGACTTTAAGCAGCATTTGGCTTCACGGCATGTTGGACCAGCTGTGAGGAAGCCTGTGCATTTCAGGATGATAAAGCAATGTTAAAAAAAAAACACAATTACATTTTTTAAAGTTTGCAAGTTGGCCTTTGTATAATTATGGATGTGTTTATTTAGTTTTTGTTAAAATGTTCAAATCAGAATCAGAATACTTTATTAATCCCAGAATAAATGATGTCATCACAGTTGCTCCAAAACAGTAAGAATAGAACCTTTGCTAAATTAAATAATGCAATATATTACAAGATATTACAAGTTGAATATTGATATAGATGACATTCAGGTACCTTTCTTATTATATTGACTTTATTTTCTCTGCAGAGCACAATAATAAAACACTGTCAGGCAGGTCACCATTGTAGGCTTTCTGAGTACAAATGCTCAAATGTTTTCATGTATTAAACCACACAGTATATCTGACTGACCATGATCAGTGCATGTTGTGTTTGATGACATAAAACATTTGATTAAATATCATTTAATAAAATGTATTTAACATGGTGCTATTAGCCCGACTGAACCAAAGAACTTTAACGTTAGTGTTAGTTTGATAAATATCAATGTGTGTCACGGCTGGGGCAGCAGTCTGTGGAATTATTTAAGGACCCAAAACGCATGCACTTCAGAAGTGAGGGAGCTTTATTAATGGAGGGTGAATATACAAAAAGGCGAGGGTGGCATAAACAGAACTGAGTAAAACCTAAACTGGGAAAAACTAAGCATGGAAAACAAACCAGAAACCTAAAGACACACACTGAGATGCAGGGAGCCAACGGAGGAAGATACACAGATGAACCGGCAACAGGCAGGAGAACACAGGGCTTAAATGCACACAGCAGTGATCAGGGGATGGGAGACAGGAGGGGAACACACCTGGAAGAAATCACAGCTGACAAGACAGGGGAAACGTAAACTGAACACGCCCACATGAGACAAGGACCTTCAGAATAAAACAGGAAATTAACAGACACAGAGGACCTGACAAGACACTGAACTTAACAGACTTACAAGCAGACATTGTGGACAGACAGAGGGAACACAGGCAGGCATAAAACAAAACCCAAACACATAGCAAACCTAAACAAAAGACATAAAAGAATAAACAAGAACATAGGATGACATAAAGAAACACAAAACACTGAGTCGTCAGACTGAGGACCATGACAATGTGTTTGGAAACTCGTTTAACTTTCACAGTTAACAATTTAATATATTATTTACATTTATTATGGCTTCAGAAAATGGAAATTAATGAAAAACTAGCTGAGGTCAACTTTTACCCAGGAAGACTCAACAGCCTTCTTTCCACTGAAAATGAAGTAGCAACAAAGCTTAAAGATTTTATCAATGATATCAGTAAAAAGAGAGCTTGTCAATTTACAAGGGAATAAACTCCACCATTATATATGTGATCTTAATTATTTTTTTCTGATTTCTTAAGTTTTAAGTACCCAAGATTAAATTTTCATGTGAAGTAGCAGACTGAGTCGATTGATGTTTCTAGTTTTGTGACCAGACTGTGTAATAAAGTAATCTGCCTCTCTGTGAACATTTTGCTTTCATGAATGTCCACATGAAACTGTGGAGGCACAGGTGGAGACTACATTCAGGAACCATTCAGAACATGTTTAGAAGTTATGCAGTGACCCACCGTCACCGTCACTTCTGATGGCACAGAGGTGTAGAAGTCTGGATCTCTGTCCCCTGCTCTGCTGTAATCAGGGCTGATGTCAAACACCATCAGCTCGGTGTCGGTGTCTCCTCCATCCACGCTGAACACGCCGCTCCAAAGCACTGGCTGCTCCCCCGGGATGACCGAGGAGGCCACGAGTCTGCTGCTTTCACCGTCAGAGACACTGAGAGTCGCGCCCCGCAGAGACTTGAGTGTATCAGTTTTGCTTCTTTCGCCTTTGAGCCAAATGAGGCGGACTCTGTCTGAGCTGAGAGCACGTTGGAGAACAGATAGATGGTTGATTTAATCTGAAACCCATCAACAAACTCCACATCACCTTTATTTTTAATCCTAGGTGTGCCTAAAGATCCATCAGTTGTAGAAAATATACCTCCGCCCTGTTTGTTATCTGTATTATGAAGGTTGATAGTCTGCTGATTAATACCACATTTATTGTTTTCGGGCTTTTCTTTGTTTTGTTGGATCGCAGTCAGAATGTCAGTCTGAGTTTTCTTCTTCACATCCACCAGAAAGCTGACAGACCTGTTGCTGCTCTTCAGAGGTCCCACCTGGATGTGTTCTCTGTACAGAAGGTTAGAGATGTTCTTCAGGTCCAGAACCTCGCAGTAACTGCAGTCATCGTCAGTCCCACCGCAGCTGATCAGAGACGCATTGTTTGTGAAAGGCAACAACACGTTGATGCTGAAAGTATCATTCCACTCAGCTGTGTCAGAAACCCGGTAAAACTGCACATCATCCTGCTTGTTCCCGGTCTTTAAGATTCCTCTCTGGGTCAGACTGTTGATCAGAGTCAGATGGTGGCTCAGCTGGTACAGCCTCTCCTCTGAGGCGATATAAAGCCTGTTGGAAGTCACGGCAAATTGGCGGATGTCTCCATCAAAGGTGAAGCCTCCATCCTCCTCCAGGCACAGACTTCGTTCTCCCCAGAGAACAGAAAGCAGAGCGAGCAGCAGGATCATCTTGTAGCAGCAGTGATACTTGTGCCTGGGACACCGTCATACACTGAAGGTCTGCATGGCACTCTGCTCCGTGACACAGTGCCTCTAGACTCGTGTGTAAAAGCGCAGTGTGCCTCTGCTGAAAAAAGAAGTGTTAAAAATAGAAGGAAGCACGCCCAGCTAATAGAAAAATCAGATTTTAATTTTAGGATTTAACATCATTAATATTTTCCCTCAGCTGTTTTCTCTACTTTCTGCCATGTTCTCAGTCTGTACAGTTTAGTGTGACAGCAGAACCTGAACAAAATCAAAACAGTGACAGCACTCAGCTGCTGAGAAAGCGGTTGGTGAACCTTCAGTAAGTTGTTACACACTGAAGGAGGACAATGTTCGTCCAGGTGCACACTGAGGTTTATTAATCTGAAACATATCTGAATAATAGTTCTGTGTTACTGTCGAATTTCATTACCATGACAGACCTGTCATGACAGACCTGTAATCCCTTACTTTTGTAAGGGATTACTTTGCCAGTCATTCATTTGTGTGATCTGCCACCTACTGGAGAAACTCAATATTGCCTTAGAGCCACAGGTGAGAGCCAATGAGCGTTAAAGATAAAGATAAAGATAAAGATGACCTTTATTAGTCCCACAGATGGGTTTACAATTCCACTATTCATTCACTCTCACATTCACACACTGGTGGAGGCAAGCTACAGTTATAGCCACAGCTGCCCTGGGGCAGACTGACCGAAGCGAGGCTGCCATATCGCGCCATCGGCCCCATCACGAGTAGGCGGTAGGTGAAGTGTGTTGCCCAAGGACACAACGACCAAGACAACCACTGGGCTGCTGCCAATGTTTGTATGGCCACTGCCCAGTGGCCCAAACGTGCATCGGAAAATGACTGGTATTCCAGATTAGCAGTCCAATTCAATTCAATTCAATTTTATTTATATAGCGCCAAATCACAACAAAAGTCGCCTCAAGGCGCTTTATATTGTACAGTAGATAGCACAATAATAAATACAGAGAAAAACCCAACAATCATATGACCCCCTATGAGCAAGCACTTTGGCGACAGTGGGAAGGAAAAACTCCCTTTTAACAGGAAGAAACCTCCGGCAGAACCAGGCTCAGGGAGGGGCGGCCATCTGCTGCGACCGGTTGGGGTGAAAGAAGGAAAACAGGATGAAAGACATGCTGTGGAAGAGAGACAGAGATTAATAACAGATATGATTCGATGCAGAGAGGTCTATTAGCACATAGTGAGTGAGAAAGGTGACTGGAAGGGAAAAACTCAATGCATCATGGGAATCCCCGGCAGCCTACGTCTATTGCAGCATAACTAAGGGAGGATTCAGGGTCACCTGGTCCAGCCCTAACTATATGCTTTAGCAAAAAGGAAAGTTTTAAGCCTAATCTTGAAAGTAGAGATAGTGTCTGTCTCCCGAATCCAAACTGGAAGTTGGTTCCACAGAAGAGGGGCCTGAAAACTGAAGGCTCTGCCTCCCATTCTACTTTTAAATACTCTAGGAACAACAAGTAGGCCTGCAGTGCAAGAGCGAAGTGCTCTAATAGGGTGATATGGTACTACAAGGTCATTAAGATAAGATGGGGCCTGATTATTTAAGACCTTGTATGTGAGGAGCAGGATTTTGAATTCAATTCTGGATTTAACAGGAAGCCAATGAAGGGAAGCCAAAACAGGAGAAATATGCTCTCTCTTTCTAGTCCCTGTCAGTACTCTTGCTGCAGCATTTTGGATTAGCTGAAGGCTTTTCAGCGAGTTTTTAGGACATCCTGATAATAAAGAATTACAGTAGTCCAGCCTGGAAGTAATAAATGCATGAACTAGTTTTTCAGCATCACTCTGAGACAGGATATTTCTAATTTTAGAGATGTTGCGCAAATGGAAGAAAGCAGTCTTACATATTTGTTTAATATGTGCGTTGAAGGACATGTCCTGGTCAAAAATGACTCCAAGGTTTCTCACAGCATTACTGGAGGCCAAGGTAATGCCATCCAGAGTAAGAATCTGCTTAGATACCATATTTCTAAGATTTTCAGGGCCGAGTACAATAACTTCAGTTTTATCTGAATTAAGAAGCAGAAAGTTAGCGGCCATCCAGGTCTTTATGTCTTTAAGACATTCCTGCAGTTAAACTAATTGGTGTGTGTTACCTGGCTTCATGGATAGATAGAGCTGCGTGTCATCTGCATAGCAGTGAAAATTTATGCTATGTCTTCTAATGATGCTGCCTAAGGGAAGCATGTATAATGTAAATAGAATTGGTCCTAGCACTGAACCCTGTGGAACACCATAATTGACCTTAGTGTCTGAAGAGGACTCTCCATTTACTTGAACAAATTGGAGTCTGTTAGATAGATATGATACAAACCACTGCAGTGCAGTACCTGTAATACCTACAGCATGTTCTAATCGCTCTAATAGGATATTATGGTCAACAGTATCGAACGCTGCACTGAGGTCTAGCAGGACAAGCACAGAGATGAGTCCACTGTCAGAGGCCATAAGAAGATCATTTGTAACCTTCACTAAAGCTGTTTCTGTGCTGTGCTGAGCTCTGAAACCTGACTGAAACGCTTCAAATAAGCCAGGTGTGCTCTACCCAAATTATTACACTGTTGTAGTATTTGTCGGCCGGGATGTAGGAGCAATATCTTTTCTTTAATGATAAAACAGGTGTGAATCATGTCGTATGTCTACTTCCTTTTAGTTTGTACGCATGTCATGTGAGGGGTATTTCACTGAATGGGTAGGAAATATATACACCTGGTCCCTGGTATGGCCTTTTCAAGCATTTTAACTTTACCTATTTGTTTGTGCTACTGTCTCCAGATTATACATCATTGCAGGTTTCACTATCATCTTGAAAAATTTTGCTTTCATGCTTGCTGCCCCGCTTATGTTACAGCAGTCTACACAAACTCCACCCTACCTACACTCTTCATGTCTCTTGTACACTGTCCATTGCTTTGGATGGTTGACCCCAGGTATTTAACTCATCTGCCTTCACTGCCTCCAAATCACATAGTCAACTGTGAACATCATAGTCCATGGAGACTTCTGCTTGACCTTGGCTGTAAAACTATCCATCACTACTGTAAATAAGAAGGGGCTCAGCACTAATGCTTGATGTAATCCCACCCCACCTTGTACCCCTCTGTCACTCCTACTGCACACTTCACCACTGTCTCATTGTCCTCAGTGTATCAACATCACATACTTCTGTCACTCCTGACTTCAACAGCATTAACAGCTTCATCCCTCTGTAGTTATCACAGCTCTGCACATAATCCTTGTTCTTTAAAATTGGCACCAGTACACTTCTTCATTCTTCTGCCCTCACTTCCTCCTTACTAATCCTCTGCACTTCATAACTCATTAACTGCCCTCCATCTGTCCTCCCCTTTTGCATTTTCTACATTTATGAAGCTTCAAAGTGCTCCTTCTATCTTAGCAACATAAAAGAAAGCATTGTAATGATTTTGGTGATTTTTTTTTGACAGTGTACTGTTTTTGTAATGTTTTGAAAAATATGTAATGACACCGCTATCTACTATATTAGATATATTGTTCATCAATCTTACCTTCATTCACCATATTGTAATCTAAAATCACTTCAGACTTCAGTGCTCTCCTGCTGATAATAATGCAAATTTCAGTTTTGAAGAAAAGATTTTATGTGATTTTTAAATTATGATGATTATTTTATTAACACAAATCCTGTGAGGCGTAAAAGCTCCAAATTCATTTTAGCCACCAGGGGTCACTGTTGGCCTACAACATTTAGCATGAAATAAAAGTTTATTTTGCCCGTTTATGAAGAACCAAAGTATCTGAAAATGGAAACTACAAAGAAAAATAGTTACAGTTCCTAAATAGCTTCGTAATAATTTTGTTAAACTTCATGAACTGAAGCAAAAATTGTGTAGTTGTCCAAATACTTATGGACCCAGATGTCCCACATGTTTTTTACTTGTAAGAAAAAACATCACATTTAAAACCTGTTACACTAAATATGCAAAAGATAAAGGATACAACAGAAGAAATAATTTGTTATTTGTGTCCTGATAATATGATTTCAGTTAAAACACATTTGCAGTATAATTAAAATCGTAAAGAGAGAAAGAAAAAATAAAACAAAGCAAACTCTGCAGGAAGCTTTACAATGCCTGTCCTAAGACAAACTTTTTCCCAAGAACACTCAGGCTGGTCAGTGGTCAGAGCTTATTCATCTCAACGGTGAGTCTCTTCTGCCAGAAATAGATAATCACCAAGACTGAAAGACAAACAGTAACTCATTTAAACTGAAACATCATCCATAAAGTGGAGAAGAAAAACTTTTCTATTATTTCTGCTGAAATCAAAGTGGAAAGTGGTGTAAAGCAATCATTTTGCATCATGTTGTCTAAGAATACATAACTGTAAAAAAGAAACATTTCTGTTACTTACCTGCAATAACACAGGGTATCAGCATGAAACGCAATATCTGAAGGGCTTTGTGTAACTGGGACTCAAGCCCAAGACTTACTGTCCTGTCACCATACTTTATCTACAAAATAAAGAGAAACATTTTACAGAGGGAGGTCTCAACTGAGCAATGGGTCAAAATCTTTATTGTATGCATAAATATCATTTTGAAGTTTGAAAGCAACTGTTTGTTACGAATACAGATGAAAAGGTCTGTTTGCCCTCATGATACATGGTTATCTCAGTTTCAGGTTTCTCCTCTAGAAAACTTACTTATCTCTCTTGGAGTGGCATAAAAGAAAGATTTACCAGTAACTCCTTAAATTCATGGTTGGATGGGCTTTTAAATCCACAGGTGAAAAAGTCAGTGTTGGTCCAGGTTTCTTTGGCTTCCATGATGCACTGGTATTTTGTATCGTCTTGAACGCCCCACACTGATAACTCTTCTATCATCATTTCCAGGTTGTCTGCTTTTTTCTGAAACATCAAGAGAAACAAAAGCTGAGCTCTGATGAACAGACGTCACATGTTTGAGCATGTGTAGTTCAAGAAAATATTACCTGAATGGTGATGCGCACATCTTCCCCTGTCCTTATAACTGTGAAGCTGGTAAACTCAGGGTCTGGAACGTAGGAGAGTTTTGTGGAGCAGGCTAAGGTTTCATTGGCTAGTTTCACAAACAGAGTGCTGCTAGAAAAACTCCTAGCTGCAGGTGAATCATAGGTGAGGTACTGCAATGAAATTAAATAAACACAAAAGACAGCACGACATGACTAAAGCAGGACATAAGATTATGACATGGGTTTGTCAGATCTCCAGATCTGATCCTCCAAAAAATGTTCAGAGTTCATGTATGAAAACATCTTGATGTCATTTCAAAGGCACATTGTTTGTGTCTACAGACCCACCTGAGAGCTGATGTTTCTGGGAAGTCTGACATCCTGCATTGCGTGGCTGTGGACGACCCCTTCAACAAAGTTAAGGTGAGACCCCATGAGTGTGATCTTCCTCTTCCCACTGCAGGAGAAGAAGCAGGATTTAGTCAGAGCAGAGGGACAGCAAGGAAAAAAATCATCTGATCCCACACTCCATTCGAACAGTAAGCATAACCCACTTTTTATCAATGCTTAACAGTGTGAATTATTCAAACTGTGTTTTAAACACGATTTATTTGATAGAGTCGTGAGAGATGTCCAAAAACATTTCCTCCAAATTTAACAGTTTTCATTTATAAAGATCTTTTTATGTTTAGATGTTACTGTTGTTTTCAGATTGATTAAGAAACTCACTAATAGGACTTATTGCTATCTGGAGCTGATCCAACATGAAAGAGCAAAGCTTGCAGGTCTGGGTGGGAATGAAGGTGCGCTCATTCACATGCATGCACTTGCACAGGTGGGGGAAGGAGTTGTAGGAGGTAAAGAAGATCCCAGTTTTATGCTACTAAAAATATTTCTCTAGAAAATAAGGAGTTCTCCACATATTAGTGTATTCTGCATTAGACAATCTGAGGGACTGAATCATTACTTTAGCATAGATAATATGCTGCAAACTAAAGTGTGTGATGGACTGAAAAGCTAACAAATTACCCCATGTATTCATTCTGCAGACAGCAGAGGAAAACAAAAAAAGGCGGCTGACTAATGAAAAAACTTCCTTCCTTTTATGATAAATATATCTGTTCTCTTACAGCAGGATGTAGCAGCACGTGATACTGATGTGATGTTTCTTTGGTCAAAACAGTTTCTGAGACGTTAACAGATAGAAGTTCTGTATCTTCTGTGTTTTTTAGGAGGTTTCAGCAAAACTAAACATACCTGATCCAGCTGCTGCTGGGAGTAATGTTGGTGCATGATGGTAATGAGCTGTAAGTGATTTTAGCTTTGCCATGGCAACGACCATCTGGGAGGAGAAGACATACCCTGACCACACCTTTGATATCTGAAGTGGGAATGTGGAACATCAGACTGAAACCAGTGTTGTCCCAAACAGGAGATCTGACCAGAACACAAAGAGAGAAACAGAGTCACTAACATCATCACAACACGCAGAAAACCCCAAGAAAGCTGAGCAGCAAAGTCTTCCTCAAAATTAATAAATGTTAATCTGTGTTTTTATGAGTTTAATACATCCTTTATTTTATTTGGATTACAAAGTAAACAGTAAATCCAGATTTAAAGACAAGCTCATAGAGGCAGATCATTCCACAAAATAGTGAACATTTACTTTAAAGTCCACAAATGCATAAAGAAGCAAAACACTCAGCTTTAGTTTGAGGTTTACACTCTGACAGTCTCCCTGAGCAACGGTGATGACATGCAAAATGTGTGACATTTTAACTTCAGGTGTTTATTCATCATTTTCAGATTGACGCTTTTCACTGTAGATGAAAAATAATATTTTTGACCAAGGAGCCTAAACCCCCCAAAGCTACACATTATTATCTACATTTGATAGCACATATAAAACATCATGAGGACTTCATTTTAGTGGAAGAACTTCAACAAAAAGAGTTTCCAGTTTCTTTAGGAAAAAGCTGTCCTCATTCATAAAACTAGATGGTCGCTCATAAAAGCTGTTAAACTGTAGAATATGTGAGTTTATAATGTGGCTGATGTTTCCCTGGAAACATTTCTGCTCTTTAACATGTCATTTATATCCAAAGCACAAACTCTCACATGTAAGTAAGTAAAATGTATTTATATAGCACATTTCACAGATAAAAATCTCAAAGTGCTTCATAATAAAACCAGAAAAATAAGTTAAATATTATAAAATATTAAAAAAAATTTAATTAAAAGCTTGTTTGTATAAAAATGTCATCAGCTGCTTCTTAAAGGAGTCAATGGAGTCTAGACAGCATAAAGACAATGGAACAGAGTTCCACAGCCTTGGTGCCAGTGCCTGAAAAGCCCGATCCCAATGTGTTTTGAATCTCATGTGTGGGACCAACAGTAACCTCTGACCTGATGACCTAAGTGCTCGGGATGAAGCACGAGGTTTCAACAGGTCAGAGATGTACTGGGGAGCCATGCAGAGCTCTAAAAGTTAGGGCTAAAATTTTAAAATGAACCCTTTAAATTTATTGGCAACCAATGAAGAGAAGCCAAACCAAGAGTAATATGTGACCTTTTGTTTGTGCCAGTTAAACGTCTTGCCGCAGCATTCTGTACAGTCTGAAGGCGATCCAAAGCTGATTTGTTGAGAAAGGTATAAAGACCGTTACAAAAATCAAACGAGAAGAGATAAAAGGATGAATAATCATCTCAAGTTCTGCCTTTGACACCAGTAGTCTGAGTTTAGAAATGCTTCTTAAATGATAAAAACAGTTCTGGACCAGTTGTTTAGAGTGTTTCTCAAGAGACATTGAACTGTCAAATAGAACACCTAAGTTTCTGAGACTCAACTGAAATGAAGGGCCTAAAAAATTGATATGCTGCCTAATTTCTGAGAACGTGATCAGGAGCAATAGTCAAAGTTTCTGTTTTATCTGTATTTAACTGGAGGAAACTGTCATTTAACCATTCTTTGATTTCAGACAGACAATTATTTAAACAAGTGTGTGTGTAAAGTGACTCACTCTTTTGGAGCACAGTCAGTATCTGCCTGGATCCTCACTGCAGTCACATCATCGAGGTTACGACCTGACAGCACTGCGTGGTTTCTACCGTAGAAAGACACCACACTGGGAGTGATGGAGGAGATCTCTGGGATCTGACAGTAAGACACAAAAATGATCAGTTTTAATCCAGTGCCATCTGCTGATGTTAGAAGCTCTGATGAACATGAATAAGGTGTCAGAGGAACAACGAGTTTGAGGACTGAGGTTCAGACTCACAGAGAAGTTCTTCCCAGACTGCACATTTTGGCAAACACTGTCCTGCAGGAGGAAGCAGAGAGAATCAATATGGCAGGTTTAATGTCACTGTCTAAAGAAACTATGTAGAACTGATGAGAATGGAACTTCTGTCTTATTTACAAGGAAAACATTTAATCTAAATTCTTGTCAAGCAACTGAATTTGCATTTGTGAGTTGTCATAATCAGTTAACATATTATTGTATATAATATTGCTGCTTTTGTGAAGCCATAGATATCTGAACGTTAGACCAACCCACTCTTAATAATGGTAGACAAATCTCAAAAGTAATGTAAACTTAAAGTGGAAGATTTAATGAAGAAAATCCTGAACTAGGTAAACTAAAGACATGAATTATTACATTGATCTCTGTTTGATCGGCCCAGGAACATCTGTTTATGTTCCATCTACAACCAGCTTTGATGCACTGCTGACACCTGAAGAGAAACAATCACATATTAGTGTTGAAATCATCAAGAAAATGATTATGTCCAAAAATACAACATACAACAAAGAGACTCCTCAGTAGTAATGCATTCTTCTTGGTGATGACACATAATGTTGTGTTATTAGTGATCCATCTTCATAATCTTTATAATCTGGACCTGAACTTACAAGACTGAACTTGGTGGTCCACTGATGTCAGAGCAGTTGGTCAACCTCAGCTGTTCTGACAGTTGTGTTGAACCAAGCCTAAATTTCACTGTGACATGCAGACCTGTTAAATAAAAAAATAACATGATCAATGTCATAGCCTTCAATTACTAATATTTAAACATATGTGTAATGAGTTGCACAGTTTATAATAACGAACAGCTCAGATTTGTCAACTAGTAAAGAGTATTCATCTGTCAGAGTCAGCTCTGTAATGTTTCTATTTTGCTGGTTGGGAGATGTTGCAAATCAGTAAGTAGGTCTGACTGCAAAGTATTTAATTTATGAAAAGTCACTGACCATCAGCAGGAAGTGTACGATCAGACAGGATGCAGGTGCATTGTGGGAACTGTGGAGGAGGGTTATTCGGAGCACAAATTGAGCTGGACCTTGCAGCGAACTGACAGGTAAAGTTAGATGACACTTCTTGGCCCACAGTCAGGTGTGTGTGGAGTTTCAGTAAAATCTGAAAATGAAGAACATAAGTGACAAATACCTGAAAGCCACAAATGATCACAGTCCCGAGTGTGTTTGTAAGCTGTACCTGCCCATTTGTGTCCTTTTCAACTTTGTGGGAAATCATTTTGTGTTGGGACTCATCAGGAATGGACAGCCAGTCTGAATCTGTGCAGTCATCTTCAAATGTGCAGCTAGGAGAAGAAGAAGAAATGATCACCCAGTCCAGAATTGTTTGAAGACGTCAGCTGCACATGTTGTTTCTCTCACCTGCTTTTAGAGCCACACCAACCACAGTATGCATCCTGTGCAGACCAACACTCCTGCACATTTGTGTACGTGCTGCACTTTGACACAGGAACTCGCTTCATCTAGAACAACAAACACTTTAAAATGCAGCACAGGTACATGTGACATTAAGATAATCAGTAAATAATATAAGTACCTGGTTTCTAAATGGCACATACACATGTTTACGATCCACTGGATCCAGATGTAATTTGGGAATCACTTTGCGGTCATCACTGGTCCTGTAGAGCACCGTGGGACAGGCAGCGTGATACTTCCTGTCCACAGACAGCTGACAACAAGAATTTGTGAAAACAAGAATTTATTTATTTAATTTTACTTTGTGCTGAAACATATTCGACTTGCAGTTATATAATAGATATAGGCATAATGTGTAGACTCTTGGCTTTCATTTAAAGGTATCCACATTCAAACTGGATGAAGAGTTAAAGAGTTTCAGCTCCTTAACATGTGCCATCCTCTGTTTAAAGGGACCAAAAGTAATTGGATAAATGACTAAAAGGCTATTTCATGGGCAGATGTGGGCAATTCCTTCACCATGTGATGATCAGTTGAGTAGATAAAAGGCCTGGAGTTGATTTGAGGAGTGGTGCTTGTATTTGGAAGATCTTGCTGCGAACAGACAACATGCAGTCAAAAGAGCTCTCCATGCAGGTTAAATGAGCCATCTTTAAGCTGCGAAAACATCTGTACATGGTCTGTGAAACATGATGGAGGGCGTGTGATGGCGTGCATGGCTGCCAGTGGAACTGGGACATTATTGTTTATTTATGATGTGACACAGGACAGAAGCAGCTGAATGAACTCTGTGGTGTTCAGAGACTTACTGTCTGCTCAAATCCAGCTAAATGCACTCAAATTAGTTGGGGCGTGTTTCATAATACAGATGGACAATGACCCAAAACATACAGCCAAAGCAACCCGGGAGTTTATTAAAGCAAAGAAGTGGAATATTCCCATATGGCCAAGTCAGTTACCTGATCTTGTTCCAACTAAGCATTTCACTTGTTGAAGACTAAACTTCAGACAAAAGGCACACAAACAAGCAACAACAAGGCGTGGCAGGGCATTAAAGAGGAGGAAACCCACAGGCTGTCATTGCCAGCAAAGTGTTTTCAACCAAGTCCAGTTACTTTTCAGCCCCTGAAATGAAGGGATTATGTTGAAAATGCTTTAATTCCTGACGTCTTGATGCATGTTCAGTCATCCAGGTAAGTAAATCTCCAAAAGTTGGTTCTGTTCATCTGGACGTTGTGTTTTCAGTGGGAGAAACGTTTCGTCACTTATCCAAGTGACTTCTTCAGTCTCAGCTGACTGCAGGTTCCCCCAATCTTATAAGCAGAGTCCTGGCCTGACGAGGTAGCTCTTCTGTGTTGTGCCATCCGCTTCGCCAGAGGTTGTTTGGTTTCCCTGATGTATAAATCCTGGCAATCCTCCTGGCACTTAACAGCGTTACAGCGTTAACAGCGATACAGTGTTTGTATCGGGGGACCCGATCCTTGGGGTGGACCAACTTTTGGCGCAGCGTGTTTTGGGGTTTGAAAGCTACAGAGACACGGTGTTTAGAAAAAATGCATCTCAACTGTTCCGATACTCCTGACACATATAGGATCACTACAGGTTTTCGCTTAGGCAGCAGTTGTCCTTCTCTCCTGGATCAGCTGGAGCTTTCTTTAGGTGCCTTGCCAGCTTTGACAAATGTCCAGCTGTGATAACCACATGCACTCAGGGCCTTCTTGATGTGATGTTCTTCTGCTCCTCTGGGGATGGTGTTGGCTCTATGTTGTAGCCTCCTGATGACACCCAATTTATGCTCCAGTGGGTGATGAGAGTCAAACCTTAAATACTGATCCGTATGTCTGCTGGAAGGATGATAATGTTGTTGTCATTACCAAGTGATGTGGGTGCCTTCCTCTCCTCCATGGTGATGTTAGATGCTGGGGGCTTTGCATTGCTGAGAAAGTATCGGCCTGAGTGACGAAACCTTTCTCCCACTGAAAACGCTACGTTCAGATGAACAGAATCAACTTTTGGAGATTTAATTCCTGACATTTTTATGCAATCTTTATGGTCAGCCGAGTGAACTAAAGCTGAAAGTCTGCACTTCAACTGCATCCGAGTGGTTTCATTTACCAAAAGAGCCATAATTCAATAAAAGAACCCCCCCAAAAAAAGAAAAAAAAGAGAAAAAAGTATCTCCTTCTTCTTTTTAGGATACAAATTGTGTTTCTGACTGTGTCATAGCAGGGCCGAAGTCTTCACTCATACAAAAAACTCAGTCGCCATCTTATCATATTTGTGTTGGACAACCTCATATTGACAAATATTGATCATGTACAGGCTTCAGCGTCTCTATGGGATTACCAACAGCAGAGACAGTGAATCCCACCATAGTAACATATAGGTAGCCAACACTAGCAATGCATCAGTCTGATATTAGCATCAGAGATTCTTCCAGTCATGGTTCAAAAAGTGAGATCAGGTGTGGGTCAAGCTAATCAGTCCTGTGATGTTCAGTGTTTAATGTGTCAACTGTTCGCAGCTGTGTACCTGTTGCTAACTGGTGAGAACTAACATAGCCCTGAGGAAGATAACGGGAAGAGAGCAGTCTGGAGGTATTTAAAACCTGCAACATCAACTGTTTTCTTATTTGTATGTTTTCAATAGTTTCTCACTACATTTCAAACTTCTTCTTGTTTACTTTCTAACTTTTGTCATATCAGTAAAATACTTGTTTAGAAGCTTTTAGTGCTTTCATGGTCACATCTCTCATCTCTCCACTCCACAAACAACACCTGCATGTGTGTGAGCAGATGAACTCACAGTGAGACTGAGAGCACACAAGTGAAACCACAAGTGACTGCAGTTTGCAGCAAAGACTTCAACAATGAAATAAAATGAGAGTAGTTCAAATAAGCAAGCTAAAAAAATCATAAATTATTTGCCTTTAAAAAGCTTTGTTTGTTATTTATCTTGGGTCAGTGGTTGTTTGTGATTTTATTAATAGATGCTAATTCAACAAATATATTTTGGTGACAGAACTATTTTTCATGTTTGTTTCATGTGAGGAATCCAGCACATTTCAGGATGATGAAATGGCATTTAGATGTACTGATGTAATGGTACTTTAGAAGTTTCGTTTCATACACACCTTAATGAGCTGCCCGTCTCCTGTCCCAATGAAGAAAACCATCCAGCCTCTCTGCCTCACTGCCAGCACAGAGGTCATGTAGCTGTGCCTGAAGAGGACTGCCTTTGGTTTCAGGACCTTTGGCCGAGAAACAAACACACTGATCATCAGATCTGATACTTTAGATATCTTTAGATTAGAACTCAAGATGGTTAAAATAGAAGTAAGCTGTCATCACTCCAAACCTAATGAAGTGCTTTAAATTTATGAACCCAAACAGCACATCCATTATTTGTGTTTACACCTTGTATAATCACATACATGAACATGATTCAAATATGAAATAATGCTCAATAAACTGAATTGACTATGATGCAATTTTTTCATATATAATTAAAAAATCTGCTATTTCAAGAGAGTGATGCTGATTTGTGCCTTGTGTTTTGTTCACAGCATTTCATGAAGTATGTGGATACTGATAATGAATCTTTATCAAGTCATATGAGAGCACAGTGACCATAACTGACATCTGTCACCACAGCAGCAACTCTGTAAGTGACTAATTAACTGACCTCTCACTAGGAGCATGATAGTGTGGGGACAGTGGAACTGGGAATTTAGAGCCCCACCGGTACAAGGGACTGTTGTAATGCTGTAATGGAAAGTGTCTTTTTGTTTATTTCCAAGTAATCACTGTTATGTTTAGAATGGTGTCAATAAATTGGTTGAGTGACTGAACTATAATTCCAAAAAGGTAACAGCTCTCTCATTCCACCTAAACCCCTTACAAATGAGAGAAAATGTTTAGTTGTGGTTTAGTAATGTTTAGTCCATCTCGTAATGGGATTTGCCTTCATATCACAGCAACAAAGCAACATTTGTGTATCGAAGAAGATCAAAAATAAAATAAGTAGCAGTAGCAGCTGTTATGATGGCGAAATATTGTAACACAAGCGGAGCTTGGATGGAAGCAGATAGAAATTCTTCCAAGTAATCAGTTGTACTGTCAGCAGTTTCATCTGAAGGTTTATCGTCACTGACTTTAAGCAGCATTTGCTTCTCTGCATGCTGAACCAGCTGTAAGAAAGCCTGTGCATTTCAGGATGATAAAATAATATTTAAAAGACACAATTACATTTTTTAAAGTTTGCAAGTTGGCCTTTGTATAATTATGGATGTGCTTATTTAGTTTTTGTTAAAATGTTCAAATCAGAATCAGAATACTTTATTAATCCCAGAATAAATGATGTCATCACAGTTGCTCCAAAACAGTAAGAATAGAACCTTTGCTAAATTAAATAATGCAATATATTACAAGATATAACAAAATAGCTCTAATTATGAATACTTCAGTATATTATCCAAAGTTGAATATTGATATAGATGACATTCAGGTACCTTTCTTATTATATTGACTTTATTTTCTCTGCAGAGGACAATAATAAAACACTGTCAGGCAGGTCACCATTGTAGGCTTCCTGAGTACAAACTCTCAAATGTTTTCATGTATTAAACCACAACATGCACTGATCTGACTGAACATGATCAGTGCATGTTGTGTTTGATGACATAAAACATTTGATTAAATCTCATTTAATAAAATGTATTTTAACATATTAGCCCGACTGAACCAAAGTACTTTAATGTTAGTGTCAATGGACTGGTTCTTATATAGCGCTTTTCTACTCTATCTGAGCACTCAAAGCACTTTATACAACTAATTCATTCACCCAATCACGCTTTCTAAGATGTAAGTGCTCACTATCTAACATTCATACTCAGATGGATGTACTGAAGGGCAACATGGGGTTAGTATCTCGCCAAAGGATATGCGGCATTCAGACCGGAGCAGACTGGGATCGAACCACCAACCTTCCTCTTAGTAGCTGACCACCTGACCACCTGAGCTACAGCCATGTCAGTTTGATAAATAAATAATGTGTTTGGAAACTCGTTTAACGTTCACAATTAACAATTTAATATATTATTTACATTTATTATGGCTTCAGAAAATGGAAAAATACTGAAAAACTAGCTGAGGTCAACTATTACCCAGCAACACTCAACAGCCTTTTTTCCACTGAAAATGAAGTCGCAAAAAAGCTTGAAGATTTTATCAATTATAACAAGAGAGCTTGTCAATTTACATGGGGGATAAACACCACCATCATATATGTGATCTTAATTAATTTATCAGATTTCTTAAGTTTTAAGTATCTCTTTTTTTAACCATTACACTGTAATACAGAAAACACTAGTGCTGTGGTTGATTTTTTTTTTTTTGTTAAAAAGAAAAAAAGAGTCAAAAGATTTCCAAGAGATGTGGATCAGAAAAGGGTCCCACAGCAGTGCTACATCCCTGCTCACACCTACAAATTTAGGTCTTATGGACTCCAGCTTTCTTTGATGAAGCCGAACATCATTCAGTGAAACCCAGTTTGTTCATCACATGCACCAGCAGACACACCAGCACTTTACGTAATTCGGACTCCTTTTTCTGGTGTCGTCAACTTTGGAAATAATATGAGTTTTTGTAGAAATTACCTGAGACAAAGTGTCTTTTAAGTGTCTTCTGTTTGGTCTCAGTGAGATTGTATTTATATATATTATAATGTTATTATTTATTATGATTGGCTTCCGTTCTTTTTACTTTAAAAATACAAATATGCATTCATTTATTATATATATTTATTGTAGATTTTAAAGGTGTTTAGAGCAAATTCTCCTTTTTGAAACAAACATTAAATTTTCATGTGAAGTAGCAGACTGAGTCTGAGTCGATTGATGTTTCTAGTTTTGTGACCACACTGTGTAATAAAGTAATCTGCCTCTCTTTGAACATTTTGCTTTCATGAATGTCCACATGAAACTGTGGAGGCACAGGTGGAGACTACATTCAGGAACCATTCAGAACATGTTTAGAAGTTATGCAGTGACCCACCGTCACCGTCACTTCTGATGGCACAGAGGTGTAGAAGTCTGGATCTCTGTCCCCTGCTCTGCTGTAATCAGGGCTGATGTCAAACACCATCAGCTCGGTGTCGGTGTCTCCTCCATCCACACTGAACACGCCGCTCCAAAGCACTGGCTGCTCCCCGGGATGACCGAGGAGGCCACGAGTCTGCTGCTTTCACCGTCAGAGACACTGAGAGTCGCGCCCCGCAGAGACTTGAGTGTATCAGTTTTACTTTTTTCGCCTTTGAGCCAAATGAGGCGGACTCTGTTTGTCTGAGCTGAGAGCACGTTGGAGAACAGATAGATGGTTGATTTAATCTGAAACCCGTCAACAAACTCCACATCACCTTTATTTTTAATCTTAGGCGTGCCCGAAGCTCCATCAGTTAGAGAAAATAAACCTCCACCCTGTTTGTTATCTGTATTATGAAGGTTGATAGTTTCGGAATCGGAAGGGCACCTCTTTTCAAACGTCCCTTTCTTCTGTATCGCAGTGAGAATATACGTGTCATTTTCTGTTTTCTTCTTCACATCCACCAGAAAGCTGACTGACCTGTTGCTGCTCTTCAGAGGTCCCACCTGGATGTGTTCTCTGTACAGAAGCTTGGAGATGTTCTTTAGGTCCAGAACCTCGCAGTGACCGCAGTCATCGTCAGTCACACCGCAGCTGATCAGAGAGTCATTCTTTGTGAAAGGCAACAACACGTTGATGCTGAAAGTATCGTTCCACTCAGCTGTGTCAGAAACCCGGTAAAACTGAACATCATCCTGTTGGTTTCCGGTCTTTAAGATTCCTCTCTGGGTCAGACTGTTGATCAGAGTCAGATCATGGCTCAGCTGGTACAGCCTCTCCTCTGTGGCGATATAAAGCCTGTTGGAAGTAACGGCAAATTGGCGGATGTCTCCATCAAAGGTAAAGCCTCCATATTCCTCCAGGCACAGACTTCGTTCTCCCCAGAGAACAGAAAGCAAAGCGAGCAGCAGGATCATCTTGTAGCAGCAGTGATACTTGTGCCTGGGACACCGTCATACACTGAAGGTCTGCATGGCACTCTGCTCTGTGACACAGTGCCTCTAGACTCGTGCGTAAAAGCGCAGTGTGCCTCTGCTGAAAAAAGAAGTGTTAAAAGTAGAAGGAAGCACACCCAGCTAATAGAAAAATCAGATTTCAATTTTTCATCGTTACTATTTTCTTTCAGCTGTTTTCTCTACTTTCTGCCATGTTCTCAGTCTGTACAGTTTAGTGTGACAGCAGAACCTGAACAAAATCAAAACAGTGACAGCACTCAGCTGCTGAGAAAGCATTTGTTGAACCTTCAGTAAGTTGTTACACACTGAAGGAAGACAATGTTCGTCCAGGTGCACACTGAGGTTTATTAATCTGAAACATACCTCAATACTAGTTCTGTGTTACTGTCGGCTTCCATTACCATGGCTGGCCTGCGTTACTTTGTAAGCGATTACTTTATCAGTCACTCATTGTCTGAGCAGCCACTGCCACCTACTGGACAAACTCAATATCGCCTTAGAGCCACATCAGGTGAGAGCAAATGAGCTTTTTCGCTCTGTAATGTGATGTCAAAGGATACACACTGTATGGTTTTAATAAAGACAGAATATTTTCATTCGATGTTTTTTTATGTAATTTGATCTTTAGATCAGTCGCGCTGAGCACAGGTCCACTGATCCCTGCAAACATGAAGTCTGTGCTGGCGTTGAAAACTCGCAGAACTTCCTACAAGTTCTAACGACAGAACAACAAAGGCGACATCTAGTGTCAGCTCTGGGAAATTATTTTTCTTAAGTTTATGGCATCCGTTAAATCAGGGGTGTCAAACTCCAGTCCTCGAGGGCCAGTATCCTGCTTTTTTTGAGATATCCCTGCCCTACCTGCTGCTGATTACCTGGATCAGGTGTGTTTTGCCAATAAGAAGCTACAAGGGCAGGTTAGTTGGAAAACAAGCAGGAAAGCGGGCCTCGAGGCCTGGAGTTCGACACCTGTGCGTTAAATGATCACCGACCAAAATATGAAAATATGACTTCTTCTACTCTGACAGAGACCACCAGACTGTTATTACCAACAAATGTCAGTAATAACAAACGTTATTTATTCTTATTTCTGATGCTAGTCTGAACAAAGTGATGGTCATAATACAACTGCGACACACCAACCAGGACCCAGCCAGAGCCCCAGCTTGAAGGTGGAGAACACCCAGAACCCCAGGTTCCAATCCTGCTCAGGGCGAATTTTTTTTTTCACCACCATACAACTTTTTGCAACTTTTCATCTTTTTCAGCTTTTCAGAAGAGAGCTTCAGCGTTAAGGCATCCACACAGCATTTTCGCAGGAAATGCAAATTTTTCTAGTATGATTTGTCAGATGGTCCATCTTGAACATATGTTCACCTCTATAGTGCACTCTATGTAGTATTTTTTTATTGTATTAATTGTAGACTGGGATTTCTAATCAATTTAAATGTTTTTAAGCATATCTAAGACTAGAAGTTTTGGTCTAGGCTCACTGATAAATCTGCATCCCACTTTGCAATAGGAAGGCATATTGATTCACCTTTTTTGGAAAGTGTCATGTATATTCTAGACAGTAATTCTGGGGTTTGAAGATTAAGGAATTGTACCACACTTGATGGTGTTTGTAATTCAACTGGATTAGGTTTACATTTCTTTTTATTATAGACTTAATAATAGATTTAGAATTAGAATTTACTATAGATAGAGCTTATAGATAGAGCTATAGAGCTTTATTATAAATTTAAGATTTAGCAACTTAAACTTCAATTTAACGATTTGGTATTGAAGAATGTTTCAGTGATTACCAATTCATGTAAGACAAGACAAAGTGTGACAACCAACCAAGGTCTACCTCAGGGCTGGACTGGGACAAAACAATCAGCCCTGGCATTTTTCATCCAAGTGGCCCAGGATGATAACGAGATGATGATGGATCGCTGGACAAGAAATGAACAAATAGGCTGCTGCAAATGTTTGTATGGCCAGTGCCCAGAGGCCCAAAGGTGCATCGGAAAATGCCTGGTGTATATACTCCAGATTACCAGTCCATGTGTGATCTACCCAAATTATTACACTGGTGTAATATTGATCGGCTGGAACGTAGGAACCTCATCTTTTTCTTTGACGATAAAACAGGTTTGAATCATGTTGCATGTCTACTTCTGGATTTTTATTTGATATGCATGTCACGTGAGGGATATTTCAATGAATGGGTAGGAAATATATTAACCTGGTCACTGGTATGGCCTTTTCAAGCATTTTAACTTTACCTTTTTGTTTGTGCTACCGTCTCCAGATTATGCATCATAGCAAGTCTCACTACCATCATAATAAAATTTAGCTTTCATGCTTGCTGCTCTGCCTATGCCACCAAAATCTCTTACACCTGTCTATACCCACTACACCCTACCTACACTCTTCACCTCTCTAGTACACTGTCCATTGCTTTGGATGGTTGACCCCAGGTATTTACAGTTAACTCATCTGCCTTCACTACCTCCCTACAAATCACATAGTCATCTGTGAACATCATAGTCCATGAAGACTTCTGCCTGACCTTGTCTAAAATCACTTCAGACTTCAGTGCTCTCCTGCTGATAATAATGCAAATTTCAGTTTGGAAGAAAAGAGTTTTGTGTGATTTTTAAATTATGGTGATTATTTTATTAACACAAATCCTGTGAGGCGTAAAACCTCCAAATTCATTTTAGCCACCAGAGGTCACTGTTGGCCTACAACATTTAGCATGATGAAAAAGTTTATTTGGCCCGTTTATGAAGAAGAACCAAAGCGTCTGAAAATGGAAACTACAAAGAAAAATAGTTACAGTTCCTAAATAGCTTTGTAATAATTTTGTTAAACTTTATGAACTGAAGCAAATATTGTTTCTTTGTCCAAATACTTATGGACCCAGATGTCTCTTCTGAAAAAAACATCAGATTTAAAACCTGTTACACTAAATATGCAAAAGACAAAGGATACAACAGATAAAATAATTTTTTATTTGTGTCCTGATAATATGATTTAAGCTAAAACACATTTGCAGTAAAATTTAAATTGTAAAGAGAGAACAAAAAAACAAAACAAAGCAAACTCTGCAGGAAGCTTTATAATGCATATTTTGAGACAAACTTTTTCCCAAGAACACTCAGGCCGATCAGTGGTCAGAGCTTATTCATCTCAACGGTGAGTCTCTTCTGCCAGAAATAGATGATCATCAACACTGAAAGACAAACAGTAACTCATTTAAACTGAAACATCAGCCATAAAGTGGAGAAGAAAAACTTTTCTATTATTTCTGCTGAAATCAAAGTGGAAAGTGGTGTAAAACAATCATTTTGCATAAGATTGTTTAATAATCCGTAAATGCAGAAAAGAAACATTTCTGTCACTTACCTGCAATAACACAGGGTATCAGCATGAAACGCAATATTTGAAGGGCTTTGTGTAACTGGGACTCAAGCCCAAGACTTACTGTCCTGTCACCATACTTTATCTACAAAATAAAGAGAAACATTTTACAGAGGGAGGTCTCACCTGAGCAATGGGTCAAAATCTTTATTGTATGCATAAATATCATTCTGAAGTTTGAAAGCAACTGTTTGTTATGAATACAGCTGAAAAGGTCTGTTTGCCCTCATGATACATGGTTATCTCAGTTTCAGGCTTCTCCTCTAGAAAACCTCAAACTCAGAACTTTGATGTTGTCATTTTCACAAAAAAAGGAAGTTTTCTAAAGAACACCTCACCATACAACGAGTTCGGTTCGTTTTTCCTCTGTTACTTATCTAGCTTGGAGTAGCATAAAAGAAAGATTTACCAGCAACTCCTCATATTCAGAGTTGGGTGGGCTTTTAATTTTACAGGTGAAAAAGTCAGTGTTTTTGTCCAGGTTTCTTTGGCTTCCACGATGCACTGGTATTCTCTATTGTCTTAACTGCTCCACACTGATAACTCTTCTATAATCATCTCCAGGTTGTCTGCTTTTTTCTGAAACAACAACAGAAAAAACCTAAGCTTTTACGGTCAATAGACTAATTCTTATATAGTGCTTTTCTACTCTCCCAAAGCAATTTACAAAACATGCCAGTTAACCCATTCACTTTCTTCTATGCTTCAAATGCTTTTCTAGCTAACATTCACAGCCATTAGAGTATGAATAAGCAACTTCAAATTCAGACTGAGTTAGCCAGAGATTGAACCACCAACCGTCCGATCAGTAGATACCCTGCGCTACTTCCTAAGCTACAGCCACATGCTGATGAACTGATGTCACATGTTTGAGCATGTGCAGTTCAAGAAAACATTACCTGAATGATGATGCAGACATCTTCCCCTGTCCTTGTGGCTGTGAAGCTGGTAAACTCAGGATCTGGATAATACGAGAGTTTTGTGGAGCAGGTCAAGGATTGATTGGCTACTTTCAAAAACACAGTGCTGCTAGAAATCCTGTCTTCAACTGTAGGTGAATCATAGGTGAGATTCTGCAATGAAATTAACTGCACACAAAAGACAACATGACATGACTAAAATAGCACATAACACAACATGAAAAATCACATCTATGTTGAAACAACTGGCTCCTGCAATCCAACATGATTACATTACATGACAAAACACTTGAGATGATACAACATCACATATTCAGATACACTGTAATTTATAATTTTTCATATAACAGGGCTGGTCAACATAAACAGTAATACAACAACAAACAACAACAACAAACCTTATTTATATAGCACATTTAAAAACCAGTGGTGTACCAAAGTGCTTAACATTCAAGGGGGTGAGATGAAGTAACAGGAAAGGATGAGGGCTATGGCAAGGTACCAAAACGTGCTAGCAGGTTGAATGGCATTAAAATACACGAAGGCAAAAGAATTGCATATAAAAGCATAAAAGAAAGCTAAGCGTAGAGGATAAAACAGTCAAAAAAATTAAAATGAATTAAAAGTAATTAAGAATAAGCCGAAGATAAGAATAAGCGTTAAGCTAACTATCAAGCAGGTGTTAACTGGTAGAAAAGGCGAGGCTAAATAAGTGGGTTTTTAACCACGATTTGAAGGAATGGATGGAATCAGACTCGCGTATAGCGATGGGGAGGTTATTCCATAAATCGGGTGCAGCCAAGGCAAACGTGCGGTCACCTCTAGTCTTCAGCCGAGATCTTGGCAGTACCAAGAGTGACTGGGAAGATGATCTTAATGCTCTAGTAGGGGTGTATGATCTAAGTAGCTCAATGAGGTAGCTTGGCGCTATATTGTTAATAATTCGGAAGGTAAACAGCAAGATTTTGAATTGAATGCGGTACTTAACGGGAAGCCAATGCAGATCAGCAAGGACAGGGGTAATAGAGACACGCCGCCCACTACCAGTAAGGAGACGAGCAGCTGCATTCTGAACAATTTGGAGTCTATGGAGGAGAGTAGAGTTAAGACCGAGGTAAAGTGAGTTGCAATAATCCAACCTAGATGTCACAAAGGCGTGGATAAGCTTTCCAAGGTCCCTATGTGGAACATAATGTCTGGCCTTGCTAATAAGACGCAATTGATGGAAACAAGATTTAACAACAGGAGACACTTGTTTATCGAACTTAAAAGAGCTATGCACAAACACACCCAGGTCACTAACAGTGTCGGTGAGGAAACTGTTAAAGGAACCGAGGGCGTCACGGAGTTGGTCACGAGGGACTCTACTGTCAAACACGATAATTTCCGTTTTCCTGTCGTTTTGAATAAGAAAGTTACCTGCGAGACAATTTTTGACCTCACGCATGCACTCGCGAAAGTCGTACAAAGACATAGAGGGATCATCAGTTAGCTCGAAATACATCTGTATGTCGTCGGCATAACAATGATGTGCGATGTTATACTTCTCAAAGATTGTGCCTAAGGGGAGCATATACAGTGAGAAGAGCAAGGGGCCAAGGACAGATCCTTGAGGCACGCCGCAGGAGACAGGTGCAGCAGAGGAGAAATAAGGGCCAAAATTGATCGAGAAGGACCTATTAGAGAGGTATGACTTAAATCAATCTAGGGTGGCACCTCCAATGCCAACTGTGTGTTCAAGCCTCGCTAATAGGATGTTATGATCTACCATATCAAAGGCCGAGGATAGATCTAGTAGGACCAAGACTGAAGAGCGTCCGGAGTCAGCAATCAGAAGGAGATCATTGAGGACTCTGAGCAAGGCCGTTTCAGTACTATAACAGGGTTTGTAAGCAGACTGAAATTTATCATAGATGGCATTCGTATCCAAATACAGCTGGAGTTGTGAAAGAACGATCCTCTCCAGTATTTTGGACAGGAATGGAAGCTTAGAAATCGGCCTACAGTTCCCAAGATCGTTATGATCAAGGTTCCTTTTTTTAAGAACGGGCTGGACAACAGCGTGTTTGAAGGCTAAAGGAACAGAGCCTGCAAGTAGAGATATATTCATTAGAGATAGGATGCTGGGTCCAATTACGCTGAAGCAATCCTTAACTAAACTAGATGGAAGGATATCATGAGCAGGAGAGGTGTTCTTTGATTGGTCAATAAATCGCTTGAGAGTATGGAGTGACACCGGCTCAAACTGTTGAAATGATGATAAACAGCCAGGGGTGGGAGTAAAACTCGACACTGAAGGGAGCGAGGACTTAAGATGTGAAACTTTACGAATAAAATGAGTTAAAAAGATTTCAATGAGAGAAGGAGAGCACGCCAGTAGCATTTCAGGACAGGGGTTAACCAATGAATTGAAAACATTAAAGAGAGATCGGGGGTTGTGACCATGAGTAAGAATAATTTTAGATAGGAAGGCAGCTTTGGCCATTTTAGCAGCAAGTTGAAATTGCAACCGGCTGGCACGCAAGATATCATAAGAAACCTGGAGTCCGTCTTTCTTCCATTTTCTCTCATCCCGGCGGCACACACGTCGCAAGGCACGTGTAGAATCATTTAGCTAGCATCGGGAAAAGGATCTAGGGTGCTTCATTTTAACAGGGGCAACAGTATTGAGGATGGAGGAGCATGTGGAAAAAAAGGTGCTAGCAAAGTCATCAATCGTGGAAGCCAGGGACCAGTCAGGAATGGAAGAGGCAAGTTTAAAAAAAGACATTGAAAAATTCTCCACAGTTCCAGAATTAATTATACGTGTAGGGCGTAGGAGAGCATCAGGGTGAAGTTCAGAAGTACATAAGTTAACATCAAAGATAACAGGAAAGTGATCAGAAATCCCAACATTGCTTATATCCTTAATGCTAATGTCCAAGCCATATGAAAATACATACAAGGTGTAATGTACCTGAGAGCTGATGTATCTGGGAAGTCTGACCTCCTGCATTGTGTGGCTGTGCATGACCCCTTCAACAAAGTTAAGATGGGACCCAGTGAGTGTGATCTTCCTCTTCCCACTGCAGAAGAAGAAGCAGGATTTAGTCAGAGCAGAGGGACAGCATGAAAATAGTCATCTCAGAGAGAATTTTCTTACAATGATGACATGATAGTAAAATAATAGTACAACATCCTTTCATTTTTTTAATTTAATTTTTTCATTATTATTATTGATTACATGATAGCAAAACCTACGATCAATGACCAACTATGAACAATAATCCCAAAAGGTTGATTCTGTTCATCTGGACGTAGCGTTTTCAGTGGGAGAAATGTTTCATCCTTCATCCAAGTGACTTCTTCAGTCTCAGCTGACTGCAGGTTTCCTCAGCCTTATAAACAGTACAGTACAATGACTGAAACAAGTCTATTGAATGAACAATGGGCTCTCAGATCAGTCCCTTGAGCATTAACATGCAAATTGTCATGACCATTGATCAACAACTACTGATCAAAGCACACTGATCAAAGACCACTGATCATTGGCCATGAGTACCACTCATAGAGAGTTGGGGAATGGCTGCAAACACAGCATGTTAAGATGGTGAAAGATGTACCCTTAGGCCCTCTCCTGAATTCAGAGATGGTCTTTCCCTTTTCACGTAAATGGCCTCCTTGACTCCAAACCAGCGTTCCTCCCTGTCCAGGATGTGTACATCCTCATCATTGAAAGAGTGTCCACTGGCCTGTAGGTGTAAACAGTCCTGGCCTGATGAGGTAGCTCTTCTGTGTTGTGCTATCCGCTTAGCCAGAGGTTGTTTGGTTTCCCCGATGTATAAATCCTGGCAATGCTCCTGGCACATAACAGCAAACACTACATTACTCTGTTTGTGTCAGGGGACCCGATCTTTGGGGTGGACCAATTTTTGGCACAGCATGTTTTGGAGTTTAATAGATGAGATGCATTTTTTTTCCATGGCTTTAGAACCCACAAACTTACCTGAATGAATGAGCATGCATCAAGACATACGAACAATAATAATATTGACAATGATATGCTGAAATAAGTCAGTGATAATCAGTTATAAAGTGCTATGGTTTTCTTTTCTTTCTCCTTTTTTCCCATTTTCCTTCATTACACCTCTTTCCTTTCCCTTCTTTGTTTTCTTTTTTCCTTCCCTCCTTCCCCCTTGTTCTGCTTATGCTTAAGCTATTTTTTGATTTCCAGTTTAGTGAGGATGACCTTCTTTGTGATAGTTAAGACTGTGAAGAGAATAGTTGCAGTGGAGGTTTTTATTTGTAGTATTGATAAGTCTCCTCGAACACACATGTTGGGGGATAAGGGGATGTGGCAGTCCAGTATGTGTGGTCAATAACTTGAAGCCAAAAGTGTCTGACTGGAGGGTAATGCCAAATAGCAAATGCAAATAGTTGTCAGCAGTGTTCTGTGTGCAGTGTGTGCATGTATCAGATTCTCTAAATCCTATTTGATATAGTTTTGTTTTGTTTTTTTTAACTTGTGTAGCGTATTCAATGAATAACTTTATGCCATATGAGCTGCAAGTTCATAGCCGTGTTAATATACATCTTGTTCCAGAATTTGGTATATGTAGGAATGGAAAGGTGAAGTTCCTATTTAGATATATTGATGTATCAGAGTTGCACAGAGACACATAAATTTTAGGCAGGATTTTCTTACTGGTGACACTCACAGCTTCTGTACTGCCAACATCCTTTTAGTGTAAATGAGTATGATCACAGACTACCAGCAAAGTTGTGTGGCAGATCGTCACAAGACACTCAAAGTTGATGCCCAAATGTGCATCGGAGCCACACAACTCAGCAGCACAGACTTTGCAATCCCCCCACAAAGGGTTTCTCAAAAGGCTGGCTTTGCTCAGGTGAACAAGAATTGTAACCATGGTATCACATGTATTTCTGTACCAAGACATCCCAAACTCCTTTCAAATATTAAGCATAACCCACTCTTTATCAGTGTATTAACGTAAGGCTGTTTGATGACGATTTGGACTCCTCTGGGAGATGAGGACACACCCACATTTGCATGAAGTCCAGGTGCTGGTTTTCCAGTGTGTGCGTCTGATGGCCCAAAGCAGACTCAGAGGTGTAACACCATCAATGGCTGCAGTATGGAACAGATGTGGGTGTGTCCTCATCTCCCAGAGGAGTCCAAAGTCCTGGTGTAACATGAGAGGCAGAGAAAGCACCGTGGGAGGACGGGTATTCAAATGAACAGGATAGCACACAGTGGCTAAAACACCAGCAGCCAATTATCACATCTTCTCATATTCATTAGAGATGAGCTGCAGATATGTTTAAATATAAACACTTTATTTAATTAATACAATTATTGTCACATATTCTCACCATTATAGCAGGTAAAGTTGAAACCATTAGAACAACCAAAATCCAACAACCCGCCAGAGCTGTCAATCAGTGCACAGTTCTCAAGATGTTTGCCTCCATCATCAGAGGCGGAGGCAGACATTTGATACACCCGGGGCTTAGCCCTAAAGGGTAGTATGCATGTGGGATTGGGTGGGTGGGGGGGTGTTTTGAGTTTGATTAAAAAAAGAATGACATAATATAGGGAAAAATATATATCACATCTGCAGGACACCTTAAACTAGTTTTTTTAATTAAGCAGCAAGGCAGAACAAAGTCGGGGCTGTATCAAGACACAAGGACTAAACCGGAATTAAAACAGGGCTACAACAGTTCAAAATCAGGAGTACTTAGGATTTAACCAAGACAGAACTAGAATCAAAACTACATGATAGTAGCACTAAAATCATCATAGACCTGCACTACACTTATTTTTTAATTCTACCAAAGTACACTATTTAGATTGAGAAAAGTTTATATAATTATTTAGCCTTGTTGTGCAAACAAGCCTGCATAACTTAATAAATATAGAATTTGAAAAATAACAAACCTAAAAAGAAACACTAGGTACGAGATACATGAGTACCTATGATACGGTGATACTTTTGGTAAACAACCATTTGACTAACATGTCTGTCTCACCTGCTCTTGTTCCCTCTCTGTTCTATCCTCATTCTCCTCTCTCTCTCCCTCTCTGTTCCTCTCTCTCTCTCTCTCTCTCTGTTCCTCTCTCTCTCTCTCTCTCTGTTCCTCTCTCTCCCTCTTTGTGCTGACAATCAAGCCAAACACCAACATCATCAAATATACAGTTGAAACCAGATATTTACATACTCTTCAGATAAAAACACAAACACTTTTTTAATTGTAACATCAAATCAGACTAAATGTTTATTTTTTTTAGATTGATAAATATAAAAAACATATTTGTTAACTTTAAGAGTAAAGAGAGAAACTATCTGTATTTCTTAATTGTAAATGACACCAAATTGTGCAAACCATGTGCACCCTTGATCATGAGGGTGGGAAGCTGCAAAAACGGCCCCCAGGAGCCAGAGGCAGACAGAGATGGATGCAGGAGATGCAGGAGAACTGGGCCATCTGGAGCTGGTGCTCAAAACTTGAAATATAAATGAGTTTGTCTGAAAGGTATTGTCTGAAAATTGTTCATGGGTCTGGATCTGTCTGAGGGGTTTGTTTGCTGCTCTTTCTGGAAAAAAAAATACTTCTAGCACAGTATTTTTGCACATGACAAATAAAGGATCTTGAATCTTTATTAAATCTGGCAAAACAACACATTTTTATTTACAGTGGTGACCTGCAGAAAGCAAAACCTCTTAAAGAAATGAGCATAAGCGCAAGCTGAAGCCATCTGACATTTATGTTAATGAATATAACATATGACTAATATAACAGTTTTCATTGTTTATTAAAATCCGTTTAATAATAATAATAATAATGGACTGCATTTATATAGTGCTTTTCGAGACCCTCAAAGCACTTTACAATTCCACTATTCATTCACTCTCACATTCACACACTAGTTTTAGCTCACAATGAGTATGACTCAATTTGTTTTTCTTTCCTTTATAACAAATAGTTTGAGCCTTAAAAAAGGATGGAAATGACAAATGGGAAAGTGGTTATGATCCAGAGTCAGAGTAACTTTTTTTCCAGTGGCACAGTCTTTTATTTACAGTCTGTTTCTCCTGGTGGTAAACCTCGTTCACGTGTTTGGGTTAATAATTAGGCCTACATAGCTGCTGGTTGCAGCTTAAAGATTCTTCTTAAAGATTCTAAATTCGTCATTGATTTAAACTTTGGGGTTTGCAGAACACACGTGCAGAAAATTACAGAGTAAACAGTGAAAACCACAAACTTAAGTCACAAGATGCTTGAATTCCATTTTTTATTTGAGCAGAAACTTTCAAGGGTCTGTGCCCAGTTGATGATCATACAGTCCAGCAGGTGGCGATAATGCACCAGCGTTATCCGCCAAAAAGAAAAAAGAAGAAGAAGCAGAGTTCCCGCTTGATTGCATTTGTTTCTCAGTTTTTCGCTGGCTCATCCAAAGGTAAGTGACTAGATAACTTTGATCTGAGTTCAGTCAATCTTGAGTTTAGCTCCTGAATGAAGTTTTCTGTTGCTCTCCTCGGTATCTGTTGTCAGTTATTTGTGAACCTGTTGAAAGAAAAAGTCACTACATCAAGTCAAGTTGCTATAAACTAATTTACTGGAAGATATCAACAAAAGCGAGTGAAACAGAAAGAAGTAAACAGCTTTATTATTAGAAGAAAGCTTTTAAATGAGCTAAGTGTAATCAGAGTTTCTGTTATTTTATTAGTCTGTTACTAAGCCCTAGTTAGCATCTTTGTGTCACTGTGTAGCACCTGCACAGTTTAGGAATGCAGCTTGCTAACCAAGCTAGCTAGCTAGCACCACCACCAGCTTATTATTGTCATTGTACATATACAACTAAATTGTGGGTGCTCCAACTGTGCATGAAAAATAATACAAATAGTAAGACAGCAGGCAGACATTAGAAGACAGATTTCAGGCCTAGTGTGAGTGGACTGAGTGATGAGGGTTACTCAGATCATGGCTCAGATTTCTGGGTGGGTGGATAGGAGTGGGGTGTGGGGGGCAGTGTTTGTTAAGAGTCTGAAAGGCCCTGGGGAAGAAGCTGTTTGTGAGTCTGGAGAATTTCAGTGCAGAATTTCAGCTTTAATTCACTGTATTTTTTTTCCCCTAATACTTAGAAGAAGGAAAATAAAAAGAGTTAAAATGAGTGACTGATGCCATAAACTCACCAGCGCAGTGTTTCCAGATGTTCCAGCTGTTTTGCTGTATACTTCTGTAGGATCTGAAATCTTTGTGCACCCATCTGACAGGCTTCTATTGACATTGAAGATTATAAGTTAGTTTTTTTGTTTTGTATCTCATCTTCATCACCTGTGTGTGTGTGTGTGTGTGTGTGTTACTAGTTTATACAGCTCCATTGATTGTTTTGTGTTTGTTCTTGGCCAGGGCATTTTTTAAAGAAATCTGAAGAGTCTTATTTATATGTTTTACTTATAAATAAAATAAATAGATTAGAAAATGAGCAAACTTCCAATTAAATTGCAGACACTTTCTGTACAGTGGGATAAACAGGGAGAGGATTGCTCTCCTGATACTGGTGTGCTATACTGCTAAATTCAGTATCGGTGCTCAAACCTTTTGTGTTTGTTTCAAACAAGTTGCCCACTTAGGGAAGCTCAAATTTGTTCTCTGTATTGTCAGATGGACATATGAGACACTTTGACTCTTCAGTGCAGTGTGGAGCCTAACAAATATCTGTTTTGTGTCCCAGCTGATCAGCTGGAGGAGAAGAGTCTGACGGAGCAGCAGAGGAACATTTTCAGCTACTTGGACTCAGATGAGTCACTACAGAGAAAACAATGAGCTCAACACAGAAGGTGACAGATATTAGTGTTAAGAAATACTCCATCAAAAGCTGAAGTACTGATATAACTTGTTTACTCAAGTGAAAAAGTACGGGCTCTGAAATGTACTCAGAGTAAGAAAGTAAAAGTAGCTCCTTGAAGAACATTTTTACCACCTATTTTTATCCAAAGCTAACTGAACCTTGTGCTATATTAACCTCCTAAGACCCGAACTCTTCCACTGCATTTTTAATTCCTCTTTGATATTTGGGCTGATTGGGACCTGATGAATGTAAAAACAAAGAATTACCAGATTTTTATTTTTTTTACCTAATTTTTGTTTCTAAGAAAAATGAGAGCCACATATGAGGATATTCGTTTAAAATTTTGATAGAACAGTAGCAGTATAATGTCCTCGTAAGTGGATATCAGGCCCTTGTAGAGCAAAACTGAGTATTTTGGTCTAAATAACCCGAAATGTAATGTCCACATACGTGGACGCCAGGTCCTAGGAGGTTAATGTAATATTTAAAATAAGATTAGTAGATGAAATACGAACTATTTATTTCTAACGAGAGCTCCAGTAGATTTTCTTAAAGTACAAGCTGTGATCAGCTGACCTGCTGCTCTCTGTGGATGTACACAACTGAATTCAACCAGATGTCAGCAGATGTTTCATGAGCTGTCCTGGCTGATTTCCATCCTCTACACTGACAGTACACTGTCTTTATATTAGACACTATACTGTTGGTATGAAGGTGGAACTCAGTGAATGAATGTCAGCATCATGAGCTTCAGTTTAAATGAATCTCTGCAACACTTGATGTAATCTAACTCTGACATGAGCACCACAGTCACTGTGCACCAGTCACACTCACACTTTACTTTAAATCCATCACAGTTCAGCAAACTAGCCTGTTTATCCTGCACTAACCTGCAGAGGATCTTCATGCAGTCTTTAAATAACTCAGTTATTCTGTTTCAGATTGTTTTTCAGCATCTTTCAGTATATGAAAAAACATAATGAAACACATACAGACCCAATATCTGATTTCAGCACATGAGGACTTACATGTAAGCTTTACATTCCAGTTTATTAAATCCCACTGAGCAGTCCTTACTTTTAAATCCAACCTCTCTTCTTCCTCTCCTGTCCTGTGTGTCTTTCTCCATCTCTGAGTGAAGTTAGCTCTCTTTCTTTTCTCTCCCTGTGATGTACAGCAGCTGGACCTTTAGCTAGCAACACACTGTGAGAGAAACTGCACACAAACAGAACTTTTTTTTATTGTCATTGTGTAGTTTCTTAGGTAGCAAGACCACAAAAGTGCAAAGACCACACAGTTTGTGTGTTTGCTGATGTTTGTTGAGCTGATAGAAATGCTGCATTTGAAATGACCTGCCACTTAAAAAATATTAATCCATTTATTCTTGCTCGTCTTGTCTATTGCTAGCTGGATGCTGAAGTACCGTGACTGCAACTTATGAGCACCTGCAGTTGTTCGGGTGTTGTGCCCAAAAAAAAAACACTGGCCCACTTTAACTCCTGACTATGTTTTACAAACAGTTTTGCGTCTTTCATCTGTTTTTACGTTTCATAACCAGGTGATTAGTACACTATCAGGATTGCCTTTCATGTGTTACTGTTTAGGTTCAAATCAGTTTGATGTTTGATGCCTGCAGCGATGAAATAACTCCCCTCAAATGGCTTAAACCAAAAGTAACAAGCCTGTTTTGAAAATGTAAATATACAGATATGTGTAGGGAGTAAATGCTTTAAAAAAAAACAAAACCCTGAGGCTACAATCAGACTCTAACATTTGTTTGAAGGTTCAGTTTGTTCAAAGACTGCATTTCACTCCCTTCCTCTGTATCTCTGTCACTGCAGGACCAACATGGACCGAGAAGTCAGCGCTCTCAGGAGGCCGACAAACCTCACAGAAGAAAGAGAGAGAAAAAAAACACCTGTGACGAGTGTGGGAAGGATTTTACTGGGAAGTCTGAACTAAAACAGCATCAGGTCATCCACACTGGAGAGAGACCGTTCAGCTGTGACTTGTGTGAAAAGTCTTTTTCCTGGAAGAGTAGCCTAAAAACACACCAAGTCATCCACAGTGGAGTTAAAGCTTACAGCTGTGATCAGTGTGGCAGGGCTTTTACTCACAGTAGCCACTTACAGAGGCATCTAGTTACCCACTCTGGAACTAAGGCATACAGCTGTGACATTTGTGGAAAAACTTTCAGCCACATAGGAAGTCGAAATACACACCTACGCATTCACACCGGACATAATGTGTACTGGTGTGAACAGTGTGGCAAACAGTTTACAGCAGACACATACTTACAACGCCACATGTTGACCCACACTGAGGAGAGACCTTACAAATGTGACCTGTGTGAGAAGACTTTTAAAGCTCCACATTACCTGAGACAACACCAACAGATCCACACCAGAAAGAGACTCTACAAGTGCAGTTACTGTGAGGTATGTATTTTTATTTTTATCTTGTCATTTTAGCCTGACTGTTTGAAACAACTCTGTTAATTAAATTGTGTTAGCATGTTAGCAATTCTACTGCATGGAAAAGCAGCTCTGAGTGATTATTCAGATTTTCATGTCAGTTATGATTTTAGTATTACTGTAGTATTATGATGGTAGTATTGTAGTTATTGCAGCCCAGTAAACTGAGTGTTTCAACTGAAACAGTAAAATGTAATTGGACGTCTGCAGAGATTCTCTTTATTTCAGGCGACGTTCAGGATAAAAATGTTGAAGGACTGAATTACACTGTCTTTGTGTCTTTGTTTAGAAGCAGAGCGACACAGATGGATCCAGTTCTCAACCCTGTCATCACTGTGGTGGTGGGAAAGACTTTCGTTGTGACCTTTGTGGAAAAACTTTCAGTTGGCAAACCGACCTAAAAAGACATCAACGTAGACACACTGGAGACAAACTGAAATACTGCAAAGAATGTGGGAGAAGCTTCACAACAGCAACTGAGTTAAAAGTCCATGAACTGTTTCACAGTGGGGTCAAAAAGCACCTCTGTGATCAGTGTGGGTCATCCTTCACCACTGCAAGTGAGTTTAAATCACACAAACGAGTCCACACAGGAGAGAAACCATACAAGTGCAGACACTGCGACAAAAGCTTCTCACAATCAGGTAATCGTAAAAAGCATGAATGTACACACATGGAAGGAAACTACAGCTGTGACCAGTGTGACAAGAGCTTCAGGAATCTCAGTTCATACTCTGAACACAAACAATCCCACATTACTAATAAACTGTTTCACTGTTACCAGTGTGCCAAAACATTCACCTCATTGTCGTCTCTGTGCAAACATCAACGTGATCACTCAGGGCTGAAATCACTCCCATCACTGGATCACAGTGAAGCTGAAGAGAGAGGAAGTTCCTCTGGTTTCAGTGTCAGACTCAAAAAGCTTGAGATCAGGCTCCACAGAGTTCAGATAGAATCAACTATAAAAATCTGATGAGGCAGCTATGAATCAAACTGTTCCCCTAGTTCCATTTTATCATTTCAAACCTGTTCTGTTGTGTTCATGTTGAGTGTTTATTTCTTTTCATCAGTTGGTTGAAAACTCTGTTTCCTGTTATGAAGTTATTATTTGAATGTATTTTGATCCACATGTTCTGTTTTCTTGTTGAGGTTCTTTGTGTTATTAAGTTTTGCAATGGTTATGTAAAAATCAAAAATGTTAAATAAAGATACTGTTTAATGACAGAGATTTTGAGCCATGATGTCATTTGCTGTATTTTAGAGTAAAGACTGAAGTGACAAATGGAAACATGTTTACAGTCAGAGTCAGATGAACAGTTTTCAGTGGCACAGATGGAGGTTTATCAGAGGAGGAGACTTGGCTGTTCTCCACTCACACTGAACAGGGTCCCTGCAGCTTATTAAAAATCTGACCTGAAAGTTATGGAAAATAAGATCTTTAAAGTCTTTTATTTTTTAATCAAACGCGCTGGAGGTTTTAAAGCTTCTGATTTTCTGTTTAAGCTGTCAAAGCGATTCATTTTGGAGAATAATCTTTTAAAGTTGTGGTTTCACTTGCTCAGAGTTTATCAGTGTTTCCTGATACAAGGCAAGCAGAGGCTTTCAGGGTTTTTTAGAACAGAGCTGATAGTCTTAGAAAGAAATCGGGGATTAGGACAATTTAATGCAATGATTTGAGAGAAATATGTTTCTCACATTTTTCACTAAATTCTGATAAAATTTTCAACAGTCTTTAACATTTCAAAAGAAACCTGCAATTTGTCTTTCTTCCACTTTCACTCTGCTCTCCTACACTGATGCCTGACTGCTCTGGTGGATTCATTTAACCAGCATCTGGTTTTTAATGGGCCCACAATGTTTGAGGTCTGAGTACAGGTTTCCTGCAACTGCAAAAGCAGCTCATATGGGGTGGGCCCAATAGCTAATTTCAGGGTCAGTAAAGATTTTCTTTATAAAAGTAGAGGAGAGCAGCGGCAGAAGAGTTAAACATACAGCAGTGCATGGGTGGAGCGTGAGCTTTAAACTCATGCACAAGAGAAATGTCAACTCTTTTCAACTGGCAGCCTGCACGGCCACAGATGTCAAGGTCAAGGTTAAGGTCAAATTTATTTATATAGCACATTTCCAGACAGACGATGCTGCAGAAAGTGCTTAACAATATAAAAATGCCATTAAAAAGAAACAATGTAAAACAATAATAACAATATAAAACAATGATAGGACAATAAAATAATTAAAACAATAACTAAGACTATTAGATAAGAGCAAAATGCTTGGGTCACAGTGTGTTTTTTTTTGTTTTTTTTATTTGTTCATTTCAGGCACAACAAAATACATATATTAAACATAAAGTGCACAAAAACAAAAAACAAAATTTACCTGAAAAGGAGTGGGACGAAGAAAACTTATTAAATCCCACCCCTATACTCACTCATCAACAAAAAACAATAGCTTCCCACAGCTACGCCCATCATTGCAAAACCAAACAACACATCAACAGCCCCGGGCATCTCAACGGCAGCTCGCAAACTGTACACAATATATATTAATTATAAATTGCGTTACCACAGGTAACAGGCAATAATAATTACATAGTAACAAGCACACATCTACACACACATGTACATATATGTACATACATACACATTTTTTTTTTTTTTTTTTTTTTTTGAATCCATACCAGCAATGGTAAGAGAACAGACATTACAGAGCACACCAAACCCATCATTGAGTATACTGTGTGTTAAAAGCCAGGGCATAAAAATATGTCTTTTTAGTAGTGATTTAAATTGATCAAGTGTTTGTACCAATAATGTATGTTAGATTGATGCTTGTTTTAGTATGCTACTCTACAGTTAGGGTCCCCATCTCTATTTGAGTATCATTAATATACAAAACACACTAAAAGTTATACATGAATTATTAATTATTTTTTTATTATTGATAAAACTCATGCATACTAATAAAATTCATACACGAGTAACAGCATTATTTTAACTGCCATAAATGTAAATTATTTGTTTAACTTATTGTGTTCATGTAAGCTTATTTCCTTTATTTATTGTTGTTCCTTTGGGGTAGGAACTAAGTGTCTTTCTGTGTTGCGCACAGGCCCCTTTAAGTGATGTAAAGGGAAGTCAAAAAGCATGTGAAAAGAAGCTAAGCTATAAGTTAACTAAGTCATAAGAAGGAATAAATAAGCAGTTTTAAAGTAAAAGAAAGCTGTAAAGAAGAAGAAGAAGAAATTGGGAATTATTTTCGTTAAGTTTTTGTTCCTGAAGCAGACTCATTCCCTCACGGTTACGTGCAGCCAGCGAGGTATGTTAATTGTGTTTGTTTATCGCATATTTGTTAACTTGAGTTTAAATGTTTATTTGTAATATTTATGTTTGGTCATTCTGTACTTTTATGTAATGACAGTTTGACGGTGGATTTTATGGTGTTTCGGGGGAGAAGTGTGACGGAAGAATAAATCCATCTGTGAATGAAGAACCGTGGTGTCGTGTATTAACTGGAGGGAGTGATAATTATTAATAATAATTCTAATGCCAATATGATGACTGTTCATAGCTCCTGCTTTGACTTCAGCTCTGTGTATGTTATAACTTTACTATTCTGTGCAGCTGACAGACCAACAAGAGAACATGCAAGAGAGGCCCACAGACCAGCTGGACCACATACGCTGTACGCTGCCTTCATCAACACCAGAGCTCTGGGCAGGTAGACGGGCCGTCCCCAGACTGCCAGCAGACTGCAAACGTGCTCTCCACACTGAGCCATAAATTATGGCTGTACAACTCATGCTACAAAGAATATTATGCAAAAACATGTTTCAGGCATTGCAGTTGTCAAAATTGAGACAATACAATTAGAGAAGTCAGATAGACCGATTCATCTTTCTTATTAATGTAACCGCTGCATTTCCTCACTGCTCTAATCTTACCCTTCTTCTGCTGAGGCTGTACAACACGAACCTTTGAGATGTGGTAGAACAGGAAATTCTCATCATAGAAGATCCAGGGTTTGAATCCGGCCTAGGGCCTTTCTGTCTGGAGTCTTCCCATGTCCGCTTATGTTCTCTCTGGTACTCTGGTGGCTTCTCACAGTCCAAAAACTAGGTTAATTGACCATAGGTGTGAAAGGTGTGAAAAGTAGCTAATTAGTAAGAGTATTGTTACTCTCCCCAGCTGTAGAAATCAGTCCAGTAACAAGGTGTGTAACATCTAGCAGGGTGACAGAAAACCCCAGGGTAACTTCTAAGGACCTCAACGTCTCTCTCACATTGCGTTTTTTAAACATGTTTCCATTTGTCACTTCAGTCTTTACTCTGAAATACAGGAAGAGAAATCATGGCTGAAACAATTTCTCATGAAACCAGAGGTGTGGTCCAACAGTCAGTTTTGGTGAGGAAGGTTCCTAACTGAGAGAAGTGACCCAGAAGTATCTTTGTAGCAGCTACAATGAATCAAGATCATGAGCTTTATTAACTGATCAAAGTCTATTCTTTAATCTTCTGCATTATTCAGTTTGCATTGGTAATGTCCATTATTGTAATACTTTTTTAAGATGATCAAAACTTTATTATACTTTGGGTTAGCTGGGATAAGTGACGGATGGAGGGAATTTTACTTCAGTCACAGAATTCCTAAACAGGAAGGAGGAGCAGAGTTACAGTGGATCACTATCCAGCAGGGAAACAAGATTTATTTCAATTTCTTGGCTATGAGTGAGATTTACTAAGTGGGCAAATTAGGGTGATGATACCGTTCCAGAGTGATCTATCAATAGTGCACCAATTTACATTCAGAGATGCATGCAGCAAGTTCATTTCTGTATTAACCAGCTTTCTACCAACAGCAGGACAAAAACAGCAGATTCGATCATGGAGCCACTGAATCTGCTAACCTAATTAAAGCAGGTCTTCAGTTTAGGTTTCTTTGTGAAAACAGCACGGCAAAGGAGACTCAGTGAATTTTTGGTATAAGGGATAAATCTTCTGACTGAACCTGCTGGGACTGTGTGAGGTCCTGAGGCTAAGAGTAAGGATTTATCCACAGGAGAGCTGCATTCTTACAAACCATCCCACTGTGTAAACCTGAAATCTGTGGAACAGCTGAGCTGTATGATGTGTACAAGGACACAAAACATTATTTACCATCAGATCCCGAGCCCTCCATGTGAGAGAAACTGCTGATGTGCTACATCCATAAATAATAAATAAATTAGGAGCTAAAGCTAAAAGGACAGTTTATTTGTACCATCTTCACGTGAACACATTCAAGAACATCACAGATGAACGAAACATTAAAAACTTCCACACTACATAAAGCAGGAAAAATAGTTTTTCTTTCAGGTGGTTTCAGAAAAAACAAAAACATCAAACAGCTCCAAGACTCTCTTTGAAAGAACTAAAAACCTTTATTCTCATGGTCCAATCATGAGTGAACTCCCCGATGAAGCCTTGTGTGCTAAAACATGTCAGAGTTTTAGAGGTTAAACATTAGTTTCCAAAACATTTTGCTAGAGAACAATGAACTATCTGAACTCTGTGGAGCCTGATCTCAAGCTTTTTGAATCTGGTGGCAATCCCACCTGCGACTCCCATCATACCTAAAGTGTTACACAGATGCACACGGATAAAAGAAAATAGCTTCAGTGAGAAAAAATGAAAACACTTTAACTAATGGACACAACTTAAATGTCCTCTTTCACCTGTTTAGTATCCAGACTGCAAAGCAGCAGCGTAGCCTCCGACAAAGACACCACCAGGAAGCAAATAGAGGTAGCTGTACTCTGGGGAATCAGTGGGACGTTTGAACATGTCTAACATCCTCTGTGTCACCAGAAAACCACCTGATGAGTGGGAGAGGAAATAAAGACACTTATATTGACAACTGCTAAGTCAATTAAAATCAACAAAATAATCACTAATACAGAAAAACACTAAAAACCTTGTGCGTACTATAATCCTCCATGATGCTAACCCTTCTCTGTCTGACCTACACTGCCCCTTTTACAAATGTTACAGTTAACACATCATCTGCTCCCGAGCTTATCATCTCCACATGTACTTTACAAATTCAATTAGGCCCTTCCTTCCGTCTTGTTACGTTTTCCAAACAGCTGAAATATTTTTGTAGCTGCAGTAATTTACAGCAGGGCATTAACATGTTCTGTGCTGAGCGGTCACGTCTTCGTCTCTCTGACATACTTACTGAAGACATAGATAATTCATTTGATTCTAAATTACAGCTTTCCATCGCACCATCTTGCAGGGGTTTGTTGTGACAAGTGGGTCCAGCACTCATTTCCAACCGTGATTTCTGTCAGCCCGGATGACAAAGATATCATGACATGGTGCACTTATCCACTCACTCAGAGGGAACAAGGCATTTTAAATCACAGGTGATTATGTACTAAAATGGTTGGTCTTATGAATATAACATGCTATCGATACATTTTCATTGACAAAGCAGAAAGTAAAAAAACAAAAAACCATTTGGGACATTCCCGTACATTTGGGAAAATGTTTCTCTCTTAACCTTACTATTTCATTTTGTTGTTAACTGCAGCTGTACTTTGTGAGTGCGTTAGTGAACATCTTTGTGAACAGTACCTCATTAGAAATGATTCAGACATCAGATTTTTGTTTTTAACTTAAATATTTGTGTTGCGGAGGTGTGGTCTCAGGTCTGCTGCAGAGGAGGGGTGACGCAGTGAGCTCGAAGGGGAGGCGCAGAGGCGTGGTGGGAACAGGTGTGCCTGGGCAGGTTGATTGATGAGGAGTCTGTTTTCTCTTCTAGTGACGGCTGGACAGTAGTGGTGTGCGATACTGCATATTTTGGTATCGATCCAATACCAAGTAAATATGGGCCAGTATCGCTGATACCGATATCGATACTTTTCAATAAAGAAGGTAGATGCGTCACTGAATTGCTAAATCTCAATTAATTTTCATGACCTTAAGAGTTTTTTGTGATGTTTCCTTTTTTATAATTAAATAGTTAAATCCCAGGACATAATTAGGAGGAATTTTATAATTAAATAGAAAATGAATTTGATCCATTTTTTTTTTTAGAAAAATCTTAATTAAAAGTGTACACAAACCAGTAAAAAATTAAAACAAACAAGTACTGTTGAGAAACTATACTACAAAAAGTACTATTAAAATTCTCAACAACGACTGGTAAAAATATAAATGATATGTAAACAACTTAAAAGCTACTAATGTCTGGTGAAGCTGAACGCAGATGGAAGAGGGACAAACTTCAGGTGTTTCATTCTTCCCCTGAGTCTGACCCCTCTGTCTCGATCCCTTGCTCTGCTGTTTTTAACCAGTTTGAGCCTGTGACTCTTTCTTATTTAGAGGATGCCCTCTGGTTCCCCAAATGATCCTGTCCCACCCTGATTTTTTAAGGAGATTTTTGCTAGCATAGGCTGTTCTTACTGTTATAAACAGCAGTTTAATATCTGGTGTAGTCCCTGCTAATTTTAAGCATGAAATAGTACAACCCTTGCTTAAGAAACCTGCCCTGGACCACACTGTATTGGCTAACTACAGGCCTATCTCCAAGTTGTCTTTTATGTCGAAAATTTTAGAGAAAATTGTACACTGCCAATTGATGGATTTTTTTTAAAATGAGAACGGTATCTTAGAGGTCTTCCAATCAGGTTTTAAAAACTTTCATAGCACTGAGTCAGCACTCTTAAAGGATTTTAATGATATCTTCCTTACCTGTGACTCTGGTAATCATGTTGTTCTTGTCCTCCTTGAACTAACAGCTGCTTTTGACACTATAGACCACAACATTTTATTGTCTCACTTACACTGTCTTGTTGGTATATGTATGATTTCTATACATTTTACATGAGATAAAAACTTTGTTCAAAAGATTCAGATAATTGCCACCACATATCCAAACCGACATCATGACCAGCAGCTTTTAAGGCTGTGGCTCCAGCAAACATCAGCTGATACTAGAAAGTAATATTAAATCAGTTCTAACAGTTGATCAAGCTTAAACGTGCTGCTGTTGTTTACCGCGACATCCGCTGGTTTTCTCTTTCTGGCGCAAAGTGGGCGATAAACAAACCAGAGAGAAAAGCGATCAGCTGATCATTGATCAGTTTCATGATTGAAGTAGAAACAGGGGAGGGAGGGGGAGAGAGTGCGAGAAGAGGCAGCTGTGCAGCCTAAAGACAGAATAACTGCAGCTTTGTGTCTCTTTTTCATTATAGCTAAAGTACGGGACAAACTGCGTCGCTTCTCAGCTCAATACGAAACGCGTAATATTTTCTCTGAATGAGGGACCATTCCATTTTTAAGGAGCCATTGGCAACTCTACTAACTAACCTTATGAATAAAATAAAGTTCACTATCAGTAACATCATAGCACCCACCCAGCTGTATAGAAACTCTGTCATGCTAGCTAGTACGCAGTACGAGTTATTGTAACTGACTGTAAAAAGTCAGCACAAGGAAAATAAACTCCACCTAAACTTGGTTTATATGTGACTCAGATAGACTGCAGGTCATAACTTCTTACCTGTAGTTCAGTTCACCGCACACTCGGACCAGTGTTCCAGATTAACTGGCGCTTAGATTAACTGGATTTGGTCAACAGATGTGTGGCACACTTGCGTTTCAGGAGCTGCTACCGACAAACCAGCAAAAAAAACAAAGCAAAACAAACAAAACAAAACAAAACAAAAAACCGCCATTTGTGTCATCTGTGACACTTGTGAGGTTATCTCAAACACACTTTGTCAGTCTTGATGCTGTTGAACAACAAAATGTTTAAAAATGTTTACCTGGTGATATTCTCGCGCGCGACGCGATCGCGAAAACAGCAAACAATTAACACCACGCCAGTGTTGTTCACAGGCAGTAGCGGTTTTAGATACGGGCGGGGCGACACGGGCGGTTGCCCGGGGCGTCATCGTGGTGGGAGGCATCACGGGCAAAATAAATAAATAAATTTGCTCGTGCTCATGCTGCCCCGACATCATGCCAGCGCATATTAGGGATGGCATAGGCACCGATCGGTTTTCTATCGCCCATTTGCTGGGAGTAAGGGCGCCCTCCGTTTGCGAGGTGCGCCTGCTGCTTGCGGCACAGGGAGGAGAGGGCGGGGCGGCGGGGGATTCTCTGGCTGGCTGGAGCACCATCTAATAACCAACTCGCAAATAAACAAACCAACAACACGAAAACACCAGACATTATGATACAGACTTATAATTTGCACCGATGTTTTTTTTTGAAATTCTATAAAGTGCGCCCTCAGTGCGCCTGCTCGCTGCTGAAGTCAAAGTAAACTTTATTGTCATCTCCGCTACATACAGTCCAGTATATAGAGAGACGAGACGACGAGGCTCCAGTTACAGCAGTGCAAGTAAACGAACAATAAATATTCAAGAGTAAAAAAATAAATATACAATTTAGGACTCGGGGTAAAGGGATCAATAACAATTTAAAATGAATATTTTATATTTTGTTGATTTAAAGTGTCACACACAACCCGTGGAAAGGAGAGGGAGACCTGCTGCTCCCAAATAGAGCACATTTCATTCATAATGTTGTAAATCCAAGCCCATTATGTATTCATGATCCGAATCCTGGGTTGTGTGAAATCCCAGAAATAAACCCTAGACAAAGCGAATCTGTGAACTAAGGTGTAGGTCTGTTAGGTTATGTTGTGGTGATCCTCGAGTTGGGGGATGGGTGTTCATACTGGAGTGCAAAATTAAAAACCAAGATGGACAAGAAAGTTCAAAGCCATCAGGTGCTCAGTTTAAAAAAAAGAGAGAAAAGAAGAGGAGTGTAGCGACTTCCACAGTCGCTAGAGGCCGGGGATGAGCCTGCCTATTTGCCTGACGCGCTGTCAACTTTACGCAATAATGTGAGAGGTGGAATTGCTTGCTTGTTTATTAAAGTGCTTGAAAACTTGACAGAGCAATGTGATCGGCTCGCGATTCAAACTCTTAAAACATCACAGGCTCTAATGCAACAAGCATGTTCCCTCTAAGCTGCGCACGTGCGCAATTGCGCACTGCTGGCATGGTCTCTGCTCACAGAAAATCTGCGTTGCGCACAAAAAAATCTAACCTGAATTGAAATTAAAATTAATACTTTAACAATTCTGTTTTGCAGTGTTAGTCAGTAAGTGCCTGGCTGCTCCCATATGGGATTAGAACGATGCCACCTTATCCCATAGTTCAGCCAATAATGCGATTCACATTCGTATATACGCAGCCAATCAATGTCGTTGACAGTCCACCAGCAGCTTGACACTTTCAGCAGCACTGCACTGAAGCTGTCTTTGTGCTCCAGGGGTGAAAATATGATGGAAAAAACTGAACGTCAATACGTCGCACATAAGAAAATTATATGTCAAAACACATAATAAACATATTTTCAGTGTTAATTTTTCTGATAGTGTTTAATGTTTATCATAAGATCAATCCCAGAGTTGGGAAATTCACAGGAGATATTTTCTTATTAAATTTTCTGAAGTTTCCAACTTTTTTTTTTTTTATTTTTGTTTTATTTTTTTTGGGCCACTGTTAACAGGTGCACAAGCTGTTTTCTAAAAGTGGAGATGTCACACGTATCATCATTGGCCTGGACGAAACCAAGAAGACTGCTTGTGGATTCTGCTTTGTCGAGTATCATTTAAAAATGTTTAATTCATGCTAAAATATACTGAGTCAGTAATTTGACTGGCTGCCATGCACTTAGAAATTGAAGTTACCAGTACGTCATGATTTACACATGTTGTGCCTTAATGCTGTCCCAGATACTACACCTGTGCAGATGCAGAGCATGCCTTGCGCTTCATTAATGGCACACGGCTGGATAACAGCATCATCAGGACAGACTGGGATGCTTCAAGGATGAAGGCAGTTCGGTCGTGGCAAATCAGGAGGACAGGTGAGGGTTAGGATATGAGTACTTTTATAAATGTGGAAGTAATCGGCTGTGTAGGGCTGTGCGATATGACCAAAATCTCATCCCGATATAAGACATCTATCCTCCCGATAACGATATAAATCACAAAAATGTAACATTTTCTGTAAATTCTGTGAATCTCGGGCAGCTCGACTTGCGTGAAGTGTTTCCAGCTGTGCGTCGTGTGCCTGGAGTCAGTGTTTTAACCGACGCATGAAACGATAAATTTTAGACATAAGTTGTAATGCCCGACGGTTTCTTTGTGAGTATTTATTACAGAGCGTGCTGCGGGGAAAGCCTGTTCTAACGTTTGAGTCTAAGGTTTATTTTTTAGCACCTGACGGCTCTTTTTTTGCTTCTCATCTGTAAACACTCTGCATACTCTTTCGTGTGATTCAGTTTATTTTAAAAGTCTCAACAGGATCTTGAGCTTTATTGTGAAAGGTTTACGTGGAAAATAAACAAGCGGACACACGGTGGTTTTACCGTCCTTGTTGCTAACGACAGCGCATAAACATAGGCGCTTGTCCGTCACTAGTGTGGTTGTATTAAATATAAGAGAAAGAAAGAACTTTAAGAAATTAATATAGCTACTACAGTGACCATCAAAACTATGAAAAAATATTGCCGTAAGCAGTTTATTTTGCAACACCACGAAACAAACGATAGCGTAAAATGAAATGATAGACGTTTTTATATTTCATCCGATATATATTGTTATATCGAACAGCCCTACTGCTGTAGATGCCAACTGCTGGGTTTTTGGTTTTGTTTTTTAATTGGAGTAAACTACAAAGCTAAAAGTTAGTTCTGTGAGTACGAAACTGCACTCGTATTAGAACTAATGTAAAAAGATATTAACCCACGACTCAAGTAATGTTAAAGGACATTGAAGATATCTCTGATCTGGGCTTTAGAGCTCAGCTGCCTGGAATAATTTAAACAATTCATCTTGTTTATTTAAACAAAAGAAGCCTCCAATAGATCCAGCTGTTGTGGTTCTAACCCTATATAACCTGCAACTTTCATAAAATATTGTTTCTGTCTAATTTTAATGTTTTGGGTTCCTTTTTTTTTTTTTTTTTTTTTTTTTTACTGATTGTGTGATCAGAGTTTTTATACCCCTTTGCTGGGTTACTAAACATCCAGATCAGCAACTTCAATCCAGAAATGCTTGCGTCTGCTTTTCAAATCCATATCAGATCAGATGAGTATCTTACTTATTTTAGTCATACAATTTACAAGTGAGCTTACCAAAGCAGGGACACTTAATTGGTGATTGTAATAGTTTCAATTACTTTGGAGCGTTGGATTCCTGAACACAATGAAGTTGAGAGCTCAGGTTTGGCTGATCCTTTTTGCCTGACTGTCAATCATCATGATGATCACTTTCTGTCATTGAACACTTTAACAATCTCTGCACTGCAGATGTTTTGGACAACAATATAAAATGCAGCATACTATGACATTTTAAAAAATGACACATACTTTTTGAATGCCATTTGAGTAAATACACTTTATCATGGCATTTGAATACGCTAGTATGATATTTAGAACTTTAGAAAATAAATTATGCATGAATACCCATGGCCTTTAAAAAGATGGCATTACCGTAGTAATGCATTAGCAAAATGAGTGGATATATTATGCTGTTAACAAACACAATGTAACATAATTAGGGATGGGTATCGTTTAGGTTTTATCTGATACCGGTGCCAAACCGGTTCTTTTGAAACAGTGCCGGTGCTTAAAGAATGGAGAACACAAACTTTGTCCAAAAACCTCTCATGTTTAGCTGCTTTCCACTTTTTCTTTGGTCATTTTAGCCTTTTTGGCCAGGGTGAAGGGAGCATCTGCCATCAAACAAGAAGACAGTCGCATGTAACTACGACGGTGTTTGCTAGTTCACCTTACATGCATTAATTTAATAACATAGTTAGCCTACTCAACGTAAATTACACACAAACAACATTAAGCTACTCGCCCAGAGAAGAACGACTGCTGCTGCCATCATCATCCGTCATCATGTCTGCTACACTGGCGGGGCTCGGGGCCAGGACACTCCTCTTCAGGTTCTTGGAGGGTGTTGCTAACTCCGGGTCCGATAACAGGCACCACACCTGTGGTAGGTACAGTGCATTTCTCAGCTTTAAAAAAAAACGCTATGCGTCGCCAGGTGTTTCAGCAGATTCAAGGTGTTACCTCCTTTTCACAGTATCACCTTAAAGCACTTGTTGCAGGCTGCTGAGTTTGCATCTTTTGCTGTGAAGTACAGCCAGACTTTTGACCGCTTCGCCTTGGGCGTTTTTAATCTGTAGCTCTGCTCTAAAAGAACGTACGTACCTGGGGCCACCTACTGTCTTTGGAAAGGTAAAATGATTGGCTAGAATCTGAAGTGTATGATATCTCAGGGAAAAAAAAAAGCACCGAAATGTGCGCTGCTTTTCGGTATGGTTACTACCGTTTATGTCGACACCGGTTACCGGTACCCATCCCTAAACATAATCATGTTTTATTTTGTCAAGCTTTCTGGGAGCGTAAACTTGACAGGAAATACTGGGCAAAGGACCTGATTATTGTTTGGATTTTCCTTTTCTACAAACACCCAGCAGTATGATTCAAGGGTGGCTTAACGGTCCACCATATACAAACACATGTGAGCCCACAAAGGGCAGGAAGTAACATTGCTTACCAAATAAGGAAACCAGAACCTTACATAGAGTGCGCCTGGAGTTAACACTATAGCCTCGCCCACCATTCGACAGGCCGGGAAGGAGAATAGAAACAAAAGAATGTCTTTAATCATGCCGTTTGAAACAAGGTTTACAAATTTAAGTACAACAATGACAAATATTACCAAAATCAGTTGGATGCTGATTTTACAGTGTTGGGTAGAGTGTGTTAGTCTCAGTTGAACAAGTGATTGATTTATGCTCTCTTCCCCCCTCTTTGTGTTTCTGTGTGTAACTGTGTAGGTAGGTGAGAGATGATTACGACCCAGCGAGAGACAGTTACGGTAACTGGCTCAGCAGCATCGACCCGCAGAGGGGCGCAATAGTTTTTAGAATAAACACCACAGCAGTCTGCCTGGACTACAGAGTCCCAGCTGTTAGTCCTGCTCCAGATTAACTCTCCCACAAGGTCAAGCAAGCTACCACAGATTAGAAGTTTTGTCATGAAAGCCCTCTGCAGCAGTCCAGCTCGGACTACTGGATCCAGGTGTGAGCAAATGTTATTTATTTGTTTTTGAGGCCTGGTTTTTGCTCTGCCTGTCTCTGCAACTACACGGTTGACATGTGATATTTGTTGATGTTTATTATTCTGTGTAAAGAAATGCCATTGATTTTCCTGCAGGCTGGAAAGGCTCTGATAAAGTTGTCTTGATTTTCTGTGTCATGTTCAAATAACTACCTGAAGTAGTGAAGATGCAGTGCTGTTCCATGAATGAAATTTTGTCCAAAACTGTGCATACTTTTTAAAATAAAGTCTTGTTTTTGAAATTTGATGCCATTTTGTGAAATCTGTTTGGTTTGGTATTATCTGTCGCAGACAGATGGATATAGATAAATATAGTGTGTGTGTGTGTGTGTGTGTGTGTGTGTGTGGTGTGTGTGTGTGTGTGTGTGTGTGTGTGTGTGTGTGTGTGTGTGTGTGTGTGTGTGTGTGTGTGTGTGTACAGAGACATATATAACTCTTATCTCATCATCATGGCATCTGTTAGTGGGTGGGATATATTAGGAAGAAAGTTAATATTTTGTCCTTAAAGCTGATGTGTTAGAAGCACGAAAAAATGGACAAAAATAGCAATGTTAGTGAAAAGGGCCAAATTGTGACGGCTAGCTTCGAGCATCTCAAAAAGTGCATCGCTTGTGGGGTGTTCCCGGCCTGCAGCGGGCAGTATCTACTAAAAGTGGTTTAAGGAAGGAACCATGGCGAACCAGCGACAGGGTCCTGGGTGGCAAAGACACATTGATGCACGTGGGGAGTGAAGCAAGTCTGTGTAGGCAGTGTGTTGCTTTGGGCAATGTTCTGCTGGGAAACCTTGGTTCATGCCATCCATGTGGATGTTACTTTCATCAGGGCAGCTTGGGCAGCACAAGGGGGACCAATGCAATGTTAGGCTAGTGGTCATAATGTGAGCTTAATAAAATGAAAGAAATCCAGCAATAAAAAGAGAAGTAGTACATTTTGGATATACACATTAAACCAGGGGTGTCCAAACTCCGGCCCGCGGGCCATTTTTAATTGGCCCGCAAATAATTTTATAAATAGAATAGAATATGGCCCGCACTTCAACTTTTGCTTGAGTGTATTGCACTTCTTAGTTTTAACACCAGAGGGAGCTACTGTTGATCAAGGCAGTTGCTCCACCAAAAGGACAATCACAGAAGAAATTTACCCCAAGTTACTAAACATGGCAGAACCAAAGAAGCGAAAGGTAGAAAGTGAGTGCAGAAAATTTCAGACACGGTGAGAGATTGAATATTTCTTCAAAGAATTCAAGGGGACGTGTGTCTGTTTGATCTGCACCGAAACTATGGCAGTTATGAAATCAATCAATCAATCTTTATTTATAAAGCACTTTTCATACAAAAAAAAAAAAACTGTAGCACAAAGTGCTTTACATGGTTAAAAGCAGCCCACCCCACCCTCCCACTCATTCCCCACACTCTCATTAACAGAAACGGTCATGGATATACACATTACTAACACCCCCCCCCCCCCCCCCCCCCCGCCCACACACACACACACACACACACACACACACACACACACACACACACACACACACTTAAAGAGTAAAATTGGGCTGGGTACGCATTAGCCAAGTGAGGAAACACTATCACAGGGAGCTGTCTGCACCGGGAGCCGGTCACAGACCGCAGCCTCCAGGCTGGGCACACAGCAGGAGGGAGGCAAAGAAGCCCCCCAGCCAGGCTGAGAGGATCCACAGAGCCCCAGCAGCCACGGTCGATCACAGCCCCGGTGCAGAGAGCCCCCTCCGAGGAAACACTGGAGATATGACCTAATAAGAATATAAACAGGATAAAAAGATAAAATAAATAAGAGTGGGATACAATATAAATATAAGTATAAACAGAGTAAGAAGATAAAAAATGAATAAGAATAAAATCAATAAATATTAGGTAAAACTAAATTAATAATATAAATAGAATAACAGGATAGAATAAATAAGCATAAAATAAATAAACGTTAGTTAAAAGCTAAATTAAAAAGGTGGGTCTTGAGCCTGTTCTTAAAAACATGTACGTTCTCTGCGGCCCTGAGCTCCTCCGGCAGGCTGTTCCACAGTCGAGGACCATACCACTGAAAAGCTGCCTCTCCGTGAGTATGTGTCCTGACTTTAGGAACAATCAAAAGGCCAGTACCAGAGGACCTCAGGGTACGCGAGGGTTCATATGGTAAAAGCAGATCTGAAAGATAAGAAGGCCCAAGACCATTAAGACATTTAAAAACCAATAAAGAACTTTAAAATCGATCCTGAAACACACGGGGAGCCAATGCAGCGATTGTAAAACCGGTGTAATGTGGGCCCGCCCTCTGGTCTTCGTCAGCACACGAGCTGCAGAGTTTTGTAAAAGTTGTAAAGGTGAAATATTCTTTTTGGGGAGACCAGAGAGCAGGGCATTACAGTAATCAATGCGACTGGTAATAAAAGCATGCATCAGCATCTCCGTGTTGGCCCGAGAGAGAATAGGGCGGACTCTGGCTATATTTTTTAGATGATAAAATCCAATTTTGGTTACGTGTTTAATATGTGGGATAAAACCAAGCTCAGAGTCAAGAATAACACCCAGGTTTTTCACTTGTAGTGAAGGGCATAGTGAAAATGCCTGTAATTTAGACAAGAGTTTCTCTCTCTGAGCCTCAGGACCGATGATTAAAACTTCAGTTTTGTCCTGGTTAAGCTGTAAAAAGTTTTCTGCCATCCAAGATTTTATATCTAGAATACAGTTAAAAAGGGCATCCATTGGTCTGGTGTCATCAGGAGACACGGAGATATACAGCTGAGTATCATCAGCGTAACTGTGGAAGTTCACTCCATGCCTCCTGATGACACTGCCAAGAGGAGCATATACAAATTAAAAAGTACAGGGCCTAAAACCGACCCTTGAGGCACACCACATGTCATTTTATGGATCTTAGAGGAGCATGTATCCATACACACCATAAAAGTTCTGTCTGAGAGATAGGAAGTGAACCAGTTGTGTACAGCACCAGAGAGGCCCACCATGTGTTTCAGTCTGTTTAAAAGTATAGCGTGGTCTACTGTATCAAAGGCTGCGCTTAGATCCAGTAGCACCAGGACTGAGAGCTTTTGGGAGTCCCAGTTACATCTAAGATCATTTAAAACCTTTAGGAGAGCGGTCTCTGTGCTGTGGTTCACCCGAAATCCAGACTGAAATATTTCTAGGATCTGTTTATCAATCAAAAAATCATTAATCTGAGTAAAAACAAGTTTTTCTAAAATTTTACTTAAAAATGGTAAGTTGGATACAGGTCTGTAGTTATTAAAATCATTGCAATCCAAATTGCTCTTCTTCAGAAGGGGCCTCACCACCGCCGTTTTAAAAGCAGCAGGGAAGACACCCAACTGAAGAGAGCAATTCATCATGTATAAAAGCTCCGCTTCAAAACATCCATAAAGTGTTTTAAAAAGTGAAGAGGGGATTGGATCTAAAAGACATGTGGTGAGTCTCACTGTGGAGAAAACTTTCTTAAGGTTCTCAGCATTAACCAGGACAAAGCTGTCCAGTGTCTCCTCAGGTACAATCGAGCCCTCAGATGTGTTTAAAATCATATCACGAGAAGATAAAATATCACATCTGATGGTGTTGATTTTTCCCCTGAAGTGGTCTGCAAACTGCTCACAGAGTGAGTCTGTGGGGGTTCTTTGGGAGCTGTTAAAATCAGGTTAAATAAATGATCTATGGTGGAGAAGAGGACCTTGGGATTATTTTTGTTATTACTGATTATTTTGGCGAAGTATGAATTTCTTGAATTCCTTAGTGCAGTGGTTCCCAAACTTTTTTTGCCAGCCCCCCCTTTTTTACAAGAAAAATGTTCGCCCCCCCCGCGCACAAACACATCCTCCAAACACACACACCCATATTTTGCTCCATTGCGGTTTATTTCACACCTCAAACATTTAGTAAATGATTAAGCAAATACAAGTAAACGGCAATAAATTACAGGCAGTAATAAAATATACTACTAACTCTTTTACGCTGCGTCCACACCTACACCGGTATTTTTGAAAACGCAGCTGTTTCTGTGCGTTTGGGCCTTTCGTCAACACGTAAACGGCGTTGCGATTCACCGAAAACGGAGATTATTTAAAACTCCTTTTTTGCGTTTATGTGTGGACGAGGATTACAGAGTTCGTCACGCAACGCCAAAGGTATGTGCCTCTTTTCACGTCACGCTGTGCGCCACGTTATTGTTTACATGAGATGAATTGCAGAATGGCAGATAGAGACAAAATACTGTTAATCTGACTATCTTCAGGTTTTACACGCTTACATACACACACACAGTTACTGTCCCTGCATTTAGAAAGGCAGAGGCGTCACTGTGTGATTATTTTACGTGTAGTTGTTTTTTTTCCTGTGTAATAATATTCAACATTGCTGTCAATACATTTTTCAAAAAATGTCTCTCTGTGCAAAATGGGTTTAAACACATAAACAGCTGTGGGATACTGTTTGTCCGTGATTTGAACAGGGGGAACAAATTACGGCAGGATCAGCCTGATATTATTCGTATCCCACTGTAACTTTACTGCATAAAGAGCTAACATGTCCAAAATGTCAGGAGTAGTTAGTTATTACAAGAAGTGTTTGTGAACTAAAAATCAAGAATGTGGGATCCTGTTTGTCCGTGATTTGGAGAACCTAGCGCTGCTCCCGACGCAGGGAAACTAATTCTGCAGGGGAGACCTACCTTGGCACTTGTGCAGGTGAAGCCAAAGGGAAGATATGCTTCACCATATTTTCTAGTCTTTGGCTTGGAAGGAAGTTGGTTTGGAAACATATTTGGCGATGCTTCATCTCCTGCTTTGCGTTTGTGTGGGAGCCCCGTCAAAAACCTGTCCACAGTATCCAAGCACTCTTTTATTTATTTTTTTCTTTTCATACCGCGCCCCCCCTGCAATGGCTCTGCGCCCCCCCTAGGGGCGGGCCCCACACTTTGGGAACCTCTGCCTTAGTGTATTATTGTAAATTTTAAGTTGCTCGCAAAGTATTTGATGGTTGATTGCATTTTTATTTTTCCTCCATCTCCTTTCTGCTGCCCTGCAATTTCTTTTGAATTTTTTGACTTCTTCGTTTCTCCAGGGTGATACACGTTTTACGTTAATCTTTTTGGTGGTGAGTGGAGCAACGGAGTCAAGGCTTTTCTTCAGTTTGAGGTTAAAATGATTAAAAATAAAATCACAGGGTGCAGGTAGAATCACAGGGGGCATTCGTCTAAAACCCTGGTAAAATTTGCAGCCACTTCAGAGGTTAGATAGCGCCTCCTCACAGTTCGCACCGAGGTCTCGCGCTGAATAAAACCGGTGATGTTAAAAAACACACAGTAGTGGTCAGAGACAGCCAAGTCAACAACAGAGGACACACTGGTGGACAGCCCATGGGTGATGACCAGGTCCAGAGTGTGTCCTCTGTTGTGAGTCGGCTGCGTGACGTGCTGGGTAAAATCCATACAGTAAAGAATGTTTAAGAATTCTTTTGATGTAGGGTCAGAAGGATTATCTATGTGCAGGTTAAAATCACCGGTTAAAATTATCATATTATACTTTGAATGTATGTTTGTTAAAAATTCTGAGAATTCCTTGATAAAAGCAGCACTGTCTTTAGGTGGTCTATAAATTGTGACAGATAAAACTGGAGGGCTGCTAAAAACAATAGCGTGGAATTCAAAAGTGGTAAAATGATCAAATAAAATTTGTTTGGTGGTGAGTGTGTTTGTAGCGACTTCCACAGTCGCTAAAGGCCGGGGATGGAGCTTGTCTCTTTGCCTGACGCGCTGTCAACTTATGCAATAATGCGAAAGGTGGAATTGTTTGCTTATTTATTAAAGTGCTTTGAGAGTTAACAGAGTAATGTGATCATCTCACGATCTGTACTCTTACAACGTCACAGGCTCTAATGTAACAAAGCAAAACATGTTGTGCAGCGGTCAACAAAAATTACGGCTACCCAGCCCTCCTCTCTGTCAAAATCAAACCCCCGTGAATGACAGACTGACAACGCCCATTTATGTCGCCGCTAGCACCCACGTGACTCCCATAACAACCAAACAAATGAAAACCCAGTGATCATCAAAATTCTATATATTTAATTATGGCTCCTACACACCAGCCCCTAATTATTAGGACCCCTTCTAATAATTACCTAGATTTAACCAAGTAGGAGACATAAAACATGCAGAGAAAAGTCAATCATTTACTGTATTTCAATATTACCCACAGGAATCCTATAGCTAATCTTAAAGTCTACATTTAAAGAAAAATGAGAGACATTTTATGTCCAAATACAATCAAAGTCTGATAATTGGATCTAAAAGTCTTTAACTGTGATCTGCCTCCAGCAGTAGACACAGCTTGGTAATAGGTCGATCCAGGCAACTAGTCTGAGTCTTAATCCGAACTTGACGAACAAATCCTCTTCGGTCCGGAAAAGTCTTTATCACACGTCCCATTGGCCAAGAGTTACGAGGTGCTGAACTGTCCATGATGAGAACCAGATCTCCCACGATGAGGTTCCTCTTTACTCCAATCCATCGCTGACGTTCCTGTTGCTGTAGTAGGTATTCCTTCACCCATCTTTTCCAAAACAAGTCAGACATGTATTGGACTTGTTTCCATCTTCTGTGTGTGTACATATCAGTGGAATGGAATACTCCTGGTGGTAATATCGGGGAGGTCTTTAACAGAAGAAGATGATTAGGGGTCAAAGCTTCCAGGTCGTTAGGATCCATTGAGGCTTTGGTAATTGGGCGGCTGTTAATGATGGCTTCAACCTCACAAAGTACTGTATGAAGACCTTCTTCATCCAGGTTTTGTACTTTCATTATGGAATTAAGTACTTTGCGAACCAGTCTTATCAGTCGCTCCCAGGTTCCTCCGTGATGTGAACCTCCAGGTGGATTAAAGGTCCATTTAACTCCCTTTTGCAGAAAGACGTCATTGAGTTTCACCTGGTTCCAATGTTCAATGGCAGTTCTAAGTTCACGTTCAGCACCTACAAAGTTGGTTCCGTTATCAGAACGCAGTTCTCCAACCTGACCTCTTCTTGCACTGAAACGTCTGAACGCATTAATGAAAGAGTCAGTATCCAGTGATGGAGCAACCTCAATGTGAACAGCACGGATAGCAAGGCAGGTAAATATAACACCATATCTCTTCACCATGCTCCTCCTACTTTTCACACTGAAGGGTCCAAAGTAATCCACTCCCACCCGCGTGAATGGAGGTTCATCTGGAATGATTCTTTCATTGGGCAAATCCGCCATCTGTTGATTCACTGGTGGAGCATTAAGACGTCGACAGATGACACATTTAGATAACACTTTTCTTATTGCTGTACTAGCTCCAATCAACCAGTACTTTTCTCTTAGCTTAGACAACATGTGGTTACGACCACCATGTCCAACTTCCTGATGTATGTGTCTAAGCAAGAGCTCGGAGATGTGTTGATCCTTTGCTAGTATTATGGGATGTTTCACCTCAACTGGCATCGATGATCTACTGAGTCTCCCACCCACTCTGAGAATTCCATCTTGCAGCTGTGGGCAGAGTCTTCGAAGAGGACTTGATTTTATAATGGGTTGTCCCTTCTCCAGACTCACAAGCTCCAAGGAAAATCTCATCCTCTGACAGAACTTGATGATGGCAACCTCAGCTTTGTCCAGATCTTCCACTGTAAGATTCTTAATCACAGATGTCCTCTTAAAGTTCCTCAGCTTTTCTTCCACAAATGATTTCTGTTGCTCTTTACTGACCTCTGACTGTGGTAAGCTTGAACACAATTCTCTCCTTTTCTTCACAAAGGACAGAAGCAAGTCCTTAAATTTCAGCAGCCATGCCACTGACTTCTTAAGATGTGTCCAGGTAGAAAAACGTTTAAACAAGCAAGTAACAGAATTTTCTCCAGCTTGCTCAACACTCACTGTGGCAACTGTTTTTACCTCAGGATCATCAGATGAAAGCAGACTGATATCATCTGGGTAGACAGGCCATTCACTCCTAGATTGTAGAAGATACTGAGGCCCAGACAACCATTTTGCATTCTTCATAAAAACATCGACTTTCACTCCTCTTGAGGCCATATCTGCTGGATTACTGGCTGTGTCCACATATCTCCATTGCGAGGAAGATGAAACTCTTAAGATTTGTGAAACTCTGTTGGACACAAAAACCTTGAATCTTGAAGTCTCACTCCTGATGTACTTAAGAACAGAAGCACTGTCTGTCCAAAACACAGAATCCAGAAGTTCCATCTGCAGCTCTTTCCTCCAGAGTACATCTAATCGACTGGCCATGGTTGCTGCAATGAGCTCCATTCTCGGGATGGTAAAGGATTTAAGAGGAGCAACACGAGCCTTTCCCATAACAAACGCACAGTGTTGTTCTGAACAGATGTTTTCAATCAGCAGATAGGTCACTGTTCCATATCCATCCTCACTGGCATCACAGAAATGGTGCAACTGAGCACTCGTGATTTCTCCAAATCCATCAGGTTTCAGACATCGACTCACTTCAAACTTGCTCAATAGCTGGAGCTGCTGGAGCCATGTTAACCATCTTTTGGAAAACAGTTCTGGTACATTATCGTCCCAGCCGATTCCTTCCTTGCATAGATCTCTTAGGATTTTCTTAGCAGTTAAGACCACAGGACTTAGCATACCAAGAGGATCATAGATAGAACTGACAATTGAAAGGATTCCTCTTCTGGTGAGTGGTCTGTCCTTAAGCACAATCTTGAACTTAAAGGAGTCTGATTTTATGCACCACTCCACACCCAAAACTCGCTCAATCATTGAGGAATCCAATTCCATATTCAACTCTTTCATGCCTGTTGCTCTGTGACTTTCAGGAATGGCCTCCAGCACTCCAGGCTTGTTGGTAATCCACTTTTTGAGCAGAAATCCTCCTTTGGCACATAAAGAAACCAACTCTTGGTACATTAACACTGCTTCCTCATCAGTTCCAACGGACACAAGACAATCGTCCACATAAAAACAGTGCAACAACTTCTTCACAGCTTCCTCACTGTAGAGATGTCCAAAGTCATCCGCACACTTTCTGAGTGCAAAATTGGCGCAACTTGGTGATGAAGTTGCCCCGAAGAGATGTACATTCATCCTGTATTCAGATGTTGGTTGTTCCAGATCGCCTTTAGGCCACCAGAGAAATCTCAATAGATCTTTATCTTCAGCTGGAACCATGACTTGATGGAACATGGATTCAATATCTCCCATAATTACAACTGGCTCTTTCCTGAATCTTGTGATCACTCCTATTAAAGAGCTTGTAAGATCAGGTCCTTGTAAGAGTTGGGAGTTTAAAGATGTTCCATGATAGCTCACTCCACAGTCAAACACAACTCTGAGTTTCTTCTTGGTCGGATGGTAAACACCATGGTGTGGTATATACCACAGCTTGCCATCATTGCGATCGATCTCCTCTTCCGGGACCTTTTCAGCATAACCTTTAGCCAGGAGCTCATTCATGAAGACTTTGTCTCTCTCTCAAATCTCTTTTTTAGAAAGCGCAGACGTTGTTGAACAACTTTCTTATTGTTTGGCATACTGATACTGGTATTCCGAAAAGGTAATGCTATCTGGATATGACCACCCACATATTTGGCAGAGTTAGTCACTATTTCCAGAAATCTCTGATCCTCTCTTGACAATCCAACCTGTTCATCAACTTTGCTCTCAGGAAAGTCAATTTTGAACTGTTGCTGCCAAAGCTCCTCCAGCGTGACAACAGAAATTCTGTTGACTGTAACTTGTGGATGCTTCTGATCGCCTGTAGCTTCACAGTTTCCTGAAAGTGGCCCATTGATGGTCCAGCCAAGCCTTGTCCTTACGGCATACGGTCCTCCATCAACACTACACACCACTTCCAGAGGTTCCAAGGCTTTGGGAATGTTTGTTCCGATCAGAAGTTCGATTCCTGCATTTATTTGAGGCAAGTTTATGTGTTTTAAATGTGGCCATCCTTCAATATCTCCTGGTGTTGTAATATTTCCTTTATGTACAGGCATGGACTCCTGTGTGTACACTTTTGGCAGCTCCAGAAATTCGTCCCCACAAAGAGCGGCAACCTCCAGTCCTGATAAAGTGTTGCTGCTCACAACTCTTTCTTGGCCCATGGTTCTCAGGAGGATGTTTCCTTTCCTTCCCTCAAGGTGTAGTCTGCGCATTAGACTCTCAGTGCAGAAAACTGCAGTGCTCCCTTGGTCCAAAAAAGCATGTGTTGCAATAATGTTGCTTCCCTTCTTTGACTTTACTTGGACAGGTACAATGGGCAGTTTGCAGTCCTGGTCTCCAGCCCCTGTAAGACCACTCGACACCAATGTGTTCACATGCGGCTGCATGTTCCTGTCGGTCTTTTCAGAGGGTGTACTTTCTTTGTGCAGGATGGTGGGATGTTTCCGGCTACATTTGGAACAGGAAATCCTCTTACGGCAATCTTTACTGATGTGTCCTATACACAAGCAGCCAAAACAGATGCCATTTTCCTTTAAGAAGGTTATCTTCTTCTCATGAGCCATTTTTCCCAACTGTGCACATACGTCCAACATGTGTCTTCCTCCACAACAAATACAGACGTTCCTTCCAACCTGATTATTCTTCATTTCCGTTTCCACAAGCTTAGGTGTACTCTCCACAACTTGCATGGTGGTGGCAAAGCTTGTTCCTCTATTTCCAGGTCTGCCTTGATACTTGGTTTACTCATTCCTTTACTTGGTAAAGAAAGCGGAGAATCTTGAATATTACCGAATACAGGATCAGTTAATATTCTTATTTGCTTCTCCAAAAAATCTGCAATATCCATAAATTTGGCTCTTCTTTTATGCCTTTCTTGCAGGTCACAAACATGGCTTCTCCATCTGTCCCTAAATTTATACGGCAATTTTTTAATAACGTTCACCATATTAGAAGGCATGTCCAAATCACTCAGATGCTGCACCTCCTCCATTGCATTACAGCATCCCCTGAGGAACAAACTGTAGTTCTGAAGAGCTTTTACTTCCTCTGTTTTAATCGACGGCCATGAAAGTGCCTTGTCCAGATATGCAGCTGCGACCTTCTGTTCATCACCGTAGTGCTCCTTCAACAGTGATTTTGCCTTCCAATAACCACGATCTGAGTTCATTTGTTGACAGCTTCTCACCAGTTCCTTTGCATGGCCTCTTGTGTACTGTTCCAAAAAATATAAACGATCACTGTTATTTTTTGTATTGCACTCAACTGCATTCTCAAATGCTTTAATGAATGAATAATATTGAAGTGGATCTCCATCAAAATGAAGTATTTCTCTCTTTGGTAAGGAAAAGAGGCTTTGCTGTTGGATTAAACGTGTTGTTATTTCATTTTGTTTAGTCATTATTCCAATAACATCATTTTGGGGTTCCAGTTCCACCATACCATTTGTATGACAGTCATTTTGTCCATTTGCCTCAGATGGATTTGAAGGAATAACTGAATATTGTCGAGGATGATTATTTTGAGAAGATTCAGTCAACACTGCTTGTTGCATGACACATTCCTGGGTTTTTTCTTTTCTCCTGTTTTGAGTTTCAGCATTAGTCAATGAATTTTGTTTTGCAGAGATGTGAGGTATAAATTCCAATGCATCAACATTAAGGGTTTGTTTAGATCTTTCATTGGAAATGTATGAATTCATTCCATCTGAAACTTTTGAAGATCCTTTTTTACTTGTTAAACTTTGAGCTTTAAGGACATTTATTGTTGCCATTTTTTCAGCAATTTCAGTGTTCAACTTTAGCCTTTCCTTTCTTTTACGAAGACGTTCCTCCTCTTCTTCCAATACATGTTTTTCCTCCAATAATTTCTGCTTAACCATTAAAGCTGCCAACTCTGCCTCAGCTTTCATACGAACAGATGAAGTTGAAGATCTTGATGAAGAAGTTTTGTGGCTTTCAACATTTGAAACACTGTCACTTGGCTTGATATCATCCTCCACTTCAGTCTCAGTATTTGATGCAACTTTGTTTTCCAGTAAATTGATTTGCTTTGGACAAACAGCAGGGTTTTGTTCTCTTTGATTTATCCAGTTTTGAATTTCATTTAAAAACACATTGGTGTATTTCATGATACTTGAAAACCATTCCTCTTGTTTTATTACTTCTTCCTCTGGCACCAAAGGCAACACCTCAACATGGGAACTTGAAGCCTTTTCACACAATGCTTTTAAATCCACCACATACTGCTTAATTTGAGAAAGATTTTCATTGTGTTGCATAAGCTCTTTCATTTTTTGTATTAGTCCTTTCATTTTATTGACATATTTTTTGCATTCATTTTGCAAATTTTCAATTTTATTCAACAATGCTTTCCCAGTCATTTTACTTTCTCTCTTTCCCCCCAAATCATTAGAGGAACAATCATCACCACCTGGCTGACTCATGATTTTCCGTTTGTTTGTTCGATTTTTTTTTTATTTTAATCTTCAGTGATCATCCATAAAACATATATCCACTGGAAGCCACAATAAACTTTGACCATAAAATCCTTTCAACGTAACGGCGCTTTAATTGTCCATTGAACGTCATCCAAGCAGCATAATTAATAAGACGCAGCGCAGACATCAATCCAAGAGCGAAGCAAAAGCGTTGCACATTTAACCAACATTCATTCCATTCAGTGTCTCCTCTTGAAACATCTCAGCGCTAATGCAATGTGGCTTCCTTTTCCACAACCAGACATGCACAGGTATTCTTACCTGCGCTCCTCAGAATTGCGTCAGGTTTGTCGGCGCTGCTGGCTCACTCATTCAGATGCGCTGCACTTACTTGGCGTCTTTCAGGTTCCTTGATCTGATTTCTTTGATCCTGCTTGCGGCTTGCTTCTCCAGAATGCCGTTTTTTGTTGACTAAAGATGTAGCGACTTCCACAGTCGCTAAAGGCCGGGGATGGAGCTTGTCTCTTTGCCTGACGCGCTGTCAACTTATGCAATAATGCGAAAGGTGGAATTGTTTGCTTATTTATTAAAGTGCTTTGAGAGTTAACAGAGTAATGTGATCATCTCACGATTTGTACTCTTACAACGTCACAGGCTCTAATGTAACAAAGCAAAACATGTTGTGCAGCGGTCAACAAAAATTACGGCTACCCAGCCCTCCTCTCTGTCAAAATCAAACCCCCGTGAATGACAGACTGACAACGCCCATTTATGTCGCCGCTAGCACCCACGTGACTCCCATAACAACCAAACAAATGAAAACCCAGTGATCATCAAAATTCTATATATTTAATTATGGCTCCTACAGTGTTATTGGTTAAAGATGCAGTCCCACCACCTCTCTTACCACTTCTAAAGGAAAAAGAGAAATTAAAATTTGGTGGGGAGGCCTCAGTGAGAACAACTGGTGCATCCGAGCCCAGCCATGTTTCAGTTAAAAATAAACAATCAAGTTTATTATCTAAAATTAAATCATTAATAATAAAAGACTTATTCAACAGAGAGCGGACATTTAAAAGTGCCATACTAATTGAGACTGGTGGATTTTTGACAGTAGAGTTCAATGAATGCTGACACTTTTGAAGAGGCCGGAGGTTATTAATGTTTTTGGAGTTACTGGATTTATGATAATTGTGTTGCTCTCTGTTTGTGATTATGACGGGTATTGTGTTGACTGTGGGAGAGAGAGGTCCGAGTCCAGAGTTTTGTGTATTACTGTTAAAAGTGGAACAAATGTAGGAGCTGGGACCAGGGGGACATCAGGGGGACATCAGTCAGTGGAGGACAGATCAGCGGGTAGAAAGAGTATAATGTACGACGTCATTATGAAACCAAACATCAGGCCTGTGCATCCTACACTGGTGCTGAGCGAGAGCAGAAATTAAAGCAAAGGGTAGCTGTCCTGCGGGGTCAGCAACAGTATTTTTTTCGTGCTCAAAAGGTCCAGGAAAAGGCTCCAATAGGCAGCTATGAGGTCGCCCAACTCATCGCAAGACACGGCAAGCCTTTTTCAGATGGAGACCTCATAAAACACTGCCTCGTTAAAGTCACCGAAATAATGTGTCCGAAAAAGTGCAGGACTTCAACAACGTCAGCATGTCCAGAAATACAGTTGTGCGACGCACTGAAGACTCGTCAGTCAACATTAAAGTGCAACTGTCTGATAAAACTTGTGCTTTTGATTTTTACTCCATCGCATGCGATGAGAGCACCGATGCCACAGACACCGCACAGCTGCTATTTTTTTTTTTTTTTTTTTGCGGAGAGTGGACGAGAGCACGAGCACTTTAGGTGAGTAAAAAATATATTCCACAGTACCCGTGTGCAGGTACACGTGCTTCAAATATCAATAAAGCGCATCAATTCTGTCACTACCCTGCTTTTGCGCACCACTTTCTTACATGCGTTTTTCTTGTTAACACACAGAGTACACACCGCTGTGCACAGCGCACGCACACGCAAAGTCAGCTGATCTCATCTGATGCAGATCTGCTCCTTGATCAAGTGACATTTGTTCGGATTTTTGCCACGAGTGGCGATCAGCACCGCAGCTGGATGGCCCGATTTACATACCCAGCGCAGCTGATACTCACCAGAATAATTTACTAAAATTATATGCACTCCTGTTATTAAGTCCAGTTCAGTCTGTTAATGTTGATAACGGTTTCAAACGAACGTTAATAGGTGTGTTGCTAAGCCTAATGACTTAAATAACAAACTTGAAATTTACCCGTCCCATTTTCCCCTTTATTGTTTTTTCTCTGTACAGTAAATCTTCTGTCTAAGAAGAAATCTGAGGCTGCTGTTCTGAGAATGAGCTACCAAAGCTTTTTCTGAATAAATCAATAAAGATCCATTTATGGAAAGCTGTGATGAAGGCAGTTTTGTCTTTAATTATATTCAACAATATAACATATTCGAACACTTTTAAGTGATTTTTCTAACTTTAATACACTAAAGTTAATGTTATATACCTAATTTCTAGTAAGTGGCCCAGCCCCTCCTATATTTTTATGTATGTGGCCCTCAGTGAAAAAAGTTTGGACACCCCTGCTGTAGGCCTAGTAACCACTGGATCAATTAAGACAGTACATTTGAAAAAAATATGGTTGAGCACATCACTGTACAACTGGAACTAAATAAAAAAAAGTTATATATCAAAAAGTTAATTTGTGGATCAGGACTGTTTTGACATAATCAGCTGAACTGCCTACTATACTGTAGTATGATTATTTTAAACATAAGCACAAGTACTACTACTACTGCACTCTAATATTATTGATACTGTTGATGCTAATGGTACATACCATGAAAATATACTTAACATGTACATTGAAATACTCAAGATTGAAAAATATCACCTGTGACAAGCATACTTGAAATTTGCTTAGAAAGTTCTATCAATCTCATTTCAATATGTCTTGTAAATTCTGTGAGCCAAAAATATAGCACAGTAACTTAACATGTCAAAAATGTAAAAAGTACAAAATCTCCCTCTGATACATACCAGTCTACTGTTCTGCATTACCAAAATGCATGTTTGAAAACAGTCTAGCAGGGTTTTTTAGCTCTACGAATGACATTAAATAAAAATGTGCCAGTGGTCTTTATATAAATAACTATATGCATCGATGTGATGGAGTCTTGGGAATGCACTGTCAATGACTGGTCAATGGCAGACATGAAAAAAATGCTAGATGTATATATATTTGGGTCCCCAGCATTAAACCTACTAGGTAGGAAGTTGATATAAGTTTGAAAACAAACTGATATATTACAGATATTTATTACCAACTTTAATCAGAAAATTCAGAGTCACTGTAAAAGTCATCATCGGAAGTATGATCAAGGTTAATGTTCTCTGCTCCTGACAAAACTTGCATATAACACTGTCTTGTTTTGTTTCACATTCTGCCGTTTTCTGAGGTTGATGCTCTGTTGACCTCTCAAACCCTCCTCACTTAGGCCACAATGAGAACCTTAAAAGTAGAACAACATATAACTTAGTCTGCTTTACTGCCTTCAGAAACAGTCAGTGTTTTGTATGCATTACTTAAATACATATTTTTAAATATCTCACTGGAAAACAGGCTGGACAGCTCTTTCAGGATATCATCATATTTTGAAAGAGATTTCCAGTGATGGTCCATCTCTCTAACAAGAATCTTCTTTTCCTCCTCGAGTCTTCTTATTGCCATGATGATATCGAATGCCCTTCTCTTTGTTGTGAGGCTGACAGAGTCTGAAATGCATTTATAACAAAGTTATAGATCAATTCACAAAGAACGTCTGAAGTCGTAAGTGATTTTAGGTTAACACCTGAAGCACTGGGTTTCATTATCTGTCAGATATGCTGAAAGTAGACAACATATTTGTACACCTACCGCTGTGTGCCCGCTGCTATGGCCAAGCTGTGTCACCAGACAGAATTTCTTCCAAGCACAGAGTTTCTTTGTCTGGAACCATTCTGTTGTATTTTTCCACAGCAGAAGTCAAGATTCCTTTCTCCTCTCGGATCTTGCGACGAATCTCTTTTAGATCACTGACCCATTCATCCAGTTGACTGTCAGCCACTGCAAACTGGACTTTTAAGGACTCCAGGTTCTGAAGCTGGGTTAGAAGAGCTTTTGTGGCCTACATTGACAATTTGAGATTAAAAAACAAACAAAAAAACACTAAACACATGTTTACTCTAAATAATTAGAACACAGAGGAGTAAGCATCTAAAAAAAAAGTACCTTCTGATATTGATGGGTCAGAGAGGTGGCCAACTGGTCTAGCTTTTGTTGATTCCAGCGCATGGCCATAAGAGTTAGCATGTCCCTCCATCCTGCCAACACAGAAAACGTAATGTTACCACTTTCATCATAATTAGACACTTAAATCTAACTAGTGCAGTATTTGTCTTCTCACCTGCTTTGGACATATGTTTCGTAGTAACTGCAATCCTTGACAGAAAGGCATTACACTGCTCCACCTCCTTCCCTAGAGTCAAACCAGCCCCATCTTGATATGCTTCACTCCATTTCACCTGGAAACACACACACACACACACACACACACACACACACACACACACACACAGACACACACACACACACACACACACACACACACACACACACACACACACACACACACAGCAAATCTGCATTTATTTGTCCCACAAGTGGAAAATCTGCATTGTCATTGCAAAAAAGTGGACAGAGCAAGGTATAGAAAGTGCACTATACAAACATTTTATATATATATACATATATACATATATATATACATATATACATATATGTATATATATATACATATATATATATATATATATATATATATATATATATATATATATATATATATATATACACATAGTTATACACACACACACATATATATATATATATATATATATATATGTATATGATATAGATGTGTCTGTGTGTATAACTAGACTTTATGCATATTATATAAGGTGTGGCTATATAAATATATAAATATATGTACAACTCTGTGTATATATGTTTATGGACAGGCATGCAGGCAGGTAAGGAAGGAAAGCAGCCTTGCAGGTTAGGAAAAACTTGAATCTCTCATGGTTGGGGGTTGGGGGAGGGTGTGTTTGCACAACAAAAGCAGGAGAACAATGGAGCTGACGACCTGTGAAAATCTCAGCGGGGTGCCAAGAGGTGTTAAGGTCGGGGGGAATTTACGCAAATCTGCGCAGGCCAGTAAATCTAGTAGTAGGGACTTGCACCAGGGAAAAAAGGCTCAGTAATTCTAGTGTTAAAATATAAACACGTTATAACAATGTGTCAACACTAAATTATAAATTTCTTGTCCAAATCTGCACCTCTGAACTGTCTACTTTGCTTCCCTTCCTCAAGGCCTCAATCACACACAGGAAGCTCCTCTGCGTCACTCACTCGAGCTAATTTACATACTGAATCACAGTTCCACAGCCAACTTGACAAGAGAAATACATGTTTAAACCTTATCCCATTATTGAATTATTTTCATTTTCTCTCTATAATAATCACTGGTTTTGATCCCTCAGTACGAGAGCACTCCTAAGTCACTCTTTTAAAACTGCTTTAATCCCTTTTCTTCTGTTAATTTCCATAACTCACTCCCCTGTCATATAACTCCTCTGAGCCAACTTCAACTTCAAGCTTTAAGTCTATTTTATTAAACATTCACACCATTCTATCACTCATACAAGTAGCAAGCTGATCTTCATTGCATGTGCTTGTGTTCTTAGCCAGGTTTTTAATCAATCTCTGTTCATTAATCTTCATGAGCTTGTCTCTGTAAGGTTAATGCATTCTCTGTTTATATGTGTGTGTGTATGTGTTATTTTTGCATCTATGGCTTCACAGTCTCCCAGACACTTCCCAATTCTCCAGTTAAGCAGTCAGTTTTCTTTTTTCCCCGAATTACTAACCCAAACTTTAATTTCCCACCTTGAATAAAAGCACTCCTGGTCTTCAGCCAGGTGTTAGGGCTTGCTTTTCAGGTTCATGGACACATCATTCTGTGAACAATTCAACCAGAAACTTGCCCTAACTTCTCCATTGATGTTAACCTACAATTTTCTTCCGACTGCGGCATCTGGAGAACTGGTCCGGGTCTGCTTTATTCCTGAAAATAACAAAACTAAGACATTTTCATTATTATCACAAGTGCTTAAATGACCCATTTCTCTATCTCTGGTCAGAAATACCAATTATGCCATGCATGTAAGCGTGTTCTTCCTTGCATTTTATGTTAATTGAGTGTAAACTGCTTCTTCATTGAACTAATTCATTGAGTTCTTCGTTGCATTTCTATGTATTCAGGTTAATGTACACTACGTGTAAGCTGTTTCTTCATTGCATCTTAAATTATAATCAGTTTTACTTCATGCATTTTTCCACTGAGCTTTAGATTCAAACTATCTCACTCTGATTCATTTCAAAAATGATCTCACATGTAACAATTTGTGTATGTGTGTCTTCAATTCATTAATATAGTTGTCAGTTATTTTCTGATTATTTTTACCTTTTGTATTGTTTACCTCTTTGTTGTGATGTGGTGGACATCCCTAAACAATCATGAGTTCCGGTCTGTTTCTATCCAACCATATCCTATATTCTCGCAGTCAAACTCGTCCAGCTTCATCTCTCACTGGTCCTTTTTCATGTGCCTGTCCTCTCCGGGCTTCAAAGTTCCAAGAAACACAGTCTGTTTCTTCTCTGTTTCTTTACAGTCTTTCTTTTAGGTTAAGTCCCAGCATGGCAAAATATCACATTCAGTGCCTTCAGTCTTATTTTCATTTGCTCTGTTTTCTTCTCCATTCATCCTTTCAGTCTTCTCTTCCAAGATTGCTCCAAGCATGGCAAATATGAGAGTCAGTGCCTTCAAGCAGACACATCACACTGTTCTTCACCAGCATGCATGTTGCATCTTTCATACTGCTGGACTCATCAGTGGTCGTCAGTGTTACTGCTTTCGCTTGCACTGCTTTTAGCTTCAGTTAATTCTTCAAGTCCACGATGTTCTGTCGGTCTTCATCAGGAAATTGACTGTCCTTTATGCTCCTTCTCAGTTTAGGGACAAAGTGACAGGTGAAGCTGTAGAATTTCAGCCAAAAAGTGGCCTGTTTTTCCCAATTGTTCCTCTATACTTTCTTGCCGGTTACTCAAAGTTCAATGTTGAGAGAAGTCCACCTGTATTGGCACACTAAAGCATACAATTAGTATTATATTCATTTTTTTTTATCTTAAAACCTCGATTTGCTTCATCTTCTTAGAATTTAACTCTGTCCATTTCTCTGGGTGCTCCCCTGACATCATCAGTCACACACACACCTTCCTGTCACACACACAGCAGCACAGTATTTCCTATTTCTCTTTCCTGTTTCTACAGATTAATCAAACACTTGTTTTTTCATATTTACAGTCTACAAACCCTCTTTAGTTTTACTAAGTCTTGGTCTAAAAACAATACACCTTCCTTTCATACACACTTTTAAATAGAGCTCTTTCAAACATAAAAATAAACTCAACCTCTCATACCATCACTCATGCATTTCTTGAATTAAAAGCACTTTCAAACTTTAAAACATCCTACTTTACATCACAAAAGAAATATATTTCATACACACTTTTAAATGTTCTAACCTCTTTCAGACGCCATGACTCGTCTCACACACACTGCCTTTTCTCTCAAACTTCTCCCTTTTTCACTCACTCAGACAAATCATGCAGAGACATTCAAATCAAATACTGACAGCATTCACACGGTTAAAATCACTCAACATACGCTTTCATACGAGTATCTTGGACATGCCTTCCATAATCAGAAAGAGCAAGTCAAAAAGAAAAAAGAAAAAGAAAAACTGAAACCTCTCATCATTCTCACCACACACACATAACTGAAAAAATAAAACACACCAGCATTTGTTACTCAAGATATATACATCTATCAAAATTCAGTCATTTACTATACATCCACACTAATATATTCAAACTGTATTTATACTCTCGGAATAAGCAAAACCAGCCTCTTAATTACAGGCATTTAGCAATATTGGCAAACAATAGTTATAAAGCTCAATACTCTCGAAACTGAAACCACCCTCTCTGCGCGTCACCGCTCCTCATTTGCATTTTCACACACACTCCGTCTAAAAATGGCATCAGCACTTCAGCTCAGTGCTGGGTCAGACTCCTTTCACACCAAACCTCTTACTTTATAAATACAAAGACGTCTTAAATACACTAACAACAAATATCAGGCCTGAGATTGCACAACCTACAGAATTTTGACAAATTTAAATTAACCCTCCAAGGGATAAACTCCAAGTTTTTTATTATCAATTACACAGTATCAGTTCTAAACTGTATCTGGTCGAATCCCTAAGGTCCCTAACACAATTTAAAAGCGTCCAACGCCCAAGCTCCAAGCTTTACTACCCAAAAAAGCGCAAACCACCGTTCCAAACGGTAAAGTGGGCCAACCACTAGTTATTCTGGAGTGCCCCAAGCTCCACAGTGACCAACTGACTATCCCTCCTAGAGGACGAAGGCACGCGTCCGCACCCTCGGCAAGCGTTACCTCTGGACAATGCGCTTCTTAGCAGTCCAACTGCCGTTCTACAGAAATTTGTAATACTTTGAAACAACAATCAACACCTCAGAACAAGTGTATGACCGACGCAGGTCCAACCTTATAACCAATTGGGAGTGTAATCCACAAAACGACCAATTACCTATTATTCTAAATTCACTCTGCAGTCCAACTGCTTTAAATACACTTATTCTCTTTACTCTTTACTTATTTTCTCTTATTCTCTTTACTTATTTTCAACGTTTCATTATCATTACTTCAACTTCAATTCTCATGAGATTTTCACCAAAATCAAAACAGACTTTTACCAGTAATTTCAGTGAGTAAACTTTTAATTTTGTAATATCCAATTGGCACATTTTGGAAATAATTCAACAGGTAGTGCCTTACCTTTGAATAAGCCGGCTTATGTCCACTCACTTCGACCACTGACTCGTGTCTGCCCGTTCGAGCGCCTCGGACCCTCTCGGTCTCAATCTCCAACTCTCTCTCCTCAACCCTCGGCCAATGCACCAAATGTTACGGGTCCGAAATTGAGGACGAGAGTAAAACAATGATGGTCCAGAAGAGGTCGATCAAACAATTGATTTTAATGAATACACGCAGCGTGGGGAGACGTACACTGGAAACCATCAGTTGTAAATCCCCACCCAAAAATACACTTCAGATTGTTTTTATATTGTCAGGGTATTATAACGCCCCCTCTTGCGTTTACAAGCACATAATTTGCATCTTAAGAACATTCTTTGCCCCTTGTACAGACAATGATCTATTCTAAGTAATAAATGCAGACACAGAAGTTCCCCTTTCTGGCATCCTCTTTCAAATATGGTGATGATCTCAGGCCTTTGAGGTCCCCATGGACTTGTCCTCCTCTTTGCGTCACCTGTTGCTAGGCAAACTCAAATGCAACAAGAAGCTGAATCCATTCAGGCCTTCACTCAAGCCTGCTTCTTGATTATATGTATTATTACAAATGCTTATTATGTGGTTTAATGCAATGTTAATTAATACAATGATAATGCCAATAATAAATATAAGTAGCAGTAAAATATTCCTTATTCCACAAGAGATTTGGAAAAAAAAATAGTAGCTAAATTATTGTTGCATGTTCTCAAAAGCACATATGATGAGCTGTGTTAATGTGCCAGCAACATCTTATAACAGCTTAATGATAATATATGAAACAAAAGAATTTTTACTTACTGCAATACGGGCAGAATCAATTATCTGTCCAACATTTCTGTTTTTGAGGACAACTTGCCCCCCACTGGCTATCCAATGATTCTACTTTTTCTTTTAGCTTTTTTTGGTGGACAGACTTCCGAAGCAGACACAGCAGGTTCTTCCGCTTACCTGATTGGGAGTCTGGCAAGATGTACAGGCCCTGAATTTGGGGCGTGTCATGTTGAAACAAAAATTATTACACACAGAAAAGGCAGCAGACAGACAAAAGGCAAATTATAGGTTAACCAGCACACTGACAAAAACAAAAAAGATGAAGAGTTAAAGAGACAAAAATGCGGATAGAAACAGAGAGACGGACCAATAAGGACAGCAGTAAGAACAGATACAAACAGACTGACGTGGCTCTTAAATGTGCCTTTAGGAGTTTTTCAAAAAGCAGATGTAGGAAGCAATAATAAGCTGACTGATGAAGAACCTGTTGAGAAAAAAAAATCATTCAGAATTTAGAAGCACCTTATACGCCAGTGTTCTCTTTATCTGTGTTGCCACATTGGGAGATATTTTGAGGACTGGCTACCATAGACAGGTGGAGAGGATTTTATTTGTGTTGATGCAAGTTTTTCTTGTTTTAAATACAAGTAGTAGAGTATACTAATTAAATGTAAAAATGAATATATACATTAAACCCTTTGTGAACTGTAAAGGGTTGGTGTAGTGTAACGATTTAGATAAACCCGGTTTACTGTCCATTTGTATTTCATTTGCATTTGCAGCATAGATGATCGGTCTGCTATTTAATGATTATGATGATGTGGCGTGGCAAGATATATGCACTTAAATGTCAAGTCATTCGCTGTTCCACGAAATTGCTCATCTTAACCCATAGAACTGCTAAAAGCAACTTTGTGAGCTCACTTTTTCAGTATATTTTGCATTTTAAATTAGAAAAATAATATAGAAAAATCTACAGATTCAGATTCTTACTTACCTGTGGTACGATCGAGTACGGTGACGTCACTGCCGCTGATCTAATATGAAACACTTTCTCAAAAAAAAAAAAAGTGAGTCGCCGTGTATTCTTTAACAGCACCGAAAATTTTTGCCTAATAAAAAAAGTTCTTTTTTATTTTATTTTATTTAATACGTAAGAGCGAGATTATCCAAAGCAGATGGTAAAATGACTGCATGTATTCAGAGGAGTAGGAAAAGATATGTTACAGCTGTAGCAGAATGAACGACAGGTTAAAAATGTAAATGGATTTCCAAATATGAAAAGGCTTGTAGAACAGTTTATAAAACTGGTACAATAAAGTCACCCAATCACTAGCTGTGCCATTACCCAGCATACATCACTCACTCCATCAACGCAATAACCGATACAAAAGTAATAGCCTGTAATTAGTTATCTGCTGTAATTTTCTCTCAGGTAGTTGTCTGCTTCACAACCCATGAAGCTGAGAGCAGTCACCAAAGTAGCCCGTGAGGTCAGGTTTGCTGTGTGCCATTGTGCCCTGGATGCTTTGCAAACTTTCACACAGCCTAGATGTGACGGACATAGAAGTGTTTGGAGATGCAGAGACTAAGAAGTCAGTTTGTGTTTTATTCCAGCATTCTAATGAGGGCTTGGTAATACTGTCCTGCAACGTTATAGAACTGTGTAGACTCAAAAATGTTTCTCTTGTTGGAGATAGTTTGCCATATTGAGATGTAAGATTTATGAGTTCTATTATATGAGTTGAAAGTTCCAAAAAATTGCTGAGATGTTTTTCAAGGAATACAAGCAAAACAAGTGTTTGTATATTTACAATAGAACACAAGGTAATTCATTTTTACAGTAAGTTCACAGTATTTCATGCTGAGTGCTCGGGCGCATGTAGTCCACTGGATTGGACAAGTCTATAACTTTATAAAAAAAAAAAAAACAAGGGTGGTTTATTAAACACAAAAGTATAGATGGACAAAATGGTAAACGGAGAACTAAACTATACTGGGATAACTAAACTACTGAGCCCGAACAAGAACACGAACCTGAACATGAAGGAAGGGAGACGATGGTACATGAAGATAACAGCAGGGAGAACACACAGATGAAGCAGGGTGGATACACAGACGGACCAGCAACTACAAAGACAGAAGACGCGACTTAAATACACAGAGAAACACAGGGAGATTACACACAGCTGGGGAACCCAGCTGGGCGTAATCAACAAGACAGACAGAGGTAAAACTGAACACACTCACATGAGACGCAGACCTTCACAATAAAACAGGAAACAAGAACACAACACAAAGATGCAGACTCGACACTGAGAGACAGACAGAAAATGACACATGAAACTAAACCCACACAAAACATGAGAACACAAATCCTAAACACAAATAAACAGAAACATGGAACTCAAATAATAATCTATCACCATCATAATCATCACCACCACCAGTATACAGGAAAAACCCATCATTCAAAACCAAAACATAACAACTCCAAAAAGCTGGGTCGAACTGACCCAGAACCATGACACACTGCACCCGACGATGTTCTGATGACTTGTGAGCTTCAGGGGCCTGCATCACCTGGAGGCTCCGGGCACTGTGGGGTGACTCCGGCCTGGTTCCTCCTTCGTCTCACCAGGTGTGCTTCCTGCGCACTGTGATGCCAACCCCTTCTCCTCACACTTCATTTTGGCCTGGTGGATCCGCAGGCCATGTCGGTTCTTGCATATCTTGACGCATATGCATTCCGCGGTCGTTGTCATATTACCATTGCCAAGTGTCATATTTTTTTGATCCATCCGGTGGGATTCTCTTCCACCCCCCCTCTCGGGAATCCCTGGGGGCATATTTCCGGTAGGTTGAGTTGTAGCTTTAGTGGGATCTTCCTCTCGGAAGATGCAACTCGGGATGCCACCCCTCGCTGCCCCTATGCCGTCAGGGTTAAAAAAAGAAAGTATTAAAAAAAAAAAAAAAAAAAAAAAAAAAGGAAATTTGGACATATTTAAATACACTATATTTTATATATTTATGCACACACACACACACACACACACACACACACACACACACACACACACAGCTCTCACCGTCTCAATCGCCATGTTTTCTTCGGTGTTAGGGCACAACAAGAAGCGCTTCAGCGCCTGACAGTTGTCCAGAAAGAAAAGAGCCGTTTGAATAACAGGAGTCATAAAACTAAACATGACTGATGAGTGAATTCATTGCTCTTACTCTGCTGTACTGTCCACACTTCTGAAAGAACTTCAGCCTGCAGGTGTTTCTTTTCTCCCTCAAAGTAGAGAGCGATACACTGATAGTTCTCCTGTGTCGCCTCAGAGCCTGATGAACACAAAACCCACCAGCCATGAAACAACAGTGAAAACTACACATAATTAAACAGAATGACACAAAGAGAAAACAGCTCAGGCCTCGAGCAAACACAGCAAAAGGGAAACAGTTCAGATTTCCAGAAACAGGCTGACCGATGATGTCTGCGTAGACCTCCATCTGTTCGTGGTGCTGCGCCAGCTGGAAGGCTTCGTCGTTGCAATGGGATAAAACCAGGAAGTGGATGGCTGAGCCATAGTCGTTAGACTGTAGAAAGAACCTGGGGTGCGCACAAACAGACAAATGGAAAAAAAAATTAAAAATAATTCACCAAGCAGAAACAAACAGAGCTGACAGAAAATGAATGACCACCAATCCTAACAGGAATGAATCCTTAAAGCCTTTAAACATCAAGTACGTCGTGTATTTTCATGTTGCGAGGTAGTTTGAGCTTTACGGACACAGGGTTAACCAAAGCAGAGATCTCGAACGGGCCAATAAAGGTGGGAGTGAGCTTCTTGGATTCCGCCCTGACGGGAACGAAGCGTGTGGAAAGCCATACCTTTTGTCCAACAGCACAGGCGGGGGTGGAGGACCGATGGCGGTCAGCAATGCGTTTATTACGGTCCTTGGTGCGTAATAACGCAGCCCGGGTGGCCCTCCATACCCGACGACACCTACGCAGATGCGTATAAAATAAAAATAACACGGTACTGCCAATGTTTTTGTACACTCAGTGCCTGTAATTTGTTAAAGCTGTAAAAGCTGTCCCTTTTACAGTAAATGTTAAAAAAGTGAGTTATTTGTTGGATTTTCAGGTCAGTAAAATCCTACCTGGCAACCATCTTTGCTCCATCGATGCTCTGCATCTCTCTGGCGATGCGAACAGCTTCTTCTGGTCTGTTCAGGTGGTCCAGCACGCGGATCACATTGTCTCAGTCCTTCGCGCTCTCGTAGGCTCGTGCCGCATCCTTGTATCTGTGCGCACAGCTGTCAGGATGTCAGGTTCCCTTTCAGCGATCTACACATCACAGCACACAGGTACACAAACTAACAACCTACTTGCCATCCGCCTCCTTGGCCTTTGCATACTGCAAGTGAATCTTGGGAGAAGAGACGTTTGGAAGCAGCTCTCCCACCTTCGTCCTGAGAAAGAAGCAAAATTGTCAGGTTTTAGTTAATGGACTCAGGCGCAGACCGGGAATCCTTGCAGAGTAGACAGTCAGTTTATTAACACAAACGACACCAGGTGATACTATGTACAACTTGCTGGAGGGAGGGGAGGGGGATCCAGGGCTCCGGGGCATGTGAGGGGAAGGACGGAAATCAGACACACTCCAACGAATCTCTCTCCTCTCTCCACAGCGGGGTAACACAAATCCACTCACTCGTCCACCCGGTAACAGGCAGGCAGGGAAAGGTCCGGGGTAGATCTGTACACAGAAACTAGAGTTAACGACGAACAGACGGAAACAACTTTACAGAATTTAACTCACTAACGGCAGAGTGACTGACGCTGATAGCTCAACGATCCAGCGACGAGTAACACAGTGCTGCCGTCTTAAATAGGCCTTGCGATCACCCAGATAGGCAGCAGGTGTGGAGATGGCAGGTGTGTGGGCCAGGGGCGGGAGCCCATAATGAGCACCGCCCCGGCAGGTGCGAGAGAGAGAGAGGGAGAGCAAAAAAACAACAAAACACATGTTGCCTAATACAGGATCAGCTGGTGAGGCACAGGGACCATGACAGTACCCCCCCCTCAACGGGAGCCTCCCGGCGACCCACCAGGCTTACCCGGATGCAGGCGATGGAACTCCCGCAGCATGCGCTTGTCCAGGACAGCCGCCCGAGGGATCCAGGACCGGTCCTCCAAGCCGTAGCCTTCCCAATCCACCAGGTACTGGTAGCCACGCCCCGGGCGCCGAGAATCCATGATACGGGTGATAGAGTAGGCCGGCAGACCATCCACGAGCCGGGGGGGAGGAGGGGCCTGGAAGGAGGGCACAGAGGGCTGGACTGGAGAGGTTTAATCTGAGACACATGGAAGACGTCGTGTATTTTCATGTTGCGAGGTAGTTTGAGCTTTACGGACACAGGGTTAACCAAAGCAGAGATCTCGAACGGGCCAATAAAGGTGGGAGTGAGCTTCTTGGATTCCGCCCTGACGGGAACGAAGCGTGTGGAAAGCCATACCTTTTGTCCAACAGCACAGGCGGGGGTGGAGGACCGATGGCGGTCAGCAATGCGATTATTACGGTCCTTGGTGCGTAATAACGCAGCCCGGGTGGCCCTCCATACCCGAGGACACCTACACAGATGCGTATAAAATAAAAATAACACGGTACTGCCAATGTTTTTGTACACTCAGTGCCTGTAATTTGTTAAAGCTGTAAAAGCTGTCCCTTTTACAGTAAATGTTAAAAAAGTGAGTTATTTGTTGGATTTTCAGGTCAGTAAAATCCTACCTGGCAACCATCTTTGCTCCATCGATGCTCTGCATCTCTCTGGCGATGCGAACAGCTTCTTCTGGTCTGTTCAGGTGTCCCAGTCCTTCGCGCTCTCGTAGGCTCGTGCCGCATCCTTGTATCTGTGCGCACAGCTGTCAGGATGTCAGGTTCCCTTTCAGTGATCTACACATCACAGCACACAGGTACACAAACTAACAACCTACTTGCCATCCGCCTCCTTGGCCTTTGCATACTGCAAGTGAATCTCGGGAGAAGAGATGTTTGGAAGCAGCTCTTCCACCTTTGTCCTGAGAAAGAAGCAAAATAAAGTGAAATCCAACCAAGATGATGAGAAACGTGCTGATTGGATGTGTTTGTCAAGGTGTGTTCATATTTGCCTCACCAGTTTTTGCAGCGAATGTAGAGAGAGGCTGCTTTGTCATAATACTGTCCTTTTTCATAGAGCTGAGCAGCTTCAGAGTATTGCTGTGATAAAGAAAAAACACACACAGATGAAGATATGAACAAGACACACCACCTCTGATCTGTAAATGCAGTCGTCCCCATTTTTCAAAGTCTGACAAACAAAGCAAGACAGACTTTGACTAAAATATACACAGCATATGTTGTGTATATTTCGGCTTATAAAACTGGTAGAGACGCAGCTGAGACTCACTCCAACAAGGTTTTCTCCGTTATCAGTCATCATAATTTTACCATCTCTGTGCAAGTCTGCAAACTTCTTTATTAAATCATAAGATTTTTAAATTCATCAAGTCTCTTTGTGCCTGGGTCCTCATCACAAAACATGGCATCACTGTTTTGTACATTTTAACACAATTCAATCCCCACATTTGTGAAGGAAAGCAAAACACTTTTTTGAAAAGTTTGTAACAAAACCATCAAATCTGGTAAAGGTTATTTAAATGCTGCAAAAGAAGAATTGATTGGAATAATAAAAAAAAAAAACATATCCTAACCTTAATTACTGGAGGAGAATAATAAATGATGCTCATAGTGAGTAAAAAGTAAACTGAGTGCATTTTTTGGACAGAGATTCACTTTTAATGTGTATGTATAATATAATACAGATACATAAAAAATATACTCCAAAAACAGAAGAGTCCGTGAAATGTACAAATGTATAAAATATTAATTAAAAAAATTATAAAAATGGAGGCAACTTTGCCCATGGTACAGTGTATACAATGTATGAAAATATCTTTAGAGCAGATACTACTATGGCTCTGCAGATTTTTCCTTTTATTTTAACCTCATTCTGACTTAATGCGCTTACTTTTTAATGTGACTTTTCATTTTAGTAACAGATTGGAATTATGTGTTGTAAGATTTATGGGTTTCATGCTTTCATAGTGGTACTTGGGAGAGCTTGACACTTTCTCAGGTGGTACACACTGTAAAAAGTTTGAGAAACACTGATAAGGTAAGTGTATGTGTGCTTTTGGAAAACATTTAAAGCTGCTGTACAGAATCTTTGAAATAAGTCAGCTTAAAACATTTTTAGAATATAAACAGAGCACTCTGCTTCTCTTTACAGCTCCTCACTCCACCAGGGCACCGTTTGGCATTTTCTGATAGTGCGCAAATGTGGTGCATGTACTGCGGCAGTCATACAGACAACTAGATGGTCCAAAAGTTGGCCTACCTATTATTGGCTGAGGTTTTAGTAGAGTTGTGGCTGAACCACATAAAAATATATCATTAATTTTAATCTCCCCAATCAATGATAATTTTATGTTGGAATGTTGTTGAAGAGGGTCAAAAATGTTTCAACCCAGTTTGTTTTGCAGATTCTGTATAGCAGCTTTAATATAGGGAGAACGCAACTTCCAGATTGCATGAGTAAAATTAGGGTTTTTTTCTTTGTCAGTTTAACAGTTTCTGTTTTGCCTTTCACTATTCCCTGTCTGTTTACCTAGTTCTTCCTGACCTTGTACTTTCTCCTCACGTTCCCGTCTTTCCTCTCTCCCTCTTTGGACTGACAACCATACACAAATAGATTGTATTCAATTAGATGAAAAAATTACATTAATATGAAAAAAAAATACTATTAAGATCACTAATAAAAAAGTCCTCTCTCAGTGTACTTTCAACCAAAAGGGAAATAACCAAACCACATGTACATCTAATAAAAGATATAAATATTGAAACACTGATCCAACATTATCCTTGATTGATAGCTATACTTTTGTTGTTAAACTATTACTGTAGCGAACCCCCCCGAATGAAGGATGACACTTTACTGATGATGTTTTGAAGGTTTAATGGCAGTAAACCATCAATCTCACCCAGGGCTCGCAAAATTTCAAAATCCCTGGTAGCCCTTCGGGCAGGGACTCTTCAGTTTTTGGTAGCCCAAAATAAATTTAAGTAGCCCGAATAAAAAAGGGAGCAATTTTTTTATGTTTTGTTTCCGTTACAATATTATACATTAAAGTATAATATTGTAACGGAAACAAAACATTAATCAAAAAATTGTTGAAACACAAATTACAACATTGTATAAAAATTACAATCATCAACTCAAATACTTGGTTCTAATTGAACAGAAATTTCTATGAACTTGTAAGAACTGTGTAGAACATGAATCAGTCTGTGTCAGGTCCTGAATTTGAAATTTCCACTGAAGTCACGGATAAGAAGCAAGTGGAACCAAGATCTAGGCCATTTGCTTTTTGAAGTTTGCAAAGACTGCTAAATTTTGCCAGTGGTAGTTCACTCTTTGCAACATAGTAGGCTGTTCTAAACAGATTTTTCAGGTTGATTATTAGTATGTTATTTGCAATTGGTGTTTGTTCTGGGAAAGATATTGCAGACTGAGCGATAATGCATTTCTTGCATTTCTCATGGGTTCTGATGGGGGCCTTTCTTAAAATTACTGGTCCCAGTAACAAAGGCACTTGTCCACTCAGAAATCGAGGGAAACCAACAACACACCCGGCAGAACATTATGTTATTTACACGGGTGCACATAAGTGGTCCGCATTCGCTGTCAAAATAAAAGACACGCACCAGATAAGAAGTTGCAATGCACGTTTGCGTCCATATAAAAGGCACTGTTTTTGTCTGCTAGAGTGGGATTTTCACGGCACATTCTGCACCAAATCTCCGTGCGTTCATCATTTGTTCGAAGCCAGCTCACCTCCTGCAACCACTTTTCCGAGAATACGCGCTTCTTTTGTGGTTCTCCATCTGACATTTCTTTGGAGGTGGAGGAACACCAAAGTAATTGTTTAAAGGAGCTTCTTCGACATCTTTAAGAGTTCTAAACAAATGCCTGTCCTCCTCCAGAAAATTATGTACGCAAACACGCGTTGCAACTTCTTATCTAGTGCGCGTTTTTTATTTTGACAGCGAATGCACACCTGTGGACCACTTACGTGCACCCCTGGTTATTTAGCTTGTCATATTGCAGCCACAGAAATTCTTTTGTCCATGAAACCATAAAGCTGCACTTTCTTTTTGCCTTATAGTCTGATTTGTCATAACTTTTCCGTTTTGTGGTAAGCTTTCCTTTGGCTGTCACTTCTTCAGCCTGACCGGTCTTATTTGGCTCAGCAGAACTAAAATATATATCCTGCTTCTTTTACACACGCACTCACATAACGCTCAGCGATTCTCTGCGCGATCAACCTCTCACATGTTTAAGCTTCTTGCGGGAGATTTCACTTGTCATGTTCGCATAGTAAGCTAACGATTGATAAGACGATGTCAGAGGAATTGGTGCGCAAATTATCGTCACTCACCAATCAGTACTGTCTCTCTATACACAGTTTGCACGATTGCAAAGTGAAAGCAAAAAACAAGCGCAAATTCAAATGCAATTTCAATATGTCACATATAGGGCTGCTCGATTATGGCAAAAATGATAATCACGATTATTTTCTCTGAAATTGAGATCTCGATTATTTGACGATATTCATTTAACAATAACAATGTATTGAATAATGGCTTTAAAGATTGTCAAAAATAGTATAAAATAGTGTGCAAATACTGATTACAGTGCAAATGTTTGCAATATAAAAAATAAAATGTAAACATCTATGTTTAGTGAACCCATAATGTTTCCACACCACTGAAGGTTTTTTTTGTACCTCTCTTTTCAACCAACGGCAGTCACTCTCCTCTCCAAATAACTTCTGCTTAGCTTTCCGAGCTTCCCTCTGTTAGCTCCTCTTAATTGTTGTGGCGCGTGTTTGAAACGCAGGGAGGTGCGCTCGATTTGCCACACGGAGCAGCGCGAGAGTAAAGCACGAGGGAGGTGCTAATAATCGGCTCAGTCATTTTTAATGATCGTTGAAAGCCCAGTAATTTAGATTAAAATTCGATTAATTGAGCAGCCCTAGTCACATATTGACAGTGGCTCACCGACGCCAATGACATAATTACCCAGCTACATTTCCGAAAGAATGCAAAAGCATTGTCATATATTTTTCCCTCCTATGATAGCCCGACGGGCAGGGCAGGGATAGATTCTGGTAGCCCGACTGGAAAAATCGCTAGCCCCGGGACGTCGGGCTAGCGATTTTGCGAGCCCTGTCACCGTAAGAGCTGGGGATGTATACACAGAAACAGCGTGTAAGCAAAAAAAATCCACACTCTTAAAATCGTAAACCTTATAACGCGAAGTACGTTTCAACGTAACATTTAACAAATGTAGCCTCTGTCACAAAAACATCTAAACATGTCCTTATTTATGTCATAAACATACCTTGTGCCTCTATCAAGGGGACTGCTAATGACAAAAGAAATCTGCATAGGCTCCATTAAACCATCACATTTCAAACTCCCGCGACTGCCGCTAAAAAGTGCGCCAACAACAGTTCTACAGGAAATCGTCCCATCAAAATAAAAGCTTCTACACCCAAACAGGAAGTTAGTAGTAGAAAACAACGATGAGTGTCAAAATAAGGTGCAAGGAACTAAATATAGGCATTTAGGGTTATTTACAATGACGTCTCAACCAAGTATGGTTGTATGTATGGTTTTTATAATTTTAGTAGTGTGTCACACAAACAGCAAACGCCAAAAAAGTAAGAAATCTTTGGGGGTGCTTTGATTCATTTTGGGGGTGCTCGAGCACCCCCAAAAATGGGCTAAAAATGCCCCTGCTTTGATCTGAGTTCAGCCAATCTTGAGTTTAGCTCCTGAATGAAGTTTTCTGTTGCTCTCTTTGGTATCTGTTGTCAGTTATTTGTGAACCTGTTAAAAGAAAAAGTCAATACATCAAGTCAAGTTGCTATAAACTAATTTACTGGAAGATATCAACAAAAGCAAGTGAAACAGAGAGAAGTAAACAGCTTTATTATTAGAAGAAAGCTTTTAAATGAGCTAAGTGTAATCAGAGTTTCTGTTATTTTATTAGTCTGTCACTAAGCCCTAGTTAGCATCTTTGTGCACAGTTTAGAAATGCAGCTTGCTAATGTAGAAATGTTTAGCTTATTTTAGAGTTTAGACATGTAGGAATGTTTAGTTTGTTTTAGAGTTTAGAAATGTGTTAAGATAGAATGTAGAATTATGGTAGAGACACTGACACTGCCCTGGATATAAATAAAGGCCTGATTGTGTCATGAGCTTAGAAGTAGATTTGTAACTGGATAACTGTGGTCTGGAGGGGAGATGGTATTTATGGCCCCTAGGAAGAGACACACACCCACAGTGTTTTAACTGATATACTCCCACACCTATATGCACACTCACTCACGTGCACTCACACATACACGCGGGTACGCGCACACACAGGCACTCACGTGCTCGTGCACATAGACACAGACACAGAGTTTCCAGCACACCATGGGGATTTATGATGGGGTCGCCTCTATAAAGCTGGCTGTGACTAACAAAGGGGTGAAGATTGTTTCAGAGGGATACCGGCCTCGTCTTCCCTTCTAGAAGTGCATGCTTAAATGAAGATGAATAAAGATGAATAAAGTTTTTGTAAAAATGACTACTGGGTCCGGTGCCATCTCTGGAGGCCCGAGGAATAAAAAAGAACCGGGGTAAAACTGATTTCCCAACACTAACCAAGCTAGCTAGCTAGCACCACCACCAATTATAATTGTCATTGTACATATACAACTAAATTGTGGGTGCTCCAACTGTGCATGAAAGATAATACAAATAGTAAGACAGCAGGCAGACATTAGAGGACAGATTTCAGGCCTAGTGTGAGTGGACTGAGTGATGAGAGTTACTCAGATCATGGCTCAGATTTCTGGGTGGGTGGACAGGAGTGGGGTGTGGGGGGGCAGTGTTTGTTAAGAGTCTGAAAGGCCCTGGGGAAGAAGCTGTTTGTGAATCTGGAGAATTTCAGTGTAGAATTTCAGCTTGGATTCACTGTATTTTTTCTTCTTCTAATACTTAGAACAGGGGTCGGCAACCTGCGGCTCCAGAGCCGCATGCGGCTCTTTAGTCCTTTTAGTGCGGCTCCGCGTGGTTTGGGAAAATAAATTATTTTTTTAAGTAATTAGCTGAAGTGTATTTTATTTATGTTAGTTCTTTTTTAACTTGTAGTTCTAAATTGGAAGATTATTGTGATATTGAAATATAAATATAAAATTATATTCTATTATTTTTTGATGGCTCAAAATAAGCGTCACACTTGCGGAAGCCGTTATAGCCGCCGAAACGCCATGCATTTATCGAGACTTTCAACCCCAGGTAGGCCAATTATGGACCTTCGGATCCACATTATGTCAGCAGCTATTCTCCACCGTGAACTATGTTAAAAACAAACACTGCTCACACCTCACAGATGACAGCTTACAGTCCTGCGTAAAGATGAAACCCCGATTTGCAGACGCTGTGCGCAGAGGTTCAGGAGCAGAAGTCCCATTGTAAACATATCACGGCAGACCCAGCGATGTTTCCATGAACACGCTTTTCAGCATCTCTTTATTGACCACTTTTCACACACGGTTGCTGTACGCATACAGCCGGTGTTAAAGCGCACAGCCCGACACAGACCAACAACAGCATAGAGAGCACAGAAGTTAAGGTGGCGAGGCGTGATTGTGGGTGCCGCTCAGGTGCGTCCGCCTCCCCTGCAGCGGCGCTGCAGACCACGCCCCGCCACACACATTAACCAGGTAAAATACATATTTAGGCTAAATTTTGCAAATATCTATTTTTCATCTTTTAGCAGCATAGTGCTTTTTTTTTCCAATTATTATTATTATTATTATTTTTTTAAAGTCAGGTCAAGGCCCAAAGGCGATATAAGGGTGGCGGCTCACAACAGTTTTTGTTTGCTACATGGATCATTTTAGTTCAGCTGGGTGTCTTTCCTTTTGTTATATTTCTTTAAGAGTTCAAAATGTGTTCATTACATAAATAAAAAAGTAATTTCCTCTGTAGCACTTCATGGATTTAAGCAACACACCTTAGTTGTTCACACAAAGCTTAAAGGTAAACACACAATATATACAGTGTTATCTTCATTTTAGATGTTAAAAAGTATTTGCGGCTCCCAGTGTTTTCTTTTGTGTGGAAACTGCGTCCAAATGGCTCTTTGGGTGTTAAAGGTTGCAGACCCCTGACTTAGAAGAAGGAAAATAAAAAGAGTTAAAATGAGTGACTGATGCCATAAACTCACCAGTGCAGTGTTTCCAGATGTTCCAGCTGTTTTCCTGTGTATTTCTATAGGATCTGAAATCTTTGTGCACCCATCTGACAGGCTTCTATTGACACTGAAGATTATAAGTTAGTTTTTTGTTTTGTATCTCATCTTCATCACCTGTATGTGTGTGTGTGTGTGTGTGTGTGTGTGTGTGTGTGTGTGTGTGTGTGTGTGTGTGTGTGTGTGTGTGTTACTAGTTTATACAGCTCCATTGATTGTTTTGTGTTCGTTCTTGGCCAGGGCATTTTTTAAAGAGATCTGAAGAGTCTTATTTTACTTATAAATAAAATAAATAGATTAGAAAATGAGCAAACTTCCAATTAAATTGCAGACACTTTCTGTACAGTGGGATAAACAGGGAGAGGATTGCTCTCCTGATACTGGTGTGCTATACTGCTAAATTTAGTATCGGTGCTCAAACCTTTTGTGTTTGTTTCAAACAAGTTGCCCACTTAGGGAAGCTCACATTTGTTCTTTGTACTGTCAGATGAACATGTGAGACACTTTGACTCTTCAGTGCAGTGTGGAGCCTAACAAATATCTGTTTTGTTTCCCAGCTGATCAGCAGGAGGAGAAGAGTCTGACGGAGCAGCAGAGGAACATTTTCAGCTACTTGGACTCAGATGAGTCACTACAGAGAAAACAATGAGCTCAACACAGAAAGTGACAGATATTAGTGTTAAGAAATACTCCATCAAAAGCTGAAGTACTGATATAACTTACTCAAGTGAAAAAGTACGGGCTCTGAAATGTACTCAGAGTAAGAAAGTAAAAGTAGCTCCTTGAAGAACATTTTTACCACCTATTTTTATCCAAAGCTAACTGAACCTTGTGCTATATTAATGTAATATTTAAAATAAGATTAGTAGATGAAATACGAACTATTTATTTCTAATAAAGGCACTCAGTTTGAATCAGTTAAGTAGAAGATGAGCAGAGATAATGAAGGAAAATAAAACGTGTATTTTCTGTTGCCTACATTGTAGAGGGTGACTGTTAAGTCTAATTGTTGAATGTTGTCATTATGTTCTTAAATTTGTAAGGTCTGAGTTCAATCTATAGGATCAAGACATTCCTTTGTCTCTGACCACCTGTCCAGCCACTCTGTGCTGGGGGAGGATTATTTACACATCCCTTGTGAAGATTCTGTTTGATGTTTGGTAAGCTTCCTGCCCTTTGTATGGCTTCACTGTGTTGTGCATGGTGAAGCATATATTGGGTGTGGGGGAGATTACCATTTTATGACTAAGGATGTTGTTAGAAACAGTTGGAAGTCACGCACACAGAGAGACACACATTCTCACACACTCACTCAAACACACACACACACACACACACACACACACACACACACACACACACACACACACACACACACACACAGACACACACACATTTTCACATGCATACAGATGTTTACACATACACACACATAGTGCCTTGTCTTAGAACCATTTGGGGGTTTATGGTGGGAGGTGCTTTTGATGTGATGTGTATTGTGTGAACTGTTTTCCCAATAAAAGGCAGCAAGCGGAGGCCGGATTTGGGGTCATTTTGTGGTAGATACCGACGAGGCCTCCCTTGCAAGTAAATCGATCGATTGCTGACTGTCTTGTTTTTTTCATGATGAATAAGTCTCTAAACTAGCGGGGCTTGTGGAAACACAGACCCAACAGTGACTTTGCCTCTAAACAGGAAAATGAGCAAGAAGAGGTTAAAGTGGGATTGAGCAGGTGGGGAACCCTAAAATCAGCTGTAGTGGCTCAGCGTGGGGAAAAGAATCACAGCTCACAATAATTTCTACTGAGAGCTCCAGTAGATTTTCTTAAAGTACAAGCTGTGATCAGCTGACCTGCTGCTCTCTGTGGATGTACACAACTGAATTCAACCAGATATTTCATGAGCTGTCCTGGGTGATTTCCATCCTCTACACTGACAGTACACTGTCTTTATATTAGACACTATACTGTTGGTATGAAGGTGGAACTCAGTGAATGAATGACAGCATCTTGAGCTTCAGTTTAAATGAATCTCTGCAACACTCGATGTAATCTAACTCTGACATGAGCACCACAATCACTGTGCACCAGTCACACACTGTTCTTTACTTTAAATCCATCACGGTTCAGCAAACTAACCTGTTTATCCTGCACTAACCTGCAGAGGATCTTCATGCAGTCTTTAAATAACTCAGTCTGTTTCAGATTGTTTTGTAGCATCTTTCAGTATATGAAAAAACATAATGTCACACATACAGACCCAATATCTGATTTCAGCACATGAGGACTTACATGTAAGCTTTACATTCCAGTTTATTAAATCCCACTGAGCAGTCCTTACTTTTAAATCTAACCTCTCTTCTTCCTCTCCTGTCCTGTGTGTCTTATCTTTCTCCATCTCTGAGTGAAGTTAGCTCTCTTTCTTTTCTCTCCCTGTGATGTACAGCAGCTGGACCTTTAGCTAGCAACACACTGTGAGACAAACTGCACACAAACAGAACTTTAGAACTTTTTTATTGTCATTGTGTAGTTTTTTAGGTAGCAAGACCACAAAGGTGCAAAGACCACACAGTTTGTGTGTTTGCTGATGTTTGTTGAGCTGATAGAAATGCTGCATTTGAAATTACCTGCCACTTAAAAAATATTAATCCATTTATTCTTGCTCGTCTTGTCTATTGCTAGCTGGATCCTGAAGTACCGTGACTGCAACTTATGAGCACCTGCAGTTGTTCAGGTGTTGTGCCAAAAAAAACGAACACTGGCCCACTTTAACTCCTGACTATGTTTTGCAAACAGTTTTGCCTCTTTTATCTCTTTTTATGTTTCATACCCTGGTGATTAGTACACTATCAGGATTGCCTTTCATGTGTTTAGGTTCAAATCAGTTTGATGTTTGATGCCTGCAGCGATGAAATCACTCCCCTCAAATGGCTTAAACCAAAAGTAATAAGCCTGTTTTGAAAATGTAAATATACAGATATGTGTAGGGAGTAAATGCTTTAAAAAAAAACCCCCGAAGCTACAATCAGAATCTGACATTTGTTTGAAGGTTCAGTTTGTTCAAAGACTGCATTTCACTCACTTCCTCTGTATCTCTGTCACTGCAGGACCAACATGGACCGAGAAGTCAGCGCTCTCAGGAGGCCGACAAACCTCACAGAAGAAAGAGAGAGAAAAAATACACCTGTGACGATTGTGGGAAGGATTTTACTTGGAAGATTAAACTAAAACGTCATCAGGTCATCCACACTGGAGAGAGACCGTTCAGCTGTGACTTGTGTGAAAAGTCTTTTTCCTGGAAGAGTAGCCTAAAAACACACCAACTCATCCACAGTGGAGTTAAAGTGTACAGCTGTGATCAGTGTGGCAGAGCTTTTACTCAAAGTAGCCACTTACAGAGGCATCTAGTTACCCACTCTGGAACTAAGGCATACAGCTGTGACATTTGTGGAAAAACTTTCAGCCACATAGGAAGCCGAAATAGACATCTACGCATTCACACCAGACATGATGTGTACTGGTGTGAACAGTGTGGCAAACATTTTGCTACAGGCACATACTTACAACAACATATGTTTACCCACACTGAGGAGAGACCTTACAAATGTGACCTGTGTGAGAAGACTTTTAAAGCTCCACATTACCTTTCGTTGTGACCTTTGTGGAAAAACTTTCAGTTGGCAAACCGACCTAAAAATACATCAATGTAGACATGCTGGAAACAAACTGAAATACTGCAAAGAATGTGGGAGAAGCTTCACCACATCAACTGAGTTAAAACGACATGAACTGTTTCACAGTGGGGTCAAAAAGCACCTCTGTGATCAGTGTGGGTCATCCTTCACCACTGCAAGTGAGTTTAAATCACACAAACGAGTCCACACAGGAGAGAAACCATACAAGTGCAGACACTGCGACAAAAGCTTCTCACAATCAGGTAATCGTAAAAAGCATGAATGTACACACATGGAAGGAAACTACAGCTGTGACCAGTGTGACAAGAGCTTCAGGAATCTCAGTTCATACTCTGAACACAAACAATCCCACATTACTAATAAACTGTTTCACTGTTACCAGTGTGCCAAAACATTCACCTCATTGTCGTCTCTGTGCAAACATCAACGTGATCACTCAGGGCTGAAATCACTCCCATCACTGGATCACAGTGAAGCTGAAGAGAGAGGAAGTTCCTCTGGTTTCAGTGTCAGACTCAAAAAGCTTGAGATCAGGCTCCACAGAGTTCAGATAGAATCAACTGTAAAAATCTGATGAGGCAGCTATAAATCAAACTGTTCCCCTAGTTCCATTTTATCATTTCAAACCTGTTCATGTTGAGTGTTTATTTTTTTTTTTCATCAGTTGGTTGAAAACTCTGTTTCCTGTTATGAAGTTTTTATTTGAATGTATTTTGATCCACATGTTCTGTTTTCTTGTTGAGGTTCTTTGTGTTAAGTTTTGCAATGGTTATGTAAAAATCAAAAATGTTAAATAAAGATACTGTTTAATGACAGAGATTTTGAGCCATGATGTCATTTGCTGTATTTAAAGACTGAAGTGACAAATGGAAACATGTTTACAGTCAGAGTCAGATGAACAGTTTTCAGTGGCACAGATGGAGGTTTATCAGAGGAGGAGACTTGGCTGTTCTCCACTCACACTGAACAGGGTCCCTGCAGCTTATTAAAAATCTGACCTGAAAGTTATGAAAAATAAGATCTTTAAAGTCTTTTATTTTTTTAATCAAACTTGCTGTAGGTTTTAAAGCTTCTGATTTTCTGTTTAAGCTGTCAAAACGATTCATTTTGGAGAATAATCTTTTAAAGTTGTGGTTTCACTTGCTCAGAGTTTATCAGTGTTTCCTGATACAAGGCAGGATGGATCCATGCTTTTGTTGTTTAAGACTAATTCTGACTCTAAAATCTGAATATTGCAGAAACTGAGACCCGTCAGAACAGGCAACATTTATCAATCTTCTATTGTCCCCCTCTGTTCCAAAAGTAATTGCTACAAGGATGTCATTAGAAACACGTAAGAGTGCTGTTACCGTGGAATGTAAATGTTTAAATCAGACTGAAAGCACCAAAATACCATTAGTATCTGAAAATGTATTCTATTGGGTAAATACTATGTTCTCCAATACATTTGAAAGGAATGGGAGTTTTGAGATCGGTCTAAAATTTGAGCAAACTGAGGGGTCAAGCCCAGTTTTTTGTAATAAAGGATGTGCAATTTCATGTTTAAAACCATCGGGAACCACACTGGAAGTAATACTGCTTTTTATATTGGCAAGGACTGAGGTTCCAATCCAGGGAAAAACCTCTTTAAAGAGCCATGCAGGGACAACATCCTCCGGAGAGTCAGAGGGTTTCATTTGCCTAACCACCTCATTAAGAACTGTAAATGAAACAGGTTCAAAGTAATGTAAATATGCTGAGCAGGGAATAAACACCGATGGGTCACATGTAGGAAGTACTATTGCTGACCTGATAGACTCGACCTTGTTTACAAAGAAAGAAGGAACTGATTACATGTATCAGGAGATAACAGGATCCAGGAGACGCCTTAGGATGCGACGGAACGAACCATAACCAGCTGGAGCGGCCGCTGAAGAAAAGACAAGGCAAGCTTTAAACTTCACCAGCTGACCGGCAGGTTTACCCCAAGTAAGCAGGAACATCAGCCAGGAGCAGTGGATACCCTGTTTTTTGGTCCTTCTGATTAGATGATGGCAAAAAACTGAAGATCCAAAAGTTTTTGGTGTTCACCAGGTTTGAGTTGATTTCGGAGACAAACAGAATAAACAGTAAGACAATTGACAGAGGTAGACGGCAAGCCACACATACTGAAGCCATCTTACCCCTTAGTTCAATTATGTAAATTGCAATTATGTAATCTGATCATTTACAAACTGAAAGTATCTAAACAAAATATAACTAATGATTATAAAAATGGGAAAACAGACATATGTGTGACATAAAAGTAAATGTGTTACATAAACCTGACAAACAAGGACAGCTACATGTAGTCTGAAAAACAGCAGTTTTTTTTTTTTAAAGTTTGCAGGTCTATCAGTGCAAGACATTCTTGATTATTCATCCAGAATTGCTGTGCGTTGCTGACCTACAGCAGACAAGAGATTCTGGACATCTGGACTCATAACTCCAACAGTTTTATCGCCGATCTCCGACTCATCCCAGAGATCTCCAGAACACCGGAGGCTGCCCACTCTCCCCGGCCGGGCGGAAGTGCACGCAGACGGCGCCGAGAACGTAAACAAAGGCGAGGTAGGCGCGGAGGGCTACGGGCTAAGCTAAAGCTAACACCACATCGGCTGCCTTTACCCAGTATTTTCCTCGCCAATGTCCGTTCTCTGGCAAACAAAATGGATGAGATACGGCTCTCCATCACTAACAACAGACGGATTATGGACTCAAATGTCATGTTTTTCACCGAAACATGGTTGAACAACAGCTGCCCGGACAATGCTATCGAGTTAGCAGGACGCCACACACACCGAGCCGACAGGCTAGCAGATGACTCCGGCAAGACCAGAGGTGGAGGTTTGTGCATTTATATTAACAATGCTTGGTGCATGAACTCCACTACTACTGAGAGTCACTGCTCACCTAATGCGGAGTTTTTAATGGTCAAATGCAGACCGTATTATCTCCCCAGAGAACTCACTTCGATCATACTCACTGCAGTATATATCCCCCCCGACGCTAATGCTAGGTTGGCCATGAAAGAACTTTCTGCAGCCATTAACAAACACCAGAATAAACACCCCGAGGCTGCTTTTATTGTTGCTGGCGACTTCAACCACACCAACTTAAAGACAGTCCTCCCCAGATTCCACCAACATGTCTCCTGCCACACCAGAGGAGACAAGACTTTAGACCATGTTTATTCCAACTTGGCTGGAGCCTACAAAGCAACACCCCTCCCCCACATTGGACAATCGGACCATCTCTCCCTGTTCCTCACACCTAGGTATTCACCACTCATCCAACGTGTGAAACCTGCTGTGAGGACAATTAAAGTGTGGCCAGAGGGGACAGACGCAGTGCTCCAGGACAGATTTAAAAACACAGACTGGAATATGTTCACCCACACAGACCTGGACCAGTACGCCTCATCTGTACTGGATTACATCTCCGAAACCACAGACAGTGTCACCACCCAGAAACGGATCACCATGTACCCCAACCAGAAGCCTTGGATGAACCGGGATGTTCGTCTCCTCCTGAAGGCCCGCAACACCGCCTTTAGGTCAGGAGATGCACATGCCTACAGTACAGCCAGGGCTAATCTAAAGAAGGGCATCAAAAAAGCCAAACACCATTACAAAAAGAAGGTAGAAGAACACTTCTCCAACTCCAACCCCCGACGCATGTGGCAAGGACTCCAGACCATTACAGACTACAGGACCACCAAACCCTCCCCCACATCCTCTGATGCCTCCTTCCTCAACGAGCTCAACAACTTTTATGCTCGTTTTGAGCGAGGGAACCCCACAACCACAACCATAACAGACATGACGCCAGACCACCAACCTCTGACTCTCTCCCCCACCGATGTAGGAGCGGTGCTGAGCAGGATCAATGTCCACAAGGCTGCAGGTCCTGATGGTATCCCCGGGCGTGTTCTCAGAGCGTGTTCTGGGGAGCTTGCAGGAGTGCTCACAGACATATTCAATCTGTCCTTGGCCCACGCTGTGGTACCGGCCTGCTTCAAATCCACCTCCATCGTCCCGATACCCAAAAACTCCAACCCATCTAGCCTCAATGACTACCGCCCAGTAGCCCTCACCCCCATCATCACTAAGTGCTTAGAGCAGCTGGTCTTAGCACACTTCAAATCCTGTCTCCCCCCCACCCTGGACCCCCACCAATTTGCATACCGCCAGAACAGGAGCACAGAGGATGCAGTCTCCATCGCACTGCACTCTGTCCTCTCACACCTGGACAACAACAACACCTACGCCAGAATGCTGTTTATAGACTTCAGTTCAGCATTCAACACAATCCACCCCTCACAACTCATCAGGAAACTGACAGACCTGGGCATCAGTTCCCTCATCTGCAAATGGTTACTGGACTTCCTGACCAACCGCCCCCAACATGTCCGACTGGATAACCGCTGCTCATCAACAATCACAATGAACACCGGTGTACCACAGGGCTGTGTGATGAGCCCTTTCCTCTACTCCCTCTTCACCCACGACTGCAGACCTGCTGATGGTTCCAACACCATCATTAAGTTTGCAGATGACACCACGGTGATTGGCCTCATCAGTGACAACGACGAGGCCGCCTACAGGGAGGAGGTGGATCGTCTGGCTGAGTGGTGCGACACAAACAACCTGCTGCTTAACACCGAGAAGACTAAGGAGCTCATCGTGGACTACAGGAGGAATGCTGACCCACATCCACCCATCCACATTAAGGGGACGGCTGTGGAGCGTGTGAGCAGCTTCAAGTTCCTGGGAGTCCACATCTCCGAGGATCTCACCTGGACGACCAACTGCTCCAAGCTGGTCAAGAAGGCTCACCAGCGCCTCTTCTTCTTGAGGACTCTGAGGAAGAACCACCTGTCCTCAGACATCCTGGTGAACTTCTATCGCTGCACCATCGAGAGCATCCTGACCAACTGTATAACAGTCTGGTACGGGAACTGCTCTGCCTCGGACCGGAAGGCGTTGCAGAGGGTCGTGAAAACTGCCCAGCGCATCACCGGAGCACCACTTCCTGCCATAAAGGACATCTACAGGAAGCGGTGTCTGAAAAGGGCTGGGAAAATCATCAGAGACCCCAGTCACCCATCACATGGACTCTTTACCCTCCTGCCCTCTGGGAGGCGCTACAGGAGCCTCCGGACTAAGACCACCAGGTACCGGAACAGCTTCTTCCCCACAGCTGTCAGACTCCTGAACTCTGCCTCCTGACATCTGACCCACGTTAAACTCATGGACTGAACATACACACACCCACAACCACTAGCACTTTACCACTACTGTATAGTTCTGTGTAGATAATCATTCTGTACATACGATAATTTTTAATCCCACAACTGTTTATAACTTACATAGTTCACATTCTGTATAACTGTATATCTCAGATTTCTGTATAGTTTTTATTTCATATTTATATCCTGTTCATAGCCTGTACATAGCTTGTACTCACTACAGCCTGTACATACTTATAGTTATAGAACATTCATAACATACTTCACACTGTGTACATTATAACATACCATAATAGACCCATTTCTGTAATATACTTACACATCTCTATTATTGCTAATTTATATTGTAATATATCTATATCACGACTAAAGCACTTTCTGGATGGATGCAAACTGCATTTCGTTGCCCTGTACCTGTGACATGTGCAATGACAATAAAGTTGAATTCTATTCTATTCTATTCTATTCTACAAAGAAGAGACTGTTAAAGTCTCTAATTCAGTGAACCATCATTGGTCCAGTCTGTTTGGTTAAATATAGTAAGTTGATCTATGTCCATTTATTCACACATTTTCTGTTGTGCTTATCCAGTTCAGGATCACAGTGGGGCTGGAGCTGGATATGTTAAATAAATAAACCTTCAAAAGTTAACATTACATATGCATCTATGTATGTTGTTGTCCACAGGATGAGAAAATCAAAGTCAAACTGGAAGACTGTGCAACATGTGAATGCATGTTTGTGTTTATGCCTGTGTCTTTCAGAGGAGGCTGGAGGCACTGAAAGGCTTTTCTAACAGTTCCTGTTCAATTGAAGCAGAACCATAAAGGTTGCTGGACTCCATGATGGCCTTACCCCCGAGAAGCCTTTCTGTTAAAGGAGAAACCAGTGAGAAGCTATTTTCAAAGTAGCTGAGCAGATTTTATCTCAAGTAAGTGATTAAGTGTTTGTTCATTTCTTCTGCCACTTAAACAACGTTTAAGGACATCTTAAGCCTGCACAGTTACAGATGTCAAGGTCAAGGTTAAGGTCATATCTATTTATATAGCACATTTCCAGACAGACGATGCTGCAGAAAGTGCTTAACAATATAAAAATGCCATTAAAAAGAAACAATGTAAAACAATAATAACAATTTAAAACAATGATAGGACAATAAAATAATTAAAACAATAACTAAGACTATTAGATAAGAGCAAAATGCTTGGTCATAGTGTGTTAAAAGCCAGGGCATAAAAATATGTCTTTAGTAGTGATTTAAATTGATCAAGTGTTTGTACCAATAATGTATGTTAGATTGATGCTTGTTTTAGTATGCTACTCTACAGTTAGGGTCACCATCTCTATTTGAGTATCATTAATATACAAAACACTAAAAACCTTGTGCGTACTATAATCCTCCATGATGCTAAGCCTTCTCTGTCTGACCTACACTGCCCCTTTTACAAATGTTACAGTTAACACATCATCTGCTCCCCAGCTTATCATCTAGACATGTACTTTACAAATTCAATTAGGCCCTTCCTTCCGTCTTGTTACGTTTTCCAAACAGCTGAAATATTTTTGTAGCTGCAGTAATTTACTGCAGGGCATTAACATGTTCTGTTCCGAGCGGTCACGTCTTCGTCTCTCTGACATACTTACTGAAGACATAGATAATTCATTTTTTTTTTAATGTTTTTTTTTTTATAAGCTTTATTTTTCATTTTTAAATTGCAAAACAAACAAAAACAAACAAACTAACAAAGCAAACAAACAAACAGAAAGCTCGCAACTATGGGACAGAGCAAGTACCAACAAATAACCACAACATGACTGGCCATTTGGCCACAGAAGCACTCCCAGGTGCACACTCTTGTATCTGTGTCTTTCAAGGACAACCTCAGACATCTGAAAACCAAACACAGAAGATACAAGCATAATAATAATAATAATAATAATAATAACAATAATAATAATAATAATAATAATAATGATAATGATAATAATATTAACAATAATAATGATAATAATAATAATAATAACATACCAAAATTAATAATTACAGAATTTTTTTTTAAACAAACAAACAAACGAACAAAGAACTCAAAAAAAAAAAAAAAAAAAAAGGTGAGTAAAACAAAAAACACAGAGCACATCATGTGAACCCCTCCCACCATCCCCCCACCCCTTTACCCCTGTATGGCTCTCAACCTCATCACATTCGTTTATCCAGACAGCCCATATTTACACCTCTCATCCACAGGAATCAACATCCCCCACGATAAAACTGCGTAAAACTGCAGCTAACACCTCTTTGATCTGTTAGGTCCAGAGATGGTAGTACTGCCAGGAAGGGGCCCCAGATTTTTTCAAAGGTTCCATATTTCCCTTTTACACTATGCGATATCTTCTCAGGTGTACAGTAGGACGCTAGTTCATTAATCCAGTGTCTCAATGTTGGGGAATTTTCAGATTTCCATTGTAGCAGAATACATTTTTTCACTGCAGTACTCGCAAGTAAAATAAAATATTTCTTATGGTAATTTACATTAATAGAACCTGTGTCACCTAGAATCCATAGTTTTGGGTCCGATTCAATTTGGATCCCCATTACCTTTGAGATTATTTCAATAGCCCGTCTCCAAAACTCTTCTATCACTGGGCAATTCCACAGCATATGCAGCAGATCACCATCTCTCACCTTACATCTCCAGCATTTGGGGGAATAATTATTATCAATTTTATGTAACCTATAAGGGGTATAATATATCCTATGAAGTATATTAAATTGCATTTGCCTGTGTTTTGTAGAAATTAACATGGTCTGTGCCTGTTCCAATAAATGGTACCATTCTACCTCTTCATAGATATGACCCAAGTCTGTTTCCCATTTTCTTTTTATAGACATTTTGTTATAGTCAGGTAACTTTTCATTGATAATAGTATATATAGAAGATGCTATTCCTTTTATTGATTTCCATGGTTTGGTGCAAAGATGGGTTTCAAGAGGAGTTTCTTTTGGAATCTCGGGGAATAACCCTTTGGATTTCTCTTTAACCCAATCTCTTATTTGTAAAAATTTGAAGAAACTTTGTCCTGAGAGTTTGAATTTTTCCTTTAGTTGTTGAAAGTCAGTAAATGTATCATTATTATACAAGTCAGCAACAGTTCGAATATTTCTGTCCTTCCATCTCTGCAATATTGGGTCAGCGATATGATAAGAGAGATCAGGATTGCCCCATAGGGGTGTCCTTCTAAGAAAAGAAATATTTATTTTCAGAAGTGAGTGGGCTTCCTGCCAGGCGCAGAAGGTGTTTAATATTATCAAATTATTTGTGAGCTTGGATAGACATTTTTTTGTACCTAAAAATGGGACTTCTTTTAATAGTATGGGGTTCACCTCATGTTGTTCTATTGGAACCCATCTAACCTCACTCCTCTCTGCATGTAGCCAGATCCAGATTGATCGATACTGAGAGGCAAGATAATAGTTCCTAAAGTTTGGTAAATTAAGTCCTCCCCTTGAATATGGGGCCTGTAGAGAGGAGAGTTTGAGTCTTGGATTTTTCTTTTGCCATATGAAAGAAGTTATAAGTTTGTTAAGCTCTTTGAAAAAACTTTTAGGGACATTTGTAGGGAGACATTGAAATAAGTAAATGAACTTAGGCAAGGTGTTCATTTTAATAACATTAATTCTCCCTATAAGAGATAATGGAAAATCCATCCATCTCTGAATAATAAGTTTGGTTTGCTCCAATAGTTTGATATAATTTAGTTTGAATATTTGATCCTCGGATTTGCCAATTTGTATCCCCAAATACGTAAAGCCATTATTACACCACTGTAATGGGTCAGTAAGAGCTCTAATACGGCTCTCTTGTATATTTAATGGCATAATCTCACTTTTGGTATAGTTTATCTTATATCCTGAGGCTGCACTGTATTCTTTAAGACACTTCATTAAAGAGGGAATTGATTTAAGAGGGTCCATTATATATAGTAAGAGGTCATCCGCATATAGAGAAAGTTTATGTTCACTTGTGCCAAATTTAATTCCAGATATGGAGGCACTAGTACGAATGGCAACTGCTAGTGGTTCGATCGCAATCGCGAAGAGCAAGGGGGAGCTTGGGCAACCTTGTCTACAGCCTCTAGTTAAAGAGAAAGTGCCTGAGAGCACATCATTTGTTATGATATTGGCTCTGGGGGCATTAAAAAGTGTCCTAACGTAGCGGGTGAACTTCTCTCCAAAGCCCATAGCTTCCATTGCCTGAAATAGAAAGTTTGGCTCAATCCTATCAAATGCTTTATTAGCGTCCATTGAGATTATTAGCAGTGGGTCTTGATTTTTTGGGGCAGTATTCAGTATATGGAGCAAACGTCGCACATTATCTGCTCCGTGCCTGTTTTTAATGAAGCCTGTTTGGTCGGCATTTATTATCTTAGGCATAATGTCTTCCAATCTAAGTGCGATTATTTTAGATAATATTTTATAATCTGCGTTTAAGAGGCTAAGGGGTCTGTAAGATTCACATCTCTGTTTATCCTTACCTGGTTTTGGAAGTAATGTGATTGTTGCAATTTCCAATGATTCTGGTAATTTTTTATTTTCTAAAGCTTCTTTAATCATATTTGTAAGTGGTGTCAATAATTCATTAGAGAAGGCCTTATAATAATCGACTGGGAATCCATCAGGTCCAGGGGTCTTATTATTTTGTAAACACTTGAGGGCTCGAAGTACCTCTGTCTCAGATATATCTGCATCAAGCAGTTCTTTGTCCTCATTATATAATTTAGGAAGAGTTATTTCATCTATAAATCTTTTTGCAGCAGTACTGTCGACCCCTTGCTCAGATTTATACAAATCTTCATAGAACCGTTTAAACTCAGCATTTATGAGTGCTGATTTATCAAGGAGTTTATCGTCTTCCGTTAATATTGTCCGTATAAATTTATCAGATGTTTCTTTCTTAATTTGCCAGGCCAGTAGTTTACTTGTTTTGTTTCCAAATTCGTAGTAGTGATATCTAGTTCTGGCCATGGCTGCTTCCGCTCTGCTGGTGCATAGATTATCATATTGCAACCTTGTTTTTGTTAATATATTGAGGTATTCTTCCTTTTTGGTAGCAATATATTCCTGCTCCAGGTTTTTAATGTCAATCTCCAATTTAGTTGTCTTCTCTCTAATTTTTTTAGCCTTATTGGCACTGTATGACATAACCATACCTCTCATATAGGCTTTGAGAGCTTCCCAGATATTGGCATGTGAGGAGGAATTTGAATTGGCATCTAGGAATATTTCAATTTTAATCTTCATATATGAAATAAAGTCAGAGTCTCCTAGCATATAGGTTTTAAACCTCCACCTGTAGATTGCGGGTTGCGGCATATTGATAGCCCAGGAGAGTTTGATGGGATTATGGTCCAAAAAGGTAGTTGCTAAGTAAGAGCAATCTATCACTGTTGCCATCATATTTCGTGGTACAAGAAAAACATATCAATTCTAGAGTGTGTGTTATGTACTGGTGAAAAGAAGGAGGCCTGGATGAAGGTTTCGCCACACATCAATTATGCCTATATCCTTCATACCCTGGTTCAGTGCTATTGCTGCCTTGGATAGTAAAGTTGTTTTGGGTGAGGACCGATCCAGAGAAGGATTTAGGACCAAATTAAAATCTCCACCCACAATATACTGGCCCTCAATTGTAGCCAGTTTCATTATTAAATTGTTAAACAATAAAGGGTTGTCGTAGTTAGGCCCATATATATTTACCAAAGTTATCTTGTTTCTATTTATTTCACAATCTACAAGTAAGAATCTGCCATTTTAATCCTTTTCAACTGAGTTTAGTTGAAAGTTTAGGTGTTTATTAATAAGCAGGGAAACGCCTCTTGCTTTGGAAGTATATGACGAGTAAAAAACATTGCCTACCCAGTCTCTTCGTAATTTTAAATGTTCAGCGTCTGTAAGGTGACTCTCCTGGATAAAAGCAACATCTACTCTCTGCCTCTTTAAGTATGTCAGTATTTTTTTCCTCTTAATGGGTGAATTGATCCCTCTAATATTCCAAGATATACAAGTTAGATGGACCATAATTTAGGTTTTTTATGTGAATATCTTGGATAGGTAAGTGTCATGGTATTCAACGCTAGGGATTTCTGAACACTTTCCTGCTTTTCTGCATTTCGATGTGGTGAAGCTCTGTACATGGGTATAATAGTAAGATACAGCCTAGACCAGGCAGCTGTCTGAACAGTTGCGTAAGTGTGAGTAGAATTTTTGGTAAGAGAGCATACATAACCCCAAAACATTAAAGTAAAAACCTGCCTAAAAAACCCCCTGTAACAAAAACACATTAGGTAGGTAATTCAGCTAAACAATAGTGGTGGCCCAGGCGGCTGCTAAGGTTGAAACTTTAGCCACTCTCGGTAAAATATTTACAGCAAAGTACTGAATTTAACAATCAGATATATATGTAGAACATAACTGTATAAGAACAAATAAACTAGTTGATCAAGGTGTGATGACACTCATCCAGTGGGAGGTTAATATTATGATCATAAATGCACACACAATCTGTACTTTTATGAATTCGTACATATTATTTTAACTGACTGACAAGCAATTATTTCTATTAGTTATGAAATACCAGATTACCATAAATTGTATCTACAATTCGTCTGAAGAATAGAGGATGGAGAGTTTCTATGTCAATGCTTGATATTATAGTCTTTTTTCCCTTCATTTCGCCCCCATCCCCAAAGTTAACATGAATGAAGGTCTTCTCATCTGAGAGTATAAGAGCAAATTGCTTTGTTGAAATCACATTAGATCACTTTAGTCTACTCACTCGGAAGATCTTTCAGATAACGTTGTGCTTCGGCAGGAGTGGAGAAAATTTTGATAGATCCCTGGTGCCTGACGCGAAGTTGCGCTGGGTACATCAGAGCATATTCAATCTCCTTCTCTCGCAGTCTCTGTTTCACGTCACGGAACTCATCTCTTCTGCGCTGCAGGTCTGCGCTGTAATCCGGGAAAAAAGATATTTTCCTATTCTCATATGTCATTTCTCCCCTACTTCTAGCCAGTCGGAGGACTTTTTCTTTGTCTCTGAAGTTCAGGAACTTAGCGATGAGAGGCCGTGGTCTGTCAGACTTCTTCCCGACGCGGTGCGCTCTTTCAAGAGTAATGTGTGAGGTAAAGTTATCATTCCCCAGGATTTGTGGTATAAATTTCTCCAAAAATCCAACAGCGTCGCGGCCTTCTGCTTGCTCCGGGATATTCAGTATCCTAAGGTTGGACCTTCTACTGCGGTTTTCCAAGTCGTCGATTTTGTCTTTGAGTTGCGTTGTCAGTTTATCCATTTTATCAACACGGTTGTGTGCATCTTTAATGTCGTCTTCGTTTGCGCTCACTCGCGCCTCCATCTCCTCAACCTGCTCAGAAAGCGCATTAAGAGAGGATTCAATCTTCGTCAGGGTTGTTTGTATGTCGGCCGTTTTTTTGTCAATGTGGTTCGTGAGGTCCTCCTTAGTTTCCTTGATAGCATTGAGTAATTTGTTAATTGGCAATTCCTCCTTCCCATCCGCCATATTTCTTGTTGCTGATATGTGCAGGTGCCCTGAAGTTTTAGCCGTTTTCTTTCGTTTTGAGTATCGCAAATTATAACTTGCCATACATAAATTTACTTAGTAACTTTGCCTCTTACTATGGTCCAGAGTTATATGAGGGCAAATCAGGATAAAGATAAATTCCTGGGCCTACCGCCGAGAGCTCACGAATACACGTCTTCCGTTGTCAGCCATCCTTTCATTTGATTCTAAATTACAGCTTTCCATCGCACCATCTTGCAGGGGTTTGTTGTGACAAGTGGGTCCAGCACTCATTTCCAACCGTGATTTCTGTCAGCCCTGATGACAAAGATATCATGACATGGTGCACTTATCCACTCACTCAGAGGGAACAAGGCATTTTAAATCACAGGTGATTATGTACTAAAATGGTTGGTCTTATGAGTATAACATGCTATCGATACATTTTCATTAACAAAGCAGAAAGTAAAAAAACAAAACAAAAAAACCCCCAAACATTTGGGACATTCCCGTACATTTGGGAAAATGTTTCTCTCTTAACCTTACTATTTCATTTTGTTGTTAACTGCAGCTGTACTTTGTGAGTGCGTTAGTGAACATCTTTGTGAACAGTACCTCATTAGAAATGATTCAGACATCAGATTTTTGTTTTTAACTTAAATATTTGTGTTGCGGAGGTGTGGTCTCGGGTCTGCAGAGGAGGTGTGACGCAGTGAGCTCGAAGGGGAGGCGCAGAGGCGTGGTGGGAACAGGTGTGCCTGGGCAGGTTGATTGATGAGGAGTCTGTTTTCTCTTCTAGTGACGGCTGGATATTTTGGTATCGATCCAATACCAAGTAAATACGGGCCAGTATCGCTCATACCGATATCGATACTTTTCAATAAAGAAGGTGGATGCGTCACTGAATTGCTAAATCTCAATTAATTTTCATGACCTTAAGTGTTTTTTGTGATGTTTCCTTTTTTATAATTAAATAGTTAAATCCCAGGACATAATTAGGAGGAATTTTATAATTAAATAGAAAATGCTTATAGAAAATGAATTTGATCCATTTTTTTTTTTTTAGAAAAATCTTAATTAAAAGTGTACACAAACCAGTAAAAAATTAAAACAAACAAGTACTGTTGAGAAACTATACTACAAAAAGTACTATTAAAATTCTCAACAACGACTGGTAAAAATATAAATGATATGTAAACAACTTAAAAGCTACTAATGTCTGGTGAAGCTGAACGCAGATGGAAGAGGGACAAACTTCAGGTGCTTCATTCTTCCCCTGAGTCTGACCCCTCTGTCTTGATCCCTTGCTCTGCTGTTTTTAACCAGTTTGAGCCTGTGACTCTTTCTTATTTAGAGGATGCCCTCTGGTTCCCCAAATGATCCTGTCCCACCCTGATTTTTTAAGGAGATTTTTGCTAGCATAGGCTGTTCTTACTGTTATAAACAGCAGTTTAATATCTGGTGTAGTCCCTGCTAATTTTAAGCATGAAATAGTACAACCCTTGCTTAAGAAACCTGCCCTGGACCACACTGTATTGGCTAACTACAGGCCTATCTCCAAGTTGTCTTTTATGTCGAAAATTTTAGAGAAAATTGTACATTGCCAATTGATGGATTTTTTTAAATGAGAACGGTATCTTAGAGGTCTTCCAATCAGGTTTTAAAAACTTTCATAGCACTGAGTCAGCACTCTTAAAGGATTTTAATGATATCTTCCTTACCTGTGACTCTGGTAATCATGTTGTTCTTGTCCTCCTTGAACTAACAGCTGCTTTTGACACTATAGACCACAACATTTTATTGTCTCACACTGTCTTGTTGGTATATGTATGATTTCTATACATTTTACATGAGATAAAAACTTTGTTCGAAAGATTCAGATAATTGCCACCACATATCCAAACCGACATCATGACCAGCAGCTTTTAAGGCTGTGGCTCCAGCAAACATCAGCTGATACTAGAAAGTAATATTAAATCAGTTCTAACAGCTGATCAAGCTTAAACGTGCTGCTGTTGTTTACCGCGACATCCGCTGGTTTTCTCTTTCTGGCGCAAAGTGGGCGATAAACAAACCAGAGAGAAAAGCGATCAGCTGATCATTGATCAGTTTCATGATTGAAGTAGAAACAGGGGAGGGAGGGGGAGAGAGTGAGAGAAGAGGCAGCTGTGCAGCCTAAAGACAGAATAACTGCAGCTTTGTGTCTCTTTTTCATTATAGCTAAAGTACGGGACAAACTGCGTCGCTTCTCAGCTCAATACGAAACGCGTAATATTTTCTCTGAATGAGGGACCATTCCATTTTTAAGGAGCCATTGGCAACTCTACTAACTAACCTTATGAATAAAATAAAGTTCACTATCAGTAACATCATAGCACCCACCCAGCTGTATAGAAACTCTGTCATGCTAGCTAGTACGCAGTACGAGTTATTGTAACTGACTGTAAAAAGTCAGCACAAGGAAAATAAACTCCACCTAAACTTGGTTTATATGTGACTCAGATAGACTGCAGGTCATAACTTCTTACCTGTAGTTCAGTTCACCGCACACTCGGACCGGTGTTCCAGATTAACTGGCGCTTAGATTAACTGGATTTGGTCAACAGATGTGTGGCACACTTGCGTTTCAGGAGCTGCTACCGACAAACCAGCAAAAAAACAAAGCAAAACAAAACAAAACAAAAAACCGCCATTTGTGTCATCTGTGACACTTGTGAGGTTATCTCAAACACACTTTGTCAGTCTTGATGCTGTTGAACAACAAAATGTTTAAAAATGTTTACCTGGTGATATTCTCGCGCGCGACGCGATCGCGAAAACAGCAAACAATTAACACCACGCCAGTGTTGTTCACAGGCAGTAGCGGTTTTAGATACGGGCGGGGCGACACGGGCGGTTGCCCGGGGCGTCATCGTGGTTGGAGCGGCATCACGGGCAAAATAAATAAATAAATTTGCTCGTACTCATGCTGCTCCGACATCATGCCAGCGCATATTGGGGATGGCATAGGCACCGATCGGTTTTCTATCGCCCATTTGCTGGGAGTAAGGGCGCCCTCCGTTTGCGAGGTGCGCCTGCTGCTTGCGGCACAGGGAGGAGAGGGCGGGGCGGCGGGGGATTCTCTGGCTGGCTGGAGCACCATCTAATAACCAACTCGCAAAATAAAACAAACCAACAACACGAAAACACCAGACATTATGATACAGACTTATAATTTGCACCGATGTTTTTTTTGAAATTCTATAAAGTGCGCCCTCAGTGCGCCTGCTCGCTGCTGAAGTCAAAGTAAACTTTATTGTCATCTCAGCTACATACAGTCCAGTATATAGAGAGACGAGACGACGAGGCTCCAGTTACAGCAGTGCAAGTAAACGAACAATAAATATTCAAGAGTAAAAAAATAAATATACAATTTAGGACTCGGGGTAAAGGGATCAATAACAATTTAAAATGAATATTTTATATTTTGTTGATTTAAAGTGTCACACACAACCCGTGGAAAGGAGAGGGAGACCTGCTGCTCCCAAATAGAGCACATTTCATTCATAATGTTGTAAATCCAAGCCCATTATGTATTCATGATCCGAATCCTGGGTTGTGTGAAATCCCAGAAATAAACCCTAGACAAAGCGAATCTGTGAACTAAGGTGTAGGTCTGTTAGGTTATGTTGTGGTGATCCTCGAGTTGGGGGATGGGTGTTCATACTGGAGTGCAAAATTAAAAACCAAGATGGACAAGAAAAGTTCAAAGCCATCAGGTGCTCAGTTTAAAAAAAAGAGAGAAAAGAAGAGGAGTGTAGCGACTTCCACAGTCGCTAGAGGCCGGGGATTGAGCCTGCCTATTTGCCTGACGCGCTGTCAACTTTACGCAATAATGTGAGAGGTGGAATTGCTTGCTTGTTTATTAAAGTGCTTGAAAACTTGACAGAGCAATGTGATCGGCTCGCGATTCAAACTCTTAAAACATCACAGGCTCTAATGCAACAAGCAATGTTCCCTCTAAGCTGCGCACGTGCGCAATTGCGCACTGCTGGCATGGTCTCTGCTCACAGAAAATCTGCGTTGCGCACAAAAAAAATCTAACCTGAATTGAAATTAAAATTAATACTTTAACAATTCTGTTTTGCAGTGTTAGTCAGTAAGTGCCTGGCTGCTCCCATATGGGATTAGAACGATGCCACCTTATCCCATAGTTCAGCCAATAATGCGATTCACATTCGTATATACGCAGCCAATCAATGTCGTTGACAGTCCACCAGCAGCTTGACACTTTCAGCAGCACTGCACTGAAGCTGTCTTTGTGCTCCAGGGGTGAAAAATATGATGGAAAAAAACTGAACGTCAATACGTCGCACATAAGAAAATTATATGTCAAAAACACATAATAAACATATTTTCAGTGTTAATTTTTCTGATAGTGTTTTAATGTTTATCATAAGATCAATCCCAGAGTTGGGAAATTCACAGGAGATATTTTCTTATTAAATTTTCTGAAGTTTTCCAACTTTTTTTTTTTTTATTTTGTTTTATTTTTTTTTGGGCCACTGTTAACAGGTGCACAAGCTGTTTTCTAAAAGTGGAGATGTCACACGTATCATCATTGGCCTGGACGAAACCAAGAAGACTGCTTGTGGATTCTGCTTTGTCGAGTATCATTTAAAAATGTTTAATTCATGCTAAAATATACTGAGTCAGTAATTTGACTGGCTGCCATGCACTTAGAAATTGAAGTTACCAGTACGTCATGATTTACACATGTTGTGCCTTAATGCTGTCCCAGATACTACACCTGTGCAGATGCAGAGCATGCCTTGCGCTTCATTAATGGCACACGGCTGGATAACAGCATCATCAGGACAGACTGGGATGCTTCAAGGATGAAGGCAGTTCGGTCGTGGCAAATCAGGAGGACAGGTGAGGGTTAGGATATGAGTACTTTTATAAATGTGGAAGTAATCGGCTGTGTAGGGCTGTGCGATATGACCAAAATCTCATCCCGATATAAGACATCTATCCTCCCGATAACGATATAAATCACAAAAATGTAACATTTTCTGTAAATTCTGTGAATCTCGGGCAGCTCGACTTGCGTGAAGTGTTTCCAGCTGTGCGTCGTGTGCCTGGAGTCAGTGTTTTAACCGACGCATGAAACGATAAATTTTAGACATAAGTTGTAATGCCCGACGGTTTCTTTGTGAGTATTTATTACAGAGCGTGCTGCGGGGAAAAGCCTGTTCTAACGTTTGAGTCTAAGGTTTATTTTTTAGCACCTGACGGCTCTTTTTTTGCTTCTCATCTGTAAACACTCTGCATACTCTTTCGTGTGATTCAGTTTATTTTAAAAGTCTCAACAGGATCTTGAGCTTTATTGTGAAAGGTTTACGTGGAAAATAAACAAGCGGACACACGGTGGTTTTACCGTCCTTGTTGCTAACGACAGCGCATAAACATAGGCGCTTGTCCGTCACTAGTGTGGTTGTATTAAATATAAGAGAAAGAAAGAACTTTAAGAAATTAATATAGCTACTACAGTGACCATCAAAACTATGAAAAAATATTGCCGTAAGCAGTTTATTTTGCAACACCACGAAACAAACGATAGCGTAAAATGAAATGATAGACGTTTTTATATTTTCATCCGATATATATTGTTATATCGAACAGCCCTACTGCTGTAGATGCCAACTGCTGGGTTTTTGGTTTTGTTTTTTTAATTGGAGTAAACTACAAAGCTAAAAGTTAGTTCTGTGAGTACGAAACTGCACTCGTATTAGAACTAATGTAAAAAGATATTAACCCACGACTCAAGTAATGTTAAAGGACATTGAAGATATCTCTGATCTGGGCTTTAGAGCTCAGCTGCCTGGAATAATTTAAACAATTCATCTTGTTTATTTAAACAAAAGAAGCCTCCAATAGATCCAGCTGTTGTGGTTCTAACCCTATATAACCTGCAACTTTCATAAAAATATTGTTTCTGTCTAATTTTTAATGTTTTGGGTTCCTTTTTTTTTTTTTTTTTTTTTTTTTTTTACTGATTGTGTGATCAGAGTTTTTATACCCCTTTGCTGGGGTTACTAAACATCCAGATCAGCAACTTCAATCCAGAAATGCTTGCGTCTGCTTTTCAAATCCATATCAGATCAGATGAGTATCTTACTTATTTTAGTCATACAATTTACAAGTGAGCTTACCAAAGCAGGGACACTTAATTGGTGATTGTAATAGTTTCAATTACTTTGGAGCGTTGGATTCCTGAACACAATGAAGTTGAGAGCTCAGGTTTGGCTGATCCTTTTTGCCTGACTGTCAATCATCATGATGATCACTTTCTGTCATTGAACACTTTAACAATCTCTGCACTGCAGATGTTTTGGACAACAATATAAAATGCAGCATACTATGACATTTTAAAAAAATGACACATACTTTTTGAATGCCATTTGAGTAAATACACTTTATCATGGCATTTGAATACGCTAGTATGATATTTAGAACTTTAGAAAATAAATTATGCATGAATACCCATGGCCTTTAAAAAGATGGCATTACCGTAGTAATGCATTAGCAAAATGAGTGGATATATTATGCTGTTAACAAACACAATGTAACATAATTAGGGATGGGTATCGTTTAGGTTTTATCTGATACCGGTGCCAAACCGGTTCTTTTGAAACAGTGCCGGTGCTTAAAGAATGGAGAACACAAACTTTGTCCAAAAACCTCTCATGTTTAGCTGCTTTCCACTTTTTCTTTGGTCATTTTAGCCTTTTTGGCCAGGGTGAAGGGAGCATCTGCCATCAAACAAGAAGACAGTCGCATGTAACTACGACGGTGTTTGCTAGTTCACCTTACATGCATTAATTTAATAACATAGTTAGCCTACTCAACGTAAATTACACACAAACAACATTAAGCTACTCGCCCAGAGAAGAACGACTGCTGCTGCCATCATCATCCGTCATCATGTCTGCTACACTGGCGGGGCTCGGGGCCAGGACACTCCTCTTCAGGTTCTTGGAGGGTGTTGCTAACTCCGGGTCCGATAACAGGCACCACACCTGTGGTAGGTACAGTGCATTTCTCAGCTTTAAAAAAAAACGCTATGCGTCGCCAGGTGTTTCAGCAGATTCAAGGTGTTACCTCCTTTTCACAGTATCACCTTAAAGCACTTGTTGCAGGCTGCTGAGTTTGCATCTTTTGCTGTGAAGTACAGCCAGACTTTTGACCGCTTCGCCTTGGGCGTTTTTAATCTGTAGCTCTGCTCTAAAAGAACGTACGTACCTGGGGCCACCTACTGTCTTTGGAAAGGTAAAATGATTGGCTAGAATCTGAAGTGTATGATATCTCAGGGAAAAAAAAAGCACCGAAATGTGCGCTGCTTTTCGGTATGGTTACTACCGTTTATGTCGACACCGGTTACCGGTACCCATCCCTAAACATAATCATGTTTTATTTTGTCAAGCTTTCTGGGAGCGTAAACTTGACAGGAAATACTGGGCAAAGGACCTGATTATTGTTTGGATTTTCCTTTTCTACAAACACCCAGCAGTATGATTCAAGGGTGGCTTAACGGTCCACCATATACAAACACATGTGAGCCCACAAAGGGCAGGAAGTAACATTGCTTACCAAATAAGGAAACCAGAACCTTACATAGAGTGCGCCTGGAGTTAACACTATAGCCTCGCCCACCATTCGACAGGCCGGGAAGGAGAATAGAAACAAAAGAATGTCTTTAATCATGCCGTTTGAAACAAGGTTTACAAATTTAAGTACAACAATGACAAATATTACCAAAATCAGTTGGATGCTGATTTTACAGTGTTGGGTAGAGTGTGTTAGTCTCAGTTGAACAAGTGATTGATTTATGCTCTCTTCCCCCCTCTTTGTGTTTCTGTGTGTAACTGTGTAGGTAGGTGAGAGATGATTACGACCCAGCGAGAGACAGTTACGGTAACTGGCTCAGCAGCATCGACCCGCAGAGGGGCGCAATAGTTTTTAGAATAAACACCACAGCAGTCTGCCTGGACTACAGAGTCCCAGCTGTTAGTCCTGCTCCAGATTAACTCTCCCACAAGGTCAAGCAAGCTACCACAGATTAGAAGTTTTGTCATGAAAGCCCTCTGCAGCAGTCCAGCTCGGACTACTGGATCCAGGTGTGAGCAAATGTTATTTATTTGTTTTTGAGGCCTGGTTTTTGCTCTGCCTGTCTCTGCAACTACACGGTTGACATGTGATATTTGTTGATGTTTATTATTCTGTGTAAAGAAATGCCATTGATTTTCCTGCAGGCTGGAAAGGCTCTGATAAAGTTGTCTTGATTTTCTGTGTCATGTTCAAATAACTACCTGAAGTAGTGAAGATGCAGTGCTGTTCCATGAATGAAATTTTGTCCAAAACTGTGCATACTTTTTAAAATAAAGTCTTGTTTTTTGAAATTTGATGCCATTTTGTGAAATCTGTTTGGTTTGGTATTATCTGTCGCAGACAGATGGATATAGATAAATATAGTGTGTGTGTGTGTGTGTGTGTGTGGTGTGTGTGTGTGTGTGTGTGTGTGTGTGTGTGTGTGTGTGTGGTGTGTGTGTGTGTGTGTGTGTGTGTACAGAGACATATATAACTCTTATCTCATCATCATGGCATCTGTTAGTGGGTGGGATATATTAGGAAGAAAGTTAATATTTTGTCCTTAAAGCTGATGTGTTAGAAGCACGAAAAAATGGACAAAAATAGCAATGTTAGTGAAAAGGGCCAAATTGTGACGGCTAGCTTCGAGCATCTCAAAAAGTGCATCGCTTGTGGGGTGTTCCCGGCCTGCAGCGGGCAGTATCTACTAAAAGTGGTTTAAGGAAGGAACCATGGCGAACCAGCGACAGGGTCCTGGGTGGCAAAGACACATTGATGCACGTGGGGAGTGAAGCAAGTCTGTGTAGGCAGTGTGTTGCTTTGGGCAATGTTCTGCTGGGAAACCTTGGTTCATGCCATCCATGTGGATGTTACTTTCATCAGGGCAGCTTGGGCAGCACAAGGGGACCAATGCAATGTTAGGCTAGTGGTCATAATGTGAGCTTAATAAAATGAAAGAAATCCAGCAATAAAAAGAGAAGTAGTACATTTTGGATATACACATTAAACCAGGGGTGTCCAAACTCCGGCCCGCGGGCCATTTTTAATTGGCCCGCAATAATTTTATAAATAGAATAGAATATGGCCCGCACTTCAACTTTTGCTTGAGTGTATTGCACTTCTTAGTTTTAACACCAGAGGGAGCTACTGTTGATCAAGGCAGTTGCTCCACCAAAAAGGACAATCACAGAAGAAATTTACCCCAAGTTACTAAACATGGCAGAACCAAAGAAGCGAAAGGTAGAAAGTGAGTGCAGAAAATTTCAGACACGGTGAGAGATTGAATATTTCTTCAAAGAATTCAAGGGGACGTGTGTCTGTTTGATCTGCACCGAAACTATGGCAGTTATGAAATCAATCAATCAATCTTTATTTATAAAGCACTTTTCATACAAAAAAAAAAAAACTGTAGCACAAAGTGCTTTACATGGTTAAAAGCAGCCCACCCCACCCTCCCACTCATTCCCCACACTCTCATTAACAGAAACGGTCATGGATATACACATTACTAACACCCCCCCCCCCCCCCCCCCCCCCCCCCCCACACACACACACACACACACACACACACACACACACTTAAAGAGTAAAATTGGGCTGGGTACGCATTAGCCAAGTGAGGAAACACTATCACAGGGAGCTGTCTGCACCGGGAGCCGGTCACAGACCGCAGCCTCCAGGCTGGGCACACAGCAGGAGGGAGGCAAAGAAGCCCCCAGCCAGGCTGAGAGGATCCACAGAGCCCCAGCAGCCACGGTCGATCACAGCCCCGGTGCAGAGAGCCCCCTCCGAGGAAACACTGGAGATATGACCTAATAAGAATATAAACAGGATAAAAAGATAAAATAAATAAGAGTGGGATACAATATAAATATAAGTATAAACAGAGTAAGAAGATAAAAATGAATAAGAATAAAATCAATAAATATTAGGTAAAACTAAATTAATAATATAAATAGAATAACAGGATAGAATAAATAAGCATAAAATAAATAAACGTTAGTTAAAAGCTAAATTAAAAAGGTGGGTCTTGAGCCTGTTCTTAAAAACATGTACGTTCTCTGCGGCCCTGAGCTCCTCCGGCAGGCTGTTCCACAGTCGAGGACCATACCACTGAAAAGCTGCCTCTCCGTGAGTATGTGTCCTGACTTTAGGAACAATCAAAAGGCCAGTACCAGAGGACCTCAGGGTACGCGAGGGTTCATATGGTAAAAGCAGATCTGAAAGATAAGAAGGCCCAAGACCATTAAGACATTTAAAAACCAATAAAAGAACTTTAAAATCGATCCTGAAACACACGGGGAGCCAATGCAGCGATTGTAAAACCGGTGTAATGTGGGCCCGCCTCTGGTCTTCGTCAGCACACGAGCTGCAGAGTTTTGTAAAAGTTGTAAAGGTGAAATATTCTTTTTGGGGAGACCAGAGAGCAGGGCATTACAGTAATCAATGCGACTGGTAATAAAAGCATGCATCAGCATCTCCGTGTTGGCCCGAGAGAGAATAGGGCGGACTCTGGCTATATTTTTTAGATGATAAAATCCAATTTTGGTTACGTGTTTAATATGTGGGATAAAACCAAGCTCAGAGTCAAGAATAACACCCAGGTTTTTCACTTGTAGTGAAGGGCATAGTGAAAATGCCTGTAATTTAGACAAGAGTTTCTCTCTCTGAGCCTCAGGACCGATGATTAAAACTTCAGTTTTGTCCTGGTTAAGCTGTAAAAAGTTTTCTGCCATCCAAGATTTTATATCTAGAATACAGTTAAAAAGGGCATCCATTGGTCTGGTGTCATCAGGAGACACGGAGATATACAGCTGAGTATCATCAGCGTAACTGTGGAAGTTCACTCCATGCCTCCTGATGACACTGCCAAGAGGGAGCATATACAAATTAAAAAGTACAGGGCCTAAAACCGACCCTTGAGGCACACCACATGTCATTTTATGGATCTTAGAGGAGCATGTATCCATACACACCATAAAAGTTCTGTCTGAGAGATAGGAAGTGAACCAGTTGTGTACAGCACCAGAGAGGCCCACCATGTGTTTCAGTCTGTTTAAAAGTATAGCGTGGTCTACTGTATCAAAGGCTGCGCTTAGATCCAGTAGCACCAGGACTGAGAGCTTTTGGGAGTCCCAGTTACATCTAAGATCATTTAAAACCTTTAGGAGAGCGGTCTCTGTGCTGTGGTTCACCCGAAATCCAGACTGAAATATTTCTAGGATCTGTTTATCAATCAAAAATCATTAATCTGAGTAAAAACAAGTTTTTCTAAAATTTTACTTAAAAATGGTAAGTTGGATACAGGTCTGTAGTTATTAAATCATTGCAATCCAAATTGCTCTTCTTCAGAAGGGGCCTCACCACCGCCGTTTTAAAAGCAGCAGGGAAGACACCCAACTGAAGAGAGCAATTCATCATGTATAAAAGCTCCGCTTCAAAACATCCATAAAGTGTTTAAAAAGTGAAGAGGGGATTGGATCTAAAAGACATGTGGTGAGTCTCACTGTGGAGAAAACTTTCTTAAGGTTCTCAGCATTAACCAGGACAAAGCTGTCCAGTGTCTCCTCAGGTACAATCGAGCCCTCAGATGTGTTTAAATCATATCACGAGAAGATAAAATATCACATCTGATGGTGTTGATTTTTCCCCTGAAGTGGTCTGCAAACTGCTCACAGAGTGAGTCTGTGGGGTTCTTTGGGAGCTGTTAAAATCAGGTTAAATAAATGATCTATGGTGGAGAAGAGGACCTTGGGATTATTTTTGTTATTACTGATTATTTTGGCGAAGTATGAATTTCTTGAATTCCTTAGTGCAGTGGTTCCCAAACTTTTTTGCCAGCCCCCCTTTTTTACAAGAAAAATGTTCGCCCCCCCGCGCACAAACACATCCTCCAAACACACACACCCATATTTTGCTCCATTGCGGTTTATTTCACACCTCAAACATTTAGTAAATGATTAAGCAAATACAAGTAAACGGCAATAAATTACAGGCAGTAATAAAATATACTACTAACTCTTTTACGCTGCGTCCACACCTACACCGGTATTTTTGAAACGCAGCTGTTTCTGTGCGTTTGGGCCTTTCGTCAACACGTAAACGGCGTTGCGATTCACCGAAAACGGAGATTATTTAAAACTCCTTTTTGCGTTTATGTGTGGACGAGGATTACAGAGTTCGTCACGCAACGCCAAAGGTATGTGCCTCTTTTCACGTCACGCTGTGCGCCACGTTATTGTTTACATGAGATGAATTGCAGAATGGCAGATAGAGACAAAATACTGTTAATCTGACTATCTTCAGGTTTTACACGCTTACATACACACACACAGTTACTGTCCCTGCATTTAGAAAGGCAGAGGCGTCACTGTGTGATTATTTTACGTGTAGTTATTTTTTTCCTGTGTAATAATATTCAACATTGCTGTCAATACATTTTTCAAAAAATGTCTCTCTGTGCAAAATGGGTTTAAACACATAAACAGCTGTGGGATACTGTTTGTCCGTGATTTGAACAGGGGGAACAAATTACGGCAGGATCAGCCTGATATTATTCGTATCCCACTGTAACTTTACTGCATAAAGAGCTAACATGTCCAAAATGTCAGGAGTAGTTAGTTATTACAAGAAGTGTTTGTGAACTAAAAATCAAGAATGTGGGATCCTGTTTGTCCGTGATTTGGAGAACCTAGCGCTGCTCCCGACGCAGGGAAACTAATTCTGCAGGGGAGACCTACCTTGGCACTTGTGCAGGTGAAGCCAAAGGGAAGATATGCTTCACCATATTTTCTAGTCTTTGGCTTGGAAGGAAGTTGGTTTGGAAACATATTTGGCGATGCTTCATCTCCTGCTTTGCGTTTGTGTGGGAGCCCCGTCAAAAACCTGTCCACAGTATCCAAGCACTCTTTTATTTATTTTTTTCTTTTCATACCGCGCCCCCCCTGCAATGGCTCTGCGCCCCCCTAGGGGGCGGGCCCCACACTTTGGGAACCTCTGCCTTAGTGTATTATTGTAAATTTTAAGTTGCTCGCAAAGTATTTGATGGTTGATTGCATTTTTATTTTTCCTCCATCTCCTTTCTGCTGCCCTGCAATTTCTTTTGAATTTTTTGACTTCTTCGTTTCTCCAGGGTGATACACGTTTTACGTTAATCTTTTTGGTGGTGAGTGGAGCAACGGAGTCAAGGCTTTTCTTCAGTTTGAGGTTAAAATGATTAAAAATAAAATCACAGGGTGCAGGTAGAATCACAGGGGGGCATTCGTCTAAAACCCTGGTAAAATTTGCAGCCACTTCAGAGGTTAGATAGCGCCTCCTCACAGTTCGCACCGAGGTCTCGCGCTGAATAAAACCGGTGATGTTAAAAAACACACAGTAGTGGTCAGAGACAGCCAAGTCAACAACAGAGGACACACTGGTGGACAGCCCATGGGTGATGACCAGGTCCAGAGTGTGTCCTCTGTTGTGAGTCGGCTGCGTGACGTGCTGGGTAAAATCCATACAGTAAAGAATGTTTAAGAATTCTTTTGATGTAGGGTCAGAAGGATTATCTATGTGCAGGTTAAAATCACCGGTTAAAATTATCATATTATACTTTGAATGTATGTTTGTTAAAAATTCTGAGAATTCCTTGATAAAAGCAGCACTGTCTTTAGGTGGTCTATAAATTGTGACAGATAAAACTGGAGGGCTGCTAAAAACAATAGCGTGGAATTCAAAAGTGGTAAAATGATCAAATAAAATTTGTTTGGTGGTGAGTGTGTTTGTAGCGACTTCCACAGTCGCTAAAGGCCGGGGATGGAGCTTGTCTCTTTGCCTGACGCGCTGTCAACTTATGCAATAATGCGAAAGGTGGAATTGTTTGCTTATTTATTAAAGTGCTTTGAGAGTTAACAGAGTAATGTGATCATCTCACGATCTGTACTCTTACAACGTCACAGGCTCTAATGTAACAAAGCAAAACATGTTGTGCAGCGGTCAACAAAAATTACGGCTACCCAGCCTCCTCTCTGTCAAATCAAACCCCCGTGAATGACAGACTGACAACGCCCATTTATGTCGCCGCTAGCACCCACGTGACTCCCATAACAACCAAACAAATGAAAACCCAGTGATCATCAAAATTCTATATATTTAATTATGGCTCCTACACACCAGCCCCTAATTATTAGGACCCCTTCTAATAATTACTAGATTAACCAAGTAGGAGACATAAAACATGCAGAGAAAAGTCAATCATTTACTGTATTTCAATATTACCCACAGGAATCCTATAGCTAATCTTAAAGTCTACATTTAAAGAAAATGAGAGACATTTTATGTCCAAATACAATCAAAGTCTGATAATTGGATCTAAAAGTCTTTAACTGTGATCTGCCTCCAGCAGTAGACACAGCTTGGTAATAGGTCGATCCAGGCAACTAGTCTGAGTCTTAATCCGAACTTGACGAACAAATCCTCTTCGGTCCGGAAAAGTCTTTATCACACGTCCCATTGGCCAAGAGTTACGAGGTGCTGAACTGTCCATGATGAGAACCAGATCTCCCACGATGAGGTTCCTCTTTACTCCAATCCATCGCTGACGTTCCTGTTGCTGTAGTAGGTATTCCTTCACCCATCTTTTCCAAAACAAGTCAGACATGTATTGGACTTGTTCCATCTTCTGTGTGTGTACATATCAGTGGAATGGAATACTCCTGGTGGTAATATCGGGGAGGTCTTTAACAGAAGAAGATGATTAGGGGTCAAAGCTTCCAGGTCGTTAGGATCCATTGAGGCTTTGGTAATTGGGCGGCTGTTAATGATGCTTCAACCTCACAAAGTACTGTATGAAGACCTTCTTCATCCAGGTTTTGTACTTTCATTATGGAATTAAGTACTTTGCGAACCAGTCTTATCAGTCGCTCCCAGGTTCCTCCGTGATGTGAACCTCCAGGTGGATTAAAGGTCCATTTAACTCCCTTTTGCAGAAAGACGTCATTGAGTTTCACCTGGTTCCAATGTTCAATGGCAGTTCTAAGTTCACGTTCAGCACCTACAAAGTTGGTTCCGTTATCAGAACGCAGTTCTCCAACCTGACCTCTTCTTGCACTGAAACGTCTGAACGCATTAATGAAAGAGTCAGTATCCAGTGATGGAGCAACCTCAATGTGAACAGCACGGATAGCAAGGCAGGTAATATAACACCATATCTCTTCACCATGCTCCTCCTACTTTTCACACTGAAGGGTCCAAAGTAATCCACTCCACCCGCGTGAATGGAGGTTCATCTGGAATGATTCTTTCATTGGGCAAATCCGCCATCTGTTGATTCACTGGTGGAGCATTAAGACGTCGACAGATGACACATTTAGATAACACTTTCTTATTGCTGTACTAGCTCCAATCAACCAGTACTTTTCTCTTAGCTTAGACAACATGTGGTTACGACCACCATGTCCAACTTCCTGATGTATGTGTCTAAGCAAGAGCTCGGAGATGTGTTGATCCTTTGCTAGTATTATGGGATGTTTCACCTCAACTGGCATCGATGATCTACTGAGTCTCCCACCCACTCTGAGAATTCCATCTTGCAGCTGTGGGCAGAGTCTTCGAAGAGGACTTGATTTTATAATGGGTTGTCCCTTCTCCAGACTCACAAGCTCCAAGGAAAATCTCATCCTCTGACAGAACTTGATGATGGCAACCTCAGCTTTGTCCAGATCTTCCACTGTAAGATTCTTAATCACAGATGTCCTCTTAAAGTTCCTCAGCTTTCTTCCACAAATGATTTCTGTTGCTCTTTACTGACCTCTGACTGTGGTAAGCTTGAACACAATTCTCTCCTTTTCTTCACAAAGGACAGAAGCAAGTCCTTAAATTTCAGCAGCCATGCCACTGACTTCTTAAGATGTGTCCAGGTAGAAAAACGTTTAAACAAGCAAGTAACAGAATTTTCTCCAGCTTGCTCAACACTCACTGTGGCAACTGTTTTTACCTCAGGATCATCAGATGAAAGCAGACTGATATCATCTGGGTAGACAGGCCATTCACTCCTAGATTGTAGAAGATACTGAGGCCCAGACAACCATTTTGCATTCTTCATAAAAACATCGACTTTCACTCCTCTTGAGGCCATATCTGCTGGATTACTGGCTGTGTCCACATATCTCCATTGCGAGGAAGATGAAACTCTTAAGATTTGTGAAACTCTGTTGGACACAAAACCTTGAATCTTGAAGTCTCACTCCTGATGTACTTAAGAACAGAAGCACTGTCTGTCCAAAACACAGAATCCAGAAGTTCCATCTGCAGCTCTTTCCTCCAGAGTACATCTAATCGACTGGCCATGGTTGCTGCAATGAGCTCCATTCTCGGATGGTAAAGGATTTAAGAGGAGCAACACGAGCCTTTCCATAACAACGCACAGTGTTGTTCTGAACAGATGTTTCAATCAGCAGATAGGTCACTGTTCCATATCCATCCTCACTGGCATCACAGAAATGGTGCAACTGAGCACTCGTGATTTCTCCAAATCCATCAGGTTTCAGACATCGACTCACTTCAAACTTGCTCAATAGCTGGAGCTGCTGGAGCCATGTTAACCATCTTTTGGAAAACAGTTCTGGTACATTATCGTCCCAGCCGATTCCTTCCTTGCATAGATCTCTTAGGATTTTCTTAGCAGTTAAGACCACAGGACTTAGCATACCAAGAGGATCATAGATAGAACTGACAATTGAAAGGATTCCTCTTCTGGTGAGTGGTCTGTCCTTAAGCACAATCTTGAACTTAAAGGAGTCTGATTTTATGCACCACTCCACACCCAAACTCGCTCAATCATTGAGGAATCCAATTCCATATTCAACTCTTTCATGCCTGTTGCTCTGTGACTTTCAGGAATGGCCTCCAGCACTCCAGGCTTGTTGGTAATCCACTTTTTGAGCAGAAATCCTCCTTTGGCACATAAAGAAACCAACTCTTGGTACATTAACACTGCTTCCTCATCAGTTCCAACGGACACAAGACAATCGTCCACATAAAACAGTGCAACAACTTCTTCACAGCTTCCTCACTGTAGAGATGTCCAAAGTCATCCGCACACTTTCTGAGTGCAAAATTGGCGCAACTTGGTGATGAAGTTGCCCCGAAGAGATGTACATTCATCCTGTATTCAGATGTTGGTTGTTCCAGATCGCCTTTAGGCCACCAGAGAAATCTCAATAGATCTTTATCTTCAGCTGGAACCATGACTTGATGGAACATGGATTCAATATCTCCCATAATTACAACTGGCTCTTTCCTGAATCTTGTGATCACTCCTATTAAAGAGCTTGTAAGATCAGGTCCTTGTAAGAGTTGGGAGTTTAAAGATGTTCCATGATAGCTCACTCCACAGTCAAACACAACTCTGAGTTTCTTCTTGGTCGGATGGTAAACACCATGGTGTGGTATATACCACAGCTTGCCATCATTGCGATCGATCTCCTCTTCCGGGACCTTTCAGCATAACTTTAGCCAGGAGCTCATTCATGAAGACTTTGTCTCTCTCTCAATCTCTTTTTAGAAAGCGCAGACGTTGTTGAACAACTTTCTTATTGTTTGGCATACTGATACTGGTATTCCGAAAGGTATGCTATTGGATATGACCACCCACATATTTGGCAGAGTTAGTCACTATTTCCAGAAATCTCTGATCCTCTCTTGACAATCCAACCTGTTCATCAACTTTGCTCTCAGGAAAGTCAATTTTGAACTGTTGCTGCCAAAGCTCCTCCAGCGTGACAACAGAAATTCTGTTGACTGTAACTTGTGGATGCTTCTGATCGCCTGTAGCTTCACAGTTTCCTGAAAGTGGCCCATTGATGGTCCAGCCAAGCCTTGTCCTTACGGCATACGGTCCTCCATCAACACTACACACCACTTCCAGAGGTTCCAAGGCTTTGGGAATGTTTGTTCCGATCAGAAGTTCGATTCCTGCATTTATTTGAGGCAGTTTATGTGTTTAAATGTGGCCATCCTTCAATATCTCCTGGTGTTGTAATATTTCCTTTATGTACAGGCATGGACTCCTGTGTGTACACTTTTGGCAGCTCCAGAAATTCGTCCCCACAAGAGCGGCAACCTCCAGTCCTGATAAAGTGTTGCTGCTCACAACTCTTTCTTGGCCATGGTTCTCAGGAGGATGTTTCCTTTCCTTCCTCAAGGTGTAGTCTGCGCATTAGACTCTCAGTGCAGAACTGCAGTGCTCCCTTGTCCAAAAAGCATGTGTTGCAATAATGTTGCTTCCTTCTTTGACTTTACTTGGACAGGTACAATGGGCAGTTTGCAGTCCTGGTCTCCAGCCCCTGTAGACCACTCGACACCAATGTGTTCCATGCGGCTGCATGTTCCTGTCGGTCTTTTCAGAGGGTGTACTTTCTTTGTGCAGGATGGTGGGATGTTTCCGGCTACATTTGGAACAGGAAATCCTCTACGGCAATCTTACTGATGTGTCCTATACACAAGCAGCCAAAACAGATGCCATTTTCCTTTAAGAAGTTATTCTTCTCATGAGCCATTTTTCCCAACTGTGCACATACGTCCACATGTGTCTTCCTCCACAACAATACAGACGTTCTCCAACTGATTATTCTTCATTTCCGTTTCCACAAGCTTAGGTGTACCTCCACAACTTGCATGGTGGTGGCAAAGCTTGTTCCTCTATTTCCAGGTCTGCCTTGATACTTGGTTTACTCATTCCTTTACTTGGTAAGAAAGCGAGAATCTTGAATATTACCGAATACAGGATCAGTTATATTCTTATTTGCTTCTCCAAAAATCTGCAATATCCATAATTGGCTCTCTTTTATGCTTCTTGCAGGTCACAACATGGCTTCTCCATCTGTCCCTAAATTTATACGGCAATTTTTAATAACGTCACCATATAGAAGGCATGTCAAATACTCAGATGCTGCACCTCCTCCATTGCATTACAGCATCCCTGAGGAACAACTGTAGTTCTGAGAGCTTTTACTTCCTCTGTTTATCGACGGCCATGAAAGTGCCTTGTCCAGAATGCAGCTGCACCTTCTTTCATCACCGTAGTGCTCCTTCACAGTGATTTGCTTCCAATACCACGATCTGAGTTCATTTGTTGACAGCTTCTCACCAGTTCTTGCAGGCCTTGTGTACTGTTCCAAAAAATAAAACGATCCTGTTATTTTTGTATTGCACTCACTGCATCTCAAATGCTTTAATGAATGAATAATATTGAAGTGGATCCCATCAAATGAAGTATTTCTTCTTTGTAAGGAAAGAGGCTTTGCTGTTGGATTAACGTGTTTATTTCATTTGTTTAGTCATTATCCAATCATCATTTTGGGGTTCCAGTTCCACCATACCATTTGTATGACAGTCATTTTGTCCATTTGCCTCAGATGGATTGAAGGAATAACTGAATATGTCGAGGATGATTATTTGAGAAGATTCGTCAACATGCTTGTTGCATGACACATTCCTGGGTTTTTTCTTTTCTCCTGTTTGAGTTTCAGCATAGTCATGAATTGTTTTGCAGAGATTGAGGTATAAATTCAATGCATCAACATTAAGGGTTGTTTAGATCTTTCATTGGAAATGTATGAATCATTCCATCTGAAACTTTTGAAGATCCTTTTACTTGTTAAACTTTGAGCTTTAAGGACATTTATTGTTGCCATTTTTTCAGCATTTCAGTGTTCAACTTAGCCTTTCCTTCTTTTACGAAGACGTTCCTCCTCTTTTCCATACATGTTTTCCTCCAATAATTTCTGCTTAACCATTAAAGCTGCCACTCTGCCTCAGCTTTCATACGAACAGATGAAGTTGAAGATCTTGATGAAGAAGTTTGTGGCTTTCAACATTTGAAACACTGTCACTTGGCTTGATTCATCCTCCTTCAGTCTCAGTATTTGATGCAAACTTTGTTTTCCAGTATGATTTGCTTTGGACAACAGCAGGGTTTTGTTCTCTTTGATTATCCAGTTTTGAATTTCATTTAAAACACATTGGTGTATTTCATGATACTGAAAACCTTCCTCTTGTTATTACTTTTCCTTGGCACCAAAGGCAACACCTCAACATGGGACTTGAAGCCTTTTCACCAATGCTTTAAATCCACCACATACTGCTTAATTTGAGAAGATTTCATTGTGTTGCATAAGCTCTTTCATTTTTGTATTAGTCCTTTCATTTATTGACATATTTTTTGCATTCATTTTGCAAATTTTCAATTTTATTCAACAATGCTTTCCCAGTCATTTTACTTTCTCTCTTTCCCCCCAAATCATTAGAGGAACAATCATCACCACCTGGCTGACTCATGATTTTCCGTTTGTTTGTTCGATTTTTTTTTATTTTAATCTTCAGTGATCATCCATAAAACATATATCCACTGGAAGCCACAATAAACTTTGACCATAAAATTTCAACGTAACGGCGCTTTAATTGTCCATTGAACGTCATCCAAGCAGCATAATTAATAAGACGCAGCGCAGACATCAATCCAAGAGCGAAGCAAAAGCGTTGCACATTTAACCAACATTCATTCCATTCAGTGTCTCCTCTTGAAACATCTCAGCGCTAATGCAATGTGGCTTCCTTTTCCACAACCAGACATGCACAGGTATTCTTACCTGCGCTCCTCAGAATTGCGTCAGGTTTGTCGGCGCTGCTGGCTCACTCATTCAGATGCGCTGCACTTACTTGGCGTCTTTCAGGTTCCTTGATCTGATTTCTTTGATCCTGCTTGCGGCTTGCTTCTCCAGAATGCCGTTTTTTGTTGACTAAAGTGTAGCGACTTCCACAGTCGCTAAAGGCCGGGGATGGAGCTTGTCTCTTTGCCTGACGCGCTGTCAACTTATGCAATAATGCGAAAGGTGGAATTGTTTGCTTATTTATTAAAGTGCTTTGAGAGTTAACAGAGTAATGTGATCATCTCACGATTTGTACTCTTACAACGTCACAGGCTCTAATGTAACAAAGCAAAACATGTTGTGCAGCGGTCAACAAAAATTACGGCTACCCAGCCCTCCTCTCTGTCAAAATCAAACCCCCGTGAATGACAGACTGACAACGCCCATTTATGTCGCCGCTAGCACCCACGTGACTCCCATAACAACCAAACAAATGAAAACCCAGTGATCATCAAAATTCTATATATTTAATTATGGCTCCTACAGTGTTATTGGTTAAAGATGCAGTCCCACACCTCTCTTACCACTTCTAAAGGAAAAAGAGAAATTAAAATTTGGTGGGGAGGCCTCAGTGAGAACAACTGGTGCATCCGAGCCCAGCCATGTTTCAGTTAAAATAAACAATCAAGTTTATTATCTAAAATTAATCATTAATAATAAAAGACTTATTCAACAGAGAGCGGACATTTAAAAGTGCCATACTAATTGAGACTGGTGGATTTTTGACAGTAGAGTTCAATGAATGCTGACACTTTTGAAGAGGCCGGAGGTTATTAATGTTTTGGAGTTACTGGATTTATGATAATTGTGTTGCTCTCTGTTTGTGATTATGACGGTATTGTGTTGACTGTGGGAGAGAGAGGTCCGAGTCCAGAGTTTTGTGTATTACTGTTAAAAGTGGAACAAATGTAGGAGCTGGACCAGGGGACATCAGGGGACATCAGTCAGTGGAGGACAGATCAGCGGGTAGAAAGAGTATAATGTACGACGTCATTATGAAACCAAACATCAGGCCTGTGCATCCTACACTGGTGCTGAGCGAGAGCGAAATTAAAGCAAAGGGTAGCTGTCCTGCGGGTCAGCAACAGTATTTTTTCGTGCTCAAAAGGTCCAGGAAAAGGCTCCAATAGGCAGCTATGAGGTCGCCCAACTCATCGCAAGACACGGCAAGCCTTTTTCAGATGGAGACCTCATAAAACACTGCCTCGTTAAAGTCACCGAAATAATGTGTCCGAAAAAGTGCAGGACTTCAACAACGTCAGCATGTCCAGAAATACAGTTGTGCGACGCACTGAAGACTCGTCAGTCAACATTAAAGTGCAACTGTCTGATAAAACTTGTGCTTTGATTTTTACTCCATCGCATGCGATGAGAGCACCGATGCCACAGACACGCACAGCTGCTATTTTTTTTTTTTTTTTTTTGCGGAGAGTGGACGAGAGCACGAGCACTTTAGGTGAGTAAAAAATATTCCACAGTACCCGTGTGCAGGTACACGTGCTTCAAATATCAATAAAGCGCATCAATTCTGTCACTACCCTGCTTTTGCGCACCACTTTCTTACATGCGTTTTCTTGTTAACACACAGAGTACACACCGCTGTGCACAGCGCACGCACACGCAAAGTCAGCTGATCTCATCTGATGCAGATCTGCTCCTTGATCAAGTGACATTTGTTCGGATTTTTGCACGAGTGGCGATCAGCACCGCAGCTGGATGGCCCGATTTACATACCCAGCGCAGCTGATACTCACCAGAATAATTTACTAAAATTATATGCACTCCTGTTATTAAGTCCAGTTCAGTCTGTTAATGTTGATAACGGTTTCAAACGAACGTTAATAGGTGTGTTGCTAAGCCTAATGACTTAAATAACAAACTTGAAATTTACCCGTCCCATTTTCCCCTTTATGTTTTTTCTCTGTACAGTAAATCTTCTGTCTAGAAGAAATCTGAGGCTGCTGTCTGAGAATGAGCTACCAAGCTTTTTCTGAATAAATCAATAAAGATCCATTATGGAAAGCTGTGATGAAGGCAGTTTTGTCTTTAATTATATTCAACAATATAACATATTCGAACACTTTTAAGTGATTTTTCTAACTTTAATACACTAAAGTTAATGTTATTACCTAATTTCTAGTAAGTGGCCCAGCCCCTCCTATATTTTATGTATGTGGCCCTCAGTGAAAAAGTTGGACACCCCTGCTGTAGGCCTAGTAACCACTGGATCAATTAAGACAGTACATTTGAAAAA